>NC_137441.1:35821172-36558672 GCF_964374335.1 Astatotilapia calliptera
ACTCAGTCCTGCAGCCTTTATCACCGCCTCATAAATAACGAGGCTATCGCCTGATAATGTCCGCTTAATGCTTAGTCAATAAAGCCCACAGTAAGAGGGGCCTTTTTTAGCCTCTCTCTTGTACATAAATATAAACAGTGCAGTAGATTGATGTGATGGGCAGGCTCTTTCTGCACTGGGACAAAAAGAGGCAACGTGTGGGCCCGGGAGCTGAAGGTGGGCTGTGGGGCTGCAGGTGTTTAGAGGAGATAGTGGGCTGTAATGAGGGGGCTGCAAGAGAAAGGCTGAGTGGATAGCCTTGACTGATCACCTGTGAAAGGCACACGCACACATATACACACAAATGACAGCACGCAGACACTAATGCACAAAGCCACATGTGCACATCGGCACAGTCATTCACACACCAACACACACTCTAATGCCATCATTAGTTAACCCATTGGTGTCGATGCCTGGTGCACAAAAAGCTCATCCTCCCTATTTGAAGGGCATTAGACCATTATGATAAAGAGACCTGGTGAAGTGTTTTTGTATCTTGTTAGCATCTTTTCCTAATCTATTGGCAAATTTGGAAAACCAACCATATGCCCCTGCCACAAAATTACATCCACGGTTGTACGTTTCATTGTCTTGTGTGCACTTTGCACGGACATTTATCGACCATTCGCACTAGTCATCAGACCATCCAATTCCAGTGCGGCGCCAGAGGCAGCTGTAGCCAGTGTTATGACTAAAATGGGATCAGACTGAGCCCTGGGGAGACAGAAGAGACTGACAGGGATGTTCCTAGGTTGAACGAGGGGGCTGATTGTGATCCATGAGCTAGTCAGTGTAGCAGCACCTGGGCTTGGAGTAGCAGCGTACAGAGACACAGGGTGGGTTCAAACTGAGAGGGATGATACCATCAGCTCATATTGACATGCTTGGTGAGGTGTAGTTGGTGGTTTAAATTTTTAGACAGCATTTTACAAGCAAGGGTTGTAGCCAGCATTAGAAAATACAAATGTAACCCTTCAAACCAGGAATGTGAATTTTATGGAAGGAATAGTTATGTAGATTTCTTTTTCACAGCTTATCTTTTAAATATTAAAGGCAGCTTTCCAAATCTTTATTCATATAAACTATACCTTTCAGACACATTCATATGCAGTTAAGCTTCAAGACTCCATGAAAGCAGACAAGTCGAGAATAAATCAAATCTGAAAACAAACAAGTGTTGTGATCTCACTTGCTTTATTTATATTTATTTCAGTGTGTTTTATAATTGAATTATGTGTATGACTGTGTTTTCATGGTTTGAGAAGTGTGTGCAAGTTAAGGACACTGGGAAATATTGATGTTATGGTGTAGTCTAATAATGGCATCTTCTTCTGGAATTTTCCAGAATTGAAAGAAGTTGAGATAAATAGTACAAAGAGGTCTTGTGTCTTTCTGGCACAGTGTGCAGCTCTGTCTACAGCCTCACTGTGTTTGTGTAAATAAAGATGGCTGAAAAGCGGGATTCAGCTTACTGGGAACTTATTTCCACAATAAAAGAGACATTTGACTTCCACTCCTTATTTTCTGCTCTTTGACAGTGTAGTACGGGATCATAGCTATGAATAAAAATACATAAAAGGAAGAAAAAGAAACTATTCAGACAACATGACCCTGGCAAGTGATAACAAAGGAGCTTTTTCTCAAGCCATAGTTAGGTTTACCTCAAACTAAACCTTGTGGGACATAAACACCTCAGAATGCAGACTCAAAGGACTGCCACTTTGAGCCAATGATTGATTTGCCAGATAATGCAGGTCAAATTTCAGTTAGAACTTTAGGGCCTCACACAGCAACTTAAGCAAGCTGAGTCATTCTCCAAACCCAAAGGAGTAAACATCACATAAGAAAAACCTGTTTATCCCCAAACTGTAGGACTTTTATTGCTTCCCAAAACAAGCTGTAAAATGCACAAAATCAAGCAGAGATCTGTGTTTCATCCACACCTCATACGAAACAAAAACAGCAAAACAACAAGGTAGCCTACACTCTAGGAATCACTATTCAAGAGAAAATAATGAACTCATAATTTATGCATAACATGTAAGGCTATGTAAAGCAAATTAATGACCGACCATCCAACCTTGAAGTTGCTGGAAGGACCATTTCCTCACTACAGGGATGAAGCTGCTCTCAGTGTAGCTCCCCTCTTAATATGCTAGGGAGTTATCGGCACCACAACAGCTATTTTTCTACAGAAGCCAAAGAGATGGGATTATTACAGATGAGTTTGTCTGACTCTGGGTAAGTAATACAATAAGCCCATTTGATAAAATGTTGTATGTACTTAAATGCATTACATCCAGCGTGTTTGGAAAAGCATCACTGTCATCTACCGCTCACACTGGACCTCATTTGTCAATATTTGCTTCAGCGAGCATTGCTGGGGTACTCTGAAAAGCTTGAACAAAACAATGAAGCTGACATGCAAAGCTTCAGTCTGCTGTCAGTATTATTATGTTCTCATCATGCATTCTGCAAGAAAATGGGCAATGGCTTGACTAAAATTTGTACTTCTGAGCTTTTAAAGCTTACCAAAGACACACAGGGGCATGCAAACTCATGCACATGCAGTCAAAAACCACAGAAACCTTTTAGTGCTAAAAGGCAAAGCAGAATTCAAACTACACATTCAAATATCTTTACTCCCATTTAATTTGAAGTTACTACATAGGAGGCAGCCATCTAATGACTTAAGCTCCTTGTATTTACAATTTCCACACAACCTCGGGCCACAGATTTGCTGCCTCCCATGTGCTGCACTAATGTAGGAGGTAGTCGCCCAAAGGATGACATGGGGCACGGCCCAGATTTTGGAGAAAGGTTAGCTTGGAGGTGCCCACAACTAGGGAAGGCACTGCTCTGAACACTGCGGCAAATGAATCTCCTGGGTAATGGAGACAAAACTATCACAAAATTAGGAGAGACATTAACTGGGGTATCAATAAATAAACCTCTAATTAGGAAAAAAGAAGCAGAGCGAAGCAGGAGCAGCAGCACGGGGGGAGAATATCAATGGGACGTTCACATCTGTATGCAGGCACAGCTCTCTGACGAGGGGCTGGGCCTCACAGGGGCTTCACCAATGGCACTTGCTCACCCATCCATTCCCATCTTGCCCTGGTGTAGAGCGTGCCCACTCTTTGACTGTGCAGTGAACCCAGTGTGCAACCTCCCCTCCTTCCAAGGCTTCCTCCAGGTGCTCCAGTGTTTCCACATTCTCTTCTCTTCTCTTCTCTTCTCTTCTCTTCTCTTCTCTTCTCTTCTCTTCTCTTCTCTTCTCTTCTCTTCTCTTCTCTTCTCTTCTCTTCTCTTCTCTTCTCTTCTCTTCTCTTCTCTTCTCTTTAACCAGCTTATCTGCACAGTGCCCTGAGTGTGCTGCTGTGCTCTGTGACTTCACCATGATTGATTGTGGTGGGGGTCCTCCACTCCCTTGGTGAGAGTGAAAATGGAGGAGCGAAAACAGGAGAAAGCAAAGAAGCCTGGAGAGAGCCAGTGATGGGTAAAGTGAAACAGAAGCACTATTTGTGTACGCATGTATGTACATATGTGGGCCTATATATATAAATATTCATTAGGTGTGTAAAATGTGTTCTTGTTGGAAAGAATGAAGGTTAACTAAGTCTGTTCAGGCCTGGAGTCAGCATGCAGGTATTTATCCAGTTATAAGGCTAAAGACTAGTGATGTTTGGTGAGCACAGTGATGTGCAAGTGCTGCCTAGGTGTTGTGGAGGCTGGGGGTGCGTGGCGCTGACCGCTCCCTGTCTCTCTCCCCCTCTGTTCCCTGGAGGGTAATAAAGACTGATGACACTGATGCTGTGCCATCCGGCTCCACAGTCTCCACTGCACAACCATTTGCGCCATCATTTATCCCGCTCCCCCCTCCCCGTTCTAATTCTGCTTTAATAACCGCCAGCTCCATTCATCAGCGTATTGACAGGCATGACAGGCGGTGCGGCACACACTAACTCCCTGCCCTTTACTCGCTCACAGCCAGGGTCAGTGTGAGGTCACACAGTCAATAATCACAACACACCTCACTGTCACCTTGGAGCGACTACATGCCCTGCATATCTATTCTCATGTATGCCCAAACTGCTCGTTGACTTTACTGCCTCGTAACCAGCACTGTGCACAGTCGCTAAAGTAGAAGTTGTGGCCAGAGGTAAAGCAGTAGTGTAAGAAACATGCAAGGTAGAGGAAGAGGTGATTCTGCTCCACTGGTGAAGAGTGTGGACCCAAAGAACCTGCTGTTTAAATGAGTTGGGTAATAAGTGAGTTTGGACCATCCCCAAATCCAAAAGTATTCTTATTCTTACTCTGTCATACAGTCTGACATACAGAAGATCATATCTACTCTTTGCTCCCTCCACTTTTTTTTTTTTTTTTTTTTTGAAGGGGATGGGCTTTTTGGGTGTGGTGGCGGGGGGTAATTGTGGGCAGTCATTTGTTACAGGTGCAGAGCCTCCTTGTCTCTCCTTGGGCATTCACCTCTTCATATGCAAAACATGTCCTGCTGTCCTCCAACTCCAGCACAGTTTGCCGCCGTGACACATTTTTTCTTCATTTCAGCTTGACAGTGACATTTATGTTCATTTGCTCTGTGCAATTGTGAAGCATCTGGAGAGGCTGTATCCCTTTTTTCCCCTCCTCTCTCACCTCTTTCCTTTTTTTCTGTCCTGACAAAAATATTAATACACATTTGCATGCCACAGTGACTAAGCCCTTGATGAACAGTTGGATTTTTGGGAACACACAGAGGAAAAACTCCTCTGCAATTACACATGGCAAGAAGAATAAGGACTGCAATGGAGTCTACTGTTTTTAGATAGATTACATAGAGCAAGTCAGGATATAGCCAAGATCACTGGTACTGGGAACCTACGCCAGTCCATGAATCTTGTGATGCTGCTGAGTATGGTGGTGCTGGGAGTTGTGGTGCACTGGGGAGCTGAACATGCTGCACACAGAGCTGGGCCAGGTGGCACCCACCCTTCTTCCTGCTCCATGGTCACATGATTAATCCCCGCTCTCTCACAATTCCTATTATTTTTCCTGATCCTTCCTGTGTACACAGATGTGCAAATATTACAAAGGGACAAACAAAAGAATTTTAGATTTACTGTGAAACACGTACATACATGTATGCACAGATTTCCCAACCCACCCCAGCCCTTCTTCACCTTTCCTGGACAGGCAGCAGCAGCAGCCAGGGGTGCGGATGCTGAGGGCTCTAATCTGCGGTGCAGGTCCCATCGGCAAGGATCATTGAGCTAATTAATAATGTGGCACAGAGAGGGATGGCAGTCATTAAGGAGCCATGGCTGTGTGTGCTAAGATGCTGTGGGCTTCTGCACGGTTGTTTGTGTGTGTGTCTGCTTGTGTGTGCATGTCTGTGTGTGTGTGTGTGTGTGTGTGTGTGTGTGTGTGTGTGTGTGTGTGTGTGTGTGTGTGTGTGTGTGTGTGTGTGTGCACTCGGGGGGTGAATGCGTGCAGATAGAAGGGCGGGTTGATGTAGAGAGGGGGCACTGCAGACACAGGGACTGACTCCTGCGTGCAACCCTTTGATTCATAATTCACAGAGGCCAAGCAAATAGGAAGACACATCATTATACCAGACCCACAAGCACATATGCAAACACGCATACAGTGTGATTATAAATGCATGTACACCAAATGTGTCCCATAATTTCCTGCAGGTATACTCTGTGGAATTTCTTTAAGGGTCATCCAGAGTATGGTGAAGCAGGATTTCCCTGCCTCTTTTTACATCAATAAAGACAACTCTGCTCTCCAGTTAGACCACGCTGTAAGTCAGACACAAGTGGAGCAGCACAGTGCTCCATGGGGGTTTTGTTTCAAACACTCTACTGCACCAGGAGAGCCTATCATTTCCAGTTTACAGCCATATGTTAGGAGGCGCTGTATACATCACCAATATTTACTATAGACATGGGGACCAGAAGGCTAAGAGCACTTGGTTGTGTGAGGCAGCCCAATAGCTCAGCCTGGGCTAATGAAAGGAAACAACAGGAGCAATTAGCAGTGTAAACAAACAGCTCGCTGAGGCCCCAGTCTCCAGCCTCCCCCCTGACAGCAAAGGGACTGGCAGCCTGGAGTAGGAGGTAATTGGGGGAGCTAGGAGCCGAGACAAAATCAATGGCAACGCATGCACAGACACGGCGTGATTACTCACCACCACCGTCACAGCGCCGGGGACTCAAACACGACAAGGTATTACAGCAGGTTTGACCCTGCCAAGTTTACACTCACTTCAGGATGTGCTGAGTGACTGTATATCATTGGGGTTTACATGTGCATTTGCTCTTAGAGCCACAGTAAAGACAAATGCACACACTGGCACACTGACAGTTGACACAACACAGCATTCAAGCATCGCACTTGGACCACTAGCCATATAGGAGCCTAATGACCTTCCTCTCAGTCTAATTGATTTCATCTTGGTGCCACTTATGTGTCTGCCTCTACACTAATGTCTCCTATTCACTCACTCATTGGGAAGTATCAGCGTCTACAGTGCGACCATGTGGCTGCGGCCTGCAGACAGCCGTGCAAAACCCATGGCCACGTTTGTCTCCTCCCTAACCCTTAGTGGAGCCACAGGGCAGAGGGGCACCACTAATGCAGAAGGCTGGCTGGGATTTCTACACTGCAGGGCACATTCTGCTGCAGGCACGGCACTTCTGCTGTCTGAGTGCTAGCCAAGAAAATAATCAGCAAGAGAGACTTTCCTGCAGAGGTTTACAAAAGTGTACCATGCATCCATTATGGAATGCAGTTTTCATGTGAATTAGGACTTGTTGACCCTCATTTTGGGCAGTAAGATGTAATAATGAGTGCCAAGAGCTTAGCAGGGGTTCATTCCTTCACTCATCTATAATTACAAATTCTTCCTTGTAAAAGATGCTTCATTGCAACAAAAGATCTGTGTCACAAGATGGTGGTGAGACGGAGATGGGAAACAGGACACAAAGTGGACTTGGAGATGGCAGAGCAGACTGGGCAAAAACAGAAATGGGTTACCGAAGCAAGGCTGAGATGGTTTGAATATAATAGTGGATATAGTGGACAAAGGATAGGAGAAAGCTGGAGCTGCCAGGCAGGACCACCGAGAAGCTTCATGGATGTAATAAAAAAGGACATTCAGATGGTTGTTGTGACAGAAGAGGATGGAGAGGATAGGCTTAGATGAAGACAGATGATCCACTGTGATAATCTCTAAAGTAGAGCCTGAAAAAGAAGAAGAAGATAAGAAAAGGCCTGACTTCAGAATTTTCTACTCAACTAAATGTTTCAGCACCAACAGCAAAGCGCTCTGTTGAAGAGGCCTTCTTCCATAGGCTTTATGAAGTTGAACAAAGTTACTGTATATTTTATCACTAAACTTGAAGATTAAAATTCATGACTGACTAAATAATACCAAGCATCTGTCTACTGTTTTAAATGTCTAGTTTTACTCTGGGTATTAGTATAAATATAAATGCCTAAAAAGTATTTAATTAATCATTTTTTCTGCTTATAGTTTTGTGAATATTGAAGTGTTCCAAAAAACACGTTTACTGTACTTTACCAAATGCACAAAGACACATTGAACCTAAGGTTTTGTGTTAATAAACATCCTCTGGTATGTTCTTGTGCAAAGCACTGAATCCCTGCCACCTCTGAGATTGCTACAATCCAAGCAAAAATAAATTGTCAAATATTCAGTTTTTATAATCATTATTGCTTTTTTTTTTACTCTTAGTGATGGCAGGAGTCAGCAAAATGCAAAAGATGTGAGGCAAACTGAAAGATTCAAGACTGTATTTCAAAAAGGATTCCACGTGGACATGAATTTCAAGCTCATACTGGAGCTTAATCTGGATCTGAGAGACTTATTCCATCATCTATGCTTCAGAAAATTGGGGGGGGACACAACATTAATCACCTGCTTCAGCTACATTTCTGATTTAGTGGTCAAATGGATGGATATTGCTTCTATTAGTCCTCATTATTACTGTAAATTCGGCAATACCGCCAGGTCGGCTCAGCAGGGATTATGGACCATTATCAGCAGAGTGGAGACAGAGACAGAGATACCTTCTCTACAAGTTGCAGAGCAGGGAAAGTGGAGAGGCAGGGAAGGCAAGTGCAATCAGGCTCCACATAATGTTAATACAGGAGACAGAGCTCTAATTGGGGTGCAACACAGTCTCATTCAGCTATACTTAACAACATCCTCCATAACAGCATCCCTCAGTTTAAAGAGCCAAATGTCTGCATGGTGAAGATGCACACACTTACACATTCCCGGGCTCCAAATACCAGTGCATTACTGCCCTGCTGATCATTGACAGACCTGCCACTCACCATGGAGATGGATGCTTCTCCTGGGACATCTCCAAACCTTGTTCTTTGACTAAGCTGTTTTGCTGATCTAACTACCTTTGAAAACAACACTGAGGTGAGTGTGTGCGCTTTCAAAGAGGGGCAACGTCAGTGTTTTCATGTGCGTTTTTGTGCCAAACGGTGACTACAGCTCTCACTCCCTTGGTACCTGCAAAACACCCTCATGGGTGCTACTAAGTATTGGTACTGAATTAGAAAGCCTGGAACCAATCTGCCCCCCCAAACTGTTCTCCCTCTAACTAAAAAGCAAGTGATGTTTTCCCTCCTGAGATGCTCCACAAATAAATCCTGTTGCTCATTTATGCACGTTTCCCTCCAAGTTCCTTGATTAAAAACATGTAAATGACTGGTTTAACATCCCAGCTTCCCTGAGCATTATATTAACCTCAACAAGTCTTTAAAATTTGCATTTTCATTCAATTTGAGGGGGCTCAAGGAATCTCCAGCCACCACTGCCTATTCCACTTCACACCCCTAGAAATATCTTTATCTCCTATCAGTCTCTCTTTTTGGAGTGTGTCACTACCGCGGCCTACACACACATTTCACAGTCGCGCATTCATCACACAGTCCCAGCCATGTCGATAGTCGCCTGGCTGAGCAGGCTCATAATGAATTTGAAGAGTTGCACACCTATAGCAAAGTCATTTACTTTATCAGTCCGATAAAAGGAAGTGATAAGATAGTGGCTTGGCACTGTAAGAGTATCAGCCTCACTCCGATATTCATCTCACCAAGATCTACAAATGGCAAAGCTCATCCCTCAAGGCAGCCGCACAGAATCTTTATCTAAAGAATTTTAAAAATGGCTAATATCTCATAAGAATGTGTGCTTATGAAACCCAGCATTTCCATATCATTACCAACCAGAGCATCTGACTGCCATACTAAGAGGCTTGTCTGGCCTCTCTGTCTCTATTCTGCTTCTGGTTCGGGAACTGCTCGGAGAATACAGGTGCAAATATGATTTTGGCCTGTTCCTCTTATGAAGTTGACCTCCTGTAATTGACACAGACACACTGGCAATTTGATTAGCTCTTCCTGCTGCTTGAGGGCCTCTGACCAGAGCAACCTCATCTGTTTCTTGTATATAGCCCCACCTATTGGGGAAGTCAGCGCATAACACATAAGCGAGCAGAACAAACATAACTTCCATGACTCACATTTTGTTTGGGATCAAGCCTCTGGGCCAGATCAAACAACATTTAACAAAGCAGACCACAGTTGAACCACACACCAATTCCCATTAATGCCGTACGCTCTTCTGTGCAGGTGAAAGGTAGCACGGTATTCATGGAAATTGCTGATACAATTATCCAAATGCTTTTCATTTTTGTCATGTGTCAAACGGGAAAGATTTAAATGGACGTATCTCATAATTTTTTTTTCTCATGCTATGTCTTAACATGCATTTAGATACGTGTGAGAAAATGCCAACATTCACTTACAATGATTTGCATAAAGCTAGAGGTATGCTGTTGAGCAAGTGAGTGTGTGTATGTACCCAGCCAGCTTGTATGTTAGTGAGTGTGCGCGCGCCGCTGAAAGTAATTCATCCAGTTATTACAAAGAAAACTGATAAGAGCCTCTTGAAGCACTTGAGATAAGCTTGCTGGCTTAAGTGCGCTGACATTGTCACCAAACATGCAAGGCGCAGGAATGGAAGTCAAGAAAAATGGTGAAAAAACACGCACACTCACAGGCAAATGAGATTCACTCACAGCCCCCGAACAAGAATGTGCTCAATAGCAAAACAGTGTGTCACATGATGTGAAAATTACTGTATATCGATTCATCAAGATACATCATTTAAGCTGTCAAACATCAAAGGCTCTCTGATCACAGCTCATTCTTGAAAGAGACACCGATAGCCTCATTTATCATATTTGTTTGAGCAAGGAAAGAGAGAAGCAAGACACCAGAGAGAGAGAGGAGGCTGTGAGAAAAAGTTAGGCAAAGTAAATTAATCTTTAACGGAATGAAAATATAGAAAATAAACAGAGTGAAATACAGACATTAAAGACAGACGAGTGTACAAATATAAGCGACAGGCAGATGAGAAGAAGAGAGGGTGTGGATGTGTAAAAAGTAGTCGTGCCAAACGAGGGAAAATTAATAGCAAGCAGCAACAGAGATTCTTAACACCTCTGTTTGTAGTGGGACACCACCTGGACCGAGGCCCTGTAGCCCCCGAGGCTCTCCAAGCTTAGCATGTTGGTTCACAGCTTGACACAACTGCCTATACCAAAAATGTGCAGAAAAATGCTGTTTTCTTCTTCCATCGCACTACTTTTATTATCTGCATCGCTCGCCTTTCACCTTTATTTGACCTGCTGAGACTTCGGGCGTGCCATTCACTTCGCTCCAGATTTATTACCATTTATCTTTTTATTAACATGGGAAACATTTTTGGGGAGATCCAATCGCTAATTTCTATCCAAATAATGCTTGTAAGAGGACATCTTTAAAGTTTATGCGGCTCGTGATCAAATGGTTTTTATATATCCCCAGGCTCTTGTATTCTCCAAATTGCTTCAATAAATAACTTGTAAGTCTAATTATGCAGCAATTAATTGCAGCCAACATAGAAAGCCCATCAATCTTCCAACTTGAAAAAGTCTTTTCCAGCAGCACAGCCTGGCAGTCCAAATAAGAAATTTGATTAAATTTTGCAGGCACGTATGGGATTGTGTACGCGTGCCAGTTTGTCATAATGTCTAGAAAAATATGACAGTGTCTATGTGTGTGTGTGTGTGAACATGAGCAAGTGCCCATGGAGGTTACAGCCAGATCACAGAAGCGAGAGCTCCATCCCAGCGGCTCTCTGCAGTCTGCTCTCTCTGCCGTCTCGTCCCGTTGCTATGGCAGCAGCAGTGAAGGCTGTATCCATGGCCAAAGGAGGAAGCTGGCATCCCCCACTAACAGACCTCCTGCCCCCTCCTCTCTCCCTGTCTCCCCCCGCCTGGCTCCTGACCCGCTGGTGAACCTGCCTAGGGGTCGAAGGTCAATGGCTCAGAGCTGCAGAGTGACAGTGAGGGATGATGAGGGAGAGAATGAGAATGAGAGGAGTTACACCACACAGATGGGGATGAGAGATGAGAAAATGAAAAGATGAGACCAAATTTGATTAGTATCAAGAGGTGGGGTGGGTGGGGTGGCGATTCCACATTTTAGAAAATGACTGCTGTTTTTGCCCAGTGTCTTTGAAATGGAGTTGGAATACAAATGACGTTGACTTTTCTTGCTCTGAAATATACAGCATTTGTTTATTGTGGGTTTTTCTTATTAGTGTGCTCTGAGGTGATGGGGCTACAGGGGCTGGGGGACACAGAGAGAGGCGAGGGAGGGGAAGGGAGGTGAAAGTCTGACATGCTTCCACTTTTTTTTGTTTATTGATTCTGTGGGTGTGTTGGGGTCACAGGAGAAAGTGTTTCTCTCCTTGACTGTGCACAACCCGCGTGGGGAGAGTAAAGATATGCGGGAAAGGAGTCCTCTGTGTAGTATGTAGTCAAAGGGGTTGATATGGTTTGGGGAGGTCAAGTGAGTTGACCCCTGGCCTTTCTGCCTTTGAGAGGTCAGACAGGTTAGCTCAGAGCACCACTTCCTCACCTTGATGAGTTGTGTCCTTTCATACCTAGGGGCAGTTGTTTTACATTGCTCAACAGTGTGAAAAAATCTGCTGACATCATTTAACCATTTTACACTGAACCGGAAAACTTCCCTTGACTTACACTTATTTATGTTGACCTAAGTTTGAATGTGGAGGAATTCTTTTTAAAGAAACTTTTCAGATTTGGCATGCTGTTACAGTACAGTGCACACTGAACAGAGGACCAGAGGAGATGACCACTCCACCCACCACCGCCCAGGCGCACATCACCATATGCTGCAATATTGCCACCTGTGGTAATACATTTTCATCAACACTGCTGCCAATATGAACCAGGAAATCACTTCTGCCTCAGATAAGTGCCATGGTTTCACTGGAGAGCTGAGTGGTTCCTTTGAATACTGTGAGGATAACATTACCCCCCAGTGGCAAATGTTTGCAACTGCACTTTGAAACTCATGAGTGAATGTCAACAGACACCAGCACAATCAATCTCCATCCATAACACTTTGTGGTCCGTACAGTAGCTATGGAGCAGAGGATCTAACACTCTGCCTATTCCATTGGATAGATGCAATATGTCAATGCTATCAGGAGCAAGCGGCCTGTTTCATTTTTTGTCCATCATTATCTTTGGGTACCATGAAGCACATGAGCCTTTTTAGTACTGTCAATGAGAGACTTACACTGTTGCCTAGAAGGCAGGGTATGTTTGCTTTTCCGCACACTCACAGCGCTATGCAGACACTTCATGCAGTCCCCCTCTCTGCTGCATTCTTTTTCTTCTGCGTTTTCTCCAGATGTCGTGTCCTCTTCGTCACCCCGTTCCTTTGCTCCGCTCTACTCGGTTCCCCCGCCCGGAGACTTGTCACAGCCCCTAACCGCATCAGGAGCACTGCTAGATTGGATATACATGATCTGTCCATCCATCAATGGGGAGAGGGAGAGAGAGGGAAAGAGAGAGAAATGGCAGTCTATCTGCGAAGAGATGAGATAGAGACGCAAGGAGAAGGAGAAAAATTGGCATGGGTCGTCACTTGCAAACATGAACCTCTTAAACCAAAGGGGAAAGAGGCATTAGACAGGCACAAAGAGAAGAATATTAAAAACCTGTCTTAGACAGCACATGCACGTAGGCGGCTCAAGCACATGTTGAGGTTCATATAGGAATAAATGGTACTCTCTATGCAGTGTTACTGATGCGTATATACATGCTCCCAACTGTTGTTATCGGTTAGTAATGTGATTAGTAGTAATGCAGTTCTGTGATGAAGTGAACTGGATCAGAAGGCTACACATTTTTTTTCCTGCAGGTCATCCAGTGTGGCAAGATTATTCCCTCTTAGAAACCTTGTTAATCAAGCAAAACAAGATTCTGCACAGGGCTGATCTGTGTGATATTTCTTCCACAGGGTGATTCCAGTAGTGCTTTAAATGTGAACTTAAATGACAGCATGTCGTGCCAGCTATAGGTTGATTGTTTAATTTAGGGTTTGATACACGTGATGTAAGACTATTACATAGTCTATTATTATTTCCACAATCTTTCAAGAACCAGAAGAACAATAACTCTACGAAAAGCTACTGCGGTTTCAAATGACCATTTTTCTTCCACTGTGAAATAAATAAATCGAGAGGCAAAACACAGCATCCGACTCCAATAAAAGCACAACAGCTCTCACATTTTTACTTGTGCGACTGGTTCTTATAGCTGCAGACAGTGTGCTGTCAAATATTTGCTTGATGTTGAATATACAGTAAAAGGAGGGTTCAATCTGAGGTTGCCCCGCGACTCCATCGTTCTGTGTTGTGATATTCATCTATGTCTGCCGCTCTATCTTTTTCATACATTTCCAGATGATGCAGTATCACATCTGTGCATCTCCTCCCTTTCTCCTGTCTTCATCGTGCTCTCCTTATTCTCTCAGCCTCTTTCTCTCTTTCCCCCTCCTTATGTTTTTCCTCACACCTTTACCTCTGTCTTCCCTTATCTTTCTTTCCATTTTCATACTGACACCCCCTCTGCACCTCTACCTCTGTCCCTCTCTCCCTTTCTTTTTGTCCCCTCTCTCTTTTGCTCTCCTCTCTCTCTCTCTCTCTCTCTCCGCTGTGTTCTGATGAATTGCCTTCCCCTCCCGGTGAACTCGACCGATAATCCTGGGGAAGCAGTAAAAGACCATCGATCAGCCCTGCAGACAGGCCCACAAGCCACAGCACAGGAACAACACGCTAACAACAAGCCTCTGCACTCGGCTCTGTGCATGCATATATGTGCATGCATGCATGAGCGTGTTTTTGTACACGTGCAGCCATCTGCATACATGTGCAAACTTCATGCATGTATGCAGAAACATCAGGTGGCATGCATAGTTGTCTGCCTTAAGACAGAGGGATGTGTCGCTTTAGTATATTTGTTAGCTTGTTGCTTCACACATGTGAGCCACATGCAATGATACGTTGAAGAGCGTTCTCTCATATTGCTGATTGTCTTCCATGTGCTATGTTTAGCTGTATGTGTCAGCAGCATACTTAGCATACAGTGAAGAGTTCCCTCTGTGCTCATCCTCTGTGCTTCCTCACACGATCCACCCCCTGCTGTGAGTCATCTTCTTGGAATGTGTGTATGTACGTGCTAACATGTATGTTTATGTGCACATGTGGCATGTGTGCGTGGGTGCATCCGTTTCTGTGTGTTTGCCTCTCGAGCGTGTACGTTTGTCGGTGTGTGTGTGTATAGTACTCATATATGTATGCAGCACACGCAGAGGCCATAAATTATCTGGCATTCTCCAGGCCCATCCTGAAGGAGAAGGGTAGAGAATGCACATGATCTTGGGCAAAGCTTGATGGCTATGAAATTGACCAATTGATTGATTGAAACAATTAATTTTGCACAGTGCTTTTATGGCTGAGAAGCCAAGTGATCATTAGTTTGCAACAAGCAAGTGAGGACAGCTGGAGTGTTTCATAATTTCCACAGAAACACTGCAAAGAACCAGCTACTGCTCCAGGCTTAGGATAATGATAAGCTACCGGCTATTGGTTTAAGTTATACATAATATGATAACTCAGACTGTCATGTATAAAGTCCATCTGTCTTCATCCGCCATTTTACACACAAAATAAGCCAACTTGAGCGATTCAAGCACAAAGCAGCCAATGGTCATTATTCTATGCCCTTAAATATGACAAATGTATGACTGCCTCTATTGAATACCATTCTTTACATGCCATATTACAACGCACTGCTGTTCGCCAGTATGGAGGAGCTTGACCATAAAAAGCCAGTTGCTTGGAAAATAAATCTCCACTTCTGACAAGCACTAAGCTACTATTCATTGAGGAGACTCACCATTCATACTTTATCTCCCTTTTTATTTTGGACCTGTTTGTGAGTTGTCCTTCAGTGCCTTTCTCTTTGCTGCCTTTGTTCCTAATGTACTGGCACGGCTGACTTCATTAAGCTCTGTATGCGGCAAACACATTTATGTCCTATTTTCATTTTTCCTATTTCATTTTGCCGTGATACACCACGGCACTGCCACCAAAGCGGAAAATAAACCCTCCATCAGGCTTGAAGCTACAGTGCTCTTTGTGAGCAATGTGCCACCTTGTGGTCAAACTTGGAAACTGCAACACCAGTTCAACTGAGATTTGTTTTTTAAACGAAGGTCAGCTGATATAATGTGCAGCCCGGGCAGTTCCGTCCTGCAGAAACAGATCGGAAAATTCAGACAGAGCAAAAGAATCTAATGTAGATCAGCAAAATAAGGCGTGCACGCCACTACCCAGACCTCAAAAGACACCTGCAACAGGTATCTCAAACATTTCACAACCGTTCAGGAGGCGTTTCTGGCGCTGATTCTTCTAATACTTGCGGCATGACTTAATGCCAGGGCGTGTGTGAAAGTGCGTGTGTGCTTTCCTGAGAGTGAAACACCACCATGGACATTGACAGATCGCAGGGGAATGTTCAATTGCAGGTTGTTGCGTCCTGCTGTCATTGGGCTCATCTGTCACAGGGCAGGGCTAGCTGGGAGGCAGGAGTGAGGGGCGGCACTCCGCCCATAGATGATGATCACACCGGAGCTCATGCCAGGCAGGCTGCTGGCCCTGTCTTGCTCGTGTGGTCCCACGGAATTCTTGTCATTCACGAAGCAATAATAGTACAGCTGTGATAGAATACAAGGCATTATGCGGAAGAAAGGGATTTTCCCACTTCGATATGCCTACAGTGCAACTCTCCGTGTTTATCGCTTCATCTTTTGGCCACGGGGCTGTGTTGATTGCAAAATTAAAGTCTTTGTTAATATCAATCTGGCATCTCTAGAGATTATTTTTGGCTCGGTGGTGAGACATTTCTCACTACAAATGCCACACACAGATGCTCTGTATCAGATATGACTCAATACAAAGGCCTGCAGGAACATAGCTGATCTGACTTGCTTGTACACACACACTGCTTGCAGGGAAGGCAAGGGAGAAAAAGAACTCCAATAACCTTGTGTCTTCCCCACCTAAACGCGATTTCCTCATCCTTCCTGTCTCTTTTGTTTCTTCTTCCTGTGAAAAAAAAATCTGCTGTTGTCACACTGGCACAGGGCTGCACTTTCACATGTGCACCCTCTACAGTCAAGGCCGGGAAGTGCCTTTGTTGTTACATGAGAAAAGATACAAACAGGAAGGCCAATTACGGCTCAGCAGTCATCTATCTGTCAACCATCTGACAGGAACACAGTACAGCCAAATATATGGCTCCCCCATAAATCACTGCATCTCACTCTAACTAGCTTGTCTTGTATGAGTAATTAGTAGTATCATGCAGAAGCATTTTGGCGTCCCGAAATACCATTAGATCATTTTCCTTTTGATTTTCAGTCACTTTTCTCCAAAACCCACACACTCAAATGGCCAAATGTTCCTGAAAATTATATGCATAAAACTGATTTAGGAGGCACTCAGGAAATCGATCATGCAACAGAATCGTTTAATGTTTAAGGAAGGGCCTTATGATTTGTGGATGTTGAAACAGAGTTCATATTCCACATTTAAAGATTAAAAAGAGGACCTTGTATTTTCATAGTGAGCCCTAACCGCCTCGTACCCCCTTTGCAGTGGTCCCTCCCCGAGAGCTCCATTGCTATTGCAGATGCTTTATGATGGGCAATTTAGCTTCAGCTGCTATCTGAGCCATCTCAGGAATGGACGCGCTTAGAATCAAGTGCAATAAAGCAGGGAGGGAAGTGGGAACTAAAGGGGGGTGGGAGAAAAACAAAATGCAGAGACAACAAGCTCGTCTGGACAGCGCCTGCAAACAAATGGTTTTTTTTTTTTCGGGGGGCAAGGGGGGGGGGGGGGGGAGGTTGGGCCTGCTGTGGATGCACACAAACACAAACATTGATTTCCCAGGCGCTCAGCTAGACAAGAAAGAGCCATGCCTGTTTGTTATCAAGGGAGCCTCCAAACAAGGCCAAGCCTGTCCGAGCAAATATCACATTTTCTGCCCGTTTGTGTATGTGCATGTCTCAGTGAGGACCAATCTGAGTTTGAAATAGTGGGAGTGAGGCCTTTGTGTGGATATTTTAGGCTGGTCCTGCCTGTGCGACACACCTTCAAAGTGTTGTCTGAGGTGATAGGATTTAGGATAGAATTACATTTAGGTTAAGGTTAGGGTAAGGGGATACAGAATGCATTTATGTCAACGAGAAAAGATGGAAGTGCGAGCGTTTGTGCGTATGTGTGTGTGTGTTTGTGTAACATTTAGTCCTCCACACTGGCTCGGCTTTGTTGAGTCTGCTGAGCCCCAGGAAATCTCCAGAGACAGGGAGACAGATTTACACCCTTCCCCCTGAGAAGGCTATAATGCCTGGGACCCAGCAGAGCTATGGAAGGGTCCAAGAGCAGTGAGTGGAGACCAGGGTGATGAAACAGAGAGGGAGAGGGAAAGAAGGGAAGGATAAAGGGAGAGAGGAAGGATGAAATACGGCAGACTGCGATATCGATGGAATGCAACATTGCTGAAATTTTGCTTGCCGCCCTTCGCCTCTGCTCACACAGCCTATCTCTCTTTCTCCTACACACAAACACACACACATGCTAGACACACACACACACACACACACACAACACACACACACAAGGGGATGCCATAAATCTGCCAGTGAGCACTGCTGGGATAGAGACACCTAAGACAGGCCTATGCTGTGTTTGGAGAGAATGCAGATGTACCTGCCTCCAGCACATCATCCTCTGTCCCTCTTCCTCTCCTTCATTCTACTCCTCTCCACCCCTTCTTTTTATCCTCTCGATCTCTCTCCAGAGTTCCCTGTCTCATGTTCTTAACCCCTTTCAACCTTAACTCAGTTCATCTCCCCTCCACTCTACTTTCTACACTCCCTTCCCCTTTGGTCTCACTTTAAGAAGCGAATCTCTTCCCACTTAGGATGAACAAAACCCTTCAGCCAAGCCCAAACGCCATTGTTGGGCTGAGACGAGACTGATTCAGGAGACAGACAATAGCTCAACCAGAGGGGTGCACAAATCTCTCGCTTTGCATTGCCCATGCATCGCCTTTTGGGGGAATAATGGTAATGAATACACTGTCTATACAACCTGTTTGCTGCAGTTCTTCTGTCTGAGAGCCTGTATACATCATCTGGTGACAGGTCTAACTACCTGCTGAGTGATACCTGATGTCCTCAGATGGGCTACATTCACATGGTCTATCCACCTCTACATGATATGTCTGGGATAAAAGCAAACAGGGGACATCACAAAAGAAGCATGAAACATGTTGAATAGGTTTCATATTTGCTCACAATTTAAAAATGGCAACAGCAGGTGTGTGTATTGAGGGGATCTATAAAAGGTATCTTTGTTAGTCTGACAGCCTAATAACTTGAACAATAGCAAGTGCTTCATACCATCTGTACCATAGCCCCGATGGCCTCCAGACAAAACAGACTTGAAAACACATGCGCACACTCTCACGTTCACAACGACACATTAACACCTATGCCTTGACATTATCACAACCGGGCCTCACGCAGCCTGGTCTTCTGGCTAAAAACAAGGACTCAAACACAGGCGCACACACGTAAACATACACTGTCCAAAAAGATGTGGCCTGTGTGACCTGATTTACAGTGGAGTAAACGATTTAAGCCGCACATCTCACTCCAACACCTAAACACCTGACAGGCCTCTCATAAATAAAGCTGACTAGAGACTCCCACATAATTTATACCCTGGCTATCTCCTAAGCTAACATGTAACAGGTCTCCACTCCATATTTCACCACCCAGAGCTCGACATTCACTGGGAAAGACGGACATGCAAAAGTGAGTCCAGAAGAAGGGGGCAAGAGAACTTCAAAAGCCGAGGAGAAAGGTTTGGATTTGGGGATGCGGTATGGAGACTAAAGCTCTCTTGATCTCTACTAATGTGTGTGTGTGTGTGTGTGTGTGTGTGTGTGTGTGTGTGTGTGTGTGTGTGTGTGTGTGTGTGTGTGTGTGTGTGTGTGTGTGTGTGTGTGACCCTGGCCTAGGGCGTAGCCTAAACTAGCCTAGCCACCCCAGCTCAGATCAAGGCCCACAGTCAGGAGTTCCACTTCTGCGTCTCTCATAAATCGTCCTGCCTTTGTCTGATCTCTCTTTCACTGGCTGAAACTTATCCTCTTCCATTAAGGGTGATGGATCAGTAGCTCTCAAGGCGTTCGAGACTCTGAGGTTACAGGTCCTTGTGTAGATTGTGCTCCACGCTGTAAATGTGAGAGGCATAGACACAACCTTACACCAAACATGCAACATGAGTAAATTTTCACGGCAGAGATTGACACAGAAGGGGGGGAAATGGAAGTGTCTGAAATATTTTTATAACACCTGACAGTGATTTAAAGGAGTAATAGTATGCATTTACTTTTCTTGCAGTTTCATGCTCTTATTTGTCAGGTAGCCCCCCCCCCTAAATTTGACAGCATCAGTGCTCCCTCTGGTGGCCGCTACCTGCCATGGTCGCATAATAATGTTTACTCTGAAACAACGTGCAACTCTGGGTTGTTTTTTTTCAAAAGTAGCTCTTAAAAATTTTGATTTACACTCGATCCGTTTGTTGTATCAAACAATAGGTGACAATAGCAACAAACCAGGTGACAAATGTAACAATTTGTAGCTATTAAAATCTATCTAGTGCTGATTTAAGACCGTTGCTAGAAGTGGAACAACAACAATGTAATTACACCAATAATAACAACAGACGAGACAGAATGCAAATCACGAGCCTCTCCCATCCAAGCGACCTGGCTGTGGCTGGTTTCCAGGGCGTGAGAGATAATTGAATAGTTTGGCAGGAGACTTCACAAAGCCTCTCTCCACATGTTTGAACAAGGACCTACGATCAGCAGCTGCTGTCTGTGGGCGAGCGTGTTTACTTTAAAAAGCTGGGAAGCAATAACACGTGAAAATTGTTTTGTTGTGTTTCACAATGGTGGCCGATGAAAATGTTAACAGCTTAAGAAAATCACTGCAGAGTTTTGAAACGTCAAAATTTCCTTCATATAAACTGAGCTGCTTAACTGAGGCTTTGTTTGCATTTTTTGCAGTGACGCTTAAATCTGCACCAATGGAAAGCACAGAGACGCTCTGAATCACAGAAACATTTATTCTTATTATATTTTAATGCATAGTATTGTTTGACGGAGGGGTGCTGTTACTTCACGTCGAAGCTGTTGAGTGACATTGCCCCCAGCTGGTGAGAGTAGGACACAGCAGCAGTGAATGTGAAGCTGCAAATGATTCACATAGTGATGCACACATGTGAGGTACAAATGAACTGTGTTTTATTTATTTATTATTTTTACTGTGCGTGTGTGTGTGCGCGCGCGTGTGTGTGTGTGTTCCATGGCGAGGAGAATGCGCATGCGCGTATATCGGGTGAGAGGTGGCCTTTTGTCTCGGAATGTCGGTCGCCTGCGCTTGCGCGTTGCTTCTCCGGCCATCGTAGGCGCATAAAGCCTGGTAAATTGCACCAGGGCAATAAAATGGCAATAAAATGACAACAACAGTGCATTAATCCATCACCAGGGAGCGCTGAAGGTACTGTAAAGAGCTCTGGCTGGAGTCGGAAATGATTTCTAGGTTTATCAGTTCAGTGGCTGCAGCGTCCATTCAGCTTGCCAGGGGGCAGTGAGGAGCTGGAAAGTGCTGAGATTCTCCTTCCCACTGGACTAGGCTTATATTAATAATCGGGCAGGTATTTAAATAAATAAATAAAAAATTACAAAATGTAGCAACTTTGTATTGAATGGTCCCCCTTCTTTTAATTAGAAGACAGCTTTAATGAAATGGAGCTTTTAACTTGCAGGAGACCGATAAAAAAAAATTCCCAGCTCCCTACTTCTCTCTGCCTGGCCTTATTTGGAGCAGTATTTTCCATGCCATGTTCTCACAGGGAGGCAGGGCTTCATTGTTTCAGTGGTACAGCCCCTCCAGCCTTCAGCCTCCTCTCTGGCTCCCCGTGGCTCCTGGAGAAAGAGAGCTTTATTTAGGAGCACCTGGATTTATGTGGAGGAACCAAAAGCAGCAGGTGATGGAAATCACTGGCCCAGTAGGCTAGCTGTGGCCAGGGGGTTCTGGCAAGGTAGTAAGTGGGCCCTGTGGGTCACACTGTCATTTCCTGTTTCTCTACCCCTTTGCTCTCTTTTTACTGTCTTTCTATCCCAGCCTGCCTTCATCTACTGCCTCTACCTTCCTGCCAGGATCACTTCCTCCAATAGGAAACAGATGAGTTGCTCAGAGTCTGAGGTGGCCGTGATTTGCCCTTCCCATAATCAAAGCAACACATCTGACATAGATTTTCACATAGTTGGGGCTAAAACATGCCGTTAAAGATGCTGTTTTTAAGTAATGCAGCCTTATTAACAAATATTATCAAAAGTTATTTTTCATGGAATGTTAAAATCCAAACAAAACCATTTTTAAAAGAAGATTACCTAAGGTGAAGCCATTCTTTTCAGAGTTCAGCTTTGACGCTTAACCACTGGTATCGTGGCTTAGCACTGACACACCTTTGATTTTGCACCTACACCTCAGGTCGTGTCAGACATGACAACTGAACATTTCACAAAATAACCTCTGAGCAAGCATATTGTAGACTTTTAGACCTCCGCTCCCCAGATGAAACCACTAGCCGGCAGCTATTCCACAGAAACAGCAATCTAAACTGAACCAGGTGTGCACATGCTGCAGTGGAGAGGTCAAAAAGTGGGAACACATGATCCACTCTTTCTTCTTTCTTTTTTCCTGCTCTTCTTCCATTAATGATTGCTGCCTGGTTGAAAGAAAGAAAGAAAGAAAGAAAGAAAGAAAGAAAGAAAGAAAGAAAGAAAGAAAGAAAGAAAGAAAGAAAGAAAGAAAGAAAGAAAGAAAGAAAGAAAAACCATCTGCACTAAAATAGACCATTAAACCTTCCAATAACACTTATGTAATGTGTAGCTCAGTGTATGGCAAACAGATTTCAAACCAGGCAACACAAGCACAATGAATTTGTGTGTGTGTGTGTGGGGGGGGGGGGGGGGGGGGGGGGGTAAAGTGGTGGACAGACAGTACAAAGTAGGGAGACAGAACAAACAGCCTATGCTGTGGAGAGACATCTGTTTGGTCTGCTCTGCACTCTAGAATCTCTCACATCGACTGGACCCCCGTCACGCTGCTCTGCCTGGGTTTATTTCTGGCCAGCAGTTGAGATGAAGGACTCAATGTTTAGACATGAGCTGTTAGGATAAATTGTCCCGTGCGCGTTACAGATCCCGCAAGTAAAGCCCTGTATCACTGCGCCCTCAGAAGTACGACATCCGGGACACATTATATTTCACTAAGATTCTGCAATGAATCAGTGTGCAGTCCGTCCACCTCTATTTCACTTAGTTTTATTACAAATGTGTTTACTGCTAATCAGTGTAATGGACTGGACCGTGAGCACTTGAATGTGTGTTTAACTTATATATTCTGTGAGCCTTGGGAGATGACAGGGTCCTTACAAGGATGGTGGTTGTAATATTGAATTATAAAACCTATTCAAGAACCTGTCAAGAGCCCCTTTATCCTGTGTGGAGTAACATCTATGCCTTCTTTTATATGTTAGATTTGTTATGGAACGCAGCTTTATAAAGTATTTATCGAGCCTTTATAAGCCACTAAAATTACAATCAGTTCAGGAGCCACCTCCAGCAGCAGAGCAGCCCGTGTTGTTGAAAGCTCTCAATTCTAAGGCCCGGCTGAGCCTCGCAGCATTTTAAGTTCTGCCAGAACTGTTCCTTGTGGATCAGTTAATATGAACCTCCACATCTCCTGCTGAAATAAATACTACTGTGGAAACTGTGGGGATTTCATGGCCTCTCTGAACTCTAATCCTTGATGGAAATAGAAAGGACTGAAACTTCATGATCATTTGGCTCACTGTAATATGTGTAAACTTCTACGGTAGACAAATGTGATTTTTTTCCTTACTCTAAGAAAATGAGCCTATTGCAGCTGGGCCCTTTTCACTTGGTTATAAGCCTTGCATTCTATTACCTCAGGCATATAATGCTTCACATTCATATACATGGTAACATTAGATAGTTTATGGCTCTGTATTATGTCAAGACTGGCTAAGGCTGGGAGAATGTTGTGGTCAGCGGTGGGTCAAAGACTGTCAGGGCTCTGAGCTGGCAGAAAGCCAGGCTCAGTACGTGTTTGCCCTGAATGTTAATGGATTAACGCTCACCACACATACAGCCAGACTGGGAAACTCAAGATGACTTTTTACGTGAAAGGCCGCCAATAAGTCGCCATCATAAATTCAGGGACACATGCTGTCTGTACGACCACGGCAGTCAGGCATGTTCCCTCCGGGAGGCCAGGGCTGAGGGACTCCGTGATGGAGAATGGGGGAGCAGGTGGGCTCTGTGTTGGCTGACCTTGCCTCTGGAGCCCCGCAAGATATGATCAGAGCATGCCGGCAGCTGTGGCCTTGCTTTAAAGCACCCAAGGTATCATGTAGAGCAGGTACAGCAATGCATTATTCTACAGCCTACTGTCACATTACCCTTAACCGCTTAAGATTATGTCTTCATACAGTGTTTTAAACTCAGACCCTGCTGATTCAGCACTTTGCACCCCTAGTGAAGCCCATTGTGTTACGCAATTTTTCTCTTAATTGCTTCAAGCGAGTAACTTAGGCTTGTCTAATGTGAATTTCTGCACGGCAAAGAGAGCTGCTGTTGCACTGCTCAAACACTCTGCAGCGACAGCCACAATCTCTATGTGTAATTTAGCAGCAGGGGACAATGAGATAATCTTGCAGGAGAGCCTATACTACCAATTTAAAATCAGTAAAAATGCACAGTTTTTTCTTTTTTTTTAGGAGCTCCACTTAAGCTGTGCTGTAAATAAGAACTCAGTTCGAAGCACGTAACTGTTGCCTGCCTTCAGAGGGGGTCATTTTCAATCCACTGATGGGTTCACAGCAGATTTCACTTCAAAGTTTCACATCCATTTTGACAGTAATGCTCTCAATTTTTCCTTATTATTTTGCTATTGCACTGCGAGCAATTAGGCATAATTATGTCAGTGGATGATCTCTAGCAGTTTACTGAAGGAGTGACTTACAAGCAATCATTAGCAGCAGCATGGTTTTTAAAAAGCTGAGAAAAAAAAGTGACACATGCCTGAAACCCCCCCCCCCCCCCCCAAAAAAAAAAAAAAAAATCTTATTCTATAGTGGATAAAACACTGTGCTGTGGTTTCCTATGATTTTCTGTCTCCAACAACCCAGGCCTCACTTAATGCCTTCAATCTTTTGTGCTCTCTCTTTCTCTCTCTCTTCTCTGCAAATTAATTTATGGTCTAATTACAGGACAAGCCTCCAGATATGAAGGAACACAAATCACTGGTCCTTACCAGATGGCAGAAAAACGGCACAGGATAATTGAAAATCTAGAAGTGGATCAATATTTAGAAGCCCAAGGTTACACGAAGTATGACACTACTATTAACATGGAAATATGATGCATTACATCCACAGGCAAATTGGCTCCTCTTTCTATTTGACGGTGAGTGAGTACTGACTGATAAGCTTCTAAATAACAAAGATGCAACACTAGCTTTAAACTATTAGAAGCTTAGCTGCTGCTGCTGCTTAGACGCGTGCACGCGGCCTCTCGATGCACTGCACCACACCGCTGCGGTCTTACTGTGGTACCTGTGGCCACATGTGCAGCATACTTGCTGGTCGGAGGTATGTGGAGCAGGTCTCCTTTATAACAAGCCGTGTACCCTGAAAGCTCAAAGCCCTGCCATGTCACCGACTACCTCTGGCTTACCCCACCCTTCTCCAGCATTTACCTCTGGCCTGTTAAAAATGATATCAGCTCATGGAGGGCAAGCATTAGCATTTGCATTTTATTGGAGGAACAGAGATTTAGAGCAGAGGATATATCAGCTCTGAGCAGACAGAATTAGTTAACAATGCATTACCTGCCTTTTATGGCAGCTATAACTCTTTCCCCCTGGTGGGGAGAGGAGATGAAGGGAGGAGTGTTGGGGAGGGGATGTGAAGGGGTGGTGGTGGCGGTGAAGGGGAAACACAGCCAGCAGTAGGTTGGTGGTGAGAGCTGTGGAGCAGCACATGGGTGGGGGGGCATTTAGAAGGAAGAAGCTTTGTCTGTGGTGCTTTACTGCGCATTAAGTGTGATGGGCACCCAAATTAGAGCATCACGCCGCAATCACCTTCACACAGATCAGTGCGCTTCGAGACGACGCCGATGCAGTCGTCGCCGCAGACATTTTTATCTGATTGGATCAAGGAGGCGCAGCTGTGTCTACATGATCACAGCACAAGTAAAGGCCACATCAAATTACACCGGCCTGTGTGATACTTGTGACTCACGACGCTTTGTCTTTTTTCCCACAATTTTTCGTAGTTTTGCTGAGACTGACAGAGGAAGGTGAATCTTTCCTCTTTTTGTGCTCACGTTATCTCCACGAGCGCATGTTTATTTGTTTGTGGCATCCCTGAGCAAGCTGTAACTCTGATGAGGCCCCACTGCTGCAGTCCCTTTCCTCACCACAGCTGCACAGTAGCTCCCCCGACGCTCATTTTGTGCAGTGTGCAGCAAGACGGCCCACCTCTGCTGTGGACAGTACCCTGTGGAACTCATTTGCACTAGAAGTTACTAGCGGGGGGAAGTATGTTTGAAGTGCAGAGAGGCTGCTGCGAATAAATAAATACATTTACACCAGAATATGATTCCCATGGCAAAAAACAGCGTTAAGGGTTTTATAAATTTTATATATTACAAATGTCAAGTTGTACTTCTTTGCAGCGTCAAAAATCTGTGTCCTGAAAAGCCAACACTTTTTAAGCATTTCAAGCTTTGATGGAGCTTTACACTTACATCCTTCTGATCAAATACCCTCTACGCCGCCTTTACTTTGTACAGCATTTGCCACACATAGTCACCAGAGCCTCTTGTTAATGCACAGTGTCTTTCCCAACCAAACCCATACTGGCCTGGGTTTGTGAGCAGACAGCTCCAGGCTCCATAAAACAGCCTGCTGCTCCCTCTCTTTGCCCAGCTTAATGGTCCCAGGGGCTGGATATTTACTAGTGACCTTTGCATTCCATTTGGAGTGTAAAAGCCTTTTTGCAAGGAAAATTCCATCACTTTAGACGTAGCCAAGCAGCACAGTGTGTGTGTGTGTGTGTGTGTGTGTGTGTGTGTGTGTGTGTGTGTGTGTGTGTGTGTGTGTGTGTGTGTGTGTGTGTGTGTGTGTGTGTGTGTAAAAAAGAGTTGCTATAAAGGGCAGCAAGAAAGAAAAAGATGGTGGTGCGAGAAGAACAAGACTACACCTTCACTGCGGTTTATGACTAATCTTGCAGCTGGTCCGTATAGGAGCGACATTATTCTTACCTTATATTATATACCTTTTTTTTTTTTTTAATAAAAATTAACAACTCGTATTGTAATGCACTTAGTTATTTCATAATTTGTTATGGTTGCCAGATAAAGGGAATTATAATTTGTTCTCACATGCTTAGAGTCTGGTTTTAGCATAGCTTCAACTCCCTGCTTGTGTTTTTCTTTGAGTTTCAAGTAGAAGAAAAAAAACCCACATATTGCAGCGATGCATATTTGTTTTTATGGCTGCATCATGAAATTGAAGTGGATTGCTTCAGTGGCCTAAGGGTTTAAGGCACCAACCATGAATGAGCCATAATAACTGAAGTTTCTATCTAACCTTTATTGTGTGCTATTCCTTCATCTGTCTTTCTTGAACATTAATATGAGCACCAAAACAAAAATGACTAATTGTATTGGATTTTTGTTTTATGTGTTGTGAGCCACTTTAGATATAGATAAAGTATCTTAATTTAATTTAACAGATGTTTTAATCAGCTCTATGAGTTGGGGAGATATGGATGGCTTCAGCAGAAATGGTAAACACACTGTGAATCCCTGGACCTCAAAAAGCTGCATAAAAATCCATAAACACCCATTTATGACTTGTTCATGTGAGCAACTTTAAGAGTTTGAACTGTGAATGACTTGCATAAAAATACCTTTACTTTTGGATTGCTATTGATTAACAGCACCATCTGCTGGGGAAGAGCAGCCATTGCGCTTTAAACCTTTAACGGATAAAAAGTCGTTTCACTTTGAAAAGAAACAAGCCCATGTAATGATACCCATCATATGTTATCCGGCCAAGATGGTGATTTTCCCTCAGGTAGGAAACTTCCAGATATTAAGTTACAGTTTGCCTCCATAACAGTTCTTACGAATTATATTCAAGAAATTTCTAGTATTATTTTCTGACTTAAATGCTTTGTGAATGGAATATTCAGTCTAAAATGAAACCGACAGCAACTTTAACACTGAAAATGTTTATTAAAGGGTGCTACTGTACACATACTCACAACATTTCATTCACACAAGAAATAGTCTACATTTTAAAAATTCTGCACTGGCAAAAAAAATAAAAGAAAATAAAAAATAATAATTCAGGAACCGAATACTTGTTATTAAAGGAATCGACACCAGAAGGATCATCTAAGTTAATATCAAGGGACATAATTTGTGTATGGTACATATGAAAAGGGGAGAGGTGCACAGCCTTCATTCACAATGCCAATTAAAGCTAAAAACATTGATAAAAAAAAAATTTAAATCAAAAATAAAACAGATTTTATTCGGTAGACACGAAACATTTGGTCCCAAGAGTCCACGCTGGAGCACAACAGATCAAACTGCAAAGCTGACATACATCTAGTGTATAAAAGCTTGGAGGTGCTTTTCAGGTCCCAGAAAAGAAAGAGAAAAAAAATGTAAGTAAAATAAAAGAAATCTTAAGCTAAGAACAAATAGAGTCAACACAAGAGAACCCAGGATGTGACCAATTCAGTTCAAAGCTTGCTTTAATGTTTGAAATTATGGCAATGTCAATAACCATTTAACATAAAAATCAAAAGATGACTAACAACAACTATTAAAACCACAGGGTTGTCATAGGGATTGGTCACACATTCAAGGTTTACATCTTTTGGCCACAAGGTGGCAGACCCTAATGACAGGCACAACCCTGGCTTCATTTCACTTGGATACATAGAAGATTGTCAGACTTGAACACACAAAAACCCCAAAACAAACAAACAAAACAAAAACGCTTATTTAAAAGGGGGAAAAAAAAAATGTGCATAATTGGTTTTACTGTCCTTTGGGTTAGCTGTTGATGTGGTAATGTATATTTGTATAGACCGGTATATTTGAACGTGAAAATAAAACTTTGTTATTTAAAAAAAAAAAAAAAAAAACACCCACACACACAAGACAAAAAACAACCCACCACTACATTATGAATTACATTATGAAAAAACTGAGTAAATCCATCCTGGCAGGCTTTACAGCAAGACAAATGAGAAACCTATGATATCGAAGTTTTTCCTTTTAAAAGGAAGCGATTATGCAGTCAGGAAAGTGCGGCGGCGGCTTCCTGACTTTAAAAAATAAAAAATGTTTCCATCTTTGTGGTGTCAGCTGGGTTCTTAAAAAGAAGAGGTACACCATTTATAGCAAATTAAAAGTTGTGAACCCACAATGGAACACACTCTGGGTTAACACAGCCTTTACCAACTCTGATTTTCAACACTAACATAATCGTATCCTGTAAGCACTAAAACAATGTGTTAAAATTTTTTTTTTTTTTTTTTTTTGAAGAAAGTAAAGAATACAAAGACAGAATAGTATAAACTCTCCCCAGTAGCATATCACCCATGTCAACTACAGCTTCTCCTCCTGAATGATGGATCCTTTTTAGTAGTCTGGGCCCGTGTGCTCCAATGAGGCTTGGATGGAGATAACACAGTGTCCAAAATTTGTGTGTGTCATTGCTGGACATGGTAAAAATTGAAGGTTGGGAGTTTAGGATGTGAAAAATGTCCGACTCAAGGTTGTCCCTGCAGTGAAGAGGTCCCGTTTCCTCCTGAGGCGATACACTCACGCACTGACTGCATCCTTCTCCTTCTTGTCACTGTCTTCATGCCAGGTGAGACGTTCCTCATAGAAGGCTATGACAATCTGTGGGCACTTATGATTGGCCTCCTTTGCGAGCACGAGATCAGCCTCATCAGAGTCTTTCCTGGAAAGAGAAAGTTTAAAATTACCGCTTGGGTTTGTGTCTTTGCACAACCAAGATATAATATCTCCGTTTTCAAAACACTTGCAACATGCAAATTTTGTCCAACTAGTTAAAATGTAGCATAAGATTTCACACATTACATTAATTACATGGAGTGCATTTAAATTCCATCTGCTGCAAGTGATTTTTAAAATAACTTACAAGAAATTAAAAGAAAAAGAAATTTGAACTGCACAGCTTTCTGTGATAAATTAAACTACTATTAAACTACTACAACTATTATCTGACATTAACCCTTAAACGGGGCTTGACCAAGGATGAACAACAGTGTACTACCCTTATCCCTCAAGATAATATGCAATTACATACCATAGGCCAGCTAAGCTATAAATGCTGCTAAAGGCAATTTACAAATAGAAATATCAGAGTGTAAGAAGAATTATGTCAGTACAGCCTGCATACAGCAGAAGAACTGCCTGCATCTGAATGGTTGTGCATATAAGAAGATTTCTAACACTAGGTGCATTTATTGATCGATTTCACACAAAAACTAAAGGCAAAATTAAATCAAGACTTTCAGAACCTACCACTTCATAAGAAACATGAGGTCTCCACACGAGTCTGTTGCTCCAATGATCTTCTCCGGCTCAAGTCCTCTCTCAAAGCCGCGTGCGACTAGAATGTCATCCTGAAAGACCCCGAACAAAATTACTTTAGAAATCTGGATTTTGTATTAAACTCTTGAATTTACACCAGCTGTCTTTAAATGTAAACAGTCTCAGTTTCCACACACCTTAGATAAATGTGTTGTGCTAACTTAATGTCAAGTGAAAAAGGAAGCCAAATGCAGCACATTTCAAGTTCTAGACATCCTGCTTCTGCAGCCAAAAATAGTTCTTACCTCTTTTTTCTTCTTGGGCTTACTTCCACCTTCCTCGTCATCATCCGAGCTCCTCTTCTTTGAGCTGCTAGAATCTTTGGAGCGTCCAGAGGCGGCCGTGTTTGATTTGCTGGCCCCACTGCTGGGTGTGGAGGTCCCGCCACTGCTTTTCTTGTAGGTCTTCATGAATTCTGAAATAAGCTCAGGGCAATCCAAATTTTTCTCTGGTTCCCATGTGTTGTGCTTGCTGAGAAAGAGCACAGAACAGAAAAATCAGTGCAGCCTTAATGCACCAGTTTGGATTGGAAACTGCAAGATATGCTAAAAAATTTGATATCTTGCAATGTTTAAAACACTATAATCTAATGTTCCTTTCATGGTCATTACTGTGCTTTAGATGACAGCATCTGTGTCTAAGAGAGCTGCTCTGTTGTGCACTGGGTGCATCTTGGACCCGAGTGTTAGAATAGCAATCTCCAATAACCTACCTACTCCAAAATGTGACCAACTGTTTACAACATTTAATTTTAATAGAGATTCAAAAGATTTTTGACTATGGGAGCTATGACCGTTGTTAGTACATTTATTTAATTACTTACTCCGAGTATCCCTTCCACTTTAGGAAGAACTCAACCCTTCCTTTCACCACCCTCCTGTCCAGCACTTTTTCCACAACATATTCTTCCTCATCAGAGGATGAAGACTCTTCTCCGCGAGACTTTTTGCCCATGGTAAAGTTTGGTGCTTAACACAACGCGGTTGCAGGTGACACTTCCCTGTTTAGAAAGAACGGAAAAGCTCGCGTTAAAGATATTTGAGTTTTGATCGCTCTCCCACTAGCTCTAGTTAATAAAAAAAAAAACCGCACCAATTTTTAAAAAGAATAATGGCTACACAGCCACATCACTCCAATCGCAAAGCAGCTACAAATTACAGATCGGTAACACTTTAACATTAGCTAATTAGCCACAGCTAGCAAGATTGTTATCATATTTCAACGAGAGGCTTAATATCGTTATAGTTTGTTTAATTGCAACATGCAACGTTAAAAAGACCAACTAAACAGTGCAGCTAAATATCCAGATCGCAATCTACTCGCTAAATCGGTGAAAAGTCGGTCACTGTTACTACAAAAACGTACAAATAGCAAGGACGACGGCTACTAGCTGAATGGCGCTAGCAGCAAAGCAAATGAAAACTTGCTACAGCAGGTAGCCTGCAAGCAACCGCTAAATCGAGCTAAACTACTATGCTATCAAACCATGCGCCCATATCTACAGCGGCATGAAACTGCAAAAAATAGTGTCTTACTCTTCTGGAGGTCCCAACCGTCGATCTGTACCCGTCAAACCCTGTCTTTGTGGAGGAGCGGCGAGGCCAACCTTTCAGCTACTTTAGCAGCTAGCACAGCACACACACACATACACACAAAGGTGCTGTGCGCAAAAAAGCGCGCGTTAAAGCGCACAATAACTGACCCGCCCCTCAGTCAGCTGATGATCTTCATATAAAGTGGTTGAATGTGCTTCTATCGTGTTTTTAAGTTTATTCTGTAACAATTTGGATTTTTTTTTATCTTAATACGTGTGCACTCTGTATAGAAAATATTTTTCTTTGATAAGAAGGTGTGTATGTTAATGTGGGAGGTAGGGCTATTGCTGTACAAGGCTGCTGTGCTTCCGCCCACAAATCAAAAAAGGAATCATTTACGGTTCGTATGATGTTTAATCTAAAAAAACTGACCATCTTCCTTGTGTTTTCCAGGAACATAACTTAGCGAGCTGTGCCCACTGTATGCTTACTGACTTAAAGCCGTTATACACGACAGACTCGATACCTTCTTCAAATTTTCCTTTTCACATACAACAACCGTAATCCATTTTTTCATTGTCGTCATTGTACACCAGGTGATTGGATGTTGGTAATGATTGATTCTATATGGCCCAATCAAAATTGAATCACTGCGGACGACAAACTGCAGCGGGAATAGCTGCCCAATTGCCGTGCGACAGGGGCGGTACCGTTGCTATTTATTGTACTGTTGAATAGCAGGCTACGCTCGTCTGACGCAGATCTCGGCTCTTCGCAAGTTACACAACACGTCTTCAAGGCTAAATCTGCAACATGTCGAGAGAGAGTGTGAGTACTGGGCTCGGGACTACTGCTCTGTTATTGCATGCGTTGTTTTATGTTAGAGAAGGTAGGAAATATGAAGTTGCGGCATGCTTTTGATTCGTAGTACAGTCTCCGGTTTGGGTCGTAGCTGTATTGAAACGCCGCCATTTTATAGCAGCCAGGCCTCGTGGCCTTTTGTTCCTGCGGGTGAGCTGCAGTGGAAATTTAGGACTTTGAATCAACATTTACGATGGGAAATCACGCTTAAATGCAACACTCATTTAAATCACGGCTTACTCTGACAAATAAGTACTTAAAATATTTGCCCTATTCGCTGGTCTTTCAGTGGCTTTGCTAACGTTAATGGCGGCGGTGTGTCCCTCCTCCACACGCCCTGAATATAAATAAGGGGAGCAGGGAAGGATGTATGTAGACGGTGAACAGCATTAATTAATACTACTATCACATTAAAGTTATGGTTGTATTACATTAAAGCCGACATTGGAGAAGCTAATCAGATGTTATTGCATTGCTTTGTCTATTGTATAGGTCCCACGTGAGCCAGAGCAGCTCCGCAAGCTGTTCATCGGAGGCTTGAGCTTCGAGACGACAGACGAAAGCCTGCGTGCTCATTTTGAGCAATGGGGGACTCTTACAGACTGCGTGGTAAGTCGGGTTTCATTAAAGATGTAGTCATGATGTTTCAGTGGTCATGGTTTTTTTTATTATTATTATTATTAACCTTTATTTAACCAGGAAAAGTCCCATTGAGATTAAAAACCTCTTTTGCAAGGGAGTCCTGGCCAAGAGGCGACAACACGTTGAAATTACAAAGTTACATACATATTATAAATAACAATTACATTTTAAAAACATTTTTCTCTGGCTCTCTCAATCTGGACTTAAAAGCATTTAATGAAATAAGATCTGCTATCTTCCAGTCTTTTTGCATCATGTTCCATGTGAAAGGGGCAGCATAAGTAAAAGCCCTCTTTCCCAGTTCAGTTCTGGCAAATGGAACATTGAGCAATAAAAGATCGCTTGAACGCAGGCTGTAAGAAACAGTACTTCTCCGTGTGAGCAGATCGCAAATGTAGGTGGGCATTTGTCCAAGCAGGGCCTTATAAATAAAGATGCACCAGTGAGCAAACCTCCTGGAGGACAACGAAGGCCATCCCACTCGAGCGTACAGATCACAACAATGGGTCAAGGCCCTACAGTTTGTAATAAACCGTAAGGAGGCATGATAAACTGAGTCAATCTTATGAAGACACTGGGCGGAAGCATTCATGTACAGCAGATCACCATAATCTAAAATCTTTGCAATAATGTAGAGCACGTTGGTTACTGGCTAATCCAAAAGCATTTGTCTTTCAGGTCATGAGGGACCCCAACAGCAAGAGATCCAGGGGTTTTGGCTTTGTAACATATTCATCAGTGCAGGAAGTTGATGCTGCCATGTCAGCCCGTCCCCATAAGGTTGATGGAAGAGTGGTAGAACCGAAACGAGCTGTTTCCAGGGAGGTGTGTAACAACTGGATGAGGTGCAATTGTTCTTGCATTCAAAAGGCGCATAACAATAACAAATGTCTTTGATTCCAGGACTCAAACCGACCAGGAGCCCACATAACTGTGAAAAAGATCTTTGTTGGAGGCATCAAAGAAGACACAGAGGAGTCACACCTGAGGGATTATTTCCAGCAGTTTGGCAAAATAGAGGTCATTGATATCATGACTGACCGCAACACTGGGAAGAAGAGGGGCTTTGCCTTTGTTACGTTTGACGACCACGATTCAGTTGATCGGATTGTCAGTAAGTGCAGAAGTTGACTTTTTTCCCCCAGACTGTTTTGTCAGACTTTTGATTGTTGGCTAGCTTGTTTACAAAAAATTCTCTCCACAGTCCAGAAATACCACACTATCAACTCTCACAACTGTGAGGTGAGGAAGGCCCTCACAAAGCAGGAAATGCAGAGTGCAGGAATGGGTATGGGAATGAGAGGAGGTCGCAACACTGGTGGCAGGCCCTATGATTACGACCGGGGCTTCAATCAAGGTACGGCTTATTTTGTTGATAGTGGAGTGATTGTTATACTGTGCGATAGCAAACCATATGATTATCTTATTTAGGTGGCAGGGGGCGATATGGAGATGGTCCTTACAATTGCAACGGGGGTGATGGTGGTGAGCATGGTTTTGTCGTGTCTTCCTATTTTCTTTGCATTTCTTAAATTCCACAGTGTATTTTAAGGCTGTCTTATATTTTTAGGCTATGGAGGTGGACCTGGTGGTCCTGGTGGCTATAATGGAGGTAACCGTGGTTACAATCAGGGCTACAACCAGGGTGGTGGATATGGAGGAAACGGTTATGACAGCAATGGTTATGGTAAGATAATGCCATTACACTGCCTTTTACTAGAATTGTAACTTGCTTGAGGTTGACCAATCCTACAAACTCTGTAATCACAGGCAATTGTGGTGGTGGTGGTGGAGGCGGCGGTGGCGGCAATAACTACAACAACATGGGCCACTACGACCCCCAGGCCTCTAACTTTGGCCCCATGAAGGGCAACTTTGGTGGTGGTGGCGGCGGCGGCAGGAACTTTGGTATGAGTTCCCAGACTTCACAAGTAGATGCTTTTATGTATGCTGACCTCTTGTTTTGACTTTGTTTTTTTTGCTTCCAGGTGGATACGGAGGCTCAAACAACAGCGGCTATGGTGGACGTCCAGGACGATTTTAAAATGACAAAGTGGTAAGAGCTTGAGAGCATGCCTTAAGAGTCTCTCTTTTTTTTTTTTTAATGTAAAACAACAGCTTGTGGTGAGCAGGGAATCATTGAGTGCAGATAACCTTTAAACAAATTCACTCTGGATGTCAGGTCACAAAGTCAGTGCACAGTTAACAATGTTGTTCCGTATTGTTCAACAGGACTGAGTACTTAGGAGAGGAGAGCAAGGAGAGGAGAGCAAGCGAAGTGACAGGGCAACTGCAGGTTTACCTCCTAAATCTGCTCAGCCTATGAGTTGTGGCAGGTTACAGCTGCTGCAAGAAGAGATGTACAGTAGATAAATCATGGAGGGCCTTCATTTAAACATTTTGTCTTATGTTTTTCTTTTTTCGTCAATTGTGTTAATGGAAAGCAAGCATTCCAATGAGGTTTTGTGTAGATCTTCAAGTCTGGTTTTTATTTGTAACTGCATCAAATCAAGCTGAAATAAACACCTTTCAGTTTTTTTAACAGTCTCGTTAGCCTTTTCAGTGGTTTTGGGAAAGGGAGGGTTTACTATTAGGTGAAAATGGGTTCAGCCATATACATCACAAGGTGGCCGGGGAAAGTCAATATCAGTGTCTCCTACATGCTGGCTCAGGTCAGTGCATATGCAATACTGGTTAAAGGGCGGGCAAAGAAATGGTGCGCAAATGCCATCATCAGAAAAAGCCCATCACTTTGGTACAAGCTCTGCCCTGATTTCTGCAAAGATCACCTGGAGAATGCTAGCTTACATGCAAAGTCTATGAGGCTAGCCATGGAAGCAAGCTGAGGGAGAGAAGTAGCAAAACCATCGCCAGGATCATTGAAGCAGGGGAGAGTGAGAACAGAGGCCTGAGTCTAGCAGGCAGCAGCTACCAAAAGGCTTAAGTGCTGTTTGTAGGTAAGACCAGACTTCTCAACTACTGATGGTATATCTTGCATTTTGTCATGTAGCTGGTAGTGAGATATGTAGCCCAGTAATAATTTAATCAAGTTTTATGACCATTCTACTATTTGACTTAATTTGGCCTCCAATTGTGCATTGAGGCCCAAACATATTGCATGCTATGAAATGAGCAAATATTTTGTATTTTTGGGGTATTGTTTTACTTAAAGTATTTCTATTTTGTAGGTAGGTAAGGTAACGAGACATGGACCCCAAAACCTGGCCTCATTTCTGTGACAATGGTTTTTGCCAGGTACTAACATTACTACTTCTAGACACATCTATTTTTTTTTTTTTTTTTAATAATACATTTGAATTAATGTAGTTTTCTCTTCTCCCCACAGGTTGGCTGAAAATTCATGCTGGTGCTCAAAATATTTTAAGAAGGCTGCTGTGCAGATTTTATTTTTTTTAACCTTTTTTTTTTTTAATAAAGTGTTTGTATAAAAACAAATCTCTGGTTTCATTCATTAAAAGAACATGAACAGTGTCCATTAATACATTTATGTGAAGCTTAACGTCATTCTTATGACAACTTCCTGTGTGACTCGGTCAAAGTCGGTACAATCGGGTCGAATGTTCTCCAGAGTAAGGAAACTACCCAATTCTTCAGCATGGCTCTCTCTTCTGCATTGTGTGAGGTACCAGATAAATTTTACCATCTGGTGTCTGCTGTAAAGAATATTCATCTATCGAGTATGGTTGTCCATCTTCATCTCGCAAATGAGAAAATACTTGGGTGTAAAGATCTGTAAGACGACATTTAACGAATGCCAAGCTGCGCTGGAACTCGAGCCTTTCTTGTGCCAGGTGTTCCCTTTGGGCCTGGAGCTGATTCAGTTCTCTTTCAAGGTGAATTATGCTTTCAAGCTTCCTCTTCCTGCAGTTCTGAGCTGCGACCTTGTTCTTCCCCCTTCGTCTAATGTCCCTGACCAGTGCTAGTTGAGCATCTGTCAGAGTATACTGTGTCAGGAGCTCATTGAAGTCATCGACAGGTAGATTGATAATCTTATCCATGGGGAAGGGGATCTTCAAAGCTAAGGCCCGCCGCTCATCTCTGCTCAGGGGAGGGGTAGAGATGCTTCCTTGGGGTTTTATGTACATGTTAAGGTGTGAGCTTCCTCTGCTGGACATTGCAGAATCATTGTATAGGTCACTCAAGGCTGCAGCTGAACCCTGGTGTTTCATTGATCGAGGAGTTGGAGTACTCGGCTGTGGCTGAGATAAAATGGGTTGGGCTGAAAAATAAGATGGATGTGCACCTGAGTGTAAATATGAGTGAGTATGATTCTGGTAATCCGCTGAGTAATGGAGGTGGGATCTTCTTGTGTGCTCAGTCATGCTGTCTGGTTCGCCATCACTATATGCCATTCCTATGTCTACGCTTTGGTAACCTGGTGCGCCACCAACAGGATTATCTGGAGAGGCCAAAGGTGGACTGGAACCCAGTGACAGACCAGAGTCGGACTCCAGGTCATCACCGGAGCGAGTGTGTGCATTTTGTCCATGTACAGTCCACTGCATGTGCCCACGTAGTCCCTGAGTGAGACACGCATTGGTTCTCCTGTGCCCTTGATTGACACCTGACATATTTGTTTGCTCCCTAAGGGGCACAAAAGATTGCTGTGGGTGAGAGGAGATCGGGAGTATTCTCTGATTGAGCTGAGGTTCAGAGTTTCCATACATTGTTTCTGTGGAGGTGCCTAGACGATGACAGGTAGGCACCTCTTCGGAATAAAATCCATTGTAAGCCTCAGCGGTTCTCAGCTCACAAGCAGCAGGGGGCTCCGAGTGGGGCTGAGCCATCCCATACTCTCCCACAGAAGCCATGGGCTCCATGGTTTGGTACTGTGTTGTCTCATAGGAGTTTTCAGTAGGGACTTCGAACTCCTGTAAGACAAACACCCACTCATGACTGACAGGTTCAAAGATATGTCACACTCACAACAGTGAAATGACTAAAACCAATTAAATTTAAATAAGACCCCATGAGACAATCATTGTCTGTTTTTTTAAAGTTTATCTGGTTTGCTATACAAGAAAGTTTGCCCCCACTTCAACCTACCACCCATAGAATATGAAGGGCTCTTAAAGATGTGATCAGGTTCCACCTGGAAACAGAACGGCTATTGTGCAGTACAGGCGGCCACTAGCAATACACAGCATGCCCCCTTTCACAATCCTCCTATCCTGCCATCACTCAAATAGACCATTGTTGCCCATCTCACCTGGATGTATATTAGTTTTTCAACAAGTGTCACATGAAATTTGTTCAAACAAAGATATTCTGTCATCTATGAATCACATTAGTCCTACTTTCAACTAGACACAGAGAATAACGTCCGTGTGTTACAATGAGAAAAGATGCACACTTGTTCCTGTAGTGAGAGGGTTATTATTTATTTTCTTAACCCACGGAGTTGCAGTGGGATCCTTATATTGCTTGCTATGCCACTGACTACAACACAGCCTCAACAAAATATATTTTCCTTCCTCAGAGCTAAACAGCTGGCAGAGGATTTTTTTCATTGAAGCAGCACTTTCTCCAAATATACCTTTGGCGACTGTGGCCAACGAGCTCAATTTGAATTCATCTTTCCACAGCACTTGTTTTAAGAACAACTCTGGCTTTTCCAGATGTTGCTCTGTACATTATAGACACTGAGTTGAGACATTGTGATGAGGTTGCAGGTAATGCTTCCTTCCTGATGACTCTGCCAAGGCCCTTTTTTAAACACTGTAAGTGTAATGCTGCACCACCACTCCTGCAACAGCTAAGCTTGCACCCTCTTCAGAGTCATACGGGAATTTTGTACTCAATAGAAGAGGCGTTCTAGCGGAAAGTTTTCACTTTCTTTTTTATTGCTCTACCTTTCACAGCTACTGTAAATCCCTAAACACAGCTGTGGGCTTGACTTCCTCTGACATCTTTGTAGCTATCTGCTTGTAGACACTTAATAGCCCATACTGTTAAAGGTTACAGCTTGAGCTTGTATCAGCTACAGCTTAACAAATAAGTGAACCTGACTGTTCAGCTATTTTGGTCTTTTCTTGAGTTCAGATATCTCATCAGGTTCTTTTCACTTTAAACAACCAATTAATAAGAGAAGATAATCAAAGCAAAATAATGTGAGAGTTTCTGTTATATCATGTTCTCATTTATTTATTTATTCAGTGACTGATTTATTAAAATTAAACCCGAAACTCTATGATAATGTAACATAAAGAGTTGTGATGATGAAATCTACATCCGCAATGGGTAAAGTAAAATTTAGCATTGTTTTTTGCAGTGCTCCCAGTGTATTTGGTGCTATAGTTACCTGCAGCTCTGTGATGGCCATCAGCTCCTGCCAAGCCACATCCATCTCTGTGTCTTGAGAAGCTCCATGAGATCTCACTCCAGGGAAATTAGTTGGCATGGGCACTCCCCCACACAACTTGCCTGATGTGGCTGCTACCTTTTAGAAAAATAAGAATTTCTGATTTGTTTTGTGGATTTAAAAAAAATTATATTTATATGGACCTATCTATTTTACATGTTGAGGTTTGTGTTTTCATGCCTTGTAGACAGACCTACCTCACAGGGTCTCCTCAGAGGGAGAACATAGTTGGCTGTGGAACACATTCAGGAGACGCTTTTGTTGCAAAAATTCAACCTGGCAGAGAAAGACAAGAGCATGTCATGAAAGAAATATTACACTGAAAAAGAAGGAAATTCAGAAAAAATTACAAACAACGCATTTACTCCATTGACTCGTGTGTACAGGCGAACCGTTTAGTCACACCACTCCTTCAAACACAAATTCCTGATGAGTCTTTAGCACATTACACATATGTGCTAAACAGACGACTGTTGGGGTGTTGTAAAGGTTCTGTTGGGCTACATAAAAGGTTCAGTTCAGTTGAGATGACTCCTCCCATCAGCTGTCTCAGGGTGCAGCTATGCCTACTGCTGATAAGACAATCTGCGGGAAAACAGCGTGCTCTATAAGAGTAACGGGGGCCTGGTGGCAGCTTTGGAAATGTTGGTGCAGGGCTAACATGCTTCCAGTAATGGTTCTCTCAACTCTTTTAATTAGGATAGACAGCATTGTGGTCATTTTTTATGTTTCATAGCTGTTTGCTCAGTCATTCAAAACCCAGTTAGGGTTCTGAATGGGACATCACTTCTGTTAGACTACTATAGTCTCTATCTGTTGACTGAGACTTTTTATATAACAATCTGTATCTGTGCTGACCCTGTTTAAAACACAAATACTGAAATTATAGTGGGAATATTCCTTGACATTGTGGTTGATGACTTAAGGCTTTTTTTGTGGGCGAAAATTATGATAATCATCTTATTTCATCCATGCGGTTGAAAGGTCATTTTTATGAATAAAAATAAGTATTTTTGACCAAGCAGCAGTTTTTTCATCAATTAAAGAATGACATGAGATCCATTTGTCATCCTCACATCCTTATAGAAAGTGGTCAGGAAATTATACTACTAATTAAAATTAAATAATTTAAAATGAAAAAAGTTAGGCTGTGTCTGAGGTTCCGCAGATCACAGTTTATTTCTTTTAGATATAGCCTTCAAAGGATCTGCAATTCCCTGCATTAAATAATTTTACTTAGATAGTCCAAATGTGATATAATCTCATAGTTTTCTTCATCTGCTGGACTTTTCTTCATTTTCCTTTTTTTATTTGAATGAAACATCTAATATAATGTTTCTGACCTTCAAAATCAAACCACATGCATTTAACATGCAAAAAAAAAATGTTTGGAGAGTCTGAGTAAGTCTGTTTGCAATTGCGTAAATGTCCTGCAACATGGAATTATAAGTATCGTATTCTGCTTTATCCAGTCCTCTGTTGGTGGTGAGTTGCTTAAGGCTCCTTCATGTACAGAAGGAGTTTAAATTCAAGATTAAGAACTAAATGAAAAGCAAAAATATTATCTAAAATGTCAAAAACATAAAATCTAATAAAGAAAAACCTTTATTTTACTGTAAATGTATTCTTTATTGCTTCAATGAATGTTAGTTTTACCATTAATGCAATACACTCATAGCACTTTTTTATGTTAGGCTTTTTATAAATCGCAAAAAATATAAGTAGGAAAATTACAGCCTCCAAACGTCGCTTTGAAAAAGCTTTAAAAAAGCAAAGTCTAAAAAATCAACAAAAGGAAGATATGAATGAACTTACCTGAGCAACATTCTCTGCGACTTCAGCTGGTGATGAGTTTAAAAAAATCAGATGTGAAGAAGAATCCTGGAATTACAGGCAAGAAAAGTACTGAGTGCTGCTGTCGCGGTGTTACTCACTTTTAACAGATCACAAGAAGTAAAACACATGAGGCCTCCCGCTCTATCTCTTATTCAACTGTGAGTCTCTCTTTCTGTTCAGCTACACATACAGCCACCGGCATAAATGGGATGGCTCAGTGCAGACAAACGCAATCTTCCTGTAAAGCACCCACACCACAATTTTTTGCACTCTTGTATCCTTAATAGCACACTTGCACCCCAACCTCCAAATTTCCCTTTTGCCCACATGACAAACCACAAACCAACAGTCTGGCACATAACACGGCAATCATTCTGTCAGTCCACAGTGGAGTAGGTAGATGTTTACAAATATATATCTAAACAATGTAAGCAATTCTGATTCTAATTGTGTAATGACAATACACATAAAAGGATCCGATTAAACAACTAAATGTGAGAGAAAAACTAGCCGTATGATTATCTCTGTCCCGGCCAAACCGTACAAGAACAATGTCCTTTCAAATCCTCCCAAAGGAAAGGTATGAGGAGTGTGATGTGGAGCACCTGGAGTCAGAGCCGGCATTGCAGTGAGGGCCCTGTTAAAGCAGGGGTGGGCTTGAAGGCAGGATTGAGACTTAGTTTAGCAGAGATGGAATGCACACCCTCCAACAGGTAAGAAAGACTACATTGTTCCTCTATCTGGCAGAGCAACCGCCAAGGGAGAGAGAGGAGCCGGGGGAGAATGGAGGGGAGCGTGTCTTACATAGCAAGTGACCATTACAATCCTTAACAAAAAATCCCCTCATTGCCCTGATCTGCAGCACTGTGAACAGTGAATTCACAAAGGCTGTGTGTTATAGAGAAACTGCCCCATTGTGCAAAACTTTTCACACAATTCCCGATGATAGAGATGCATATTTATCGTGTTGTAGAGTAATTCATATTTATTGTGTTGTAGTGTGTGTACAGCACTGGCAGCCTCACAGTGACAATGATGATTTTGGAACCAATCTGGGCCATATTAAATATTTGGCATCTTTCTTCCTCTGTTGCAGACCCCTTGCCGCGTACATTGTGTACAACACAATGGTTAGATTCACTCGTTCATCGATGGCACCAAATCACTTGAAGCTGTTATTTCAGCTTCTGTGTCAGACGCATATGTTAATACTTTGTATAGGATTCAAGTATTTGTTAAAGCAAGCAGAAGTAAACACATGCTTGGAGAACTGCTCGCAGAATTTCTCAGAAATGTGAATCTGAAAACCGATGTCACAGTCATTTCTTTCCTCGAACTGTAGTAGCTGAAATTAACTTGTTAAACAGAAAGCGGGAAAACACACACAGACACGCATGCACACACACACACACACACACACACACACACACACACACACACACACACACACACACACACACGCGCACGCATGCACGCATGCACACGCACGTCTATCTATCATCGTACAAAACATTTTAAATGAAAATGAAAATTTTACACATCTGCACAAACATCCAGAGAAAAGTTGTAAATGTGATGATAACTACATTTGAGTTAATTAATGTAACATTAAATATACACTGATGGGCTACAGTTACAAATTTTATTCAGCTGTACATTCACAAGCTTTGGGAACATGGATGGTTTTGTATGGCCCAATATAATATCACATCCCACTGAGACATAAATCACAGTGTTTTCTCATTGTTCTAAGATGGAAAAACTAGGTGGCTGACTAAGTCAAGAAAGGTGAATGTCTACCAGGAATCAAAGAAGGGACTTCCCAACCCAAGTTCCTAGCACCCAGCCCCTGACTCAACCACTGCCACAGCATGCCAAAGAGCACCCTGTTATTACTGCAACCACAGTGGTTTTGAATCTGGACACAGTTCCCAGGTCAACGCCCACATTCCCTGTTTGTGTTTGTTTGCTTCAATTAGTCTTTGACATCTCTGCTTTCCAGCTTGCCTGAACCTTTCATGGCTGTCAGAGTTTACTTATTGTGTAGCTCAGTTCTCCAAACAACTGTGCTTAAAAAACAGGCCAGAGGTGCTGGCTGGGAACTGCCCACAGTTGAGTCGCTCAGGCTTAGATTTGCTTCATGTGTGTTACGTTTTGTATTGACGCTAATCTGAAATGATTTGTCTGCTGTTCTTTACGTGGTCGTTAAAATGTTCATTAAAAATTAAGGATTTGTGGTATCTCTGGTTTTTTTGTAGTATTCAGAAAGCTTTAGCAAACATGAGTGGGAAAAACCGCCTCATGACCAAAAATAAAAAAAATAAAAAAATGGATGTGTGCAATGGGTTGTGGTATCAAAAGGGGAATATTTTTGGAGGCAGTTTCTGGGAAGGGAAAAAAATAGAGAGGGCAGTTTAAGTTTTTTCTTTTTTTATATTGATTGAGAAAAAACTAAGAAGCTAAAAATTACAAAAGGGGTGACATGTATCAGGTAATGTGTGCAGCCGTTAGTGGGAATATGCAGATCGGTATCTGACTGAAAATGCAACCCATGTTATAGGATGTTGTTACACAGGTATCGCTGATACCGATGTGGCAGACAGAATGAAAAAATGTGCATGAAAGTTGAAAGATTAATAATCGTTTTGGAAATTAACTGGAAGCGCAATGGTCTGTCGTTCACACAGCATCAGTAGCTCTGTTTGTCACGATGGTCACACATTACCAGACATAAGAACGAGAAAATGAGGAACCTGAACATGCAGCATCATTCTTCTGAATGTCTCAATAGTGCCTGTGCTTATCTCAAGATGTTCAGATAAAGATAATGTTTTGCAACAGCAGTATTGCGTTGCCTGATTATTTATTGAGAGCCTCTTTTATTTTTGTGCAAGCGTGTTTCTCAAAAAAAAAGTTGACATGCCCTGTACAGTGTGAACTAACAGCGAATGCAATGAGTTGCAGTTTTTGTACACATCTATATTTGACTGAAAACGTTACAAAAACGACATAGTTTCAAGTACTAAACCCGAGAAATGTTACTGCTGAAGAATACAAAGCAACGCTTTTCCAAAAATATCTCGACGGGGTGTTGCATCACCGGGTCTCTTCAAGAGATTCTTCAAGCTCTTGGGAACGGAGGGGATGAATTGCTTTTCTATTCTTACTTCATATATGATTCCATTTGCTCAATTGCTTGGAGCCTCCTTTGTGTTATTCTTTGTTTAATAATACAGTAAGTATTTTATGTGCCATGTATGGACAAGCAGGCCAGTTTAGCAACTGTACTCTTTTACTATGGAGCCATGCTTTTGTAATAGTTGCTGAATGTTATTTGGCATTGTCTTGCTGAAATAAACAAGATGTACCTGAAAAACGGAGCTGCACTGGCCGTATATGTTTCTCCAAAACCTGCATATATCTATTTGAACTGTGTGCTGATAACAAGCAGAAAGAAAATGGTGCACATTGCTGTTTCTGGATTTTTTTTTAAAATTTATTTATTTTTTTGAATGGTAGTATGTTAACTTCCATTTTTTGGATGCACAACAAGCTGACTTTACTGGAAATGTTTTTTCAAAAGTCTCTCCAAGCACATCCAGTGATATCCACTGCAGAATGTCATTTTTAATATTGGCCTTTCTCTGAGTTTTCTGATTCTTTTATATGATCTCTACCATGGTAGAAGATGAGATATACAAATTCTTAAACAAAAGAAATTCTCAAACTGTTGAAGCAAATGCCTACTGAGCCTCCACAGAGTGTGGAATCCATCTCCAGTTTTCATCTTAAACACTCAGACTCTCTGGGAGCATCTTCTATGTTGCTTACTTATTACCAATCTGTGTGAGTTGTGAGATATTCCATCTGTTTTTAAAAAATAAGCATAAGAGCATTTTTCATTTTTAACTTCTAATATTCGACTCATTATGATGTTTAAATTGGTTGCAATTTTCTTTTTATTTAGGCAGTGCATCACATTCCTCTGGAAACAGGTTGTGTATTCTCAATGTGCTCTTCAGAATGAAAGTCAAGTCTGGTTGATAATGAACACATATTGGGGGGGGGGGGGGGGGGCAGGGAAAGGAGGATGTTGGTTGGCGGAAGCTCTGTTTTACACCGATAAAAGGAGCACTTGATTCATAGGAAGGGAACTGCTAACTGCTGTGGTTGCTGGCATGTTGTGGCGAGAGGGAAACAGCCCATACTATTAAAATACTTCACTTTTATATAATGCAATGTTATTATTTTCTAGTTTTAATCTTTTACGTAAAAAAACACTGCTGATAATTTTAAAAAATAAGGTAAATACTTGATGAAACTCGAAAAAAGCTCCTGAAGAGAGATTATTAGCGATCAGTTTCCTCACATCATGCTTTTCCGGTGCAGACTTTATTATTTAGGATGTTTTCATGACAGAGTAGTGGTGTATATGTTTAATACCACTTACTTTTTGTAATAATCAATCCAGTTCTTTTTTAGGTAAACTGAATCAGTACCATATGCCATCCAGAAAACTTACAGTCATTATATACAGTAGGTATTTTGTTTCTGTTTATTCATTGTATGTGTTGATTCATCATTCAACTTTCAGACATCAGTCAGCTTTGCCAGTCATCGTCACCACTGTGATGCTTTTCAAACACAAAAGAATAAAAATAAGTTTAACTTTGCGGATGAGATGGCATGACAATATCAGGCGATATTTAACCTTTTAGTATGAGCTAGTTCAAGGCAGTATACAGTTTCCTCTCTGGTCAAGGCAATTTTGAAATCGTAGTGGCTAAATTTGTGCAAGCATACTGCAGTGTTGCAACATTTCATAGTTTCCCACAGTCCTCTTGTGAGCACGCATAAGAATAGTTGGTATCTCCTCACAATACACGTTCTGCAGTTAAATAATGGCTGGACATTATTTGCTTTTCAGTGATATTTGAAGCCCAAAAATATCCTACAGTAAGGCCAAACAATGATGTAATTTATGGAGTTAGATAGAGGGAAATCCCCATCAGCCTGTGTTTCCAAATGCTTCCCAGAAGTGGGAACTAAGATAATTGGAGTTGGTTAAATGTAGGAGGATACTGAAAAAAGATGTTGATGAGTACGAGCAAGCTAAAATGGCTTGTAAAACGAGAGATTTACCACTAAGTCCTACAAAAACAGCAACCACCTTTAGTCATTAGGTTTAATTACAGTAAGCTCTGCAGGGATGTGAACTCTAAAATAAACATCCTGACTTACACGTGTTTTTTAAGAAGCTCATACGAGCTACTAAAGGCATTTACATGTTTGGATTTACGGTTTCAACCACAAATGAATTTTTAAGTTCTATTGTAGTTAGTAATCTTCATAGTTTGAAGTTTTACACAGTAACAGGAGACAGTCCGAAATTACAGTAATAAAGTTAGTTAATATATTGTTTAGCTTTACGTTTGGGCCATTAAACGGTTCAGACTTTTCCGACTTAAAGGGCAAATGTGTTATAACTACAGGCGAGTCTGAAAGTACTTCTTTATTAACCACATCGCTTTTGAGGCTGTTTGCTCTGCAGTGAACTGATCTTTGCCCTGCACGCACAACATACGGCACCGCGTCAGCCAATAGGAAAGAGACTCATTTACTGTACGTATTACGTAGCCTAATGCTGCTAGCCCGGTAGCTGGTTTGCTAACAGGAAAGAAGATGGATTCTCCCATACTGGTAATGTTAGCCCATTTATTCATTTCTGACGATGTAAAAGCCACCAGCGTTATCTCATTAGTACTTCACATAAGTATTTACTAGCAAAATGTTTCTCGCGGTTTTGTTTTGTAGAGTCAGGCGAATAATCCCAGTGCTAACTACAGTAAACGGGTTGGCCGTTTTAGCTAAGGAGCTAGCATCTTTAAAGTTAGCTCGTATATGCGTTTGTTGATGATGTGGAACTGTCATGTCTCCTTCACGATTTGGTGATTTAGAAGTCTTTTAAATAACATTTAGACTGATTTTGTGACGCCAGTCGACACCCAATTTATTCAATTTACTTGCATAGTTTTAATAGTTCATGTTTATTATTTAACATACGAGTTGCCACATTTTTAAAGAATTAAGGCGAATTCGTTCCTGGGTAGGATAAACAATGCCTAACGTGTGCTGTCTTCACAGGAACCGTCCTTATACACGGTCAAAGCTGTTCTCATTCTGGACAACGATGGAGACCGGCTTTACGCCAAGGTATGAATTTCAGACATCTGTGCCATCATGATACTTCATTATTATTAACGCCGGTGAAATGCCAAATAGTGATCTTCTGCGAAACAGTGAATACTGGACAAAAATCACTGCTGATATTTAAACGCATGTAAATTAATTATTGGCCTATAATCTGTCAAACTCTTGTGAATGGTGTCAAGTTATTTTGAGACTGCACTAATTTTAATTCTGATTAAATATTCTGAGTTTGTGCGGAGGGGCCCACAGGAACTCAAAGAAAAATCATGGAAACACTCTTGCTCTGAAGTTAATTTTTAATTGCCACCTAAAAAAAAACCCACCAAAAAAACAAAAACACTGCCTGATTCTGTAAATTCTCACATAGCTACATTAAACACAAAATTCAGTCCATAACAAATGCTGTATTTTTTTCCTGATTAAAAATTATGTGCTAAACAGCTCCCAGTTACTTTAGAAAAGTGTAAACCTTTAAAACATGTATGACTCACTATTGTCTCGTTTTCTCATTTTGGGTTGATTGTTTGCAAGAAAATGTCATCATCTAATAATAAAAATGAAAACTAGTGAAAAGGATGTAATTTTTAGACTAATATCTAAATGTGACTTAATTTCTAATTTCTGCAGTATTATGATGACACGTACCCGACAGTGAAGGAGCAGAAGGCATTTGAGAAGAACATATTCAACAAAACGCACAGAACAGACAGTAAGTCGTCTTTACACTGTTAAAAACAGTTACTTTGCCTCAATGCATACCTAATATCGAGCATGGTTGTTTTTTTTATGCCTCTTTAGGTGAGATAGCACTACTTGAAGGCCTCACTGTCGTCTACAAGAGCAATATAGACCTTTTCTTTTACGTGATTGGAAGTTCACATGAAAATGAGGTAAGTTTAATGACCATAACGTTTTGTAATGAATCCTTTTTAAGTAGGAGTTGAAACTTGCTTATGTTGTGCTGAGGAAAGTGACAGCACATGCCGAATATGGATCCTGCCTCATCATCCAGTCTGTGATAGCCTGAGTAATGGTGTGAATCACGGTACATGAGCAAGTTTTGACTATTATTGTTTTGCACTTGGAACCTTATAATTGCACTAAACCACATAAGAAGTTTTCACAAGTAAAGTCCATAAAATTCCAGGTGAGTCCAGTGGAAATGCTGCCCTTTCTCACACGTGGCAGACAACTGGAAATAAACAGAGTCATTTGGTTCCTCATTATTGAAACATTTCTAAAACTACGCATGGAGAAAATGTTTTAGTTAACTTAAAAAAAAAAAGGGAGGGGGGCTTTTGAAAAACACAGAAACTAACTGAAAAAATTATGTTTGCTTACAAAGCTAACTAAATTAAACTTAAAAAAGTCAGCTTTACTCTTAAGGGTAGTCACATTTTATTTGTTAACTTATTAATATTGTAATATTAATAAGTTAACAACTTGATAATATTACAATACAATAGTACTCTTTAAATCTTACCCAAAATAATAAATCTTACCCCTGAATTATTATTATTATTTAATCTTTTAATTGTATTTATTTTTTGTTATTAAACTGATAAACAAACCTGAAGATTTACAAACCAAAAGAACTACATTAAATAGATTTGAATCTATTTAAATTGAATTGAAAATAAAAATGAAATAAAAAATTAAAACTAATGAAAAATATAAAAGTTTAATAACTCTGACACAGACTTCAGTGGGTAACCTGGTGGGTAAAGATCATCTGATGACGTGATATTTGCGTTCACTTGTGCGCGTCGCAGGGTAGAAAAGTTGAAGGCTACAGCACACGTGTGAGGCTGAGCCTTAATTTCCATCTTCATTCTGTAGTTCAGCTTTTGTTATATAGTAAATTATTGAATTTTAAGTTTTTCACTCCCTCCAACTTGGTGTCAGGATAACCCCCCCCCCCCCTTCCTCATATGTAACTTTGTATTTGTCTTACCGAATAGAATTTTAAAGCAAATTGTAGAAGCGTATAATTTGCTATCATGATTTGGCTATAAGCTGCTTTTCAAATGTATTAGTAGTATTTTGTGTCCCTGTTTTTTCTCACACGATATATGCGACTCTAGCAAATATGTCCTAAGTAAACCAATATAAATAAAAGAAACTGTTGAACCTTTAGTAACGAATCAAGTGTTTTAGCCTCAATAAAAAGTGGCTTTTATTTGTACACTGTTGTAATTTAAGAACTGCTTATATAGTGCACCGATTCTGATGTGTTCTTTTGTTTTCAACAGCTCATGCTTATGGCTGTTCTAAATTGCCTTTTTGATTCGCTCAGTCAGATGTTGAGGTATGTTTTTGCAGCAGTTATTTACAAACATACAAACTTTTTTAAGGCACATTTTTTTCACTAAAATTAACGTGTATATTTTTAACTGCAGAAAAAATGTTGAGAGGAGAGCTTTGTTGGAGAATATGGAGGGACTCTTCTTGGCTGTGGATGAAATTGTAGATGGCGGGTGAGTAAAACTAACCTGATAATTCTGATTCTTGTCAGTCATCTTTTAGAGTTTTACATCACTTTGTCTCCTGTGCATTTCCTGCAGGGTGATCTTAGAGAGCGACCCACAGCAGGTTGTGCATCGTGTGGCTCTTAGAGTAAGTTGCTCTCCTCTGAAACATTCAGCCAATTTTGACATCGGTTGTTTCTGCTGCTAAAGTAATGTAATTGTTCTTGTAGGGTGATGATGTGCCTTTGACAGAGCAGACAGTCACCCAGGTGAGAAAAACATTCGAACTCTGATCTTCTCTCTCCCATAAAGTTTTAAGGCTCCATTAGTTTATTGACTGTTAAAACTAATTTCTTCAAAACCTGCAAATGCAAGGTCATTGCACTCATTCTCATCCATGCTCGCATTTTGCATTGTGTCATATGCACGTCAGGGTACATGACTACTCATTTGTTCAGTGGTGAGGTGGTAGGTAGCCAGCGGTGGTTCCTGTCTTTTAGCTCTTACATGTGTGTGTGTGTGTGTGTGTGTGAGCTCTTCTTGATTAATGCTGTCATTTAAGAGGCCTGAGACTGGCTACTACCACCCCTCCTTTGGCCATGATTAATAGCTGTGCCCAGTCCCCATGCTTTATGGTTATGATTCGGCTTTCCTTCAGTGGATTAAGATGATTAATGAGCTCTTGCATATTTTCCTTCATTCATATCACTTGCTCATCATTTTTTTCTCTCAGGATTTCAACTTTATTTTAATTGTGCTTACTTTATCTTCCTTGGTCGTGCCACTTGTGTTTTTCTTTTACTTTTATTTGGTACTGTTTCTCCTAAGGGTAGCCGTTCTTTTCTGGGCCAGTAAAGTCGGACGTTAGTCAATGTGATCTCTTTGGTCAAGCTTGTGTTTTTTTCCACAGGTACTTCAGTCTGCCAAAGAACAGATCAAGTGGTCCCTTCTGCGATAAGAGTCATGGCTGCACCAGAATACCATCGAGCCACTATACAGCCAAGATTTCACAGCACTGATCTACATATTCCTTTTCCTCTGATTTCCACTCCTTCAGTTAACGCTGTGACAGTACTGACCGCTGGTTCAGTCACACTCCCAGGACTACTTGACAAAGTTTCATTTTCTGTTTTTTTCTTGCACAGGCGTGCATTGTTTAACATGCTCAGTGTGGGGATAAGATGTGCTGTACATTCCAGTAATGGTTGTCCTGTTTTTATTTCTGTTATGGTTTTTCTTTTCTTTTGTCTTCATCAAAGAAGCTGGTTGTTTATAAAAACAGTATACAGATGTAAGATGTTAATAAACACCATCATAGCTTGTGACAACATTCCACGTGTCTCCTTACAATAACAGTTGTGTCATTCAGGACTGCATCCTTCCACCTCCTCCACATTACTGTAAAACAATCCAGTCAGTTTCTGTCCCTTTCATTTACGTGGGTGTTGTGATTAAAGTATTATTGTAGTCATTAAGTTCTGTATGGGATCTTCCATCAGCAGATACAGTTAATAAATATCTGACACTGGCATGGGAAAAGCCATGATGTGTCCAAACACTACCTGTTTGTGTGGCTTTAATATTAGTTAGTACTCTGTTGCACATAGACTAAGAGTCGCGAACTGTTTGTTAACATTCATAATTCTGTTTAGCTTGCTTTTAACAGCTTCTGCATTTCAGAGTTGAACATTTTAAGTGTTCTTTGTTCTTCAACGCCTAAATACATAACAGAAGCTCAAGGGCTCCATCTCCTGGCGTTGGCAACAAAGTGCAAAAATACTGTGAACGGGAGGAGACTCATCCATGCAGGTCTGTTGTGGAACTTGCATAGTACTCGGTACTGTGACATGAGAAGTTTTATGGAGAAACCCCTGATTCATTTCTTTACTACTGAGAGCTGCTATGTGCACCGTGAATTGTGTGCTCCCATGTATGTACCCCCCCACCACCTTCATATGCTGAGCTTGTGCTCATTTGAATGCAAATGAAGGAAACCCCCCAGAGAGGAATGGGTACGAGTATAGGCACTAGATCATATTGGTACCTGATGCATATTACAAGAAAATGATATATCTGCATTCTTCCAGCGAGGTATTCCCATATGTTCCAATTCTGATCTTTTCAAAGTACTCTTTGTGAGCAGAGATTTGTGTTGGCTGTGCTGAAAACCATGTGCTTATATCCATGTCTAATCCAAACCACGTTTGGTAGCAGGCCTTATTAGAGTCTCTTCTCTCCTCGTACTTTAGATTACATAAATTATCCTGAAGCCCTTTGCATGCTGTGACAGGTCTCAGGTCATCGAGCTACTGTTTGTAGGCTTTTTCACAAGCTGTCATATGTCAGAAGTTTGCCAATGTTTCTGTTCTGGATATCTAAGTAATTTTGCTCAGACATCAAAGTAAGAAACTGACAGAGCAAATGCTCTTGATGTAGAGGTGTCTGTGGCCTGGAGGAGTTTGCTGAAAGGATCACACACATTTGTGGTAATGTTGGAATCCAGAAGGTAAATTAGCGTTCCACCTTTGATTTGCCCCATGGAAAATTTTATACCTCCTCCTGTGGAAAAAAAAATCTCGTGAGAAAATAACCCGAGAGTGTGAGAAGCAATTGTGATATTTGGATTAATTCAATGTTAGAAATAAAATATTTATGTTTCCTTAGCTCAAAAAAACGAAAGGAAAAAACACCTGAAACATATCAAAAATACTGTGTATTAGGCTTCGTGACAGCGGTTGTTAAAAAAACAACAGTGTGCGTGTGTTTTTGCCTGGATGCATGCATGTGTGTTGTCTTTACTAAACAGAGTAGTGCAGTCAATGAAAACGGTTATTGGGTGTGAGCTGTGGTCCCAGTGTCTTGACTTTGCCCCAGTTTGTTTCAGTCCTTGAATCTGTGGCTCTTTATAGCTGCACAGATCGACTGAATGGAGACCATGATGATGCTACTTGTGATTATTAAGCGTTTTACTGGATAAAAAGCAGTAAGAAAAGGAAAGGTAATCATTATAAATGGACTCCATTATTGCACCAGTTTACTGTTATCGCAGCGGTTTGGTGGTATAATGAGGACAGCTGATGTCTCTGTGTGTGGTTTCACTGAAGGAGGAGGAGGGGGTGGGGAGATGAAGGTTAAAGAGGATGAGGTTAGCTGAAGTAGACAGCAGTAAATGTAATTAGATGAAATCCCAGTGAGGGCACAATGCGGAAAAGAGAGGGTTAAACCAGATCCCCACCCAAGGTGCCCGTCCAGACCCTCACTCTTCATCTAGATAGCCCTGCAGCACCATCGGCAGCTCAGTGACGCGATTTCATCCACTAATTACAGTTGCACCATCATAAAAACCAGCAAGGTAATTTATATTAATTATATAGGAATGAGTATAACAGTTTGAAACGCCATGGCTTGACATGCTGTACATAACATGCAGTAAAATTGTCAGAGACGTGTGGGCTCAGAGCCTTGTAATTGATCAATGCATACAGTGAAAGAGTCGCTCAGCGTGTGTGTGTGTGTGAGTGACTTTCTGAATTAGAGTCTATAAATTATCATCATCTGTAAGCTTACAGACTCTTTATGTCATAGTCAATAGGCCCAAGCACCCATCCAATGGCTTGTCCTGCTAACCAGAAACAACACAGGGGAAAACAATGACAGCATGTTGGATGCAGTACAGTAAATGTATTAAAGGAAGTGCCATTATACTGTCTGAGCGGAGCAAAGGGCAAGACCAAATGATGTTGGATGACCCACTGTATTAAAATTAACAAGGCCATTTTACCTCTACTGCTTTCACATTTCCACCCAGTATATAAAATTACTAACATAATGATGCTGCTTTAGTGTTTTGAAATAAAATAATATGAAAGGAAATCACTCCCTCGCTGGCTCATTTTTCACATGCCTTCATTTCCAGTGTTTAAAATAATAACAAGAGACCATCAAAAATCTATAGCATCGCTGCAAAGGCAGCATTTAGAAATAGGTCATCGAAGGCTGCTCGAAGCACGTGCGGCTGCATGTGTGAATGCGTGCATGCAGAGAAGAGGAGGTATGGGCCCGGGCCTGCTCCCTTTGCCTCAGCAGCATTGTGGCAGCCTGGTGTGGTTTATGACCGCAGTTGCCCTCTCCGGGTCTGTTTATGGATTCCCATAGAACAGAGAATCATAGCCACTTCAAGGAAAGCCAGCCAAAAACAACACCTCCACCATTGCACTCTTGCCTGCTTTAGCCATAAGTCAGCCCACTATTTATGTTTCCCAAGGAAAAAAAAAAAGAGTTTTCATAGTAATGACATAAGATGACGGTAAATTCTGATGCTAATGTTTAATTTTTTTTTTGTTGATGTAAAATAAAACTGTCACCACAAATGTGTCTGCTTTATTGGATGCTGTTACAACTGGGTGAAAAAATTGTGAGGTTTGTTAAGGGAAAGCTTTTTTTTCTTGGGGATGGAATGGCATTGCCTTTGCAGGACCGGTTACTTTATGATACCTGTAAGATTTATTACATGAAAATGTTCAACTTTGATAGGATAATGAAAGTGCACCACCAAGGGCATTGTTAATCGAGGAAATATTCCACCTGATGTGTTTTCCCTCTGTTGTTTTTCCCACAGTTCTCTTGTGCCAGAGCAGTGCATTACTCTTCTACTGAAAGCATGCTTCAGAAGAGTGATGGTGAAAATCCTCCGAAAATGCTGCCAGTGGCTGGATGCAGCAGGATTGCTGCGTCCAGCCAGCATTCGCATTGTGTTTCTTTGTTGCTGCACAACAAAAACTCAAAATCCTCAAGCACGGCTGTTCAAGTTTGTTGAGCGGCTGGGTCAACTCCGCCATCCTGTAAAGGTGCACAGCTGGCTCACATCTGGTAAGAGGATGTGCTCAACTGCCTCCTCCAGACCCTTGCAGGCAGGGTGCACTCTGGAGGACATGCTTCTGGTGATGCTGTGTCACACCAGTCAGAGGTTACTGGGTTACTGCGGCTATCAAACAGTCAGCACTACATTTTGGTCCAAAAATGATGCAAAATTGTGCTAAAGAAGGAACATCAGTCATTTTCACTTGTCAACATCGGACTCCGGCATGCTGGCCGTAACGGTTTATGAGCGTTTCTGCTAGTGTTATTCAGCTCCCACCGCATCCGTCAAAGACTAAACATGGCTTACAGTTCATGTTTAGTCTTGTTTTGCATGGAAAAAAGAGGATCCTCTGGATAATCCACTCTCTTGTACTACAGTGTAAGTGTGTGAGTGTGCAGGAGCTCAAGAATGTAAAGAAAAAGCATTTTCTGTGGCATACCTCTAAACCCCCAGCTTGTTCCCTCCTCCCTCTGTCATCTACCCTTTCTCCCCTCCCTTCCCCGTGGATTCCCCAACCACACCACAACACCGTTAACAGAGCGGCCCTGACAGATTTACTGCCATCGTCTTTCCATTGGCCGCCAGCGTGACAGCTGAGATTTAATGCTGCCTTCTTATTGGCCAAGACCTGACAGGTTAATTTATAGGTGCACTGTGATTTGATGCCTCCTGCCTTTGAAGTGAGTTACAGCTCTGTCGCTTATAGGACACAGAAACGGTGTCAGGTTGCAATCGTAAAATCTTATCCCTGAAGGGAGGTGGCACTGGAGTATAATAGTCCTTACATCATAAGAGCAGAGGAGACTTTCTTGTGAGCACAGAAGGAAGAACAGAGAAATGTGTGGTATGGTTAAAAAAAAGACCACTAAATTTCTATTGAAAATGATTTACATAGATCACAAAGCAATATACTTAAAGGGATAGTTCACTCCAAAATGAAACTACATATTTTACCTTTGCCGTGTACTGTTTTGTTGTGAGTCGGCCTGGTTCTGGGTGTAGATTTCTCTGCTTTCTCTGGAATATGAATGCGTGAACTAAATACCTCTGTGTTCAAATTCCAATAAAATACATTTGAAAGAAAAAACCCAGCAGCGGTGATCCAAGATTCCTGGCAGGGAATAGAAAGAGACAGCATATTTCTCCCATAATGGCGTCTCTTCATTGTTAAATCAGAATCAAATTTACAATCCTTCTCCTCATAAACAAGGTCTTGAATAATCAGGCCCCATCTTATCTTAAGACCTCATAATACCACATCAACCCCAGTAGAGCATTTCACCCTCAGACTCCTGGCTTACTTGTGGTTCCTGGATATTTAAAAGCAGAATGGGAGGGTTGTCTGTTTGTTTGGGTTTTCTCTGTATTATTGTAGCATCTTTACCCTACAACATAATGCACATTGAGGCCCCTTTTATTATGATTTATATTTTATTAGTATAATTAAATTGAATTGAATGTAATGGAACTGAATTCCACTGCGTCTCTTTCTTTGCTTAGGCTGCTGCCCTCATGAACTGGCCAAAGATAAGCGCAACAAAAGAGATGGATGAACTGTGTCTCTTTCTAGAAATATAGATCTAGTTAGTCAAAAAAAACAAAACATCTTGCTGTGAGCATTTACTTTTCTACCAAAATACACCCATCAACCGCATGACTCTGCTGACAGAAGGGTGCGTCGACTCGTGGTTAGAGGCTGTGACACCATGACAGGATGTAAACATTGATGGGTGTCCCCCTCAGCTTAGCTGTAATGTTAGAAAGCTGCATGCTACTTTGCGAGTTGCTACTATTTGGGTTTCTTTTGAGTAACTGGATCAGGATTTCTATTTAGACATAGTGCTTTGAGCAAGGCGAGTGCCCTCTGGTTGTGTTATATTAAAAACAAAGGCAGCCATCTCTATAACTGGTATGTCCCAAACTGGGCTGCTAACAGGTAAAGTGTTCGTTTAATCTTCCTGCCTCTGATTTGATGTTTTCCTACCTGAATATGCATAAAAAAACAAATATGGAATAAATAAACTTATTTCTCACCTCATTTGTTTAAGCTGTTTTCTTTCTACTCTCATTAGACATCTCTCACATCCAATAATGAGCAGATTTTCAGGTGACTCAGGGGTCAGAAGATCATAACTGATGGAATAAATCACTATATCGCTAAGCTGATCACCAGCAGCAAACTGCCAAAGTCACTTTGGAGTCTGACTACTATATCTGCTCGCTGCAGCCCCAGTGTTCGTGCAACACCGTCATCTATCTGCAGCCTATCTCTTCATCAGCCTGACAGTCAATCCTGACAAGATCAAGAAGACTGAGAATGTGGCCCTGTAACAGCCTTGACCCACGGAAATCTCTTAAGGGTAAATAGCATGACTGCCCCTGCTCCGTCTATCAACCTCTAGTGAATTCATGCACCGTTTCCCTTGGAAATCAAATCCCTCTCTTTACTCTCTCACTTCACACTTGAGGATGTCTGCTCAAGTGGAAAATTGTTGGAAAATAAAGAGACTGAGGAAAGCCCTGGTTTTGCCTTGTCAAGTGGGATTGCATAATTTCATAAAAGACCTTCTGTTGAACTCGATAACTTGGGGTTACACAGCATGCCCTCTGACATTGTGCCATGTCAGTGAAAGAAAACAGGCTTTACATCTTTAAAGAGACATGATCCCTCTGAACTCAGAGGAGTGATGGATTGTTTGAGTGTGTGTTGGAAGGGGTTGAGACAAATATACCTGTATAGAGTTAACAACAAGGTCTTTTCTGTAGGATCATGTTATTTGTGTCTGTTCTGTAATATATACATATGTAAAAGGCTTCTTTTATCAAGTCTACAGTTTGGAGTTCATGGAAACGGTTCGGTTGAAGCTTAGCATCTTGATAACCTCACACTACAGAATCTCCCATGTGTTTCTGGTCTTTGGAACATAAAGTTAATGGCTTATCAATATCTTTTCTCAGGGCAGTGATCGCCAAGGATCTCTGAAACTGAAATATGTTTTTACAGCAAAGAAAACAGTGATCTTGAGTGAAAGAGACAACATAGTCTGAGGCTATACCAAAGCACAGCAGTGGATTGAGTTGCCAGTGTTCACGATGTCAAAAGATCACCAGAATTGTCATTAGTCATTGTGAGGGAGACATGGACATTTGTACCAATTTTCATGGCAATCTATCAAAGCAGTTGTTTAGACCTTTCAATCAAATCTGTAAACGTCTCGAGCAAGTTTTAGAAAAGAATTCCAGGTGATAACTGTAGTGGTGTTAGAAAGAGCATATTTTCAGATACTTTCAGATTCATTTTTATTTATCTTTCTGATTGTTGTTAATGCAATTGGCCATTTTACATTGTTTCATTTCATGTCATGACCTATAATGCTGCCACGTCTGCTCCTCGGCAGAGCTAAACCATTTTAACTGCTTAGAGAGGAATAAGAGAAGGATGCTGTTATTACTCTGGGAAGGATGACATGATAGACAAAGCTAGTACTGTTTTTCTCTACGGTCAACAATGACTAGCAACCAAAAGCTTTCACATAATGTAATAGTTACATACCACAGACTCACTGGTGTGAGAAGATTGAAGGCCTCTCGTGTTAGGCAGGGCACCTGCTGGACCTGCTGCAAGGAGTGAAGGAGAGATGGTAAATCATGAAATCTGAGGTTTTTTGCCTTTGGAGAAACGAGGCAGGCATTTGGCAAAAAAAAGGGGAAAAAGGGGGAAAACCCAACTGTAAAAAGACTGAAAGGCATTTCTTCATTTCTTGGCATTGAGCAGCATACAGGGCGCCCTATATGCTGCTCAATGTATGAGATCATGTATAAGTTGCTATGAGTCACGTTTCGCCCCAGTTCAATACATCTTCATTGTTGTTGAAATATCAAGTTATTAGTCATGCTATTAGCCAATGCTAGCAAGCTTCTTTAGCAAGATGCATCCATAAAATCTATATAATGCAACGACACTCATATTTGCTAATAAAACACTACAGTTTCCCTCAGCAAACCGTAAACACAAACTTTTTAAGCAGTCTACGCTCCACACCAGCCGCACTCATTTTCAGATAAACGATATTAAAGGAAAAGGGTTGTTTTCCTTTAGACTTCCACACGACTGGAAGTCTTTTTGCAAACAAAGATATCCTGACAGAACAACATTTGACTTTTTCTTTGAAAGCACTGTAGCAGATGACCAACATCAGCAGCACATACTGTAGGATATTTGAATTGATATAATTCATTTATTCCTGTTATATTCTTGTTGAAACCAGCGGACGCTTTGCTCTCTTCATCTTTCATTTGATGTGTCCTGGCAGTACTGGACGAGCCTGCCAATTAGGAACTCAGACAAAGTTGTGACTTAACCCTTTTTTGTCAGAGTGGACATTTTTGACTTGACAGGCACAAGTTTTGATTAGAAGCCTTAAAAACACGTTTCATGTGTCCCAGTAAGACACCAGGACCACTAAGACGAGGCTGGTAAATGAAACTCATATAACTGCCAGGCAGTCGAACTGTTTTCATTAACCCCACATCCAGTTTCTCTTATTTAATTAATTGCATATTGCAATGAGGGAATTTAGAAAATTCAGCTCTCAACTTCTGACCGTTCCCGGGGTTCATTTTCACGTATGAATATTCATGATTCGGATCTATCATCGCACACATGGGCTGAATACAAACTTTTCCCTCGTTACCCGTCAGACGGGTGAAAGCTTTCGCTCCTCTTCTCCTCTGTGTTGTATTTTGAGTACTGGGAATGATGTGCCGAGGCTAATTAATCTTGTTGAGTTGCACTAATTAAAAAAGAGTTGGCAGCCATCTAAATATGGGACAATATGAAGCATGACATGACTGAACGTTCCCATTAGAGAGATCGTTTTGAGGTGGGCAGACAACCCCTTTTTAACTTTCACAAGTTACTAGACTTTGTTAACGGTGAGAGTCGTGCACTGGCACCCTATGGACGCCGCTACACCAACTTTGCATACGTTTTGGAAGCCATTTTGTCCATGGATTGGCATAAGATGGCTGCCTTTGACTAAAAATGTTCGTTTAATTCAGCAATTCTTTATTTCTGCCCCCGCTGAAGTTCTCATTTTGGTGCAGGATGCCTTTTGGTTATAACATAAACCAAGAATCGGCTGCATAAATAATTTATTCTTGAATAATAGCTCCTGGTATTAGAGAATATTACAATATTTGGTAATCATTAATAAGTAATGCATTCACACTTTCTTTGCTCGTTGTTTGACAAGAACTTTAGATTAATGTCAGACTCTTTCATGTAATATCAAATAATAACTGAGCGAGTGTGATAAGTCAAATTGATGTTTTTACTCTCAAATGCATGAGAAAGGCAGGGTGCACCAACAGAGTCATGAATTATTGTAATTTAAAGGTCTTTTTTAGCCGTTCTTTACATTTCTGCCGTGGCCCCGTGCTTCTGCGTGAACGTTTTAGGACGTGTTCACTGAGGTGTCACAGAAAATGGGAGTAACCTGGGCAAAGGGATTGAAATTTTAATGATGAGCAGCAGCACCGCACGCTGACAGTCATGGTACGCCTCAGACAGCTTAAATATCAGTGCTAATTAACGCAGAGAGGTGGGCTGTCACACGCATGATGGATGTTCGTAGGGGGCAGATCGTTGCTTTCAACCAACCAGCGATTCCTTTATTAATCAAAGCCTGAGATGAAAAGGCTCTCCCACACCTCGGGGAGAAGGAGATAGCAGGAGCTATTGTTAGGAGGGTTTGAGTCATTTGCAGCAAGCCTGTGATGTGTTTGATCAGAGGGCAACCAAACATTTGTAGGAGACAGTGGCTTTCTGCTGCTGAGCACTTGTTTTCCTAAACCTCTGAACCACCTACGTGATGACACGAGCCCCGGCGTACACAGTTAGCTGAGATTTACCGGTTGTTTGGGAGATTTCAGTTTGTCAAGCCTATGTTTTTTTCTGCATCCCTCTGAGGGGAGAGGTGAGCATGTAGAGAACTGGCCATCAGTCTTAAGGAGAGCTCTCCTCCCTGATAGAGTGAGCCAGACTGAGGACGAGGCAGCACTCCCACACTTTACCTCTGGACTGACTCCATGATCAGTCTGTCGTGCAGAGATGATTTCAAACCTAGATGATTTCAGCACTTTGTGCATGAAGATGGAGTGTTATCTCCCCCTCTCTGATCTCCTCCCCATCTACCTCACTTAAGGAGGTCCATTGTTAAGTGCCGGGGGCCTGTGGGTGCTGTAAATCAGTCTGCAGAGGGAGGGGATGTCTCCCATGGGGGAAAGCGCACACTCCCAGCAGCCTTCAGGCTGATCTCATCCTGCCTATCCTAATGCTGTGTAATTAAAGAACTGGTCAATAGCAAAGAAGGTGCTAAAGGGTATGATCTGCACTTCCTATGGTACAACTGATGTAGCAATACCCATGCAGCTCGAATTACAGGGCAGCAGGATGGAAGAAATTCTTCCCCATTCTCTTAAATCTGGCTAAAGCCACAGAGGCGTTTACGTCCATTTGATTGGGTCCTTTGGAAGAAATCTGTTAAACAAATCATCTGTATGAACGACTGTTGTATATTTCACATTTCTTCACTGCAAACTGCAGGTTTTGAAATTTGATTTGCCAACTCTGCTCTGACCAAAAGTGTGTTTATGGGAAATTTTACCTTATTTTTACAAGAAGCAGAATTTCCAAGCAGATGATTTACAGAGTTTAACCCCAGATAAGGTTTATGCCACAGCTGCCCTAAACTGAATCAACAATATCGGTAATTACCGAAATCACTAAAAGAAAAACATTTCTGTGATGGTTAATCCACCGGTATGAACGAGCTCTTAAATGATGCTGAAACTTAATTATTGTTATCCATGAATTTTCTATTTGTTTGTTTTACAAAAAATGTAATCTTTGATTTATTTATGACTTCTGAGAGAAGTCCAGTGTGCCGGCTAAAATTTGGGTATAAAAACATGAATTCAGTTTGTTATTCGCCTACCAAATAAAAATAACATTTTTAGCTTAGAAATGGTCCTTTGACATTTTCTATAAAATTTGGTAAAATAATTTAACCGAGGTTTTCTGTTTTTTTCTGACAGATGGCCTGATAAATGTGTTAAACACAGATATGTTTGTATGACATATTCACCAGATAAGGTTCACTGAACACGTCCTCCATTGAGCGTTTACTAAAATACATCCCATAAACTAAAAAAACCCCAAAAACCAAACACTTTTACACAGTGCAGGTACCATCAGTGTCTTTGCATTAGGGAGTTCTGTAAAGACGCACTAAATTATGGCCCAGGTTTTACATGCTTATGTGTAAGAAAACGTTTGCTTGTTGAGTAATTGGTATGTTTGAGATTCGGTGTGTTTGACAGCTGGGTTTCTTGTTGTTCGCCAGCTTCACACTGAAGTCAGAAGAAGCGACGCTTTTAGTGTAAAGGAGGCAGCATTCTTTGAAACAACACACAGAGCACTGTGCTGAGGTTTGTTTCCATTTCCATGAACAGGCTGGGAGGAAACGCTCACATGGTCATGGCTGCCACCTGCTGACATAACTGCTGCATTACTTACACAGATGAACGTAGCAGACTTTACAGACTATCCTTCAAAACTGTTATTAGAAAATCGCCCACGAGCCCTAATTTCCCTCGGGATGAATAAAGTATTCTGATTCTGAACCTTTGCTGTAAATATATGACCAATACCAGCCGTTTAAAAAGAAACAACTTTATTTTTGCTTTGGGCCCAAAACTCCATTCACTACAGTGTGAAACTGACTCGATGTCACTCCTGGCATAACAAAATATAGGGGCTGATAAAATAAAAACAGATAAACAAAAAAAATATTATTTTCCAAACAAATGAACAAAAGATCCTCCAACAAATACATGCAAATGAAAACAAAATATCCTAACTAATCACAGCTGCTGCACTAAAAGGGCAAGTGTGACATTTTCAAACTTTTGTCCTAAAAGCAAGCTTCGTGCTGAGTCACCATGGCCTATTGAGCTATAATAAAGAATAACAATGATCAGACTAAAGGTTAAAACATCATCAAAACTTTGATTTGCCTTTGGAGTTTAGGTCCCATACATGCTATTTTCTAGCCCTAAAACAATTTATAGATATATATATATTAACTTCATAAACAGTAGACAGTCAGCAATGGGCCCAAACTCTTCTCACATATCTAAAAGTCTGACAGAAACAGATCTACCTGTCTATTATTAAAAAAACCTTTCGTCTAAATAATAGTCATCTACAACTGAACTAACATCTGCAGTCCAGTGACTTCACAATATACAGGCCTGAAGTTTCATATTGCCAGTAATCAACATACAAACGACCCTCAAAGTTCCACAACAAAGTACGACTTGTCATCTTCACTGAAGATGCTCAGTGTTAAATGACATGGAACTGCATTTAGATCACACTCAGTCAGGCAAACACACAATTCAGCAGTGAGAATCTGTATAGAGCCAATTTATATTATGACCTAGTTGACCTGGGCCATTCACACAAGTGCTGAAGAAAAAGGTCCCCAGTGCACTCGTGTGAAAAGCCTCGAGCGTTGATCCAGCTGCATTTAAAAAATATTACGAGCATGATTCTGACAATATTTCATAGATATTTAAGTAAGAGTAAACCTAAGGATTTACCAAAATACAATGAAGGGAATAAAAGTCTTAAAGTGAGAACAATCTCTGATCACTGAACAGGAAAAGGCAAGACAGCGGTTTCTAGGAAGGGAGCGTAACCACAATGCATTCATACGGCAGGTCATTTTACAGAAGCACGTCAAGAAAAACCTCATTCTTTGCCACACACGGGTCATCCCTACATCCAGTAAACATCAGCTTCAAAAAAACTGGAGCTCCTCGAAAATCTGTCAGCTGTTAGCCAGTGTAGGTCTTACAATTAGGGCCATATGCCTTTAAAACAAGGTAGAACTCTAAATGTGTTTGCCATGGTACAGATACCATCTATCCAATTCAGCTTTAGTGTTTGTTTTGGTTACCAGTAGGGACGTGTAGTTATTTTTCCAGATGTACAACAGCATGAACAGCAGATTAAAATATTTTGATTAATTTAAGACTTGTGCACAGAAAGAATACGGCACATAAAGTAAAAATGTTTGACTAATTTGATGGTTTTTTTCCTCTCCAACAATCTTTAACATTTAGATCAGCGGCATCAAAAAGGTCATTAAATTTAGCTTCACGTGTGTTAGCGACCTACAGTATTTCACTGACTAATCACTTCCTCGAGGCAGCACACAGAAAGCCTGCTGTGACCTTTTGCTTATAAGCTGCAGCCGGTACATAATTAGTAACAAAAGAAACACAAAACAAATAGGACGTTTTAATGCTTCATGGTTTTCTGTCTGTCTACATTAGCGAACCGTTCGTTTGAATTAACAGGCAGAGTTGGGGTTGACTGCAGGCTGAAAGCACGGAAGGTGCTGACTGTCCATGCAGTCACAAATTTTGTGTAATCTTCATTTATTGCCGCAATACGATGTCCGTGACTGCAAATGAGTCCGTTCCCCAATCGCCTTCTTCCTGGATTCTAAAGTGACAGTAGGTTAAAAAACCATAAAAATCCACTATGAGCTGGTGAGAGCAAACTAAAGGTTGGCTGTGGAAAAGTTGGGCTATTTTCAGGTCACCACTCCTAGGTGTGATGTTACTGAGCTGCAGACTGATGTTGGGTCTCTATGTGGAAGTTGAGGGTCAGACAGTCAGACGGTTGCTCGAAGGATGTAGGGGGCTCCATGAGGCCGGATGGGTAGATGAGTCCTGGGAGTACTGGCTTTCCTCTTTGCTCATCCCAACTGTACACAGCCGTCGGTGTCTCAGAAGCCTGTCTGTCCGTGAGAAGTTCTGAAGCAATGCAAACAAACATGTGGGCTTCAGCCAAAGTAGCATTTGAATTAGGGTGGGGTAGTACATTTCCAGCAGTTTTATTTGGGTGATGTCTGTCATTTTTCTGTTGCTCATTTATTGGTGTACCTCCATAAGAATTCCACTTGGTAAATACTTCACTTGTAAAACAGTTGCTAAAGTGGTTCAAGTAGAGATCTGCACACAGAAACTGGCTGAGATTCTGATCAGAATTTAGAATCGAATGCCTTGAAAAGCTTACACTGTCTGGTCGATGCCAAGTGCTGTAGAAAATCTCAATTTCCATTAGGGCTGGGCCATATCATACCGTTCACGGTAATACCGGTATAATGTCGGGCATCGATAAGAAAATGAAATATCGCGATAGAATATGGGTAAAACGCGCATGCGCAGTGCCTTTGTTTTCATACGCATATGGCGGAAAAAGCATGGCGGCGACAGAGAATGAGAAGGGCGAAAGTGGATCGTTGAATGAAACGGACGAACCAGAACTGGTTTGTAAAAATGCTGCAGCTTCAGTGGTGTGGAACTGGTTTAGCTTTCCCCCGTCAGATACACAACAAAGCACTATTTTTGGTAGCGCATGCTAGCGGGCCGTCGTTGTTACCGTGTTGTTTGGAAAATGCGGCACACTTAAAATCAATCCTTTGATTTTTCTGAAAGTCGACAGAGCCCCTTATAATCCCGTGTGCCTTATGTATGAACTCTGGTTGTGTTTACTGACCTCGAAACGATTTTATGTGCACGGCGCTCGAAAATCTGTCAAATGTTTTAGTACGACTTTGCTAAGCTACGAACCCGCACAGCTTGATGGGCATTACGGCAATAATAGGCAGGAGCCTCGCGGAGTGATACGTACTGTGCTTCAACATAATATTACCGTATTGTGTGTATATAACCTCTTTTTAAGTTTTGTGGATGTTATACATGGTTATGCTGAGGATATGTCGGCCAGTTTCCACTGGAAATGCCTTTTGGTTAAACTGTCAGCGAGGAGTTTGCACTGTTACAATTTTATATAACTTTAATGCACATAAACAGCTGCTTGTTTAAGTGAAAATACATTGATCTTTTTTTTTTTGCACGAATAAAGTTGTGGAGTTGTAAAGTATTTTGTCTCGTGTCAATTATATCGTCAGTTACATCGTTATCGGAAATTTTCAAATGTATATCGTGATAAATATTTTTGGTCATATCGCCCTGCTCTAATTTCCATGCACAACCGATTTTAAATATAAAGAGGAGCAAAGATAGATAAATTAGCAGCATATGGCTAGTTTTTCACTTGCACTGCCCACATTACAGATTATGCACCCTAAACATTGTTTGATTGCTTCCTTTAGGCCCCCTCCCTTGGTAATTTTTGTTTTTCCAGCTTAAAACTAAAATATTTCTATTTTGTTTTTCTGTGTTCGTTTTTGTTTCAACACAGCGGGCACATGCAGTGCCATGTCCACCAATACATCTGCAATCCACTGTTGTTGGAGTGATTGAGACAAGCTGAAAATCTCTTAATGCAGGATCTGTTCAAGTACACCAAGTATATTAGTGAAAAAAAAAAAAGTATGAATAACCTGATGGCAGCGATCGCACTGATAAGGCTTTTCTCCGCTGTGCACCCTCTTGTGCCTGTCCAGGTGGTAACGCTGAATGAACCGCATATCACAAGCATCACACGCAAATGGCTTTTCCCCTGGAAAACAAAACAAAACCCACACACGGGGAAAATGAATTTAATCATCGCTGATTTCACAAAAGACATCTAAATCTAAATTACTGCGTTAAAGTCTGGAGACACCTCTTTGATGAGAAAAGGGGTGCAAACAAAAACATAAAAGGCAAAAACACACTTTTGGCAATTCTAATGAGCTTAATAATTGATATTAGATATGACCAGCTTTTTTCAACTGAACTCTCTTAGACAAGCACTCTTGTCATTTCTTTATGCAGTCTTCTTCTTCAAGGACACACAAAGCTCTGCTTTGGATGTTGGCTGTTTTTTGTTCCGTTCGCTGTCAACATGATCCACACTGCGTCAGTAATGTTGAGGCCAATCCGAGACTGACAGTGTTGCATTGTGCGTTTTTTGTGCTTTTACTGCATTGGCTGTCAGTTTGGGATTATTGAAGCCACTACCAATGAGATCATTTTAAGATGGTACTGTATGGTGGATCAAAATCTGATGTTACTTCTCTGCTTTCAAAATTCCATCAATTTTAAGGAGATCTGCAACAGCAGTGACTGAAACGCAGCCCCAAACCATGACAGAGCCTCCACTGTGTGTTAAAGATAGCTTCAGACACTCTGTTGACCTCTCTGTGACCTACTCTGTACATTCTGATGACAATTTGAAACAACAATTTCAAATATGGATTAACTACTCCATAAGTCCTGTTGCCTCTGATTTTCAGTGTAGCTCTTGTTTGATTTGACATATCACAGCATTTTCTCTCCATTCGCCCTCCTAAAGAATCTAATCTCGACACCCAGCCTTCCACCAATTTCACTTCTTGTTCAGCAAACAGTTCAGAGAAGGTTCAGATGCATCTGCCGGGTCCTGTGTCAGGTCTTCGCTGGATTTGTCTTCCATTTTCTTCATGAAATGACTTTCAAACACTGTTCGTATGCTACAGATAGATTTTTAGGACTACCATCTTTTGTTTCCCACTTTTTCAGTTTCCTCATTTTTTTCAGTAAATAGACTTTTTTGGGAAAGACCTGTTTGGTCTAAATACTGTTTTATGCTTGTCAAGCTGTGTCATTACTGGCCTTTTTTAATAGATTCAACTGAAGAAATGGGAACAAATGACATGATTTTAAAGACACTATTTAAATTGGTTCTTTCCTAAGCTGTCTGTTATGTGTAGACATGACAGGGGTTTATTCTTGAGCTAGATGCCCTTTTCATGCTTTAATGATTCATACTCAGTGTTATGTGGCTTAACAAAGGAAAGAAACCCCACCCCTCTGAAAATCAACTATGAGGACTAGGGCTGCCACGATTTGTCGACTAGTCACGATTACGTCGACTATCAAAATCGTCGACGACTGATTTAATAGTCGACGCGTCGTTTGAAGCTTTGTAAGATCGCAAAAGACGCAGGAATAAGTAGCAGGATTTAAGAGTGTAATAACGGACTGAAACAGAAGATGGCAGCACTGCATGTACAAAGATGCCAGCTGCCGTTAAACCCCGAAGAAGAAGAAGAAGAAGCAGCTGTGTCCCAGAATTCATAGCGCGGCCCAGCTCAGTTTCCAACAATGGCGGCAGCTAGTTAGTTTTAATATTACTCTTATTATTCTTTCTGGGTCACAAAATAAACGTTTAACATATTTTCAGCCGAGAATGTAGCTGTGTAAACCTCAAATATCGGCTCAGTTTATCAAGACACCGCATATTTTCAAAAGCGCTCCGACGTTTTCAGAGACGTCTGTTACCCACTAGCTCGATAGCGAGCCGGGGGCTAGGCTCACTAGCGCGGTGAGAACACCGGACTCCCGGCAAATTGTTTTCAAACCCACCGCCGTCTTTCGCTACTCAGGTTAAATATATATGAGTCACTTAGATAAATTAAAAATGTTGTTGTTTGGCTTTTTTTTTTTTTTTTTAGTATTTTATTTGTTCCTGAGTAAACCGGTTTGTCTGAGATTAAAGTTATAGTTTTTACACAGCTGAATAAACGTCAAGCAGACAGCTGATTATCAGAAGTATGAGATGCTGGAGAATTTACTCCGGTGTCCTGTTATATTTTAGATAGCAAGGAGTTTATTAAACTTCACCGAAACAATCTGCAAATTTCATTAAAATTGAATAAACTATCACCTTGTCTTTATTTTTAGTTAGCACCTTAAAAGCTTAAAGCTGTAAGCTAATGATAGTTATATAAGAGCAGATGCTGCTGGTGCAATAAGCTGTAGTTTTACGTCCAGTGGATGATGATCTGATTAGTCGACTAATCGCATAAATAATCGGTGACTAGTCGACTATCAAAATAATCGTTTGTGGCAGCCCTAATGAGGACTATACTGAAAATGAGTGAAAAAGCATCGATGTCCAAAGAAAAACTTGGAAAGACTGGAGAACTACTGCTCTGCCTTCTATAGCCCATTGTAAAAGATTATAACAAAACGTGGCTCCTCAGAAGCAAATTATAAAGAAAATGATGGCAAGATTTTTTGCACATTACTTTAGTATGAGTCTTATAATTGAGTTACAAATTAGGACCAATGCAGAACTCAGATCAACATACAAACTTAGAAGAAGAAACGTGGAAAAGACACATTTTACAAACTTGTCAACCAACCTCTGAAAATGCATCAAAACTGGTTAAAGGAGCAAATACTAAAAATAAAGGAAGTTGGTGGGTGTTTTTAAGCTTATTCTGAGCAACATCCTCACAAAGACTTACCTAGTTGACATACAAAAAAACATAAAATAAATGAAAAAATAGTCCAATTGAAGTAAAGAGGTGAGGGTAAGTTCTCACCTGTGTGTGTAAGAATATGCCTCTTAAGGTGGTAGCTGCTCCGGAAAGCTCCATAGCAATGATCACAGATGAAGTTCTTCTGGACTTTCAATGAGCTGTCGTCATCCATATCAACTGATGGAACTAAATGCTATAAACGTGAAGACAATTAGATGAAATTAACTTAAGAGCAACAGTCTGTTCACTTTCTAATTTCAGTATAATTTTAACCTTTCTTTACCTCCACTTTTACTTTGTTGGCTAAACCGGATTTTTTGTGTTTCTTCTTGGGCTGCATATTCTGGTTTGCCTGCATGCCCTTTCCCTCAATTATCCTTGATGTATGATAATCTCCATCTTTCCGGATGAGCTTTTGAAAGATGAAAAAACGTGACAACAGGCTTCTGTTAAATGCTGCTTTGCAACCTGTGTACATTTGTCAACCAACGACTTAAATTGGCTTATAAAAGCAAAACTGTGAAATAACATCAGCAGACTTAAAGTGAGTTATTTCTCCATGCAAAATAAAGACGCTTCTCTCACCAGGGGTGGGCAGCTCCCAGTTGATGGATGGCCCATGTGGCTGTGATGTGGCTGTCCATGGTGCACCTGGTGGCTGTGGTGGTTCTGGCTATGCTGCGAGTGGGTTTGGTGGCTTTCAGGACTGGTCCTTTGCCCCTGACCCAAGGGTGACATCATCTTCTTTTGGCCTGGGATGTTGTTGGCTTGCATTAGGGCCATGCTGGACAGCACTGCCTCGCAGCCCAGCAACCCAGCCTGACAATACAAGCAAAAAGTTGTTTTGAAAAAGAGGAGATTGCAGGACTCCTCACGCAGCGAGGCATCAGAAGGAAGGAGAGGGGGACTGAACAATGGGAGTAACGGATACATGCATACGATAAAACCATGATCGTGATCTTGAGATGAAGAGACTTCCACTGACCCATTTCATATGGTCTCGAACAGAATTGCTGGAATGGTGTGTCATCGCCGTGCTTTGAATGCGTGTGTGTTTGTGGGGACAGAGGGGCTTCACTCGGGATGAGGGGTGACAGATGAGACTACACCCTCCAAAATCATCAGGGGCAAAAGTCTGAAAATAAAGGCATATGCATATATGACTAAAAATGTATGTGCAGCTTTAATACGTGCTGTCTATCAGACAGGAAAGCACCAGTTGCTCGGTACATGGCTGACAGAAAACACAACAATAAAAGGTAAAATGAGAAAAATGATGGAGATGAGGAAAAAGCTCGTTATGCACAATGCAACTGTGTAAATAATTCATTAACCAAACAAATCCTTCAATGACAATAGCCGGTAGTTGAATATAGAAATGATGCTTCTTTTTAAATGGTTTGCAATGCACTTTAGTCCAAGTGTAATGAAACACACACCTGTATCTACCTCATACAGCTGCAGTAATAAAAAAAACATCCTAAATGAAGCAGGAATTTGTTTGAAAGTCTTTTTCATGCACATGACAGAGAAAATTAGAAATCACATTACAAACACGTTAAATCAGTGTGGATTTTTAAATAATTACATTTATCAAAATATGTTTAAATCTGATTATGTTTTGTGTGTTTGTGAGAATTAATATCAGCGGATGTTTTAAAATGAATTTTAAAATAACAAGATATAAGTATTAGTCTTGAAAACCCTACACACAAATGTGGCTATTAAATCAAATCAAATCACTTTTATTGTCACATCACATGTGCAGGTACACTGGTACAGTACATGTGAGTGAAATTCTTGTGTGCGAGCTTCACAAGCAACAGAATTGTGCAAAAATACAGTAACGTAAAACAAGCAAAATATAAGAATGGCTAAATCTGAGACTAATAAATATATGTACAATATATAATAGTATATGCATTACTGATTACAAAGGCTATGAATGACGCTGCTTCTGTCATACATGTAAAGGCCATAAATACTGTAAAAACCAAGCTACTAGGAGGTCGGTATAGCTCATTGGGTTTGGGGGGGTATATGTATATGCAGTGGCTTAGGTTCCAGTCTGCCGTGAACCCTGTGTGCTGTCCTGCTCTCTTACCCTCCTTTCTTGTCTGTTCTACCTGCATTTAATACTCGTGTATTAGATAATAAAATACATACAGCAGCTTCCCAGTCAGGTCAAAAGCTGGTGCTAGAAGTACTTAAATGATGAATGCATACAAACATGCACAATAAATGGCACGATTACTGCATGATCTATTATGGTAATGTAAAGGGGGCTGTTTCGACGACCCAAACCCACCCATACAGAAAACTCCATAATACGGGCAGAGATTTTTATTTTAATTGATTCGACCACATCTATTATTGGAAAACGCTTTGTTTTGCGATTCATTTGTAAGCTGGTGGGTTTATTCTCTGATCGATCTTACAAAGATCAAACAGTTAGCAGCAGTTAGCTAGCAACGTATCCCAGCTTTTTTTGGGGGGGGGGGGGGAGAGAAAGTAAGAGGTTTATTTTTCCACTGGGGTCACGGGACACGGGACAGACAGCTTTGTGTATTTCCGCGGGGGTCTGTATGAAAGTGTGCCGCACGCTGAGAGTCCCCGCTGAATGAACCGAAAGCAGAAAGCAGCTAGCCAGCCCGGAGTTGGATTTTGGGACAACTCTTGTGTGAGTGAGCGCCCACCCCACCCCCCGCCCCGGACAGCACAACAACAGGCAGGGCGTGCAGGCTCCGCGCCGACCTCAAAATAACGCCGCCCTCGCGAGCTACAACTGCTCCAAACACACGGGCACCAGAAATAAAACGTGTACAGAGCCGCGAGCGACGTGCTGCACACTCGACCGCTTACCTTTCGCTTTTCACAGTGCTGAAGATTAATATTTCTTGTCGCACTTCCAATTTTTTCTCAGTTTACAAACACTGACAGGAAACACCACCGGAAGTGCTCCCCGGGGAGAGTCCTGATTGGTCGTACGCCAAGACACGTGACCGAAGCGGAGTGACCCAGATTTGCGGCCATAACTGTAAGGTGTGCTGCAGAAGTTTTGTTTAAAGGCTTTGTGTCTGGCAGACTTTATAAATATTACATTTTGACTGAGAATACTATTTCTACACAAAGAAAGTAATTTTTTTGCTTAAACCTAACCAAATAATTGAATAATTAATCCATTACAAGACCAAACGCAGGTTCTCAGAGGTGACGATTTGTTTTATTGTTTGTTTTACATTACACTTACAGAAAGACATTGTGACCCTGAACTGTTTTTCTGAGTAAAAACAAAAAACAAAACAAAAGCTCCCAATCACTTTTCTTGGAATCAATTAAAAAAAAAAATCAGTAATTAGTTAGGTATAAAATGTAAAGGGTAGGCATTCTCCAAAAATGTTTTAAACTCCTTTACAATAAAGAACATGGTGATATAAAGTTTGTAATACCAAGTAACATTTATTTATTTATTTATTTATTTAACAGCTGTTGGAATCTAGGAAATCAGATATTGAAATGAACACAATTTGACTTGTTTGTTGTTATTTGTAAAATTACAATGACCAGCATTAAACGCACAATCACATTTTCTGAAGGGCAAGGTGTTCACTTATGGGCTTTGTCACAGGTCCTTTCCAAGTCTTTCAATTTCATCAAGGAAGAAGTCCATGTCTTTCTGGGACAGTAGGGGAGAGAATACAGTCACACGGAAAAAGTTGACCTTGTTTCCCAAAGGCTGGTAGCCGACCATCATAGTGCCTTGCTTCATCATACGTTCCTTGATGACAGGAGCTACCTTTTAGCAAGAAAACAATACACAGAATTAACTGTACATTTCAGATAATGGGCACACTACAAAAAATGAAGATGCCACATCTAAGTACATGTCAATATGTGTGCAACGGAAGGAATAAAATATCTCAAATGTGGCGGCTAATTCTTATTCAGCAACAGACAAACTTACTTTTGCCAGTTTCTCCTGGTAATCTTCAGTTCCTTCCTTCCCTCTCAAACTCGGTGGTATGAACCAGAAGCAGACATTCACAAACTCTGGCTGTCCGCAGAGACAAATGCAAGCATGGTAATGACATTTTGCAGGTAAAAAACTCAGGTATGCTTTATGAAAAATGTATGAAATTACCATGCTCAAAAGCTGGAACCCCTCTCTTTTCTTCATCTGCTCCACCAGATATCTGCAAGAGAAAAATTTAGCAAAAGACCCAAAAAGTAACCATATTTAAAAAAAAAAAAAAAATCATATTTCTAACATATTAGACATAATTTATTAGTTAGTGAAAACCAAGAGAAAGACAACTGGTTTCAAGGGGTCTTAACTGGATGTGTAAGGCTGATCTTCTGTTAGAATGAGACAAATCTGACTTTACGACTTTACTTGAAGCTCGCCCTGTGACACATCCTTTATTTACCTTGCATGAATAAAAGCCTTGTCTACACGCTCTTCTAAGCCCATGGAGCCAACAGCTTTCCACATCAACCACAGCTTCAGACAGTCCACCTTGCGGCTGCATTGCACAGACTTATCCCCAATGTCCAGGTTCACATCGTAGAACTTATCTTGCTGGAAGAGGTATGTGGCATTGGCACTGTGGCACTGCTTCAACAAATTCTGGAACAAAGTCAATGATTGTCAAAAAACGTACAAACCCAAACTTTATGATTATTAATTCTGCAGCCTTTAAATTGTGAAGCCAAACCGTGGTGTCCTTCAGGAGTAAAGCAGAACACTGCAGGCCAGCCACCAGCATCTTGTGGGGATTCCATGCTACTGAATTTGCTCTTGTTATACACAGAAACAAACTCTAATCAACATCACAGCCTTACACTGTATCTCCACTCATGTACAAGCTCATGTACATTTTAATACCTGTCAACTCCTTTCATCAGATGTCTGTGTTTCTTAGAAAAAAGCACGCTCCCTCCCCAGCAAGCCTGACAAAAAAAAGATAAAAGATTCTCACAAGGTTCACAAAACCAAGTCTCGTCAACACACATCAGTCTTCCACAAGTGCACTCACATCTACATGCATCCACAGCTTGTGTTTATCACAAATATCAGCTATGTGATCCAGCGGGTCAAACACACCCTGCACTGTGGTCCCTGACATGCAGCTTACAAGAAATGGGACTGCACCCTAATGGAAAACACACAAAAATACAATTAGAGTCAGGAGATGATGATTAAAAGCTACATGTTACATTTGATGAAAACTAGCTAAACATCAGCAAATCTACCTGAGATTTGGACAGCTCTATTTTTTCATCCAGATCCTCTGGAATCAGACGACCTCTGCAGCACAAGAGACAGCATTTAATTAGATGAAAGGTATTATTTTTACTTGGCACAACTCCAGGTTACAATAGATCAAGGTGTAACAATTATTTCAATACAGAACATGAATCTATTATTTACAGCCCCAATCAAAAGTTTAAGATCACTTGAAAAATGGCAACTCTGTTGTGCCTGAAAACGGCCTGTTTCATTTTAAGCGTTGTTTTCAATATTTTGAAATTGCTTTGTCTCACTCCCATTTCTTCTTGTTGCATTTTGAAGCTCTACTTGGAACCTTGTTAAAATCCGACCATGCAAAATATGATTTTTTTGGCCATTTTTCTAGTGTTCTTAAACTTTTTATCGGGACTGTATTTTGAATAATTATTGAGTCTATAGAAAAGGTCATATAACATCTGCAAGTTGAGTTTTATGAGCATTCGTTTTGCAATTGTATAAATTAAGGACAGAAGAAAATTCAATTTCTTTAATGCTCAATATTCTTTCAGCGGGCAACTGATAACTAACAAGTCATCCAAAGCATCCAAGATGGCAGCGCACACGGACGCAGCAGCTTCAGCCTCTCCAATTAGGCGTTTTTCTTTCTGCAACGCAAAACTTACCTACAGTCATCTGGAATTATGCAACATCGGCTATAACAGCCAGATCCCCGTTACCAGTGATTATCAGAGGATCAACAACATCCCCCCGGAGATAGCGAGAACACCGGGCGCTCCGTGGATTGTTATCGGCTCTGCCAAGCAACCCAGGCGGCGGACAGGACGCAAAAAAAAGCGGGGCTGCCGGTCAGGCGTGCGAGCCAGGCTAAAGAAGCAGCCTTTTAAACCACCGCTTCCAAGCATCTTCCTGACCAACGCACGCTCGATCGTCAACAAAACAGACGAAGTGAACCCACTTCTCCCCGCACAGCCACTCGTCCGCGACTGTTGTGCCTTGGTCGTCACAGAGACGTGGCCACAAGAGGAAATTCCCGACGCCTCGATGCAACTAGCGGGCCGCACAATGCACCGCAGCGGCGGAAAGGCTACAGCAGGTGAAAGCAGAGGTGGAGGTTTGTGCATTTACACACATAACAACTGGTGCACAAACACCAAGATAATCACCACAGTCTGCTCCCCGGACATAGAGACGATGTCTGTCGTGTGCAGACCCTTTTACTTGCCTAGAGAACTGCCTGTAGTGCTAATCACAGCAGTCTACATACCTCCAAACGCTAATGTTAGCTCAGCCCTGGCCACCTGCACGACTCGATCTCTGAACAGCAACGGAGATATCCAGAGGGAGTACACATCATCGCAGGGGATTTCAACAAAGTGTGCTTAACAACCGTGCTGCCTGCATTTGTTCAACATGTGACATGCCCTATGAGAGGGAATAACACACATGTTTACTCAAATATCAACCAGGCCTACAGATCTGTTCCCCTCCCACACCTGAGCATGTCCGACCACCTCTCTCTGCTTGTTGTCCCCTTATACACACCACTCAGTAAAAGGACAAAGCCCACAATCAGAACTATTAGCACCATTTCTGAGGAAGCTCTGGCTCAGCTGCAGGACTGTTTTGCCCTCACAGAGTGGAGTGTCTTTGAACATGACGACCTAGAGACTCACACAGCTGCAGTGCTGTGTTACATCATGTATTGCATTGACACTGTCACCACGGAAAAGCGGTTCCGCGTCTACCCCAACCAAAAACCCTGGATGTCGAGTAAGGTTCAGGCATTGTTAAAGGCACGTAACTCTGCATACAAATCTGGGGACCAGAATATGTACAGAAGAGCAAAAGCAGACCTTAAAAAAGGCATCAGAGCAGCAAAACTGGACTATTCGAGTAGACTGTCAGATCAGCTCTCAGACAACGACCCCAGAAAGGTATGGGAGGGCCTGAAACACTTCACCAATTACAAAGGCAGTGGGACAAATGCAGATAACATGGACATCTCATTAGCAGAAGAACTAAATAACTTATTTGCCCACTTCCAGAGAACTGTAGACACCCCTACCATGCACACTGCCCTGCCCATAGCCTCTGATCACAGCCCACACACATTTACCCTCCAAGAACTCCAGGTTCACAGTTTGTTCAGAGCAGTAAATCAGAGGAGAGCTGCTGGCCCTGACGGAATACCTGGGAGAGTGCTCAAAGTCTGCGCTGACCAGCTGGCTCCTGTGTTCACCAGACTATTCAACCTCTCCCTGTTACACTGTCCCTCACTGGCTGAAATCTGAAACAAAAGTCCCAGTCTCCAAGTCCACCATGCTCAGTGGCCTCAATGATTACAGACCCATTGCACTGACACCTGAGTTTGCAAAATGTTTAGAGAAGCTGGTCCTATAGCTCATTAAGGACTGCCTCCCACCCAGCTTTGGTCCACCGAGGATATAATTTCCACTGCCCTCCATTCTGTTCTGCATCACCTGGAGAATCCTGGGACTTCAGCGACGATGCTCTTCATTGATTTCGCTCGGCTTTCAATACCATCACCCCAGACACTCTTGGACTACAAACACATCCGCCTTAGTGAAGAAAGCCCAGCAGCGCCTCCATTTCTTGAGGGTCCTGAGATGGAACAGGCTGCAGACTAGTGTCTTTCTACCGAGCCACAATTGAGAGTGTGCTGGTGCACACTGAAGAGACTCCAGAGGGTCATCAGAACTGCAGAGAAGGTGATCGGCTGTCCACTCCCCTCCCTGGACTCCATTGCCACCTCTAGATGTCTCTCTAGAGGCATGGCAATTATAAAGACCAACTTCGTCCTAACCACCACCAATTCAACATCCTGTCCTCTGGAAAGTGGTTCAGATCCATCAGGTGCAAAACATACAGACTAAAGAACAGCTTTACAGGGTTCTTATTATGATGCCCATGTATACACCCCCAACAGTGAATAATGTAACTAATACATTGTGTATATAGTGTTTTTATATTCTTCTTTATATATTTCTTTACTTTTGCACCTTTGTGGTCTTGCTACCTACTTTCTCTGTGCAAGCAACTGTACAATGACAATAAAAAAGTTCAATTACCTGTCGTCCACTTTCACAAAGATGACGTTGTCCAAACCAATCCCCAGAAATGCAGCGCCTTTCTTTACAGAGTAATGGCTCTGAAAAAACAGAAGTATGTCTGTTTCAACAGTGTCATGAAGTTAGAAATAAACCTGATGAAGCTTCCATTGCATCAACAATACACATTGACAAACAGGTGAACAGTCGCCCTCACCTCTGGAGATGTAAAGATGCTTAGCCGTGGGAGAGCCCACACCCCCTGGCTTTTGACCTCTGGGAAGCGTTGATAGCGTGCGAGGTTCATGGCATACATGTTGGAGGTTGAGCCCCCCGGACAGAAAATCCCATCACCCTCTGTCCAACCAACCAGCTGACGTAGGCCCCTGAGGACCTCGTTCTCCATCAGCACAAAGACTGGGGCTGCCTCATAGGTGAAGCTGCAGTTGTCACAGAAAACGTCTGATCATGTAATTTGCTGGATTAGCCTCGTCTTCATTTTATCTTTCAGTTTGTAAATCTCTGCAGCGCTGCTCTATGAGTCAGGAAACCTTCCTTGCTTACGAACCAATATATAAAAAACCCACAACATTGTGAAATATGTCATCAGCATTGGTGCCAAGAAGCACCACTCAAACAGTGCACCCAAACATCCTTTTGAAACACTTTGACTTTATATTTTTGCACATGCTTTCTAATAAATTCGGTTTATTAAACACTGATACGCTAAAAATATGCAAAATACCTAAAATAACCTCACTGTTGGAGGTTATTCTTTCTGCTTATTCCTATTTCTAGAGTATTTCTACAGTTTGCTACCAAAGCAGAAACTCTGATCTCCTTTGATCAGTGCCTAACACATTTTATTGTTCAATATTCTTACAGGCTTAACCTTCCATCCCCTCAATATTTATCTTATCTGCTCCTTCTTACAGATTAGTGTTGAGAGCCTCAGTGAGGAATCTTCCAGCCAAGGAATGATAGTCCACCCCACCGTACTGTTGATTAAAAAAATGTGGGTGACCTGAAATTAACAAAAGAAATAGTCCCTTCAAGATCGGACAAGTGCCTGTTTGTTTAGCTCATTTTTCTACTTACTTGTTTTAACGCTGTACTTGGCAACATCTCTTACTCTCTGGAGGAGCTTGTCCCGTGGCTCTCCTGTCTCTCTCACCCCCAAATCCAGGAGCAGAGCCAGCTCCTCGGGCTCTTTCCACTCACAAACCTGCACGAGGAAAGTGTGGATTATGAAGTTTGTTAGCTACCGCAGACAGGGAAACTATTTTGTGCTTCACAAGATACCTTCTGTTTGACATCTGTGCCATTGGAGAGCACTTCCTCCATAATAATTTTGAAGGCTTCATTTAAGAAGAACTGGCCTTCAGCATGGTCAATGAGAGGCTCATTCAGGTCACGGAGACTAGCTTGTTCCATTATCTCTTATGTGCTGTTTAAAAAAAAACATGAATACTTTTAAATTCAAAAGGTGTGATAAGAAACAGACACATGGTGCAAACTTCATACTACTAACCTGAGAATGGAGACGGGTTTGTGCTGCTCTGAAACCAGACTGCAGAAAATGGCTACAAAGCAAAGGTAAGGTGGCAAAAGAGGGAGGGAGGCAACCTTTGTCCCACACTTCTAGTTAATGTTATCTGAGCTGAGAAAAGACAATGGGGCACACACATACACTCAACTGTGATTTATGGGCTCACAAAAGTTCATTTTTAGAAGGTCAATATGCTTTAGTAAGTCATAAGTCATGTATAGCACTTTAATGGATAAAACTTTTGTGGATTCATGAAATGATTCTCATCAGTTCACAACAAAGAGCATCAGATTAGCTTGTGGGTGAACATTGTTAAAGGCAGTCGTTTTACTGTGATGAGTTATGGAGTGTTATGCAATAGAGGCTGTATATCTGCTCTGATATGCATGAGAAGGTAAATGAATCTTAAAAGACACAAGTCAGCCTCTACAGAAACTCTATGAAACATCAATGCAGGAGCAAAGCGATTCCCAGATTGCTCAGACAGAAAACCTTCATAGTTTTACAGAAAAGAACTCCTAGGATTGCTTTGTTCCCAGTTATGGCTTCTTTTCTTCTTCCAGCTGTGATTTTTATTTATTTACCTTTTTAATGAGCAGCAACAGCTAACGTTTAGGAGAAGTTTGCAGCTAGTCAAGGACGAATGTACGGTCATCAGCCACCTCAATAGGTACACCCGTTCAACTGTTCGTCAATGCAAATGTCAGCCAATCAAAAGGCAGCAACTCAATGCATTTATGCACAAATGGTAAATGGCCTGTATTTGTATAGCGCTTTTACTCAGTCCCTAAGGACCCCAAAATTCAGTCATTCACCCATCCACACACACATTCACACACTGGCGATAGCAAGCTACATTGTAGCCACAGCTGCCCTGGGGCGCACTGACAAAGACATGTTCGAGGTGAACTGTTAAAGTTCAAATTGAACAACAGGAGGACAAAAGATGATTTAAGTGACTTTGAGCATGACGTGGATGTTGGTGCTAGACGGGCCGGTCAGAGTATTTCAGAAGCTGCTGCTGTACTGGGAGTTTCCACCACGACCAGGGTTTACAGAGATTGGTGCAAAATGAGAAAATATCTGGTTCTATGGGTAAAACAGCACTGAGAAAAATGTAACTGATGTAATCAACACGTACCAGTGGGGTGACAGCATTACCCCATCATTCTTTTACGGCTGAGGGGTAAAAAAGCAAAAAAAAAAAAAAAGGATTTCTATAGTCTCTTATGTTTCTGGGACATTCAGTGATGCTTTCGTCTGTGGCTGAACTTGCTCTGGTTACTCTGGTGATTAAATTCAAATACCAAAAAAACCCCCAAACATTTACACACCAGTTTATCAGCCTTCAACTCGATTTCACACCATTTTCTGTCCAGTCACCTGTGCCCCATTTGCAGTGGCTCAATTCTTAAACACTGGTTAAAAAATAAAAAATTGTTTATTTTATGGCAGTTGAACGAATAATACAATTACAAAGAGTTATTTCAAGTGGTACTAAGGTTCTCCTGCTTCTGTCCTTTGCAGATGTTTTCCATGAAAGAGTTTTGAAAATGTTCTTTTCTCTGCTGCTTCATGTGGACCGCTGAGCTTCATCCCTAAGATGAATAATCCCAACATAAAAAGAAAATACCGTTCAAATGAAGTAAGTACAGCTTGCTTTTCATTATCTTCTCAAATGAAAGGTGAATAAAAATCATACTACATATACCACAACAGAAAACAGACATAAAAGCAACTCTTGTAAGAGATTTCATGAAACTTCTGGCAAAACTTCTATGACTTTCCTACGATAACTGTTAATGCATCATTTAAAAATGTACAGTATAAAGTACAGTAGTGCTAAATGCAGAGTAGTAAACAATAAAATCTTGTTCTTGTTTAAGCCCTGATATTTATGATCTGACTTGTCAGTAAAAACATTTCCTTTATACTCCAAGCAAGTAATCAGTCAGTCTTCAACAGGAAGTCGATGCTTTCAGGTGGCAACATCCACTCTCCCTGACTGAGAAGTGAATGCAGTTGAGTGGGTGTGGCTTTTTCCCTCTGTGAGTTACGCCAGTGACGCAGCATGGCAAAGACTCGCTCCACATGGAGATTATGGTCCTCTTCGATTTGCTCCAGTTTTACAGATGAGATTTCCAGAGCTTCTCTGCCAATCGCCCTCCAAGATTTGCCGATGGTACGGGCCACAGACATCAGCTGTTTCTCACTCACCATGCCAGAGCCTGTGGGATGAGGCCGTTAAAGTATGTGACTGTTTTACAGAGTTTGACAGTGGAATATATTTCAGTGCATTGCCACTCACCATTGTTGCAGATCCTTTTGTTTGGAATGACATCTGGTATCTCAGGCGCTTGTTTTCTTTTTTCTGAGGTTTCTTTCCCCCCTTGGAAGTGAAAAAAAAATCTTTATATTTATAGATCAGAAATAGAAATCTAACTGGAATAAAAGATTGCTGAAAACGAGCAAATTTTAACCTACCCGAGGACCGTGTGTTGACTTTCAGTTTGTTAATAAAGTCAAGCCTTGGGAAGGTTTCTTGCAAGGCGTTATCCTTGAAAAGCTCCAGTAGTTCTTTTGCTGCTTCGGGACCTCTCTGTATGACGTGATCCAAAAGCTCTGTCACTTTTTCACTAGGAGTGCGGCAAGATTTCACGTGCTGGTAGGCGTGAAGAGGCAGCAGACGGCGAGCATCTGCATGCTGGAGTACAAAGTCAGGATCGGCACTTAGGATTTCTATAAGCTTTGGCTTCTGACTTCTGAGTAGCTGGATTTCCTCTCCTGATTCCTCAGCCATGACTGATTTAAATCAACTCCTGGCAAAACAAGTTGATGAAGACTTCTTTTAATAAAAGTATATGTGACATGTCCAACAAACTCAACCAAAAACCTTTTGACTAAATTAAACTTTCAAAAAAGTAAACAGCTCCAACATCCATCCATTCTCCAACATTTCTAGTGGTAATAATTGTAGCTGTGACGCTATTCTGCTAAATGTGCTGCAGACAGCAGGGAGTGTATTGGAACCAGAGTCAGGGTCCCTCTGCTGGTCAAATAGGCAATGACAGCATGTCTACATTCCCACAAGCATTCATTGCCTTCTCATTATTTTAAAAACAAAGACAAAGAGTTTTCAAGTTGCTGCATGACCGATAGCATGTGCATCAATGCTTATATATCTGTTCTAAGCCAATACTAGCCAATGACATTGCTCACTTGATATATATCTATCAGGCTCTAATGCAACACTTAATTGTCCTGCACATGCCTGCATAATCACTGCTAAACATATTCCTGGCTGCCTTTTAATTTATGTGGCTATGGAAAAATGTGATATTCTCACATTTATTTTAATGACTCATTCAAGTCTCTCCAATAATCCAGTGGATGAAGAATGTACAATGGGAAATATTCAAGACTGTTTAAGATATCTAATAAATAAATGTTTCAATTTTGCAGCTACTTTTTTAGTATATAAAACTGTAACATTTAACATAAATTAACATGTAATATGTAACATAATATGTTATAACGTGTTGAAAACCACAATCTCTGACAAAATAAACTCACCGGCCACTTCACTGGGTATACTTGTGTGACTGATCCTTAACTCAAATATTTAATTAGCCAATGATATGGTAGAAACTCAGTGTATTTAGGTATGTAGATACAGTCAAATTCAACCTCAGAACAGGGAAGAAAGTTTGGGATTTTCCCACAAATCCATGTTACATTCCTCTAAAAGTCGAGGGGATGCAGGGAAGTAACAAAAAGTATCTAGGTTGGGGCAAAAAAGAGACAAGGAGGCAAAAATATAGATGAAATAGTTTTTTTTTAAATTAATAACTATACTAAAGAAGACAGACAAGTCACTATATGCATCAAAAGATTTAATGCATAAGAGCACATCAAAAAGGTTAAATGGTTAAAAATGCCCTCTGCTCCACAGAGCAGGCATAAGCAGTTAAGCCATACGCAACTCAGCTCACTACAAAGGCTCTCCAGGACTGGAGCTCACCTGATCCCTGATCTTAAGTACTCAACGCCTAATTGTTGAATAGAAAGGACAGCAGAGAAAGGGCAGCATCTACGGCTGGAAAGAGAGCAAGTCATGCCCAGCCATGGCCCTAACAAGCCATCTTTAGAATTTACAGAGAAAGATCAGAAACAGAGAAAGTATCACGTGAGTGGCAGTTCTCAGAGATTAAAATAGCTGTGAGGAAGGCAATAGTAGCTCAAATAACCACTCATTACAACCACCATTTGCATCGGGTCATTGAAATGATTTAATAGAAGACTATAAAACATTGCCTGATCTGATGAGTCTCAATTTCTGCTGCGACATTTGGATGGTAGGTTGAGAATTTGGCAAAAAGACAATAAATGATGAATTTAGGCACCTTGTAGTGGTGGAGAGCCTACCTATACAACATCTCAAATTGGTTAGTTGAACATGTCAATGAGTTCACAGTACCCAAACGGCCACCAAAGTCACCAGATCTCAATCAAACAGATCACCTTTGGGACGTGGCAGAATAGGAGAGATGCATCATGGATACGCGGCAACTGTGTGACGCCATCACGTCATTATGGACCAAAATCTCTGAGGAATGTTTCAGCACCTTGTTGAATCAATGATACGAGGGGATCCCACCCACTGCTAATGAAGTGAGTGGTGAGTATTTCACACTGTGATACACGGGAGTTGAATAGTGCTTATCTTATCTTATCTGTAGCTTCGGACATGAAGAAAATTAAGTGGCATTAATATTTTTTTCAGTTCAAGCATAGACCAGTAACTGTAGCATTGTTCAAATAAGCGTTAATACTGATGTACACAGATCAGAAATCACAGCACGTGCACAATCACTGATCAACTTTTTTTCTTTGCCTACGTGACACGACCACGTGCTTACAGAGTTTATTACTTTCAGTGCGTGAAGGACGCAAAGCCTTTGTTCTACATCCAGCACTTCAATTCGAAACCCCTTTAATCTCTGCACTTCCTGGGTTTGTGTGGCATCTGTGGTCGATCACTTCCAGATGCGCTTTACAGACTCGCTTTCATGCCCCAAGCAGGCTACAGGCGGAACGTATTTGTGCTTTTCTCTTACCATTTAATGCAACAGCCCCAATAACACAGATGGTAAACAAACGCAGCGTCACAAGTTCACCATCGCTTCTTTTCTCCCGCTGCTTTTCCTTCCTTATTTTATCCGGTCAAATCATTTCCGGTTATTTCTTTCACTAGCATTTTATTTCTGTTTGCTTCCATCCAGTGGGTGGATGATTTAACTGCAGGAAACCGCCCCAGCTCTGAGCATTTAGCGTCACCTGGTGGAGATGCTTACACATTGCACTGCAGTGACAGAAGTGTTCTATAATCTTAAATTATACTTAATTAAAAAAAAGTATATAAGACTTTATTATGAAACAGAGACATTTCAATAAATACAAAAAGAAGTGACTAAAAGAATTATATGGGAGGCATAAAAAAACCTCAGGTTATTAAGGAGAATAAGGCAAAATTTGCACAAAAAACTCTGCAGCTTTAAAAGCTCTAGATTTTCTATGTTATAAAGAATAATGGCTATAAAAACAATATACACAGCCACTGCATATGCACAATGCAACACAAAGCAACAGAACTTAAAGTGGATATAAATAATGCAGCATGTCTAATGATAATTTCTTTAGTACAAAAATGAAAAGCAGCAGGGGAGGACAAAATATGTATGTTTAGTTTATTTTGTTTCTTTAAAATTAGCTCAAATTCTGTGGCCAGAAAAACAAAATACACTCACTGCAGCTAAACTGTAAACTAAATAGCTTCTCCACCTGGGCGCCTCCTCAGAGCAAGAATCTCTAACTCTCACGTCGACACGGAGAAATGTGTTGCTGGTAATATTGTGAAAATGGAACGCTGTAAACATGGGAATAAATATTTGATTGTTTTTGGTTGAGCAGAGTCGGCTCGTTGCGTGCATACCAAATAGAACGTGTGCCTGTGTGTGTTTATTGGATGTGCGCACTTGCCAGGTATCATGAATGATGATCTACATTACAGTACATCCAAGTTTAATGTATCAAAAGGCACCTGACTGTTATTGGACAACAATTATCGGGAATCACCAGTCACACATCTGCTCAGCCTATTTACAAAGCTCCAGCTCTGGGAAATGACAAATCAATATCTTATTCCTGAACAGATATTTGCTTTGTGTGAGTGGAAAAGCCTCTCGAGCCCATTTCATCCATACACAGTATACACTCTGAGTCACTGTGTGTATTGGTTGTCTGAATAAAACCAGCTTTTGCTTCGCCTACAGTGGGTGGAAAGACTAGAGCAAATCACTTATTCCTTATTTATTCTTACCACTCAGGTGAGGCTTCTGTGTTAGAGAGAAATTCATCTTCCTTTATGTACTACTAATGACTTTATTATGTTATAAATTTGAATTATATCCAATCTTGAGCTTCAGCGTAGCAAAGCTAAAAGGCAGCGATCTGCTGATCTCAGAGAATACATACACCGACACTCAGGGAGCTTTCAACTTGAAATGCTGTACAATGTGCCTGCAAAGTGTGCAGTTATTCATTTTGCATCACATTACTGCAGCACAAGTGGAGCATACTCTGTTTGAAAATGACAATGAACTTAGTTTGCCGCTGATCAAGCACGATCCCACTCACACCCTGGTTCTTTTCAGGCCCCATCGCGCTCTCTGTCAAGTGGCAAACTCCACTTGTATGTGCATGCTAGTGGTGGATGGTATAATAGCTCCAACTCTCCACACTGCTGATGGAGAATAATGCAGTTTCTGTATGAGTGGCTCTGGCTCTATTCTACAGACCTCTGCACCTGGAAAATTGGGATTTTTGTAGATGAGTGTGTGTATGTGCGTGTGTGTGTTTATTTATGCATGTATACAATTGAAGAGGGAGCCAGCGCAGCAGCTTATCCTCTCCATGCCTTAACAGAGAAATTTAAATTTACATGTAAAGTAAGTGACGAGGGAAATCAATCTTACTGACAGACTTTAGCGCTCCGAGCCACAAGGGACAAGACGGAGTTGGGTCTGCATTTGTGTGGATCAAACACTGCTTTGTACACTTGCTGACAGTACACAAGCTGGGACTTTTATGTTTAGACACTAACATGCACACAAAGCTCCTTCACAGATAAAGTTGTTGATAAAAGAAATGGCACTCTTTTGTTATAACTCAGATATGAGCCTGCAATTTTAAGGGTTCTGCACCAAACTGCTATTCACTAGTATGACTGGATGTGATGAAGTAGGTTCACTGTTTTTTTCTTCCCCTTGTATAATCCACTGTTTATATTTTTTGCAGCCGACTGTAGTACAGATGGACCTCTGCACAGGGAGGCCTTTGATATGTGGTTCCCCCATCCCTTCCCACTGACACACACATACATACCCCGCTCCCAGGATGGGGGTGGAGGGGGTAGAGAGGGTGGAGGGATGGACATATATTTGAGTGGCTCTGACATGTCTGTTTGTTTAACGTGCATTATATATGAAAGACCAGAGTGAGGGAGGAAAGACCATGGCAGCAGGGCAGCCAAACAGAGCAAACACGCAATGCAAGAGATAGAAAGTGAAAGAGGGCAAAGCAATGCTGCTGTTTACAGCTGGGTAGACAAACTGTAGGTGGAAAGCTTCAGTTTTCAGCACAAACACACTAGATTTAGTATCACAGGCTCAACTCAGACTGTTAGGTAACTCTATCTGAGATGTTATCATGCCTTCTTTTAGAGGGAAGAAGGGTTTAATGCTGGATAACAGCAGGATGACCATCCATTACCATTCATCATGTCATATATATTCTCTCAGATCAAATATATATGAAGCTGTTGTTCATTATGGGAGGAAGACCGTTTGCAGAGGACTTATAGATTGAGCCTGTAATGTAATTGACAGATCCATTAAGGCTGATAGAAGTGTAAATAATTTACCTGTGTGTTCGTGTGTGTTCGTGTGTGTGTTCTCCTCAGCACCCCTACTTAGAGTTACTGAAAAACAGCAAACACAAAGGCATTTTCCCTCCTTTAAGTATAACGAAGGGAGAAGACAGTGAGTCTGACAGACAGAGCAGACACATTTTCAGACAGCATTAAAGCCACGAAGGAGCTCCTGGAGGAAATGGATGTGTATGTGTTTCTGAATGTGTGTGTGTGTGTGTGTGTTTGTGAGTGTGATGTAGCAGGAGGCTGAGAAAGATTTTTTGAAGGAGGTCAAAGGGGAGCTTAAATAAAGGAGGAGGACAGAGTTGAAGAGTTCAAAGGAGCAAAAAATAGTCACTGCTCCGAAAAAGAAAAAAAGAAAGAAAGAAAAAGCTCTTATCGCATGAGATCATCCAGCTAAAGTCACCCAGAGAGGCAGGTGTCGGCTGATGTCAGCGTTTAATATTTGCTGTAATTCAGTGAAGTCAGCGACTTGTCGAGACCTTGTTTGCAGGATTCATTAAGCGAAGTCTGCGGATAAGGTAATCTGCCTCATTACATTAAAGACAAAGGCACAAAGTGAAAGAGGAGAGGGAACATTTTGCTTTGTTGTGGCTCTACTGCAGTGTGAGCTGACCTCTAGAGGGAGCTCTTATCATTCTAAAGTATCAAAACGCTTTTAGCTGGGTGATGCACTCAGCTCATAATTTAACCATAGCTTTTGTGTGATTTGAGCCATAAAGCTCAGGCTTCCCTCAATCCCTAAGACTCTTTGTTTTGGGCCATGAGACGACACAAAGTCCCTCTGGCAAAAGAGGGCGAGCCAGGTTTCTGGAGCTCCCAAAAGATCAGTGGCAAGAAAGAAACCCACATCCTGCTGGCTTTGGAGTTTGGTCTGTCCTAAACTCAGTGACCAGTGTAAGAATTGGAGAGACTGTGAGAAGACTTGATGCCTGACTTTTTTAACCTCTGGAACACTGAGTAAACATTAAATGCTGGGACTTAACACTGAAGTATTTTAGGCTTGCTGTGTAACCTGGCAAGTATACACTCTTTTTAATGAGATATTTGAGGCAAAAGAAAAACATATGGCTCATCCCTTTGATTCCTTAGTAAGTTCACTGCTAATTACGCCACATAAATCTGTATTACATGTTGTTAATGTGTGAGAATGAGGTTCCAGGATTTTACATAATCACCATATTTGGAAAATAATTGCTACCTGTCTGTGCCCTTATGTTTAAAGTCTGATGATATTAGAATTATGATACAATTCTGAACTTTGATGCTATTTCTGCTGATTGCTTTGAAAGTGTGAACATAAATTTGTGTGTGTGTGTTTTTCTTGAGCCAAACTTGCCTGCATGCTGTTTAGTTTCTTTATGATTAATGATATAATACAGAAAACTAAAACTAATAAGATTCTGTTTTTGCAGTTACACACTAGTTATTGCAGGCATACACCATTATGTGTACAGCGGGCACACACACACCCCTCCATTTCTCCATTTTCATATACATATTTATTGAACTATTGATGTTTTTCAGGCTCCAGTGAAAACACTGAAAGAAGTATTCATTTTATTTGTGAATGAAGCACAGATAAAAAGCATTTGGAGGCAAAAGAAAAAGGAAATCCGAACAGTACAAAGGGCTTATTATTGAACTGTTTTCCCCTTGTTCCATCAAGTGAAGACCAATAGTTTTGAAGGCTTAAATGATCCTCTGTGCTCATCATCAACTGAAAGAATCTTTGGAACTTCACTGATCTGATCAATACTGGCGCTGATTGAGACAGAATTAAATTCAACGCGTGTGCTTTCATTAGGAAAATGATATGACTTAGCCAGATGGCTTTCATTCCTTTCAGTCAGCCTCCAACCATCAATGCTGCTTCCATATGCTCATTTCTGTTCAAGTCACCACTTTCAAATAACAGTGTAAGTGTTGGGAAAACAGCAAAATCAATGACCGGGTAAAAACCCTACACTGGATATAATGTTTCCCTCTTATGTTTTTTTCCCCACATCACCCTGAGCTACGTAGGCTAATTAAACTCCAGGAAACAACACAAACTAATGACTTGAGTGATTTGCCCGTGTGTTTGTGTGTTTGTGCAGCCAGAGCTGTGAGGTGGCGTCTATGTCTCTGTGATTTTAAGTGCTTGTGACAGCCGTCACTCTCTCCTGCTGTGTTTCCACTCCACATTGGTGTGAATATGTGTATTTGCGCCTGCGTGTGTGTATAATCATTTTTTGGTAGACCAGATATGCCAGTGATTCATACTTGTGTGTTGCATCACACCCAGCATCCCCAGAGGGAGGAAGTATCTTAACTGATTCAACTGAAAAAACATCTCTACTTCAGAACCTTTAACAGGATGAAGAGTTAAAACATAAAAGAGGTGTGACATATAACTACTCAAATATGCTTCTAGGCTGCTGCCCCCGGATAAAGCAGAAGAAGATGGATGGGTGGAATATGCTTCTATGTTTACTTCCCTGCTTGAGGAGTAACGTAAAAAAAAACAACAACTGACAACTTACTGACCAAATAATTATTTGCTAGAATTTTGTGATGAGTTCAAATACTTTATGAGAAATTATAGGAGAAGCATAAACTCTTGAGGTAAATAATAAAATTGATCTTGGATTTGGAGGTCTTGCATTAGGCATAATTGCATAGGACAGTTAAATGTCACCGGGGAAGAAACACAACATGGGAACAACATGCCAAACATGTCTCTTCTGCTAGGATCTGTAAGCGAATGTTGCTGTTATGTTATATGCACCACAACTCCCAATGGCGCCCATTACAACCTAGTGTTAAGAAAGCTAATCAATATATGAATGACTTAATTCAAAATGAGAAAATTAAGTGATGATTCTCCCCTAGTATAAAAGATGGACATACCAACATGACGTCACCTACTTGTTAGTGAAATTAAGATATGAAATCACAGACATTTTTCACCAAGTCATCTTGATCCGCTAACTCTTTTCCCCTTGAATGCCTAATAGGCGTAACCCTAGTTTTCCTTTCATAAACTGAGTGATTTCTGTTATATTTCAGTCCTGCTTCGAGAACAAAATGAGAAGAGAGATGATGAGAGAGCCTTTATTTGTCAGTTGCAGGTCTTTTGCCCACAACCGAGATGACAGACCTTGCCGACCGTACATACAATACAAACATCACATTGGGGAGACAGGTCAGGCTAGGTAGCGAGGAAAAAAACATCGAAATGTGCAACACAAAAGGATAATACAGCAATGCACAGGTATCAACACACCATAACACAATAAACACAGACAGCAACATGGGAAAGTGTTCCAGTGTGTACATCTGATCTGGGACCGCTGCAATCTTCGACTGCGCCTCCAGCTGACCCGATGTCCACATCATGGGGGAGGTAAGCGTTGGAGGTAGCGTTGGATAGGGAGGGTGATGCGTCAGTGAGTGCTTATCAGTATATGTATGTGTGTGTGTGTCCATAGTTCTCAGCTGAGAACTATGGACAGTCAAAATGATTGACTGTGCATCAGGTAACAATGAGAGTAATCTCTGCATATACAGCTTACCCAGCTTACCCCTGGAAAAAACCCAGAACCTCTTCTAACCAGTCCCGTCTTCTGATATATACTGACGTGTCAAAGCTCAACATTAAGGGTACAGAGGAGGTTGTCAAATGTCGTCTTTATGGGGTTAAAACTGGATATGAGGCGGAGCTGACTGTGAAACCGGACTCTCACTAATTAATTACTTATCAATTACCACTCATTAGCCAATGAGCATTTCAAGGATAATCCTTCTGTCTGAGTAGAACACTCATAATTTATAAAATTGACTTAATGTTCGATTCAATATGACCTGAAGCTAGTGATCGAGCCCATAAAGTCATCAGCGAAGTGTTTACTGAGGTCACAGAGCAAGCCCCCCCCTCCCAGTGGCCATTAAACAGAATGCAGGATTAAGGCGTGCACATCCTGAAGCTGCATCCATCTTTTACACTGTTTTTGTTCTCTGTATGTTCACTCAAGTTTCATTCCACATTGCCAATTCATGCAAGTCAGACAGACTGTCTATTTTCTTGCCTCACTGCTGAATCTCTGCCCACCTTGTTTTCCTGCTTCCACCCTTTTTCTGCTTAAAAATTCTAGAAACTGAAACTCTCCATACAAGCTGTGGTCATAAAAACGTAGATGCACAGACTCGCTGCAATTATTCAGTGTAAACAGATTTTAAGATGTTTCATCGAGCACATTTACTCTGTGCTGCACGCCTTTGTGCATTTTATGCAGTCCATGAGAGGATTACAGGGCTCTACATGTGGTTCCTATTAGGGGTGCAACGATACACAAAATTCACGGTTCGGTTCGGTTCGATACTTTGGTGTCACGGTTCGATATTTTTTCGATACAAAAAAAATGTTCATGCCTTTTTAATTTGTCATTTATTAAAATTATAAATATATATTTTAACTCAAAAGTACAGTTTTTAAATTTAACCCTAACCCTTGTGCGTGTTTTTTATTTTGACAGCGAATGCGCACCTGCGGACCACTTATGTGCAGCCCTGGTTATTTAGCTCGTCATATTGCAGCCACAGAAATTCTTTTGTCCATGAAACCATAAAGCTGCACTTTCTTTTTGCCTTATAGTCTGATTTGTCATAACTTCTCAGTTTTGTGGTAAGCTTTTCTTTGGCTGTCACTTCTTCACCCTGACCTGTCTTATTTGGCTCAGCAGAACTAAAATATATATCTGTCTGTGAAGGTTCTCAATCATCCAGGTCATCGTAGTCAAATATAAATCCTGCTGCTTTTACACACGCACTCACATAAGCTCAGCGATTCTCTGCGCGATCAACCTCTCACATGTTTAAGCTTGCTGCGGGAGATTTCACTTGTCATGTTTGCATAGTAAGCTAACAATTAATAAGACTATGTCAGAGGAATTGGTGCACAAATTATCATCACTCACAGATCAGTGCTGTCATTGCAAAGTGAAAGCAAAAAAACAAGCGCAAATTCAAACGCGATTTCAATATGTCACATATTGACAGTGGCTCACTGATGCCAATGACATAATTACCCAGCTACATTTCTGAAAGAATGCAAAAGCATTGACATATATTTTCCTTCCTACAATAGCCCGACGGGCAGGGCAGAGATAGATTTTGGTAGCCCGACTGAAAAGATCGCTAGCCCCGGGACGTCGGGCTAGCGATATTGCGAGCCCTGTATCTGATTGAGGAATCACTCATCTTTGGAAAAGAGAGTTTATTACAGAGAAATGTCTCTTTCCAAAATAAAAGCTATACTATCCGCTTCTTCTGGGCTATATTCTCAGCAGCATAAGGAGAATCATGTGCTAACAGCTGTCTAAATGACTCGGCTAAAGTTAGTAGCATGCTTGTTGTTTTTGTCTTTGCACTAGGATGATGTCGGTGTAAATGTGCAGTCATATTCGTTGTGTTCCCACTAGTGCTTTCAGGTTAATCTCGTTGAAATGACCTTAACGCCACAACACGGCAAATCTCCGTTAACGAGCTACCGCCGATCGCCCCGTGCATGGGGCTAGACGGCCAACACGTTAACGAGCTAACTGCGCTAACACACTAGCTCCCACCCATGTAATTGAGCATTGCATGGCACATCCAACATACTGTTTTACTTTAGTGCATGACTCGCTTACCTTCAGGGTCATACGTCACATGAAAACCAAAATAATTCCAAACGCCAGATCTGAATGAGGGTGCGGGAGGTCCATGTTGTAAGGAGAGCTTAACTTCTGTCTCGCTAGCTTGCCCTGCGCTCTTCCTTCTGATGATGCTGTCTGTGTTGAGCGCTCAGTGAATCTGCGTTCGACTACTCCGCCTAGGCTGCACTGTCGAGCCTAGGCGGAGTAGTCGAACGCAGATCCACTGAGCGCTCAACACAGACAGCATCGTCAGAAGGAAAGTTGATAAAATAAATTAAAAATTTTGTATTGTTCGATACATATGCGTACCGAACCGAAAGCACTGTATCGAACGGTTCAATATCGATACGAATATCGTTGCACCCCTAGTTCCTATGTGTGCTACTGGCTGCACCCACATCCTCACATACCTCTGTCTTACTGAAAAACTGAAACTGTCCCCATAGATTTCTATCCTATAACCAGACAATCACTTAGTGTCTGGCTGTGGCCTGCAACCCACACACTGCACTATTCCTCACTCGGCCACATAAATGGTATATTATGCAATGGGTGGCCTACCTCAGGTCATTAAGATGCCCTCAGTCAGCAAAACTGGCACATCTGAGTGTGCTGATCAGCCTGGCCCTGTGGTTGGTGGAGGAATGATAACTGCACGCTAATTAAAAAGCCATTCATTGGAGTGAAAGGCCAATTAAAGGCCTAATATTTGATAAGACTCTCAGCTCACTCAGCAGCAAGCCCACCTGGGAAGTATTTATTAAATGTTAATGGAGACTGTAATTAATATCCAGGGTGGATTAACGCGCAACTGAATATCATTCACATTCACACAGAGGACGGGAGAGGGGGTGACGAGTTCGAGAGAAAGAGAACAAGTACAAATGAGAGAACGATATGTAACCTAATATTCTCCATTTGTAAAAAAAAAAAAAAACATCTCTCATGCAGATGTGCCATTCATCGGGAGCATTCCCACCATGAAGCATAAAGTTTTTTTTAAAAACAGATACAGAAAAAAAGTCACAGAAATATTAAATTCCTTGTTGCAGCTCTCGTTTTCCATTTTCTAAATATAGAAGCCAGTTAGAGCCTGATAACTGGGTACTTGTGCCTCTGTATATTTCTATCCATGCTAATGGGCCATCTGACTACAAAGGGTGTGTGTGTGTGTGTGTGTGTGTGTGTGTGTGTGTGAGTGAGTGATCGTGTTTACATGAGCTTTATTTTTTTGGCTGCTCCTTCTGAATTCAGTTAATTGTGATTACTTGTTTAATTTCCTGTTTTATTTTGAAATTCTGATTTCATTGTTGCTACACTGGTCAAAAAAAGGAACACTCCAGATGAGATCACGAATCTGGTCCATCCAGGGCATCACTGAACTCCTGGAGAGTCTGCTTACATTGTTGTTCACCAGTATCATCCCACACCCACTACACCAGGGTAGGTAGTCTGATAATGGGTTCAAAGATTTCATCCTGATATATATATATATGTGTGTGTGTGTGTGTGTGTGTGTGTGTGTGTGTGTGTGTGTGTGTGTGTGTATATATATATATATATATACTTTACAGACATTTTTGCATGTGGCTCATATAGAAATTAGAATTCAAATTCCAAAATTTGGTGTAATATACATGACACATAATATTGCCAAAACTATTTGTTTGTTTGCCTTCACACACATATGAACTCGAGTGCCATTCTTAGTACACAGAGTTTAATATGGGAAGGCTCCACAAGTGAGTGTGTTTATGGCAATTTCTAATCAGAAGTGCGTTTGTGAGGTCACACACTGATGTTGCATGAGAAAGCCTGGCTAACAGTCTCCACTTTAATTCATCCCAAATATGTTCTGTCTCTGACTCTGTGGGCACCAGTCAAGTTCCTCCACACTTAACGTCCTCATCCATGCCTTTATGGACCTTGCTTTGTCCACTGGTTCAGTCTTTTTAGAACAGGAAGGGGGCAACCCCAAACTATTCCCACAAAACTGGGAGCATGAAACTGTCAAAATGTCTTAATGGTAAGCATTAAGAATTCCTTTCACTGGAACTGAGGGTCCGAGCCCAACTCTTGAAAAAATCCCACACCATAATCTCCCCTCTAGTAAACTTTACAGTTCGCACAATGCAGTCAAACAAGTGCTGTCCTTCCAGCAACTGCCAAACCTAGACTAGTGCATTTTGTTGTAATACCACTAAAGGCTGATTGTGGAATATTTAGTACCAAGGTGCACAGGTGGCATCCTATCACGGTACTTCACTAGAATTCACTGAACTCCTGAGAGCGACCCCGTTGTTTCACAAATGTTTGCAGAAACGCTCTGCATGCCAAGGTGCTCGATTTTATATACATGTGACCAGAACACAGAACCTTCTTGCTGTCAGGTAACAGTGTTAAACACCACCCACTGCCTTTTCAAAAAGATATGTTTGAAATGTAATTAGTATCACAGTAGTCAGCAACATCGGTCTTTTTGTTACAGAAATGTTTTCTTTTAGCTATAATTTATTTCAATTTGTATGAAATTATCTTTTTAACGATTTGAGTTTTGTGCTTTACGTAAGCAACTGTAAGCACTGAGAGCACAATTTTAAAAAATGTAATTAGTGCCATATATAGGCTACTTGAAACCTTTTGCTTTATTTGTATTGTATGTTGCATGAAAAGAAAATCAGTTCCCTGCTTGGCTGTGTCAACTGCCCTTGTTTCTCCCTCAGAAGATGGCCTCCATTTATAAGTTGTTCTTTTTAGAAAACAGTCCTCATGGTCTTCCTAAGTAGCACAAAGCTTGGGAGAGATTCACAGACAGCAGAGGACAGGTCAGGTTGAACTGTAAATAACCGTGCACGGCAGAATGATTTCCCCCAAGAAAATACCTTTTGCTCCTTCGTTTTTCTGCCTACAAATACCTTCGTTTATTGCTGTTACTCTGAGCTGAGTTACTGTTTTACACGGTCTTGGTTGTCTTTCATTAACTTCTCATTGTGATTAGCTGTTTTGATTTTACTTTGACCTTGTTTACATCTCTCCAACAAGTCATTAGGAACTATATAGAGTGTCTTCATTACTGATGGCTGCTCTATTAACCAAGACTAATAGACATGGTCACAGAGGACAGACATGCCAATAGCACTAAAAACGCTAAAGCTAATTATCTAGTGGATTGGGGGCTGGAGTTAAGGTTATGGCTAAAGACTGAGGGTAGAGTTAGAATTTGGTGAGGTTTACTTGACTTTTTCCCAATAAGCTGTCAGCCAGCCAACGATGCAGTGACCCTATGTTTCAAAAAGGCTGGATGTTCATTGGTTTGGGTGGTTGTGTCTCAGGGGGTAAAGTGGGTTGTCTGTTAACTGGAAGGTTGGTGGTTCAATCTATGAGAATGTAAGGCGATGAGTGCTTAGGCTTAGGAAAAAAGCACTTGTATGGTTGAATGAGGCATGTAAGAAAATACATTGAGTGAAAAAGTGCCATATAAGCGGTAGTCCTTTTAATCTATGCTCAGTGTGTGTTATTTTGACATGTTTCAGGTTTGTGTCTTTGTGTGTATCTGCATATATTATAAGAAACAAACACTATGAAAAATATAAAACTGAGTTAATAACATTTATCTTAATACCATCAATAATATTCATAATAAAGCAACACACCACTGATTTTCATATTGCACACATATGTTGCGCTAGTGTGGCTTTGGATCAGTGTTGCCAACTCCTCAGTAAGGAAAATCGCTATTGGCTGTCCTAAAAGTCGCTAGAAGTCGCTAAATGACGTCATCGCCTAATTTGCATAATTGGTCATGCTAATGTAATTGTAACCTATGTTGTTGGAGAGAGAAATAACATCTTGGAAGAGACATAAAGTGAGTAAAAAAAGTCTTAAATGCATTTAGAGTTTGTTTGGAGCTACAAATTAAATTTCTTTTAGCAATTATTGTTTTTTAATGTCATAATTCCAACCCTGCTCCTTTGGCTTGGACCAGCAAAAGTGACCCGAAATAGGCACTCTGGGGTAGTTACTTTGTATGTGTGTGAGTGTGTGTTTGTTTATTAGTAGTTTTAAACCTTGTGATCGGCAAAACAGCATAACAGTAAAAGAACTGACTGAGTAAGAGAAAAGTCGCTAAGGGGGTCTGAAAACTCGCTAAATATAGCGACAAAGTCGCTAAGTTGGCAACACTGCTTTGGATGCCTCTTACATGTGCAGGTCCTGCAAATGAAACCAGGCAGTATTACACGCACCATTGAGAAGAATCAAGGACTCAGTGGTAACCAGTAATAGTTTAATTAATCGATGTATGTGTGTTCCTGAGCATGTGTGTGTGTGTGTGTGTGACAGAGCTTGTGAGCGTGCATCACTGCATGTTCAACAAACTACATAAATGAAGTGTGGTCAATAACATACACAGCTGTGCACTTACAGTTAGTGTAAATTTATTGTTTCCATGGTCAGTTAGCTGTGTATGTGTGCGCGTGTGAACCAGCGTTAAGACCACAGTAACCAGTAAATCAAACAGATACAGCAGACAAAATGTTAAAAAGTCACTATAGAGGTAGTGAGCCAAGATGGATGAGACTATTAACTGATATAAAGTAAGAATAGGAGGGAAGGCAAACTCCAAGAAAATCAGCAGGAAACGGTTGCTGAACGGCTCTCAGATCAATACTAATAACCACACACAGTGTATGACTCCTCTCATCTCTAATAACTCATATGGCGGAGAGAAGCACACACGGCGAAGAGAGAGGCTAGAACACGGAGGCTGTTAAAGGGGAGGCGGAGAAAGGAAATATGGGTGTAAAGTTCAAATTTGTCTGCTTTTGCTCTCTCCGTTGGTCTCTTGCTTTCTCAGCCTCTCCCCCAACTGTTTAATAAACAGGCAGGGCGGGCAGACAGCCATGTTTGAGATGCCACTTCATCACTGTGGAAAAGCGGTGCCACCCATTTCCACCTCCTACAGCACTCGCTGAGCTCACAAAGCTACAGTCATATTGGGAAGATTAGAGAAGTGTGCGCGTGTGTTGTTGGAGAGCCATACAATTTGTGGTGAATTAGATTGTTCTAAAAGCATCTCTCAATAAGAGGCTGGTGAATGCGTTTGCCCTAATGGCCTGCCTTTTTATATTTCTTTAATGAAGTTACAGAAGAGGAGAAAATGGTCAACCCTGCCAAGCTCCTCTACACATGCACAGCACTCTCCATTTTCTTCCTAAACGGCAGTACAGGCATTAACCTCAGCTAATTCTGTTACCAGAGAGAAACTGAAGCTGCATAATGCTTATCTTCTCACACTTCAGCACACAGGAAAATTTGCTTCTGTGTGCGTGTGTTTTCTCTCTGTGCATGACTATGTCAGCTGAACTTACCAATGCTGTATGAAAGCATAACAATGTGATCCCAGCTTTTTTTTAAATGACAATCCCATTTCACCCAGGCTTCACAGCTTTGGGGAGATTTCAGTACCTTGCTAAAATTCAAACATATTCACGCTACGTTGAGTTGAAACCTCCCCGTGAAGGAGAGAAAGTGTAAGAGAGAGGCACAGGGGCAGGAAAAAAAAGAAAAAGGGGGGCTTATGTAATGTCAGATGAGAGAAACTAAGCACATATGCAGATATCGCAGCGCTGCTGAGTCTTGAGTGGAACGATAAATCCTGGGTGCTATTTTTGTTAGGTAATAGATTGTTATCAACACAGCACAGTGGTGTAGTGGTTAGCAATGTGGCATCACAGTGAGAGGATCTGGGTTTGAATCTACCAGCTGGGGCCTTTCTGTGCGGAGTTTGCATGTCATCCTTTTGCCCGTGCGGGTTCCCTCTGGCTTCCCCCGACAGTTCAAGGACATGCATGCTAGGGTAATTGGTGATTCTAAATTAGCCATCTTAGTGACAGGCTGTCGATCTCTCCAGTATGTACCCCATCTCTTGCTCCGTGACAGCTGGTGTGAGCTCCAGCCGCTCCCTGTGACCCTAAATTGGATAAGCATTTAAGGAATTAGATGGACTGATAGATTTCACCAGTATGCTGTTTGAAGAACCTCTTCAGAACATTTCCAATAACTGTGCATGTTGGAAATGATCTGATCTTTCTGGACTTGTTCTGATTCAAATGGCAAGCGACCCATTGTCTGCTGCATATACATGGAGCCAAATTTGGGGATGTAGCTTTCATAAGCCAGCCATTATGTTGAGACACAAGAGCAGATGGCCTCCAAAGCCCTGCCTGGAATTTGCTTCCTACAAACACCACGAGGACATATTGTCTGTAATATTTCTCAGGCATTACTTTGCTATGGCATGACCCTTGGGTATTAACAGAAATAAAAGAGCTGATTTGAATCGTCACATAAAAAGCAATATGTTGCAATTAATTCAAATAGTGTTTGTTGACGGCGATTGGATCATAGTGTGTTATCCTAGCAATCTGCTGAAAAGGACCTCTGTACTTGTCAACAAAAACCTGAAAGAAAAGTTTCGATGCTTTGAGGATTTGAATATTGACATAATTAGAAACACAGGCTTGAATGACGCACTACTTTTATGCAATAGAGGACAAATTTGAAACACTGACTTGGAACAAAAAGAGACGGGGTATAGTCAGAGCATACTACGTGTGACAGGTACTGCAGCTCAACTATTTTTGTATTGCTCCCTAAAAGGAAACAGAAAGTATTAGGAGTAGAAATAAAACAGGATCAGCTCCCGAATATGTGTACGACTCAGAAAAGCTCAAAGAGGGCTCACACCTTACAGGTAGGTGATTATGAGTTAAATCAAATTGAATGGGGTATATGAGGATTAGCTCTTGATCTATTTTGATGATGTACATTCTTCTGAACATTTCACTGGTGCACATTTTATTGATCCCTGCAGCCTTATTTGCTGATCAATAGTTTACCCTTACCCATAGATTTTCTCTAGGGCTATATTAAAATAGTACAACACCTCATAAAACAACAATGATGCATATATCTATTGACTTATCCTAATCAGTGACTCAGTTCTAAGTCATAAGCCATATATTCATATTTTACAGGGCCTAATGGGTTTATCTGTCTACTCCTGCTTTTCTCGTTCCCTCTCCAATATTGGTATGTTCATACTGAGAAGAATGATGTCTGACTAAAATCCCATTGATTTGGACACACGTGTCTGCTTGAGCGTGCGCATGGTGTCAATTTTCCATAGGTAAGAATGCATGGTTACAAGATACATGCAGGTTAGTCTTTGTGTAATGAAACCTGTATCGTTATGCCTGCGGTTCTAGTTCATGAAATGTATTTTGTGGGGTTGAAATCAATGGAAAAGCAATACTGATAGCAGCAAAGCTAATTTTGCATATTAAAACATACATAAAATTAGCAATGAGAGGAAGAGTGTAACCTGAGTTCCTTCTTTGCTAGTGTACATAAAGACCAAAAATATATTTTTAGGTGAATGTTAGTGAAAAAGAACCATCACGCTAAAATCATGGTGGTAATGCTGAAAAGAACAAGCTTAACATTTTAAATTGTCTTAGGAAAAGAAAATAACTGGAGAATCTGAGAGGAAACACAAGTGTGGGCCAGACAAAGAACAACTGTTTGAATAGTTATGACATGTGTCTCATATCTGTGCTATAAACATATCAAGAAAGCTAGCAGAGAGCTGAGAACAGCTTAGTTCTGTTACCAATAATGTTGTCAAGCTGTAAGAAGATATTCAAACGCTGGATGAAGCCAAAACAGGTTTTGGACATCCTCGCCATAATCTTGATAACTATTGATTCAAAGTCAGACCAGTGCAGCTGAAACCAAGATGGGAGACTTCAACGAAGCCATAAATATGTGTGGATGGATCCAGCCTAGTAGCTGTGATTGAAAGTCTGTTATGTGAAATATTATGAGGTATTGTGTTGACACAAGAAGAGAAGGAAAAAGTGTTATACTCTATTTGGCTATAGGCTGTGTGTGGCTGCAGACATTATATCTTTATCAATGGATCACCTCATTCACCTTTATGCACTGAGCTGTTAGTAATATCAAAGTAACCTGTTGGTCGTTTTGACAGCAAACTGAGTTGTTTATCATGTTTTGTGGGTTTTGTGTGTAGTGAATTTAGATAGTTGCCTTATTTGTCCTTGGACGTTTGGTCAGATTAATATTTGCTGCTTTTCTTATTTCTCATAACTCTGTTCTTACTGTGTGTTGTTGAGTGCTTTCCTCTTTGAGCTCTATTTTAGCTAGTGATGAGTTTTTGTGGTTCGATATTAGCACCACAGCTCCACGGTGTTCTTGTTGAGAGAGTGGTTCATACAAAAAGACTTGTGTTGACTCACCAGCACACCTTGGTGCTTGTGATTTTCTGTTTCATAACATTTTGTCCTAATTTTTTTCATTTGGTTTCAGTATTTGCATTTGGTTCAAACTCCAAGCATTTTTGTGCAGTTTTAGAACTACAGACCTTTATTTGTTGCTATAATGACGTCTGTGTATTCTAGAAAGTTACTTAATCGTCTGTAAAAATGATGTTTGCATGTGTGTTTGACATATTATGTGAATTAGTTTCCTTAATTATTTTTAAAGATTAATTTGCAAAAACATGACAAACAAGAAACAAATGAAGAAGTAACAAAGCTCATAGGTTAATTATGAATATGCAATTTTCTTTCCAATGAAAAAAGTCGGACATTATTCCAGTTTTCTGGAAACTGTGTAAAAGTTTTGTGCCTTAAAAATATTTTTTGGGCTCATGTTATGCCTTTTGGTCAAAAGTCAGTAGTTAGTGCATAGTCTGATTAAGTTACATAAGCAAAGTGATAAATAAGTTCAAAGTTAAGAAATATTATAAGTGATTCATGCTAAAAACAGTTAAAATGTATGGGTTCGTAATTTGCTCAGAGTGAGACATCGTTATCACAAGTGATCTTTGTATTCTATGTGCGGAAATGGGAGCGAGGGAGCGCTCTGATCATTAACCTATCTTTGACGTATTTTCTCCGTTAATGCCGTGAAAAGTGCTTCGGCAGTATTAAAAGAGTGAACGAGTTCATGTACACGCTAAGAGTGCCCTACACGCTTGTACCTTGGGAAACGTTCGTCTTTGTGAGTATTAATATGTTCAGAGATAACTTTTATATGTGTTTACATGGAGTGAACTGCGATGCTAATGTAACGCACGTGTTAAGCTAGGCTAATCAGTAAGTTTGTCATTAAGATGTGTGTTAGCTAGCAATTTATTTTCATTTTCTGTATGTTTCAGTTACAAATGAGAAATAGCAAGGAGAAGCCTTGAGAGAGATAAGGCTTTAAAGGATCTTCATTAAAAGCAAGAAAGGCAAGCCTTGTGTGGAAGATCTCCTCTATTTTGTTCGCTAGCTGTCTAGCTTCACATGGTCACGTGTCGTGAGGGCAGCATAGCTCACCTATTCTTAATGTGGCCGTTCACACTGACAAATTTGCAGCATTTGTTTTTTTACATCATGTTAAATTTTTCTGATTTTCAAATGCGAATAAACAGATCTGACCAATCAGATCACTGCATTTGGCAGCGGTCTGCCTCCTCAGATGTGGTCCCAACTCTGTTTGCAGGAGCTGCTTCTGCCTTCTGTTGAGAACTGAATGAGTTTCACGGTGCATTATTTGGGGATGAATCGTTCACAAAACGTGTGTGTGTGTAAATGCACTACATGACAAATTCACATTCGAAAAAATGTTGAATTTCATGTTGTTTTTTTCCTCGGTGTGTAATAACCTTAAGAACTTTAATTGGCTCCATCACTTACTTGATGTTTTCTATAAAAAACAGACAGTTAAAAACCATTTACATTTTTTCCAGACATACACTAGGTTGCTCTCACAGATCTAGTAAAAAGGTTACTGGACAGAGCTATTTTTTTGTACATATAAAACCCGCCTATTGATGCATTGCAGTGTGTTTCACTTTGTCTAAAATGTTTTACATGTGTGCGTGGCTCTGTAATTGCATGTCTAAAATACTAAATGGTGATGTTACTGTGCTCATGTGTTGAGTTTCTTTAAGCACCTTAAATAATGAAGACTGAGCTGAGCAGGTGTTTCAACTGAATATTTTATATTTGTGTTTGAGAGAATGAATGTTGAAGAAAGGAAATGGGGAATGCCAAACTGGAGATTAGTGGCTGTAACATTAGCATTGTATATTATAACCTCAATTCCAAAGAATTTGGGATGCTGTGTAAAATGTAAATTAAACCAGAAAAAATGATATTCAAATCACATAAACCCATATTAAAAAGTACAGTTCAGTACCCTCACTCTTCTGCTACAAAGCTAACACTGTTAGATGCAGTTTGTGGTCGAGCATTATCTTGCTGATATATGCAAGGTCGTCCCTGAAAAATGCATTGTACGGATGGGAGCACATGCTGCCCTAAAACCTGCAGATTCCTTTCAGCACTGATTGTGGAAATTTATTTGAGGCTGTATTATATTATTATATACACAGTCACATGCCAATGCATGTTACATTTGGTTTCAGGGAAGGACTATCTTGCGCAAATCAATATTCTGTATTTATATTGACCTCTGCGTTTCTAGGGTATATTGCTAAATTGCTAAACTACCACTCTGATTGATCCTGCATCCTGGGATAGTTACATTTGTGGCCAGATGAATGTAGGCTGTGACAGATCAGCACAGAAACAGATTAATCTGAGGCTCATCGACTGGTTACCAGTCGTTGCCAATCAGCTGAAAACCAACTGATTCCAGCCACTTGCTGATCAATTGGTGCATCGCTAGCATACTGATAACCTCTGCATATGTACCTAAGCACATATGCAAATTTGATTGTCATATAAGGAAAACCATATGTGTTATTAATGTCATGCAGCTTCTGTGCATGCAGGTTGTATAAGAAATCATATATATATAAATATATTAGTATAGTAAAAAAAAAAGGACAAACGTTATCAGCAGCACCTGTGTTTTCCCTGGTTTGGCAAAAATGTGTTCTGTGGAAAAGGTCTGTGCAGATATAAAATATTACTACAGAATGATGTCATTTATTTAAATGCTGTTGCTAAAATTAGGCTTAGTTAGTATTCAAAAGATCTTTGTGCAGATAGGATGATGAAAACACAGCATGGAATCGTTTATTTTTCTTTTTTAGACTCACTCTATTGCTTCTCCACACAATATGAAAGTGGCATGTTGTGTGTGTGCGTGCACTCTTACTTACATGTGTGAAGTGGGTGAGGACAGGGGAACTAATGGTGACTTATTAACATCATAATTCAGCCAGGCAGGACAACTAATCACTGAGACCTCAGATAGACCAGCCACGGGGGGTGATGGATGACGCCCCTGTGTGTGTATGTTTGTGTTGGTGTGTGCTTGTCTCCATGCATGTGTGTGTGAGTGAGTGGCTGTGTGCGTCGGTGATAGATGGCTTGTGCGGGGGTCCTTTCACAGTGAGATGTCTTCTAATCAGTCTTAATGATTGGACTTCATTGATGAGGGGCATCGATGAGAATGGGATTGTAGGTCCTGGGCATGGCGGCAAAACTCTCTGAAACAAGAAACACCCAGCTGATATCCTCTCTACTTCAGGATTTGAAGAAATTATAACAGTAAACAATAAATCCCTATACGTGTGTGTGTGTTTGCATGGGTGCTACTGATTACTGCCGGTGTTCTCCTATGTGTCAGCTTTCTTTAGCTAGCAGATGGCAGGGCTGAAGAAGTTTTCACGAGCAACTCTATAGAGAGGTGTGTGTGGACTTTCCTTCTCCTGTCTTCTCCTCCTCTGTCTGTGTCTCTATCCATCTCTCCCCCTCCTCCCTTTGCGATGCCACTCATCCATCTCAGGCCCAGTCAGGCTGTTTACACTCATTTAGCTCCAACTGAGGTGCAGCAGACCAGCCTGTTTGGTATTTATATCTAAAGAAAGAAAAGGAGTGTAAACAGGATGCAGAAGACTAAAACTGGAAAGAACATGTCCAAGATCTGCAGATAGGCGAGAATGAGATTGCCATCATGGTTTGTGCTCATTTTTAGCCTGCAGTTATTGTAACTAATGCAAGCAATGAAATTACTTTGCCGCGATAATTTAGCACATGTCAGATAGGAGTTATTCATAATATGGACATTTCCCCACCCTTCCCCTCTCTTTCTCTCCATCCCTCAGCAAGTAACCAGGGCCAATGGAAGAAAGGAAGAGACAAACTGAATTAGTGTTCTTTTCATCATCGTGACCAGCGAGTCGTCTGATAACCCTGATCTCATTATGAACACTAATTGTTAAGTTCCCCCTGCTCTCTTCCTCGCTTCCTCAGCATACGCATGTTCAGGACTAAATGCCCATCTCAGTGAGAGGAAGCTTGTGTCTGAGTATTTACTTCCTGCCTGCTAATGGCACCAACTTCAGTTCCAATATCCACTTTTAGCATAATCATTCTGAGCATGGGTAGCATTACAAGAGATTGATGATGCGTTGAATGCAGTCTGGCAAATCTTCCAGCTTTCACATGCAACCATCTGCATCTCAACTCCCGTTCTTGCATGTTTGTTTAAAAATGTAATTGCACGTGTATCATTTATTTAGTTATTTTCATGCTGATTTTTGTATCTGTGTGTGTGTAATGTTGTCATAAGTCGTGATCGAAATAAACCATGTACACAAGTAAGTAATATTATTTCACATGCATATTAGCTGCTGCAGAATACACACAAATACAAATTCACATTCTGGTCCAACTATATGCAGAGTTACACACTGTGCTACAAACTGAACCTTGTTTTGTAGCCTGTTAATATAAAACCACTTGCAATAATCCTGATCATGAGATTTGTTTTCATAATCACATCTTACAGCAGACTAATGGGGCAGACGCGGCAAAGCCTGCCAAAGAATCCACAGGTTTTAAAAGGATTGCACTGTCAGTACATCCAGTGATACATAGCAAAAAAGGGCTGTTAAGAGGTCCTACATCCTACCAGTTTAAGTCATGTTAACGGTAATGGTAGTCTCATATGTTTCCAGAAAATATATTTCAAGTTTCAGCCTATAAAACCGCACCAATTGTTTTTTGCACTCTGCCTGCATACCCTTGGTTTGGATGTCCGATAAAGGTTTAGGTTTAAGATTAAGCACAGGAAGTATAACAAATGGACGTATCTAAAGGCTTTTTTTGCACCTTGCGTATTTCCACCATCGCCATCTTAGCTGCAAAAACACATGACAGGTGTTGGGGTGGGTTCTTTTATTTCCTTCCTCTTTTCTCATCTTCATTATCTTCCTGATTAGCCTTCTCTTTGTATGTATAGTGTCTTCTGTCTGTGCTTTTTTCACATCATGTTCTGCCTGGTAAGCATACTGCGTTTTACTTTTGTCAGCCATAAACAGCTCACTTTTTGTTAACTCAATCTGATTCATGCCTACTGAATTTGGGTTCTCATTTTTGATCTTTATGACAGTCTTCCTGGGTTAGCTGGTAGTTCAGCTGGGACTAGCAGAAGAACCGCTAGTGCTTTCAGCCTTTGGGATCTGTTGCCATCTGTCCATCTTTGGTTGGACAAAGGTTGATCGCTCTAGGCTAATTAGCACTCAGTTGAGAACTGCTTCTCTTCTTCTACAGTGCTTTGTGCTCTTCTCTGCTCCTCCTCTTCTGTTTTACAAACAGTGACAAACAGTCAGAATTCCGACTGAAGAGAAAAACTAACATGGTTTTAATAAATATCTGTATCCACTTTAATTTTTTTTTTATATTTAATTCCACAAACCTTAGATTTGCAGAAGGTTTGTATAGGTAGTCATAATACAGATCAATGTAAATACAGAATATTTATTTGCATTTATTCCCTGATATACTGTGTATATATTAATAACAGTATAATACAACCCCTATTTCAGAAACTTTCCAAAATGTAAATAAATCTGTACGAAGCTGATATAGTGCGGTAGACTGGAACATGGTTAATTAAAGCTCTTTATTAGTGAGGTCATGCTCATGTAATTGGATTAAATGTTAGTAATCACAGGAGGATCGGTACTTGCACTTGGTTTCACAAAACTGGCAAAAGACTGATTTGTGCACAGAGAATTTAACTTATGTGTGCTCAAAACTCTCACGTGTGTAGTAGCTGCTTTGGTGGATTTTTTTCTTTTACATAAAATTCTGTTACAAAATATTCGTGTTCTTGGTTCCGCTAGAAGAAATCCTGAATGTGGGACAAGGGAACATCAGGCATCTTTTGATTATTGGTTTCCTCTATGTTCCTGCTGTGAGTAATGACCATGTGTTTTAATGGGGGTCTTACCAGTGTCCTGCTATTAATTAAAGCTTGATTGGAAGAATAAATTAATCTCACCGTGGTCCGCCCGATCAATAACCCATATGAGGGCTCCATTAAGCACCAAAGGCTGAGCACTCTGCATGTGATGTGTGTGTGTGTTGAAGGCGTTAGGAGAGTCAAATGGTTCTCTTAGATTGCAAGTGATTTTCGCCCCTATTAATCACAACAACCTCATCAAGTCATGGGAGGTTTGTGTAAGCGTGTGAGGCTTCTCCATCCACCTATGCAAGTGTGTTCATGCATCTGTATCTGCTGATTTTAATTTTTCCAACACGTTTAATTTAATTTGGAGTTTTTCATGTAGACTGCAAGGATGGTATTTCACACATGCAAGTCAGAGGAATTTGACATTTTTCACTTGAATCAGTCAAACCTCTGCTATGAACCAAAGGCAAATGGCATTTGCACATTTTAAAGTTCACTCATATGAAATGCTAATCCGGGATCCGGAGTCATTTTTATATGCAGGCCCAACTTGGGCAAAATTATTCAGAGAAACTTTATAAAGATGGCAAATATTGACTCATGATGAAAAAAGTGAGACACGTTATATTCAAAGTGATATCATTTGCAAACCTTATACTCGTGTTAGGGTTTCTCAAAATTATTGAGATTTCTAAATGTAAAGTGAGTGACTGGTATATTAAAGCACATTTTGTATATGCTTACATTGTCGGTTTTTGATTTTTTTTTTAATCAGAAAAAGGGCAATAAAAACATTTACACCGTGACAGGTTTGGGTTTAGGAAAAAAACTTTGTAGTTTATCTATAAATGGAATCACTCTTACAAACTTTGTTGAAATAACTTGGTTATTACTTGTATATTTATATATACATTGTATATTACTTGTATCTGCTATGTCTGTGCATATTTTCTGCAGGTTAGTTATGAAACATGAACAAATTTGAAGTGAAGACTTCATTTATAAAGACTAATTTACACCATTGAGCTTCACTCTAATTTATTATATTATATTTTTAACAGCCACAGAACTGAAGCTGTTAAGCTCAGTTTACATTGTTTATGAATTCATGTGTTCTCAGTAAAGTGTACTTCCAAAAAAATTAAAACAAATTCAGGAAGTTAAACTAAAAACCAAAGAAATTTCATACCGAACTAAATGTGAACCACCACATAATTTGAGACAAATACATGAATGCATGCGCTGTTACATTCGCTCTGAGTACAGTGTTGCTGTTAAAATCTGTTTTCTCACAGATTCACAGAAATACACAAACTTTACACTTTTATTTCTGTGCATCAAAAAGTTAATGGAATTAATGTTATTAGTGGATTAAAATGGGATGCAGCTACTTAGATGCTTTGTACACTGAGTGCTTCTAGCAAGAATGTCAGAACCCAGGAGTCACTCGCACTGGTGCACCCAAATAATTTGTCATATTCACAAACTATAAATATCAGTTGCTTCTGTGAAGAATGTGTCTAGAAGACTGCAGAGGTTGCATTTTTTGTTCACCAATTCTGCTCTTTCCATCCATCTTCACCTGTTTGCTTCTCAGAAGCATTACTGTACTAATACTAATAAGAAAAATCTGAACAAACTTTAACATTGATTTATTTCCCATATGTAATGTATCCAAATTAACATTCGTAATTTGCAAACTTCAGTAGGAGGAAGACAGAACAACTGAATAATGTGGCAAATTGTAACCTTATAGTATAAATGACACAGCTGAGGTAACTGGAGATGAAATATGAAAACTGAAAACTGTTCATTTCTCAGACTGTGACTGATGAACCTTTGCTTGATGTTTTGAGAGATTGCTTGTCTCTCTGCCTCTATTTGAACATTTAATCCTCCTTTCTTTGCCACATATGCTCTAAGTGAGATATTCATTGTGAAATGTACAGTCCTGGTGAGACGTTTACATACATTCATGAATGACATGGCAATTTTGGGCTTTTAATTATTTATTTTAACTGTTTTTTTTCCAGGGTGGAAGGATTGTACAGCTACACTATATTGCCAAAAGTATTCACTCACCCACCCAAAGCATTGAATTAAGATGTTCCAGTCGCTTCAATGGCAACAGGTGCATAAAATCGAGGACCTAGGCATGCAGATTGTTTCTACAAACATTTGTGAAATGTTGGAATTCACATGGGACCGTGATAAGGTGCCACTGGTGCAAAAAGTCCAGTTGTGAAATTTCCCCACTACTATTGGGATTGTATCAAAGAATTGTTCAAAGATATGCACATGTTGGGAAGGTCTCTTGGAGCCATTTATAAACAACTGCAGATTTTAGGTCCATCAGTTCAAACAAGTGTACATAAACAGAAGTTATTTGGATGTGTCACCCAAAAGTTTGGGTCTCCTCCCCAAACCTTCACCCTCAGATGAATGGAAATTAATTATAATGTTCAAGAACAACGCAGGAACCACACAGACTCAACGCTGCCATCAACTGGAAGTTGCTGGAGCACCAACTGTATTGATCAAAGTGAAGCGACTTTCACATCTCCATGCATTAAGAGGGCGTCGAACCAAGAAAGAAGTCCCTGCTACAAAATTGACACCTTCAAGCTTGACTGAATTTGTAGCTGTCCACATGGACAAGCCAAATGTCTTTTGATGAAAACTTTACGCTCAGACGAAACAAAGATTGAGCTAGTTGGTGACAATGACAAACGTTATGTTTGGAGGAGTAACGATAAGACTTTTAAAGGGAACACTAACAGCTTTCGAGCATGGTTGAGTTAGCATTTTGCTCTGGGGCCTTGACTACCTCCAAAGTCTTCAAGATCACCTCAAATCAACAACTAAACCACTAAAACTTAGAAACAATTGGATGTTCAAACAGGACAATGATCCCAAAGACAAATCAAAACGGGTCTTAGAATCGATAAAGCGGGCTAACATTAATCCTCTGAAATATCCGACCTCAACCCTATTCAAAATTCATGGACGATGATGAGTCTCTGCCACGAAATCAATAATGGGCATCAGTACCCATTACTCTTAAAGCAATAACTGAACAACAAAAATGACCATAACTACTCAACGTAGAAAAGAACTTTGAAAAGGTCTAAAACGGGATAACTCCATACTTTATGAACTCTTTATATAATAGAATAAGGAAACACAATAGATAAGCTGTATAAACATTTGATAATAAAATATACAGTCAATGTGATATTAGTATTTCATTTATTTTGTGTAGCTCTTACAGGTTTACAGGTATTTCTGAGTAAACATGGATTTTCATTGAGTTCTTATACAATATTTGATCATTTTAAATAGCAGATATTTACTGTTACACAAATTTATGCAGTATCTGTCTTATGCTCTGTGTCTTGTCTTTGTAGACACACACACACATGCGCACGCGCACACACACACACCACGTAAGTCTAATTTTAATATGCACTGGACTGTTTCACCATGAAAGCTTTCACAGATTGGGGCTAGTTAGACAGCAACACAAACCCCGAGCAAACAGGAGTGAGTGCTTGTGAATGCACTCTTTGTCATGGACTGTTGCAACGCTTGTTAGTCTAGTAAATTGTTTGTCTTGCTAATGATTCATTTGTTGTAATAGATGTTTTCCTTGCAGCCCAAAACGATGAATAATCAAAACCTCTCTTTAGTTTCTTTACCGCATCATAAATATGCACTCTCGTCATTCTGCTCTGCATCACATTGCATTTCAGCCATATTTACACCAATTTCTTACATAAAGGTGTCAAAAATGATATTTTCATGTTTTGTTTCCCATTTTGTTTTGTGTCTGTGTGAACATTGATGGTATTGTGTGGCTTTCACGCTTTAATGGAAAACCTTGCTTGGTTCCCACTACCTCATTATTTGATACACCAGATGAGAAATAGCTTTATGATTCTGATTAATAGTGTTAGCCAGAGTTCATTGTTTCCGCCAGTCAGCCGAACAACTTCATATCAGTCCTACTAATGCGTTTGAAACACCAGTGCTGTGTGTTTAATAATATTGCTGTTAGAAAAGCCATTTGTTCTCATTTGAACAGCAAGTCTCATTTGGTTGGATGGAGTAGCACTCCACCTCACCAATCCTCCTGACACTACGGGGAATAGCAGGCAAATGGAGGGTAGAAATAACAATATTTCTACCATCTCATTTTGCAGATCTCAGAGTTCATTTTGTAATATAGGTATTAGAATGTATTGAGAGAATATATTGAAGACTTTATGGGAAACAAATGAGGACAAATTGGGCTTTCAGTGTGCACTATTTATCCATGTCTGCAAGCTTCTAAGAAATGTGTGCACATGCAGCTGTGAGTTTATATTATAGTTTCGATTAGCTTCAGTTATTCTGTAGTTTTTAGAAGAAACCAATGGCGATCTGAATTTGGTGAATTTTAACAGCTGCAAAAGAGCAGGATGTCACTCTGATTGTGTTTAATGTCATTGTTAGGCGAGTTATTACTAACTTGAAAATCCTTCTCCTCACATACAAATGTCATGTAGTGTGGAGTGAGGAACCTAAATGGAAACCCGGGAGTCAAACCGAATAAACTGAAAAGGGTGGGAAGACATGGGTAACAGTAGGTAATGCAACATTGAACAGAAAGTATAAAGACACACAGCTATTCAGGGAAGGTGACTACAGCCTTACAGGTGCAACAACAGGGAAACTGATGCAAGTGACAAAAACTAACAAAACAAAATCTGAAGTAACACAATGGAAATACCACACAGAGACAAGACACAAGAAACATGAGGGCTGGGAGCAGGAAACTAAAGCGAGAAAACCTAAAGACCAAACTTAAGAGAGTATTAATTGAGGAAATACTACTACATGAAAATAACGCATAACTCAAAACACCAAACTCGAAGAAAGATAAAGAAAACCAATAATCATAGCCTCAAAATACTCAGGAGATACAAGGTAATAAACAACAAACTGCAGCACATCCTTGACACGACATAAATACAAAGGAAACGCACAAAGGTTCAAAACTACACTACAAGAAGACTATGAATGAATCTAAATGAAATGAATGATAACATAACTTATCTAAAATGTAAAAACTCCAAAACATGGGCTGAGCAGTCCAGGTCCGTAATTGCAAAATCTTGAATAATCACGCCATGTCTTCTCTTAAAACCTCTGTAGTCTCATATCATCCTATCAGAGCTCTTCACTCTCAGACTGGAGTCTAACTTGTGGTTTCTGGAGCAGAATAGGAGGCAGTCTTCAGCTATCAGGCCCTCTCCTGTCATCTCCCAGTTTGAATTTGAGAGACTAACCCCATGTATCCTTTAACCTCCTAGGACCTGCATCCACATATGTGGACATCACATTTTGGGTTATTTAGACCAAAATATTCAATTTTGCTCTACAAGGGCCTGATATCCACTCACGAGGACATTATACTGCTACTGTTCTATTGAAATTTTAAATGAATATCCTCATATGTGGCTCTGATTTTTCTTAGAAACTAAAATTAGGTAAAAAAAATAAATAAATCTGGTAGTCAAAGGAGCTTGCAAAGAAAATAAAATAAATAAGAAAATAAATCTGGTAATTCTTTGTTTTTACATTCATCAGGCCCCAATCAGCCCAAATATCAAAAAGAAATTAAAAATGTGGAAGAGTTCGGACCTTAGGAGGTTAAAATTAGACTTAAAACTTTCTCTTTTGTTTAAGATCAAACTTAGGGCTGGATCAGGTGATCCTAAAGCATCCCTTAGTTGCATCCCTTTAGGCTCAGGCTGCTGGAGGATTGAAGCACTGAGTACATCTTTTCCACTCACTGCTTTTCAGGCTTCAGCTCTTTAAACACCTTACTGCTGCATGACATAAAATTTGGCCTTCTCTCGTATAGTTTGTATCCGTCCTGTCTACCTACGCTTTCGTTTTCTCTTCTCTTTCCCTTAAACTAGTTCTGCTGGTGGTTTCTTTCCTGTCAAAAGCGAGTTTCTCCTTTCCACCATCACCTAGTGCTTACTCACAGGAAATGTTCTGATTGTTGGAGTTTGCTTTCTAATATTATAAAGTGCACTGAGGCAACTGTTGCTGTGTTTTGGGATTATGTAAATTAAACTTAATAGAAACTGAAATGAATATCATTCGCTGAACAGTAATTCCTCAGAGGGAGTCTCGAGCTCGAAAGGGGATTTGGGTCGAGGACAGCTGCATTGATTTAGCAGTGAAATTTGACATCAGTAAAATCATTGACTTATAGATGACAGGTCAAACTCGATTGTGTAGATTGTTTGTCAGATTGAAAGGAAGAAAAGCTGAAAGTAAGAGCTGGGCGGAGCGAGAGCTAAAAAAAACGAGAGCAAAGAAGGCAAACGAAAGATTTTTGATCGAACTTTCTTTAGGTTTAAATTTACTACTTTTATAGTTTGTATTTAAGTCCAACTACAGTTGGTTCAAAGTTTTTCTTTCTCACGTGGTCCGGAGTACTGTGGGCCCGAGTTGCAGCTGTGAACAGAGGTGCACTCTAACGGTAAATGAATGTGGCAGGGAAGGAGCTAATCGGCCAAACAGTACTGGTCACAACGGGATACCAGCAACCCTTAATCATCAAGCAGCAGCAAATTAATTACCACAATCATCTACCTACGGAAAATTAATTATCACAATCAATCACCACAAATTAAACTGGGCCTTAAAATAGCCCCACGGTCAACTAGTAATCAGCGCCTCTGGCCTGCACCCAGGGCAGGTCCAGTGACTGGAAACAAATATGCACACTTATTTATTCATAGTACACATGCATTTAGCTATACATAAACATAAAAAATTAAGCATACATATTAATTATTTATACAGAGAGAAAATATTAATTTTAGTAGCATATGTCATCTAGATAGCACACTTTAATTAGGGGAGAAAGAGGAAGGTATGGAAAGTAGATTAAGAAAATAAGTCTGGGAAAAACCGTGGAAACATTTGGGAAGCTGAGAAATGTTGTTTTTTGAAGAGGGAATAAAACCTGAGGGCTGGGTCTGCCCTCCATTGCATCTTGTGTAAAAGTAACAGAGAACAGTAACAGAACATCATACCAACAGACAAATTTGGTGGTGGTAGTGTTACAGTCTGGGGCTGTTCTGCTGCCTCAGAACCTGGAAGACTTGCTGTGGTAAGTTGAACCATGAATTCTGCCATCTACCAAAACATCCTGCAGGAGAATGTCCGGCCATCTGTTTGTGACCTCAAGCTGAAGCGCACTTGGATTCTGCAGCAGGACAGTGATCCAAAACACACCAGCAAGTCCACCTCTGAATGGCTTAAAAAACAAAATGAGGACCTTGGAGTGGCCGAGTCAAAGTCCTGACCTGAATGTGGTGAGATGCTTTGGCATGACCTTGAAAAATTCAGTTACTGCTCAAACTTTCCAATGTGTCTGAATTAGAACAATCTTGGAAAGATTGGGCCAAAGATGCATTGCCATTCAGTGCAAATGTTAGATTGCAGTTGTTGCTGCTGAAGATAGCCTAACCAGGGTTTTTCACACAGAGCCATGCAGGTTTGGATTTTCCCCCCTCTAATAATTAACATCTTCATTTAGACACTGTATTTTATGTTTACTTGTGTTATCTTTGTGTAATATTTAAATTTGTTTAATGATCTGAAACATTTAAGTGCAACAAACATACATAAAAAAGGGGAAACTGGGAAGGGGGAAACACTTTTTCACACCAGTGTGCAGTTGCATTTACTCTTAGATCTACTCAACAGCTTGTTTTAAGGTGTAAGAAATGTGCGGCTCCAGATCCGTCCATGTTTGAGAAAAGTCAAAACCCGGCTTGACCTAATGAATTAACTCTGCTTAGCTAAATAACAAAAAAGGTATCCTATTTCAGAGGGATGAATTGTAGATTTAAAATATCACTGCATTGCTATGGTGTGCAGTTTGGAGATGGACGCCCTGATTAAAATACAGGAGGCCGAGCTGGAGGTGGCAGAGTTGAAGGTGTTAAGATTTTTAAGAGGAGTGACCAGGATGGACATGATTAGAAATGAAGATATCAGAGGGACAGCTCAGGTAGAACACATTTTGATAGAATCAGAGTGGCAAGGCATGCATGGAGAAGGGATAATGGCTATAATGGACAAAGGATGTTGAAGATGGAGCTGCCGGGCAGCAGGAAAAGAAGAAGACCACAGTGAAGGAGGACATGCAGAGGGTTGGAGTGACAGAAGAGGATGCTAGAGATGAGATGAAGCCAGATGATCCTCTGTGGTGGCCACTCAAGTGAGCAGCTGAAAGAAGAAAGAAAAAGAATACTCACAATTTAAATATCATGCAGCTATCATGTGAAGTTATACTACAGTTACTACACTATTGGCATACTACAATATAGAAAGTCAGAACCATTTCTGTACTTTACAGTAACCAGTTTGTTTTCAGGTTTGCTGTAAAAACGCTCCATTGCACAGTGTTGCATCACTGGAGCTATTTTCTAATGCACTGCATTCAGAGGCAGTGAACTGTGAAGCAGCATAAACAAGTAAATAGCAGCAAGCGTCCTCAATTAATGATATCTAAACTGACAGCATCACTTGCTGGCAACTGATGTGAGGAGAGACTGATTTGTTGAAAAACAATTTCAGTAAAACAGGTTTACTGCACTTCTTAAAACTTCAGTCCATCTGATTTTCTTTTCTTTCCTCCTTTTTCCAGTGGTTTATAATGTAATTTGTAAAGATTTGTTCTGAAGAAGCAGTTTCAGTCTGGGTCTGGTTGAGTAGTGACTGGTTTCTATGCGTCAACACCATTACTAAAAACATACAACTGTAAACTGAATCACTAATAGTGAATCAGTAATAAATGGACACAAAAGTCGAAGCAGTTTCTTTGTGATTTGCTAGATAACAGGTTCACTGTCTTTGCTATGATTCTCTTGAATTTTCTGCTGCTGATGTTGGGCCACATTAAAATAACATTTTCTGTGGCAAAGATGAAGAAATCTGCTTGACTCGCTTATCTAAAATGCTCTTCCTTCTTGCAGGATATCCTCCTCCATTAAGTGCTGCATTGTCTCCTGTCCAGCTTTGTATCCTAACCTCCTTGCTGTTTCTCTGTTTCCATCAAGGGCTTTCACATTTTTGTGTCTGTCCCTCCTTCTTTTTCTGTGCCACTCTTTTGTCCCCATCAGTCTTTGCATGTCTGTCACTTCTCCTCTGTCTCTCACTGCTGGCTCTGCTCTTAGAAACTGAGCAGTTCCTCTGGGATGTGGGCTAAGCCATATTGTGTGACACCCTGATGGCGCCTAAAGGCAACTTTGCACTCACACACTCACACATAAGAAGTCTTCTCTGTCACTATGCTTTTCTAGTAATGTTAAAATTTTTCATCTGGGCATTGTCACTCTGACAATCATCAATAAAGTCACAGAGCTGCGCATTTTGCAAGAGGGCAGACAAAAAACTGGGATTACAAAATAAAACAAGAAATGACAGGAAACATGACAGAATGGAGGCGCTCTTCATAAATACAGACAAAAAACTGAGCAAAGTAAAACTGATGTTATCCAAGTTATAGAATATATGTCACTGTAAATGTATACAACACGTGATTTTACCTCAGATGTGTCTGTAACAGTGGTGTGCGTCTTGTAAGTTTGTCCTTAAATGTGTGTGGGTGTGTGTGTCTAAAGCCTGTACTCTATTGTGCTGGGGTGTCCCTTGATGGCCTTTAGCCCTCATCTGGCCACGCTCCCATACTACAGTCTGATTGGTCTCAAACTGTCATGACAGGAAATCCATTTGTGTGTGTGTGTCTGTCTGTGCAGAGACGGATGCATCTGGATGACAGCTAAATTGAATGCCAGGGCCAGCAAGGCCACCGGATCACAATGAGAGAGATGAGGACAACACTGCACAGAGAGAGACTCGGGGAGAAATGCTGGCATTAAGCCCAGAGATGACATAGAGACAGTTGTTGGGAGGTGTGTGTGTGTAATTGATTGAGTTTTAATGTGGTCCCTGATGAAGAGTCACTGACATCAGGGGGAGGAGAAAAGAGGAAGGAAGGAGAGGGTGAGATGGAAAAACTTTCTACTTCAATGCAAAGTAAACTGGGGATCAAGCACATTGAAGGTGGATGAAGAATTGAAGAAGAATTTAGTCCTATTTCTGATCCATAGTTCATGTAAACTTTCAGAATATGAAGTTGTTCCTTTAAGTGCTTCAGTTATAGCTAAATGTTCACTTTGCAAACATCAAGTTTTAAAAGCTTGCAGCAAAAATATTAATTTAAGTCAGTAAGTAGTATAGATGAAAGCTGAACTCTGAGAGGAGTTAACCCTCCATACCCACCATATGGCACTGGGGTGACTCAGGGTCTATACACCCACTGATTCTGTGTTTGTGTTTCCTTTTGAGATCTAGTGCTGTGAAAAATCATTTGGCTCCTTTCTGATTTATTATTTTGTTACACTTATTTGTCAGATCATCAAGCAAATTTTAATATTGGACCGAGCTAGCCTGAGTAAATACAAAATGTAGTTTGAAGGGAACAGCTAACCAAATCTACCAGCAGTTTTTAATTGCAGTTCTTGCTGCCTGGGGTGGCACAGCCAGTTATTGGGTTCAGGGTAAACTTTTCACACTAGGACAAGTAGGTTTGGGTAGCTTTTCTTCCCTTAATAAATGAATCATCATTTAAAAACTGCATTTTATATTAACTTGGGTTATCTTTGTCTAATAGTAAACATTTGTTTGGTGATCTGAAACCAGTAAGTAATGGGAAAAAATAAGAAAACAGGAAGGGGGCAAATACTTTCTCACAGCACTGCACTACTTATCTGAAGCCATCAACGCTGAGTTCACAGTATGTAGATTCTACTTCATTCAATTTCTCCCTGCCAAACAGCTAATGCTTGCTAGCCAGCTGCCTGCAGATATTAGGCTGATGTTTTGTCAACACAAACTGTACGGACAAATTAGTGAGCAGACTTTCAGTCCCCCCCGTCTCCCTTGTTCTCAAAGTGATCATTAAATTATAATGTTGTATAATGTCTTCCAATGCGATTTGGGTGAGTGGATAGCAGAGAGATAAAAGAAGAACATTAAGAAACACTGAACAATAAACATCAAGCAAATTGGTCAGGCAGCTCAGATCAGAAATGTGCAGGTCTGGAGTCTGAGAGCTGCAGACATTATAAACAATGTATATTATAGACATTAGAATAAACATTAGAATAAACTGCTTTGGCCAGTTTGCTTCAAGCTGACAGGAAACCAACACTAAATCAAATAACCATGTTACAACCATGGTATGTTATATCTCTGACCGCAAGACAAGTCAAATCTTGAAGCAAACGGGCTACAGCAGCAAACCAGGTTCCAATTATGTTAGATAAGAACAGGAAACTGAGTCTACAATTTGCTCAGACTCATCAAAATTTGACAATGGAAGAAACTGAATAGAAACAACATTGAGCATCGGTAAGATCACAATTTGGCTTAAATAACATAAAAGCATTGATCTATTCCACAGCCTACCCGAGTATTGTTGCTGACTATGTCTATCCCTTTATGAACGCAGTGTACCCATCCTCTGATGGCTGCTTTTATCAGCATATTACATCATGTTTCTAAGCTTCAAAGATCTCTTGAACACAACAGTGAATTCACTCAAATGGTCTCAACAGTCACTAGATCTTAATCCACTGAACCTCCTTTGGAATGTGGTGGAACAAGAGATGCATGTCATAGTTGTCCAGCTGTTAAAACCTGCAGCAGCTGTGTGATACTATCACGTCAATATTTACCAAAATCTCTGAGGACTGTTTCAAGCAACTTGTTGAATCAATGTTATAAAGAATTAAGGCACTTCTGAGGGCGAGAGAACGTCCAACCCAGTACTGGCAAGTCGTAACAAAGTGGACGGTGAGTGTATAATTAAGTTAGCTTTGTGTGTGGACTTTAAGCATCTAGTATACATGAAATACCTGAGGTGACTAGAGATGAACTATGAGCTAAACCAGTACCACTAAGGTGTACTGTATCTAATAAATTGGCTGGTAAGTGTATTTTCCATTGAGAGTGATGGTTTTAAAGTATGTAGCGGTCTGTTTTTGTGACGAGCAAGTCAGTCGGCTTCATCCATGCAGATACTTCGAAGAGCACAGGTGTTTAACATGTGACATTGAAAGATCTGGTCTGTACTTCTGAACCCTGAAGATTGAAACTGCTGAATATTTCTGACTTCTCAAGGGTCAGCTGTCTCTCCAGAGATATTTCTGACTGCCAATTGACATTTTCAGCTAAGGTCTTGAGCTGGTTATCGAGAAAAGAATAAGCTTTTCCTGTTTTTCTATTCTGCCTTGACTTGACCTGTAAAGCCGGGTCTGAAACCTTTGAAGTAATTTATTTGGTACAGTAATAATTTGCCTGAGACACTTCAGTCAATCAATGAGGGTAACTGTATGTTTATTCTATCTGTATCGGTTGGCCAAAACATTAAATCACCTGTCTAATATTGCACAAGTGCTGCTCGTGCTGCTGGGACGCCAGAGGTCTGTGGTGCCAAGTTGGATGGCACGTATTAGAGTAAACAATCCAAGGATTCCAGGCAGAAAAGTACTCTGTGCCACCTGTTTGTATTTTTGATAAAATTAGGAAGCAGAACTATACTTCCAGCCATAAAAAGGGCTATCCTGACAGAGGATGATCCCAGGGATTGACGAGTGATAGTTTGCCATCAAGGTGATTTTTGGTCATGTTCCAGTGCATGTATGAAACTAATAAAATGAGATAATAACAGGAGATGTTTGTTTTCTTGTTTTGGCTTAGCTTCCAGTGAGAGGGTCCTGTCTTTAAATCCACCAGCTGGGTGGGGCCTTTTTATATGGAATTTGCATGTTCTGTAGGTGCCTGCATGAGTTTTCTCCAGGTAAACCTCCAGGATGTCCCACGTTCAAAGACGTATCTTGGGTGCATGGGTGATTCTTAATTCGCTGCAGGCATGGAGGTCTTAGCCTGGTGATGGGCTGATGACCTGTGCAGTTTGTACCCCACCCCTGGCCTAATGACGATCAGGATCAACTTTCCCACAGGAAAATTGGGTTAATGTTAAATTTGAAATTCTGCCTCTGTAGTTCCAGTTCAACATGTTCGCCTGTAACTGAACAGATGTTGTCTGGTTACACACATGGGGTGGCGCATACACATATAAGCTGATGGATGGGCCTCTACACTCTTTGAAATGAATGTGTGTATCCTTCATCATTACATCTCTATATGCACATATACAATAATTTATTTTTACACCAGAAATCAAGTATAAAACTCACAGTAATACATTTTACCAGACACTGAACACAAATTCCTGTTTTATCATGTAGTACTTGTGGATAATCTTTTTAGTAGAAAGAGGCTTTTTGTCAAACACAGGCTCATTGGGAGCTGACTGTATTTACTCCTGCATGTCTTTTTGTTTTTTATTTAATATTTTCTTCATTATTTTTCAGTCTGACTGCTACATACCTGTACTGTCTACCATCTAAGTACCAAAACCCCCCAAAAATCAAACACAGAAAACAAAGAAAACAAATATTGGAATTGATTATTATACCGATTTTTTCTTCGTTATCAACAGAACGATTTAGAGTTTAATGCTGATTGAAAGTTAAATGCGAAAAACGACTGACAGTAGGGCTTCACTGCAGTTTGTCACACTTTACAATCAACTCCTTGGGTGAACTTGCAGATACCGAGTGCTTATTTGTTGCCTTTACATGTGTACCCCCCCCACCACCACTCTCTTCATCTTCCTCTTTGTCATCGTCATCATCGCTACAGTTTCTATCAATTGCTCATCGTCCGTTTGATTTGTTACTGAGCATCCGAGGTCAGCCACTTCACTGCTGAGCTTAGCCTTGGTACGCATTCCTTTGATGTTCTTAGAGATGTAGCAAAAAGAGAAACAGAGAGGAAGAAGTCACGTACAGTAACATTAAGAAGAAACAGAAGAATAAGAGATATCTTGGGAATGGGAGAAGCTTGACGTTCAGCTACGTATGAGTTAAGGATTTGTGTTTAAATGAAAGTGATGAAAAGTTCAGTCTGATAATAGTGCAGTTTGGGTCATTTTCAAGTAACAAAGAAGAAAAAGAAACAAAACACAAAACAAACAAAAAAATCAAATGAATGTAACAACTGTTTTTATACATGCAGACGTTAGAGATGGGAGTGACAGTGTGCGACTCTGTGAGGAGTACCCTTCTTGGACTGCAAATGAGCCTTGACATACTAAATGCACGCTCTCAAGCTGAGCTTCAAGACACACAAATACTTAGTGAGGTAAAGTTTTCTCATTTAAACTCCACCATGTGAGTGGGTCTTCTTCTGCACTGAGGTCAGGCATCTTTTCATATATTGCAAACTCATTTTTGAGGTGTGTGTCTGCACCCACTTCTCTGGATGATGCATTGTCTCACTTTAAAAAAAAAAGCGTAGTCCCTGACAGCTGACGAATGGTTGCTGTCAAATGAAGTTGGTGAAACTGGCCAGCTGTGTGGTGAAGCTGGTTGAAAAAACGGTCTTGTGCAAAAAACAATCCTTGCAAATGATTTGGTGGCTAGTAGATTGTTGCAGTCACCCATAATTGGCATGGATGGTCACTACTGTTTGGTGAGCAGTTTGAGAGTGTTTGATGGCGTGTTCTGGTGTGTTCAATGCAAAATATTGACCTGCTAACAACCAAAGCAATCACAGGGAGATTTTAGTTGCAGTTCTTTGTCACCAATTACATGTTAGTGACTGCTGGCAACCTCCAGTGACCACTCACAACCAGTTAGAGGAAGACACTTATAACTGGTGGTTGTCAGATAGGGCTAGAGACCACTCAGACACTGTGTGGCTGATTTAACTATAGTGATTAACTTTAGTCATTTTATCCAAATGCTACACTTTGCTAAACTTTCAAAAATATACAGTTCAATTTCAACCTTTGATAAGGCACATTTTATGTAAAACAAAAGGTTAAGATGTCAATTCAAACCTAACCAAAGATGTTTTCTGGCTAACAATTTAAAAAATTGTGTGCTACAGAATGACTTTATGTGGTGTCAGAAATAATAATAATAATCATATGTAATTCCAGTCCCTAATTAGATCTGGTCAAAAATGGCAAAAAGGACATTGTTTGAATGATGTAAATGCATATGAGAGGAACAAAGGGGCATACAGATGAGAGAGAAGCTCCTTGTGATGAGCCTCCACCTCACATTCACTAATCACTCGTCCGCTATAATTTACAATTACACACTACAATGGAAATGGCAATGCAGTGAATGATAGCCCGACAGCAATGAGGAATGGGTGAAAAGGAGCAAATGAGAGTGAACTGAAGTAGCAGAGATAAGAAGCGAGCAAGCCGAATAAATGGAGACAAAGCGTGGAGCTAAAACGTAAGAAAAACGAGAGACAATTTGTGCAAGAAGTGCAAGTGAAGATGGTAAGTTTGTGACAAAAGACAAAATAAATGGTAGCCAGTGCGAGCGAGAAAGAGAGACAGGTCATATCCTATCTCTATGGGTGAGCCGCCTGCCTATTAGAGTGTATTAGCCTCTGGCTGATGTATGGAGTGTTGTCAGGGATATGAGTTTTAGATAGGCCGCAGTCTGGGTTAGATAGAGTTTGTGTAATGGAATCCAGTCCCATATCACTCGCTGTGGGCCGTAGAGGGTGGGGCTAATTCAATTGCCCTCTTCTGCACCCGAAAGAATGGTCTGAGGATAAAGGATGGACTCTTTTACAGGTGAGTGCACCAGGCAAATCTATCAGTCAATCCAAATAATGTTTTCATTCTGATAATTTGTGGTTTAGTACAGCGTGAGAGTCATCCTAAAAGACACAGCAATCAATTTCCATTACAGAAGAACAGAGAAGCCTGCATCGACTCAGTTCCCATTTAAATTTAATCTTTGCTTTTCATAAAGAACTTAGTTTTCTTACTTAATCTGCTTCCTCTTGTCTGGACTGAAGTTTCTCTTTTTTCATCAACTTGAAACACATTAAAGCATTGACACACCATGAAGATCTCACACAGGGAACACGGTTTGACTTTCCAGAAACAGACTTTTGTTTTACTGCAAACCCACTGAATACAGTTCCCCAAGTAAGCTGGTTTTCATGTGCTTGGAAGATAAGGTTAGAATTGTGTGACTGGCATTCACATGGGATTTCACTTTTTACGAAGGTTTTAAAGGACACGAGTATGGTCCTGCTGCAAACATAATGTGTATGATGAAGGAAGGGTTAGACATTTTTTATGGTGGATTAGAAACACTTTAACCCTCTCCAGGCAGGCGTTGCCGATTTGCAAACTAAAAACTAACAACCTGATTACCCCACATACATATTTTATGAGTTTCTTTTACTCAGAAGTACCACTGCAGGACTTGGTTGTGCATTAGCAACAAAAAGTTTAATTTGAGCCTGAGAGGGTTAACTTTAGCGTCTTGGTAGATATATTAAATAATATATTTATTGTGGCTGGAGTAGCGGTCAATTATTTTAGTTCTTTCACAGGGTGCAGAATTATTTAATCGCCATGGTCACAGGTTTACCTTTAAAAAACAAAAAAAATAAAATAACGTGAGACACAAAATGAACATGGCAGAAATGTCCAAATGGATGTTGAATAAAGAAAGACCCCTGTGTCCCAGGGCTGAGTGATGACATTAATTTTATTCGTATGAGTTGATATCGATATGTATCACAGAACAACAGAATCTGTCAAGCTTAAAGTGTCCTTCTTGCTCCTAAATAAGATGTTATGAGGTTGAATTTTAGTTTGAATGTCATTTATTTTCTGTTAGAAGTTGAACATAACAAATGTACTGTAGAATATTATGCGACTTAAATGAATCACATGTAATAATAAATAATAAATAACTTTGGTTGGAAGTGAATTAGCCTTTTTGTTAACACAAATTGCTGTCATCCTGTTTCTCTTTTTATAGGTGATTTTAGCACAGCAGCACTTTAATCAGCCATTGCTGTCCCAAAGGGATGAAGCAACTAAATGTTTATTTTCTGGCTGTGCCAGCTGTTACCCAGTTGTAGTCAACCTGTCTGTGCAGCAGCTTTGGCTGAGTCACACAATATCATAGAGAAAGCAGTTGATGAATCCAGCTGTGTTCCAGGAGACTGGTCTATTATTTTCAGAACTGTATAATAGGTGGAAACAGTAAGTAAACATTCTTTGGAGCAAGATGCACTGATTTCAATGTGCACAAGTGTAAAAGCAATTTGGCATTAACATTATCGTGAGAGGTCATTAGGTAATTGGTAAACAGTTGTAGCATTAGCTTTATTCAGTCAGTTTAATTTCATAATTGCACAGATTTCTGAGAAGTGAGAGAACTATGTGGACATTCATACAGTTTTGTATGAGGTTTTTGGAGCTCATTCATTTTCTGTTTCACAGTACAATCTGCTGATATGATGACACAGATTAAGCACTGAATGGAAATACTGCTGTTTAAACCCCAGCATGACTTAGTATTTTTAGCCTGCAGAAGTACATTTATTGGGCTTTGTTCACATTTTGGGAAAATGTTATCAGCACTTCTGGATCTCAGGAAATAAACACATTTTAAACACGTTTCTGTTTAATATATACAGAGGTCAAAGTTTAAATATAAATGTATAACCAATATTTAGAATATAAATATTGCAAAGCATAAATAGACAGATTATTGATAAATAAATTCTTTGAAAACACTATTAACTCCTGGAGGATGGATTCTCAACATTTTTATGAGTATAAATCTAGGCGGGCTAGCTGCGTACCCTGTAAGGAAAAGTTCAAAGTCAACCACCAATCATTTAATGTACATAACAACTCTTTCTGTGTTTTGCAGCACAGGAGAACCTGCAGACCTTCCTAAACCGACAGATGCTTGTTAGTGGGCGCACTTTGACACTGTAGTGTGATTAATGTAGGCTCTAAATATGGTGATTATTTCCCACCATGCCTGTGATGGTGTGTTAGGCTTTCAGTTTTACGTGTTAAGTGTCATTAGTGGATTGTTTGTCATGTGTCAGTACAAGGTGATTCCCAAAGAGCTATTAACTGAAAACTTAGCAGATGTCAGCATGTTGTACTCGGTTTTCTTAATAAAAGAGCTGAAGGAACGGAACAAGTGGAGGATAATAGAAGCCACTGGACTAAAAATATCTACATTCGATGAAGAGTAGAAAAACCTGACACACTGGCCCTTCACTTTATCCATCCTACTGTTCACTGAAGCCTTATCAAAAACGGTCTCAGTGGAAGTGAGGCTGTCAAGAAGCCGTTCTTAAGGAAGGGAAACAGAGAGAAGGCTAAAGTATGACAAACTACACAAGAATCGAAATCAGTGGTTCTACAACATTATATGACATTCATATAACATTATGGGCTGATGAATCTAAATGTGAACTCTGGTTTAAATTGTCACCAATATGCACAGAGGTCATCAGGAGTGAGGTACAACAGAAAGTGTACTTGCTGAACACGGTGGAGGCTCTGTCATGGTATGCGGCTGCATTTTAGACAGTGGTATTGGAGATTTCGTCAAAATTGGTGGAAATATGAAGAAAAATTAAAGGAAAGCAAACATCATGGAATACCAGTTGGAAAGCTTCTGATGTGGTTTGTCACACTGATTTTTTTCAGTCTGACGAGTGGAGATCTTGCTTGAATCGTATACATACCTCCTCCCTTCGCATTCGCCATGGTTTAATTCAGGTTAAAATTCTTCATCGTCTTCATTATACAAGAGGGAGGCTTTCAAAGTTTTTCCCAGAAGCCGATCCTGCCTGTCCCAGGTGTGGACATAATCCAGCAAATGAGGGTCACATGATGTGGTCTTGTCCTAACCTGGATAATTACTGGGGAAATATATTCAAAGTATTATCTCACATCAGTGCGCAAAATTTAGTGCTTGATTTCCGCATTGGCATTTTTGGAGTTATGCCACCTCAATACGAAATTAGTAAATCTCAGGAAAATGCCATAGCATTTGCTAAATTGCTTGCCCGTAGACTCATTCTATTCCCCTGGAAGTCTGATAAGGCTGCTTAAAGGAGGTGCTTTTCTTTTTACCACTGGAAAAACTTAGTTCTCTCATCACAGCAGAAATTCTCTGCGACCATTTATTGACTATATAAAAACGTATTTTCCAGATGTGTGACGTACATTTTTAGTTTGTTTTGTTTCTCTTTACATGAGCCTCGGGTGGGGAGGGAGGGGGGTTTCTTTTTTTTCTTTTTGAACTTTGTGCTTTATTTTTTATGTATAATTGCAACATTTTCATTTTGTATTGTGACCATGACGTGTGTAAAGCGATTACATTTAAAAGGTAAAAAAAAAAATTAATAAAAAAATAAAAAGACTTTTGCAGAGTGCTGTGCTTGCATGGTATTCTGACTGTTGTGAAAGTTACTATACTGGGACAGTTGTTGCACACAGCACGAGCTGGCATATGCACACAATAAAACATAGAGGTTGTATGTCATGACATAGGAAAACATCTGCTCTCCAATAGATTAAAAATGAACAACTTTACATTTGACCAGTTCTCGGGTTTCTTAGATGCACATCATGCGAGCTGTATTTTAATAGTTGTCTGTGTATTAGCTTGCAGCAAGCTTTAGGGCACAGACTAAAAGCAAAACTAAGTCAGACTCTTTGCTGGAAACTATTCTGATTGTATTACTGTAGCAGACAGTATTTATAAGTAATGCATAGGCCTTTTGGGATAGTCAAACCTTGTGTGTGTGTGTGTGTGTGTGTGTGTGTGTGTGTGTGTGTGTGTGTGTGTGTGTGTTTTTTGACTATTTGTGTGCATTTGAGACAGACATAACAAAAGAAAAGGATTTTCTGAATTTAAGAATTCCCAGCTTTGCTGCATCATCTTTAATGCATTTCTCTGAGATGTTTTGAGAGTCTATTGTCATGGGTATCTCAGACTGTCCTGTCTTTTGTGTCATATTGATCAGTGACATTGTCACCGTCCGCTAAATATTCCCTGTACACACCACTCACCTGTCTCTGACCTCCATCCTCATCTTATCCTCTTACAGCTGCTGTGCATTACTCTCTCACAGTACTTCCTTTCCATTCCCATTATCTCTGACCCCTCCAGAGTTCTCCTTTTCCTTCCTTCAACCTTTCCTCAGCTCGGTGAAGGAGAGATTTGTTTATGATGAAGGCTGGGGGACTATCTGGTTACACAATAACTGGACTTTATTGTAACCCCCATAAAATTCAACAAAATGGGCTGAGGATAATATACAGTGCTGTGTGTGTACAGTATAGATCGCTTTGCATTTCTTCCCTACCTTAAATTCTTTGAACGTGTACTTCCGCATGTGTGTATAAAGGCTACGATGTTAAGAGGAGCTAAGACAGAATGGGCAGGCAAACGAAAGATAGAGTGAGCTTTAGGAAAGGAAAATGGCTTAGTAGGGAGGGAAGAGCCATTAAATACAAACCCTTACTGGCCATAGTCCCCCTGTCTCCCTCCATTTTCTTCCCCGAGCACTCTCTCTCCGGCTAATCAGTGAAACTCTGTGGGACCATTGGATTCTTAATGGAGCTGCAGATTCAGGCCTCGAATACCCCTGATGGATCCCCTATCTGCGCACACACACACACACACACACACACACACACACACACACACACACACACACACACACACACACACACACACACACACACACACACACACACACACACACACACACACATTCACATCTAACTCTTTTAAATGTCATCTACCTTTGTAGTGGCATATTGGCAGACTGCGGAGCGACACAGCTTTCTGACAGCATAAAAGGTATCTGCTTGAACACTTGAACCTCTTTGATGGTCAAACAGTGTTGAAATGTGATCCACTCACACTCACAGAACAAGTGTCTGGTGGGTGCTCTCCAGTGTATTGTGTAGTCATTCAAGAGAAAGGGCACTCAGACATCATAGACAGACCTTACAGTGGGTGGTGTGTATATGAAAAAAAGGGAGAGACAGACAGAGGAAATAACAAGACACATAAAGAGGACGAGTGAGCCAGAACAGTGTTGCATCCATAGCCTGTTTTCCAAAACATAATCTGACAGTGTGTCTGCATGAGCTTCATTTTCCTCTGCAGGAGGAAACCAAACAGACTCAAAGCGGTGTGCTTTTCACAGATGTCAAGTCTCCCTGGATCAGATCCGTCAGGTCAGTGCTTTCAGAAAGGGAGGGAAGCATACCATGGTTTCTGTGGGCTCATCTACCACCAAGCAGACACCCTACTGGAGAAGAACAGGTCAAAGCTGCTGATGTTACCACAGGGAGCAGGGATGGTAATCTGATTGGATGCAGAGCAGAGAAATCCTAATTTGATTAGACAGGAAGACAGAGAATTGCGTGAGAATATGGAAATTCGCTGTAAGCTTTGAAGATATCACAGAAACTTCATCAGAATGAATTCAGTCACCACGAGGGTGGAAGTGCGTCTGCATTACATCGGAATAGTAAAATAGCTGTGCAGCACAGCTGTCATGACACTGCAGAAATACCTGGTTATTTGGTGTGTTTTCTGACACAGTTGTACCGAAGAGCTTTAAATCGAGCTCCGTTCACCAGCGATGCATTCATCAAGCTCACCCAGGCTGCTGATGATAGAAAAGCAACCTTTACACAGTTTGGATGCTGTGTGAAATACAAATAGAAACAGAATGAAATTATCTGCAAATCTCACAAAGCCTCTTTTATTCCAAATAGAACGTAGAAAACATGTCAAGTCTGAGAGCAAAAAGGAAGAAAACAAAACAAAACAAAAAAATGCTCATTTGGAATTTCATGGGAGTGACATGGTCATGTTTACCACTGCGGCGAATCCTCTCTGAATTCCCATTCTTGTCTGTAGGATTCTTGCTGCTTAACACTCCTGGCTCGTTTTTGCTGTACTTTTTGTTTAATGATTATTTTCAATAATGTAAGGACTGGACTGCAGGCAGACACTTCTGCATCTGAACTTTTCTACTATGACGTTATGCTGCTGTAATAGATGGAGGATGCAGTTTAGGATTGTCTTCCTGAAATATTCAAGACCTTTGCAAAAAGATGTCATCTGTATAGTAAAGTTTAAAGTTTATTTATTAAGCGCTTTTCATAGACAGGTAGTCACAAAGCGCTGCACACAGAGAAAATAAACAGTACGATAAATAGCAAAATGCACAATATACACAATATAGAGTTTAAATGTAAATTAAAAATATAAGAATGTAAAAAGCATTGGTCAACAGAAAGCTTGTTTAAACAGTAAAGTTTTTAAAGGCTCCGCCCCCTTTCGTCTTCAGACGTGTTCTGGGAGCAACCAACAAACTCTGAGTCTGTGAGCGGAGACGGCGAGCAGTAGTGTATTTTGTGAGAAGCTTGGATAAATAATCTGGGGTCATTCAGTGATCTGTACGTTAAAACAATAATTTTAAAACGAATTCTAAAATCTATGGGAGCCAATGTAAAGAACATAAAATAGGAGTGATGTGAGCTCGCTTGCTAGAGCGAGTTAGTAGTCTGGCTGCTGCGTTTTGTATAGCTTGGAGGCGAGAAAGAGATGATTTATCCAAGCTGGTAAACAGGGAATTACAATAATCAGGTAAGTATAATATAGGAGCATTTGTTGCTCTTAAACCTGTAAAATGTCTTTCAGCACTGATCGCGCCTTTACAGATGTGCAAACTGCCAATTCCAGAGGCACTAACGTAACCATCAACACACACACACAGGCTTTTGAATTGACCGCTGATGGTCCCTGTCCTATTTAGCCTAGTGGTGTCCATTTTTTTCTGAAAAGATTCTCATATTTTGATTTGTCTGACTATAGAATATTTTTTTTACCTTTCTTCAGTCATTCTTTTTTTTTTTTTTTTTTTTTTTTTTTTTTTTAGAAAACAAGCAAAAAAAGACAAAAAAAACAAAAAAAACAAAGCAACATACTAAACACAACACCATCGCATTAATCTAGCTAAGTGTAAACAGCAGTAAATACTAAATATTCAATGTTGTTGTGCAGCACGCAGGACAGATGTGCTTCGAAGTAGCAGCCAAGAAAGGTGTAATTTGGGTCTACGAGCAGTGAACACCCGTGTGCATACCTGTGTGGATCAGCGCGCTTGTATTCCAAAGGTTTCTCCATGTAACGATCTGCTAGGGAGTGTGGGGGGGCCACAGCCCCGTCCTCCAGGGTGTGAAGCAGGTATGGAGGAGATCAAAACTCCAGACATCCAGAGGCCCCCAGAACACAAGAAACCATGGAAGACCAACAGAGGGGCAGCCGCGCCACTGTTCCAGTAAGAGCTGGAGAGTCCCAGATGAGGGTTCACTCAGCAGCCGCGGAGCAGAAGCCAGGGGGAGTTGCCCGTGAGCTCCGCCGGCCGCCAGCTGTGCCTGAGTGACTGAGTCACTCAGTCATTCTAAAGATCAGATCTTTGACCCAGAGAAGACAAGACAAAGGATCGTGATAGACAGAACTTACTTTTCCAGCCTTTGTTGCCAGTGTCCCAACATTCTGAAATTCAAAGTTAGCAAAAAGCTAACATTTTTCATGAAATAGTCAAACGTCCCAGTTCAAACATTTGATGTGTTTTTGGGAATAAAATTTTTATTTACATTTTAAGGTTGTAATTAATGGAGACTTGTTCTGTACGTTAACACATTTTCTAAACTCAAATATTATGAAAGACTGATCTGGCCTCTCTGTGTCTATACTGTGTATATTTATGCATATGTGTGCGTGTCTGTGTGTGTCCATGCATATATGAGTGAGTTAGTTTTGATGGAGCTGACACCCCCTGAAGACAATGACCTAGCAATTGACTTAAGGGCCATTTATACCCCACCGCTGTCAGAAGCTATTGGCACGAGTGTCACACAATCAGCAAGAGGTGTGAGCGTGTTGTTAGTGTGTACTGTCCTGTGCCAGGATGGGGGCGGTGGTGCTGTGGGTCACTGCTGAGGAGTGTTGTAGCCTGAGGGAGCTGTACAAATAAACACACACAGATAAACATCTGTTGTGCAAGTCCTGGGGTAAATTGACAGCACTTTGCTTATAAATGCAAAGTATTAGGATTAGAACTCTTTTTCATCCAGCTCAATCAGAGTGCTGACTTTAAATACTCTCCACACATATTATCTCCGTTAGGCTCATGCAGATATAACATTATGGTCTAAACATCATATAAATACTTTTTTTGGGCAATTTTACTAATGTTAGATTAGTCTAAGAGGTTCAGATCCCATCGTTACTCATGTTATCACTGCGATGATCAGTCAGTCAGCATGACCTGTTCATCCCTTATTTCCTCCCTTATTTCTGTATTAGCAAATGAAAAACGGGAAAAACGGCAAGGAGAGACCTGCATTTAGAAATGAAAGTGATAAACAAACACAGAGAGGTCACTCGGGGTAAAATGCAATTTGAGTCTAATAATCGGAAGCCCTGCTGATAAGCTAAGTTGTTTGTTTCTCTTGATATGATTGGATTTCTTAGAGGATAAACGGAGTGGACTGCTTCCAGTGACAGAGAAACACGAGCACATGTAACTACTGAGGTTTGGGGATCTAAAACTTTTTATTAGGTGAGTGATAACTTCAAATTGTACACATGCGTTATAAAATTACATTAGTATTTATGGAGACACTGGGAGATTTTTTAGACTTAATATGATGCTTTAATTAGATGGAAAGTACTGTTTGCCTAAAGCAAGGATTTGGTTGCTAACCTGAGCCAGCCCTGCTATCTGAGTTTGGTTGAGACAGATCAGGAGCGAAACTGAGATGGATGGGCTCCAGACAGCTCCCCACATGCGTATGCACACACACACACACACACACACACACACACACACACACACACACACACACACACACACACACACACACACACACACAATCTCGAAACCACTATCTATTGTTCTAAAGCACAAGTGCCATACAGAGACAGAGAGCATGTGTGGGAAGACGCAAGACTCCATTTCTTTGTTTTTTCTCTTACAGGCGAATGTGTCAATCCTTCCTTCTAAAAGGAAACTGCATATATATTGGCGAGTGCTAAAACAAGGGTGGGTGTTTAAATGTCAGATCTCATAATTGCCTCACTCGCTTACCGTCTCCCTGCGGTCCAAGTAAAGCTAGGCTTATTTTTATAGAGCTTACGCACACATACACTTCTAGTGTGCATCACAATCATAACCCTACTGTGACGTTGTCCGTGATCTGGTACCTTTCCTCTCTGCGGAGGAAGAGGGAAAACAATAGAAGACCCAAGATGGTTTGTGAGTAAAGTAGACTGTAAACTGAGATAGCAAAAAGTGAGCAGAGAAGAAAAAAACCCAAACATAATAGTATTTATGTGCATAACCATAATATGCAAAATACATTGCAGTTTTACTGGACTTTTTACAAAGGACTTAAATATCAACACCAAGTTCAGTCACATTAGTATTGGAGTTGACCAGCCCTTGCTGTAAAACTGCACTGCGTCTCACACTTGTGCACGAATTATCAAGGTACTTGGCAGCCAGCATGGACAACTTTCCACAGTTCTTCTGTGGATTTAAGCCATCTCAGTAGCTTCTGTCTCTTCATGTAATCCCAGACCATCTGTTGAAAGACTCGTTGTTCGTGGAGATAACAGCTCTTTATAACTCTTGCTGAGGGTTAATGTTGTTGTCATGCAGAAGAATACATATCTGGATCCGTAATTAATAAGACTCTAAACAGATGAAGCACCTTAACATCACTATAGTGTGTGATGTTTTTGTGTACTGTATGTGAAGATGCATATGCGCGGATGTTTTCCCCACAGCACATTGTTGCCATTTCTGGCAGCTTAGCTATTGTTAAGCATAAGCTTTGAACCATGCAGTTGGTTTTACATATTAACTTGTGTCTGAATTTACACTTTCTCTGCTCCTTGGACAGGAACGGGTGTACTCTCACACTACGCCAGTTCAGTCTTGGCATCCGCTTAACAGATGTTCAGTCTGTCAGTTATCCATGTGTTAATATCTAGGGAGTGTGAGGATCACTGTTCAGCTTGGATAGTTTCAGCATTACTGATAACGCCATCTGATCGATAGGAGTCTGAAGGAGCCACTTAAACATTCATTAATTCTCTTACTTTAATATTGATTCTGTTTTTTTTAACCCCCAGACCAGAAAATGGCCTCCGGCCAGAGTCGCGTAGTCTCCATGCAGTACGTCAACCAGAAAAGATGATTATTAAAGTATGAAATATCACTGTTTGGGTTTGGACAAGTCATCTGAGGACCCCCTCGAAGTGAACCAGGTGTCGCGGTCTGATTTGTAAGATAATCTGCACAGTTGTGATAAGAAGATTTATTGTAAACGTAAACTGCTGCTTATGATTACAGTGGAGGGTATGATTTATGCCTTCTTCATTGAGGCAATCAGCATAATTTCCCTATAGCATAGAGATGAATGCGCACAGCCACATGTGCACGTGCATGCACAGCTAAATTTATGCACGTTAGCACAAACACAGAAGGCTCACAGAGCAGTTGCTATAATTATGTCATATATTGAGAGTTGATCGTGTCTCTATGTTCCCTCTCATGACGACTTCTTCAAATATGTAAAAACCACGTGAGGGATGCACGGGTAAACCCCAAACACCCACACACACATACTTACAGAAGAAGGCTGACAAATGCCATTCATTTGTAATTCATATACCTTTCCTGCATTAGAAAAAACTTGTTTGCATTTCAAATTGGACTCATCTGTTTTCTCAGAGCTATCTGGTGAAGTTAGGTCAAGCAACTGAGATCATTACAAGGAAGATGCTCCAGCCAATTAATCATTTTTTAAAATGGAAAACCTGTCCCTCATTGTTGTTTCCTAGAGACAATTACATACTCCCAGCTTCCTGTGTTTTAACTCATAATTATTCTCACTGTGAATGAATAAATCCTCTCTGAGACAGGTTCACACATCTGTTCATTTCACTTTATTCTTTAGACATTTGTGTGTCCCGTTTCTTTCGGTTTCCTGGAATAGACAGGAATGTTCTTGTTTTTGAAATGTGTGTCCCTTCATTTTTTGCACAACCCAACATCTTCTCAGTATATGACTGCTTTACAATATGCTTATTTTCTGAAACAAATTAGTTTCCTGATGATTTGAAACAAAACCTCTTAGGATAAGTGTTCGAGCATCAGTAAACAAACACGGATTTCTAAAGAGTCTGACTTCTCCACCTGTATGAAAATTATGTTTTGGCACAGAGGGACCTCGGTTTTGATCTGATCGCAGTGTAGTTGTTTTCTTTACCTGCAAAATCTCTGTGTTGTGTTACTGTGGAGGATTCTGTTTTTGTCGTACAGTCTGTTCTGATGGGATTTTACTTCAATATTTTCTGGCAGTTTACTTTTAAAATAGTGAAACATGACTCTCATCTTTATCTGTGGTATGCGCTACAGCTTGAGAGCAAACCCAGAATACTTTACAAACACACACACACACACGTGCAGACTCACATGCGCACTCTCCTCTTGCTCAGTTGTTTAGATTCATTCCAGTTGCCTTAAGATATGGTGGAAAGAAATTTGTCCAGCTAAGTGCTTAGTCCAGCACTATCTGGAGTGGGGATGCTCTCCACTCCCAGGCTTTCGACTGATACTCTTAATGAGATACTCTGTTTTGGCTAAATGGTCAAAGCTTTTATTTCCCCTGTGTGCCGTTGAGCTTGTTTGTACACGGCCACAGTATTTCATGATTTTATGTGGGTAAAATTACGCTGGTATTTCATTGAGCCTGTCCACCCTCCCTATCAATCATCCTATCATCCAGGTACAGTCTCACAGTTTCAATGTTATGTGCACACTTGAACACACAGGCACACACATACTATAAGTCATCTTAACATGTTCATGGAAGCACTTGGATCGATAGGCAGCCAGCCTCTGGCCATTAGGAATCAATACTGCAGCACATAGAAAAGCAAGAACAAAGCTGCGCCACAGATCCACTGACTCATGCACACACACAAAGAAACGCAGAGCTGTAATGCAGTGTGTGAAAAGGGATCCATTTGGAGTGAACCGGAGTCCTGGAATGCAGTCATCATACGAGAGCAAGAACTGTAATGTGTAACCGCATCGACTTCCACACATCATTTACACAGTGAACAGACACAGAAACTGTGATTTTTGCACTTGGTGCAGAATAGAAGCTGACTAATTACGTTCTACAAGAAGATATTGACTACCAAATGTCCCTAGAGCTTGTCGGTCAATCAGAATTATTTTCATTCACAACCAGCCCTCCATTGTTTTCCTTTGACTTCAAGTCTGTCACTTAGGTTCCTCCTGATCCCTTGAAGACCTCCCGCGGTGGAGGGCAAGTAATTGTGTTAAATGTGATCCCAATATTGACTAAAATAATAATGATTACAATTTTTTTTTTTGCCCTCGTTGAACTCGCCCTTATAGTTTCTGCTCTAAGCCACTCAGTTTAGCCATTCTTATAGTATATAATAGCAATAGGTCAGGAGTTGCTGGATTGGTGGCAGTGCCATCATAATAGCCAGCAATGTTCCTGTGCAGACTCACTGAGCTGCTAGATGGTTTCAGTCTTGGCCCTATTTTTCTTTGCTGTCAAAATAATTACATCCCTATGAGGACGGAATAATTTATGTCATCGCTATATATTTTTAATAAACCTGAGCTATTGTGTTAGTTCACTGTGCAGTCAAGTCGAAGAAACAGGGTTCTCTCTAAAACGGCTCTGCGCCATGGCTCTCTGTTGGCTTATAAATAGCACAGCAAACCTCACCAAAATGTTTACCTGACTTAAAATGAGAGGCAGTATGTCTTATGGAAACAAAGTGTGCTTTTTTTATAGTCGGGAGGAAGTCCTGGTGGAAGGGAGCGCGGGAAAAAATATATGGGCAAAAAAAGCAATTAGGAGATAGGGAAGCAAAAAAAAAGAGAAAAGAATCTATTTTGGAGGATTTCAAACAAGCTTGTCACAACAGTGCTAAGGGACTCACGCTGTCTGTCTCCCCACGTTGATACGCATGAGCCCACACAGATATGGACTCACAGTAACTCCCACCACACACACACACACACACACACACACACACACACACACACACACACACACACACACACACACACACACACACACACACACACACACACACACACACATGTCAGTCTGTGTGAGTTTCTGTGACAGTAGGATCAGTCTGCACCCCACAGGCTGTAACCCCTTGAAAACCCTCTCAAAACGCTTTAATTAAAACGTCTCCCACAATTACAGCACATCCTGATGCTTTGACCTTCACACCTCCCATGAATACTGTATCATACAATGTCTTTCTCTCTCAAGCACCCCTCACACACAAACACCCACACACACGTAGATACATACATATTTGCCATCGAGATAAGATAATAAGGTAAGAGATACATCATCTCAAAAAATTACTGTGCTACAGCACCAAAAACATGAAAACCAACTCGATGAAATAAACATAAACACAAAATACAATATTAAGCTAGAATAGCTCACGTGGCCTATGATAGACTGGCAACACATCTGCCTGTTACCGTAGACATCTGGGACAGGTTCAGCTTAGTCATGACCCTGAAATGGATAAACGATCAAGAGGATGGATGGAAAAATAGCTCCGAAAGGTTACAAGAAATTATACTAATAGAAGAGGCCAGTTAAATAGAAGATACAAAAAATGAAGGGCTCAATAAACCAAAATCTAAATATGATGCAATAATGAGCTTAAATCTAAAATGAATACATGTATTGTGATTTGAGGTGGCAAAAATATTATTTATCTATCTAAGAAGTGGTGCAGAAGTTAATGGTCCATGGCTGATTGTGCCTATATTATTGTCCAAACAGCTCACATTTCCCATGATGCTCACTCAAATAGCTCCAGCAATGAAACTCACTTCCTCTGTAGCTCCTCTAGAGTTGCATTCCTTGCTCTGGGCAGCAGGACTGTCAGCACGATCAGCTGCAGCACATTAGCCATTTCGCCACAGCAGGAAAACTTTACTTTATCATATAAAGTAATTCAAAACAAAACAACAAGAGCTAAAGTGACAATTAAGCTATAATCCTTTTAAAAATCACATTTTTGTGTGTGAAAAGTGACCAGTTACTTTGTCTTTTGGCCCAACAGATCTTATAGATATTTTTTTTAGGTTTCTGCTACCAACAAATAGATATTCACTTACAGTAAACTTCCAAAAAGAAAGCTTGGACTTGGAATAAAAACCCAGGAGTCTTTTATTCATTGCAGTCTTATGGTGAAAATAGTGTGCAGCATGACTCAACAAGTATTTGCTCCCTGGGTTGACAGGCAGGACGAGAAAGTGTTGTTTTGCTGTGCATGCAGTCTACTGCAGAAGAAGAAATGTGTTCTGCTGCTGCCTCTTCAATTGATGCTCCGGTATTGGTGTCTTACAATGTCTGGCTAAACTGAGTCTTTGATAATAAGTCATGGGTACCTGTGCACCGCATCTCCCAAAGTGCGGTGTGATAAACAACATCTAATCCTGAGCTTAATTAGCTAACATTAATCAATTCTGCCTCCCCAGAGCTACTGGTTTCTCCCATTTCTTAAGTCTAATGACCACAGGACTACACACTACAAGAAAATAACACCCCGGCATTACACTATACACTCAAAAAATGAAATTGGGTGGTTGTTACATTTACAAAATGGTAGGTAGCTGTTTGCATTCTATGCATACTCTCTCTCTCTTCATATGTGTGTGTGTGTGTGTGTGTTTCAGTATGGGTCCAACAACAGTTTTATGTTAATGTACAATACTTAATATATCTCCCTCCCTCGCCAGAGGGAGTGTTCCCCCAGGGCACCAAACAGGCTAGGACCGCCGCTGTACGTATGCCTTTGCTATTTATTGTGGTTTAACCTGTAAAGGACAAAAACGTACAGAAATTCTATATCAAGCCTTGTAATCATAGCTTCCCTATTTTTTTAGTCTAGACTGACAGCTCAGTGGCACAGTGGTTAGCACTGTCGCCTCACAGCAAAAAGGTCTTGGGTTCAAATCTGCAATCTGGCCAAGTTTGCAGTGGGTTCTCTCTGGGGACTCTGGTTTCCTGCCACAGTTAAAAGTCATGTTTCTAAAATATCTGTGAACATGAGTGCAAATGTTTGTCTGTCTCTCTGTGACAGACTGGTGACCTGTCCAGTACTCTGACTCTCACCCATCACGTCTGAGACAGGCCCCAGCCTCACTACAACCCTGGTGGAGTGGAAGTTATTATAAATCCATTAACATTTTATGTTAACCAGACTCTAGACTTTGTTGAACACTCCAAAAAAAAAAAAAAAAACTCTTTGAATGAACTTAAAATAATCATGGGAAGGATTTCCACATTAATAAATGGATTTCTATTACGATTAAGCATTTTTGTCGCACTAACATAATTTGCATGGGTTGGATCAACTCAATTAAATTAAGTCGAACTCAAACAGTCGATTCATTATTAATTCATCCAGTTAGTCCAACTCAAGTACGTAAAGTTGGAACAACAGAATTGCATAATGCTAAAATAAAGCAATTTAATTTCATGGAAATTCTTTCCATGATTTTTCTATGTTCATTCAAAGAGTTATTTTTTTGAGTGTAGAAGTAAACGAGTCATCCCAAAAGAACATGGTGCAGTAAACTGGAAATAACTTAAGTGCCGCTGTCTTACTCCAGACAGCAAGCTTGTTTTCTAAAACTTTGTTAAACTCAGCAGAATTTGCTACAAGAGAAATATCTCAACCTTGTGACAGACATTTTTTCACATGAGGGAAGTTTGAGACTAGATGAAGTTGCTTGTTAAGACAGACTTTTATTTTTGTTGTTGATGTTTTTAGCATTGCGTGCATCAAACCCTATATTGTGTTTTGCTTCGTGGCACGTGACATATCCAGCACAGTGCAAACATAAGTCCAATACTATGTTTTGCCTGTTCAGCGCTTCTCTGTGGCAATAACACAGCAGTAGAAGTGATGCACGGCCACACCAGGGATAGCACATATATGATATCTAAGAATGATGTATTGGTATTAAAATACAGCCACAGGCACGCACGTACACACACACACACACACACACACACACACACACACACACACACACACACACACACACACACACACACACACACACAGATTCTTGCTGCAGGGTAAAAGATCGACACAATGTGCCACGGCTTATCTAAAATAGGGAATGATGATAGTGGCCAAGCCCCATGATTGGTTATCCCATTTAGACCAAAGCCTGTGATTGGTTGTCTTATTGGATGGCTCCCATCATGCATCAGGCAGATTCATCTGTTTCTTGGGGTCCACTCAAGTAGGACCGATCCATCTCTCCCTCCATCTTGCCGTCCTCCCTCTTTCTGCCCCTAACATTACTTATCTCTCCTTCTTTTCCTTCATCTCATTGCCCTCCACTTTATCCCTGCCCTCTCTAGCTTTATGTATCTATCTCATCACTATCCTTTCAGCTGCCTGTCCTCATCCTCGCTCATTTGCCTTCCTGCTCTTCACCATCTTCATTTGCTTAACTTTTTCTCCTCTTCTTCCATCCCCTGGTCCATTTTCCCAATCATCGTTCACTCATAACCTCTATTTCCTTACAGTTCCCTCCTCCTCTCCTTCTGTGCCATCTCTCCTCCCACTCCTGCGCAACTCATTTTTCCTCTGTATGCTGATAACGTGAAGGGATGGATATGTGGGGCCATTTATCAGGCATGTGTTTTACTAGCAGCAGAGACCACGGCTGGGTTAAAGGGGGTGGAAATACGATTTAGATTGAGATAGGAAATAAAGGATGAGGAAATAAGGTGGAGATAGAGTAGTAAGAACAGTAAAGTGTACTTATTTGATTTCATATTTTACTGTGCAACATTATAGTGAATTATAGTGAAGCTTTTTCAGCAATCACTGACAAATTGATATCAGTTGACTTAGCATCAGTCTCTTCTCTTCTCTTCTCTTCTCTTCTCTTCTCTTCTCTTCTCTTCTCTTCTCTTCTCTTCTCTTCTCTTCTCTTCTCTTCTCTTCTCTTCTCTTCTCTTCTCTTCTCTTCTCTTCTCTTCCATACAGTGTTTTCATCTCAACTTGAGAAGAACTCAGCAGGAAACTCACTGGGGGAGTGAACTTTGTGTTTGTCTGTTGTGCCTCACCCTCCGACCGGCTGTATGTTTTCCTGCCCGCCTCTGGTAGTGTGCACCCATCAGTCTTTGAGTCTATCAAGTATCTAAGGCCTATCTATCACCTTCTCCCTGTCTCTTTCCCTCCACATCCCTTCCTCCATCTTGTCGTTTTCCCTGTATTTCTCCGCCCAGTGTTACTTCACAGAGCCATCTCTGTGTCACTATCTGTCTGCACACTTTTTCACCGCTCAGGTTTAACTATATCACAGAGGCAGCGGCAACCCTGCTCTGTCAACCTAAGTTTTTATTCTTTCTTTCTCCGACTCTTTCCTTTCTTACCTTATTTCCTTCGCTATCCTTCCCCCTTCTGTCTTCGTCTCTTGGGATTGTTGTTATCAAAAGCGATAGCTCACTAGCTGAAAATAATAAGCGGTGTCTTTTGAAGTCTACGATGGCTGTTTGACATCTCTGTGGTGTTTCATGCAGATATTCCCTCCATTTGTGACGGGGATAAACAACAGATTAAACTTATTTTAAGGTCGGTCGATGTGTGTGTGTTTATGTGTGTGTACATTTGTGGCAATTCAACCCCTAAGGGCTCACAGTGGCCTCCTGTCACCTTGCCAATCATATCAGTTAGGTGTGTTCTGATAACCTTATCTCTGCCTGAGCTCTGCATAGCCATAGGGCCTCCCCCAACACACTCATATACTCATACACTTATACACACATGTGCAACACACACACACACACACACACACACTGAAACACTCTTACCCATGGCAAATGAAAGAGGCTAGAGAGGAGATAGGGATCGATGCCGGTAAATCAAGGACATGCACTATTCTGGTTCCCTCTGTCTCTCTGTGGCTCTTATCTTTAATGGAAAAGCCATACATTTACAGCTCCCTGCCTAACTTATGGTCACGCTCAATCACAACATAAAATACTACTGCAAAGTGTGGCAATAGGAGAAAAGTAGCAAAATAAAGATTTTGGGGATCAACTTGCAAATGATCACTTTACAGTATTATGTTGGGACAGCATATCTGGGATTATTTTGTAGCTCTTATAGCAAAATGTGGTAATGCAGACACCTACTGAAGCATGAAGTACCACAAATGAAGATTTGAGTACTTGTGCCAGATGTTTAAATTTCTGTTTGCATGTGCAGATGCAGTCAGAAAACTATATAGGTTACATCAAAACTAAGGCTCAGTTAAAAAATGGCTGTGCTTCAGCCTATACAATAATGTAGAAGGGACTGCTGAGTAGTAATGGGTCTGAATGCCAACATGCTGACAGGCTTTGCAGGTGATGTAATTGTGTATACTGTAATTATTATCATACGACTTATTATGAGGCAAGAATGTTGTCACTCGAAATATATTCGGCCATTCACAACAATGATTTTTTTCTTTCGATTACCTCCACACAATCATTTCCTCCTAGCAAGCAGTAGTAAGAACTCATGATAAAACAAAGAAGTGAATTGAAACCAAGAGTTAAAGACTGCAGCTATTGTTTGTGCCTCTTTCACATGTTTTTGGAGACTTTGTTTGGACCAACTCTGCAGTAATTAGGGGAGTTATAAAGAAGCACTCCTGTAATGTTACATAAACGGGACAGCAGACATGGTACTCAGCACTGGGGTCGTTTTTACACAGCACTTGGCATATCTAGTTACTTTATGGCTGATTATAGTAACTTAATTATCTCTGCTGGCATGTATTTCACAGTGGCAGTAGCTATATTTCGATTATGGTTGACTCCTCCAACATTGAGCATACAGCATGTCAACCATAGATAAAATAAGCACATGCTCCTTAATAGATAGCAAGAGCAGTGTTTATTTCAGCCTCTGCTATCAGTTTTCCATGAGCACAATAAAAATTAACAGAAAAGGAAAGAATGGTTTTGTAATTGTTAGATTAGTGCAGTGATGTAATCTGGGGAGTGCAGATAATTCAGATATGATATGATATACCAAATGGATCTTTTTCCCTTATCTTATTTTTCTTTTCATGCCCTTTATATCAGTTTCGCTATCATGATTCTAGTTTGCAGTGCTTCAGGTAAATGAGGTATGTTTCAACTGCAAGGTTTTAATTATGATAAGTTTGGTAGCATGTCCTGTCAATTAAAAATATTACAGGTGCTTTAGCTTGCCGGGTCAGTGGTTGTGAGTATAGTTCTAAACCTCCCTCATAATAGATCACCAACATGGCTCAGCTGCTGTGCTTTCAGCTTCTCACTCAGCTTCCTTGACCTGACACGGGAGAGCAGTTCAGGCAGACAGGTGGGCTGATAAGAAGTGGGCAGAGGAATATTTTAAGTACTATGTCTAATTGAGCTACTGCCTGCTCCTTTTGTGCAGTCAGCATGTGTGATACCTGGAATGATTTAACTATAATAGATGTAAGGACTTATGTTGCCACAAACCATTACTGAGTCATAAACTATTTATTCTCTAGGCAAGGAATAGTATAAAACAATAAAGCCTCTTTGCTTTGACATCTGAGTACAAAATTTCTTTCTAAGCCCTCCAGAAGCTGTCAAAGCCATTACTGAGGAAATATGTATCATTATCTGCTACTTCAGAGTACTGAAACAGAGACGTGAACCTGGCTTTTCATCAGTACCAATGCCTCTCAACTAACTTAATAAATAACCCACTATAGTATTTGCAGTGCTGAGGTGGTTATTAAAAGAGGGTAATATATTGGACATTCATAAGTTCTTTTTAAAAACAATGCAGTATATTTTAGGAGTGGCTGTGGCTCACGTGGTGGGGTGGGTTGTCTACCAATCAGTGGATCAATCCCCACCTCCTCCTGTCCAGATGCCGAGTTATTCTTGGTCTAAGATACTGAACCCCGAGTTGCCACGTGCATCCATTGAAGTGAGTGCATGTGAATGTTAGATAAATGTGCTTAAGTATATAAAAGTACTATTTGAATGTGTGTGTTGAAAAGATGCTATATAACGTACAATGCATCTACTTAACTCACTGGTTACTGCTACAACTACACGTTTCTTTTCCAGCTATTTATTAATGAGTGACTTATGTATATATGTATATATTGTACTATTCTTAGTTAGCGTATTGTCTGTCTAGTTAATGTTGATTTATGTTGGTTTATAATGGAGCACTGTAACAAAAAATAATTTCCCCCAGGGATCAATAAAGTATTCTGATTCTGATTCTGATAAGTACCAGTCCATTTACTAATTTACTGAATAAAGACGGCAATTTGTTACATTATTCTTACGTTATGTGATATGGCTTGAGATCTTTGTCCCAAACTCCAAAACACAAAAGAAGACACAATACATGTTTTTGGTGTACTAGAATGACTCTCTAAAAACGAAGTACAGGCTTGCTGAACATTGTGTACCAGACAGAAAGCCACGTTAATCAGATAATCTGTTAAAAATTCCCCAAAAGTCTCCGACAGCGCAAACACAGTGAACTGGTCACGTTTAATGTGAAGCAGTGGATGTCCATCAGCTACACCTATGTCAATCAGGCAGTGTTGGGATGCCCATCAGTCAATGCAGCCATGTTCCTAACTCAGTTATCTGGGTGGATGAGTTACATGAGACATTTTAACATGAGAGTCTATGTGATTCACTCTTTGGTTTCATCGTCAGAAATGATCTTTGCGTATTCATGCAGTGTGTTGATGCGACTTCCATCTTTTACACCATCCATGTGTGCCTTTTTGTGAGTGTGTGTGAGTGTGCGAGCTTTAAAACACTGACCATCCTGTGACACTTAAGCGCTGTCGTATTGGGCGACAAATTCACACAGACAGGGTGACGTCTGGTCGACCACACAAACAGTTCTGGTACAGACACCAGCTCACATTGAAAAGACAACAGCCCATGTTTTCTTTAGCATTTCCGGGATTATTAGCATTTATTCTCATCTGATATATCACTGTCTGTCACTTCGACTGTCAATAGAACTAATATTTTGTACATTGTTTTACTAATAAAAACAGAGAACGTCTGCGTGCGCTCCATATGTTCAAGTCCATATGTTAAAAACAGATGTGGATATTAAAAGCTCTGTAAGTTCTACAAGGTCTTTTTGTCAGCGTTGTTTGTTGTTTTCAAGAGTAATGTTATACATGCATGTGCATGGGGAACAAAACACACTGCCAACAGCTATTTTCACTATTAACCACATTAGTAAATCTCCACGATATGCTGCAATGCACACCGACAAGGGTGCATTTTAAAGTAGATAAAATGAACAATTCAATAAACAACTAAAGATAAATATTAGCTTTGCAAGAGGAAATCCACAGTTGTAAAACCTCAGATACACTGAATGCATCTTTGTGTTGTGGCTGTGTGACACAACATATACCGGTAGGTTTTTATTAGCTTATTAGTTACATTACTGGCATAAACTACAAAGTCAGTTGTTTTTAGATTAAAAAAATATATTTTGTCTGTGTTGGTTCTGTCTGCCCTAATATGTCAGATTTGTATAATATATTCTTATACTTTAACAACAAAATAGGTCGTTTGTCAGTCGTTGTGAGCTGTTCCTAAACCATGTATAACATTTGCTATAGTTTTCTAAGCTGCTGTCACTCCAAATACTACCAGCTTTCCACACATAGAGTTTACTTGGAAAGGCATCCTGGGTAAGTTTGACAAATTGTTTTAGCATTTTTTTTTTTCATTTTTAAATTTAAATCTTTAAATTTAGAAACATTGCCAAAGGAAATGCCACTCCTCCATCTCATGGTTTTCTGATTGATCGATTGTTTTATTTTGAACATGAATATATAACTACAATGACAACAAAATAAATTGTAAACAGAAAAAAAAGAGTGAGTTGTGACTTGCCCCAAATATCTCTGTATACCATTTACATGTTCGAAAAGTATTTAAACCTACCCGCCCCCATTTATTCATTCATCCATTGTCAGCTGAATTTTTTAGGTAGTGCTAGTTCACAGCAACAGTTACCTCAAGGTGTTTTGTACTGTAAGATGAAGACTTTACAATACTAAGAGAAAACAAACAATCAGGTGAATCTGCCCCATTTGACTAAGTATTTGGTGATGATGGAAAGCAAAAACTACTGGAGGGAAAGAGAAGAGAGAAAAAGAGGAACACAGAAACTCGAGAGTAAACAACAGTGAATGGCAATTCAATAATGCCATGGATGCCATATAACCACCTGGTGAGTTAAGAGAGGTGAGTGGAGGAAAAACAAAAGCTCAGTACATCGTGGCATCTCCTCCAGCCGCCTGAGCCCAAAGCAGCATCACTAAGTAATGGTTCAGGGTCAACTGATCCAGGCCTAACTATAGACAGTATGAAAAATGGACATGTAACAGCCACCGTGACGTCACCCATCGGTCATGGACTCAGCTCAGGAGGTTGCCCCTCGGCTATAACTATAAGCTTTATTAGAAAGTTTGGTTTTAAGCCTCATCTTCCACTGGTGGGGGATCTGAGAGTTGAAGGCTCTGCCTGTAGCTGTTCACCATTTCATGCTGTCGTTGACCTTGAACTTACAGTTAGCTGATAGAGCAGGACAAGTACCACTCCTGCCACTGACATCAGATTTGATAACTCTTGAGGACAATTTATTTATTTATTTCGGTCAAGAACATGTTAGGTTTCAGCAATAATAAATCAGTCATTCTATTTGTAAGACACCCCCCCCCCCATCTCCTTTTAACTTGTTGACTGAGCAACAAAAATATAATTTAGGTAAAATACAAGTATGGTCTTAACGCTTGATGTCAGTAAAAATGTCATGTAACAGGCTAATATCACTATTAGCAGTACATTTTTAATACAAAATATTATACAGTAATGAGCTTTTAAAACTTCACTTACACTGCTGTAGAAACTTTTGCAAGGAAGTTCATTTTTTTTTAAGTAGAGCAAGCGAGTAACCACCCATCCAGTAATCATGTGACGCATCAATTAAATATTTATAGTTCTTCTTGTAAGATGCTGACTGCGATCCTTAAATATGAACTGAAGATTTTTTTTCCCTGAAACATGGAACTCAGCAATGAAACACGCCTCTCTGTGAGAGAGACGAAGCTTGAACTGAACCTATTTTGCTTTTTGAAGTGGCCAATTTTCTTAGCAGTGATGTTGTTTGTACAAAACTGCAATGCAATAACAGTTGTTTCAACCTTAGGAATGTCATTATTAGATTACAAATAGGTAAGAGCAAAGTTTAATGTCATTCTTCATATTCCTATTTTTAGAAGTAGTTAAGTAACCTACCTCCTTACCTTCCTATTGTGTATATATTTTGTTTAAAAAAAAAAGAGAGATTGGCAAGATCACATTTATACTCGTAGGAAAATGCATATCTTGAACTGTAATCAGTTCTTTTGTATCCCCATCTGTCTGTTCTGAAGGTTAACATATATTCTGAATGGCCTAATGAAGCAAACATAACCCTAAATGCTGTTAATTATGCTCTTGATGTCGGCACGTTTGAAGTGCTCACTTTAATGTGGGTTGGAAGGGAAAGGGGGATGAGGCAGGGGAGGAGTGTGGGTGGAGGCTGAATAGAGGTTAACATCCATGGAGCACCTCAAAGCTTTCTTGGCTTGACTCGTAGGATGGCTGAGATCAGAAAGAATGGTAGATTGCAGGTTTTACCCTCAGCTATTAAGACTGCTCTGTTCTCGCTCATCTCTTACACTCTTCCTTTTTTTTTCTACGTCCCCACGTGGCATCCTCCCCTCTTTCTCAGTCTTGTCTTTTTCCTCTTTCTCACTCGTGCACACAGCGTTTCACTAACACTTTCTTGCTCTAACAGCCTGTCTGGCTCTCTCCCTCTTTCTGTGTTACTGCCTCCCTCCCTCTCCTATCCATTACTTCAGCCAGTGAAAAGTCTTTGCTTCAGCAGTCCTGTCCTGCTGCTGCAGACTGTCTTTATATGGCCACATCATATTTGATGAGACAGGTAGGGGGTGGTGGGATGCAGCTAATATCTTTCCCTAGGTCTCTCTCCTAGCTCATTCTTTCTATCCTATTTAGCGTGTGTCTGTGTGTACCCGTGTGTGTCTGTGTGTACCTGTGTGCACGCTAAGAGAGAGAGCAAGCGGGAGAGGGAGAATGCACATATGTGTATGTGTGTCTGAGGCTATGATGATCCATCAGACATGTATGCATTCTCAGGCATAACCATTTCCTGTTATCTCATTGCCTCTAAACTTTGGGAAACACAGTTTGGAGATTCTGTCTTGCAGGTTTGGTAATCGTTACTATTTCCAGTTGGATTAAAGTGGATAAAATGTGCAATCAGCTCTAGGGAGGATGAGGAATTTGGTGTCAGCATGCTGACACAAACACATAAACTTCATACACTTTACATACACAACATATCTTTTACAAAGCATCACAGAAACTGAATTCAGGGAATAATTGGAAATAAAAACGTTTCAGGGCCACATTATGTTTCCGGCATCTAAAGAAAAGAGAAGGAATCCATTTGATTAAAATGAGTTTTATTGCTTGTAGTTCTTGATAACTGTTTATCATCAACACTGTTTGACTAGTTAGTGTTTTCTCATTTAACCCTCTCGAGGCAGGCGTTGCCGATTTGCAACAGTTAAACACTAACAACCTGATTACCCCACAGACATATTTTTTGAGTTTTTTTACTCAGAAGTACCACTGCGGGACTTGGTCGTGCATTAGCAACAAAAAGTTTAATTTGAGCCTGAGAGGGTTAAACTTCTGCTTCATTCTTGTTGCCATTTTGATTCTCTCGTTTATTCATTTTTTGTTTGTTTTTTTTGGAATATATATTATATACTATAGGATATGTAGTGTGCAGTCACCATTTAATAATGTTAAATACTGCAGTACCTCAGGACTAGGAATTGGACTACAGTTTTTTAAAATAAAGAAATCTACAAAATCTTCTTTAAGGTAAAATCTGCAGACATGTAAATGTGAGTAAATGTCTTGAATACAAGTATAAATGTCAGAAGTTCTTTTTGCAGCGATGGAATACGCCAAACAGTTACTTGGTATTATAGTGAGTGATACCGCATAATGAACCTATTCACTGTAATTGTTTTGCTTTCTATTCCATTCTACTAGATGGAATTTAGTGAGTGTCGCCTTTTTTAAGACCGTGCTATCACTATATCATTACAGTCATCACCTGCTTACAGCAAGGTAAGCTTTTTTTCCAATATGAAACAAGTCTTTTCTGACTGACAAAAGTAAGGATGCATGATTGGAAATGACTAAGCAGTAAAGTTTTGAAAACACATTTTTAGCTCTCATAACTGAATAGAATTTCCCATCTTCTGTCTTCTCGGTTTTTGTTTTCATACAGGAGTTTGGACTCAGTAAAAAAAGAGACCATGCAAAGCCAGTCTGGCAAATGTCTCGTTACTTAGACCAATGAGACAATTAGCAGTTGTGCACCTGGGCTGACAGGAGATGGTGATGGTACTGACATTAATGTCAACAAAAAGCAGCTGCCAGCATGACAGTCTGCGATGCACACGGGCCACATAATAAAGTGCAAGTCACTAAGCTTGTAGACTCTAGACAAGTTTATGTAACTCAGATATCTGCTATGTATGGATGCAGGAATATTCATGTTTATCTACAGCATTCGTGATGCTATCTCCAGGAGCGCTAACACGGCCACCTCGCTGATTTTTATTTTTTTTGCCAACATCTGTATAAATAAACGAGTTTTGTATTTTTGCTGCACAGCATATACTGGATGGGGAATGTTGGACTGTAATGGCCTGTCCTCCCTCGCAATAAGAGCTGAATATGAAAATTGGTGGATCCACTGATTCCCTCATTTTCCCCTTATTGAGTTTACTCCTGAGACAGCACAACTAATTAGCTGTCAGACCAGGACAAAGAGATACAGAGGCTCACTATAGAGTAATTATATACACTCACACATGCTCGGGCAAACTCACACACATACACGTACATGCACAGAGACTCACAAAGCTATGTGTTGATGGTGACACTTGACAAGTCAATAAGCCAATGGCTTATGCTTATCTCCCATCCTGCTTTGCTCTTCTACTCCACTCTTTATTGATTGCTTCCACAATTATTCACTTTATCTAAAGCTGGAATTAGTCACCATCTAGCTACCAGCAGTCTAAACTTCTTTACCCAATGCAGTCACTCTCATACATGAAAGTGGTGGGCTTAGAGTTTAGTTGACAGTATACAGAGTACAGCAAAGTTGGCAGTGTAGTAAAAGTATGTAGAAAGAGAGGGATGATCATTTAAACACCGCACATTGTGCTTATGCAACTACTTTTGTTATTTTCTACTTTGGACAGTTTCCCTGAATATGTGACAACATCTGGCATCCATCTTTCACACATCTAACACAGAACATCAGGAGATGATCCATCTCAAACATGCGCTCACTCCTCAAAACACTGATTGATCACAAACGAGCAAGGCTTTTCTCCATTTTTCAATCAATCAATCAATCAATCAATCAATCAATCAATCAATCAATCAATCAATCAAGGCTTTATTCGCCACATGCAGGTTGCCCTGCAGTGAAATGGGACCCCCTCCGACCATACGCACACAACACAGACATCACATGGGGATACAGGTTTTAAATCTGAAAGCTCACAAACTTGATCATCTCTCTAGTCTCCTGAAAATCGTCCTTCACAGTCGTCTTCTCCCCGGGATGTTTGTTCTCTTAAGGTGTTGCAGGAAGAAAAGGCAAAAGACGTGATTGAAAAATCAGCATCACGCTCGCTTGCTTGCTGGGACTTCCGTCTACTGTTTGGTCCGGCTGATTCGTCCTCGTATTCAGTTCCTCTGGGTAATGTGTAGATACGTTCAAGGTTGCAGTGCATGTGTAAGAACAACTTTACTGTTTGTCTGCAGGCAGACTTTTAAATGCTTTTTTTAATGGATATGCTTTATGGTACACACAAACATACTTTGTACAGAAAATAAATCATTCTGCAGCTGTCTGCCCTCTGCAGCATTTTTGTGAACATAGCCTGTTTGCAGGACAAGAGACGCAGTAAATCAACTGAACATAATTTACATAAGATTTAATTTTATTTGGTAACAAAATGCACATCTTGCACATTTGAACTACTGTTTGAGTTGGAAATGGCTGATCACAAGAAAAGGTAAGATAACCATAAATCAGATATACAACAAACAGACGTTTCTAATGTCACAATTACGCCTAGAAATATATATTTTTAAACATTTTGTCATTGTTCTTGTTTAGCTTGCTTAGAACTTTCTTTAATGAAGTAATACCATCGATTGCTTCACAACTACGAAGCAAACCCATTCACCACTCCATTCACATTAATTCACTCAAACTCCTCATATAACAGATGTATAAAGTGAAAACAGTGACAGTTTTTGTTTCTAAATGTTTAGAACGAAAGCAAAATTTTTGTCTAATCTTTCACTTTCCAGTCTCAGACTCAGGCTTTCCTTTCAGATCTGTTCCTTAATTAGATTAGGTGAAAAATGCGCGTTTATCTTCAGCTCTGTGAGAGTACAATTTGGCAGTGGCAGCTGTTTGCAGACGAGCCCTGGTAAGAATTGATAAACACATAAACACATATATGCGTTTGCCTACTGATGCTGGTCAGTGTTCTGCTGCCTCCTTCTATAAAATCAGTGCTTAAACAGCCTCATCTATCAGAGAGCTCAATGGGTTATGTGCCAATAAACAAGCTCGCTGAGACGCCTATCAGCCCGATCGATTCACTTCATCAATAGCTGACACCGTAGAGTCAGTGTGCTCCCGTTCTGTCCATCATTCGCTGATCAGTCAGTTTGAAACTATACAAGCAAATAACCCTCGATAGCTGCGTGTAACGTGTTAACACTGACACACTGTACAGAGTCAAAAGACACTCTAAACAGGTACAAGCAAACAACACGCACACACTTGTGCTGTGTGTGTTCTTTTATTTTCCTCTGTTGTATGAAAGTTTACCTGCCAACTCCACTCAGGAATCATCAGTGTATTGATAATCCTGGCATTTTTTTTTTCTGAGACAGAGTGGCTACTCTTTTAAAAATTCCACAACCGCAGTTCCCCCCAAAATTTATCGTCTTTACTGGCTTTTGCAAATCTCTCAAACGCATGTTTCATTCACAATAGAACTTAGAAAATATTTGACATGTTTTCTAAGTTCTAAACTGAGAAAAAGTACCATTTTAAGAAAAAGCATTAACTCATTAATAACAAAAGTCTCTGGGAAGTGAGGAAACCAGCTGCTGGACCTTTTGGAGAGGAATATTGTCCCATTCTTGTCTGATGTTAGACAAATTGTGCGCATATGTTAAATACATACATATGTGTAGAACCTGCGTACACCTTGATGCCTTTCCAGGTGTTCAAGCTGCCAGTTCACGCGATGGCTTCCATTACAGAATCATGTCTTTGATCCAGTGCTGCCTTCGAGCTGAAAGATCACAGCTATCAAGTATCAATCTAGATTTTCAGACTTGTTTGATGATATTATGTGGTGTAGATAATGAGACATTCAGAGACTTTGTGATTTTGCAATTCTATAATTTGTAGCTGCAGTTTTTTAGCAGGTTGGTGAACCTCTGCCCATCTTCTTGAGGAACTGTGCTTCGTTAAAATGCTCTTTTTATATCACGTCTTGTTACTGACCTGTTGCCAAATGTCTTTTATTTCCCCAGTGCCAACTTTTTTGAGAGATGTTGCCGCCATCTTCTTCAAAATGAGGTAATATTTCTCGTGAAAACAATTTTACTTTAAAATGTTACTGTAAATTTTTAATTTCCATATTAAATAAGGGCTAATGAGATTTGAAAACCATTGCATTCTGTCTTTATTTACACTGTGTCCCAATTTCTTATGAACTGGCTTTCCAATGAAGGGAATTATTTAAAGGGAAGACAAACATATAGACTCCTGCACTCCACCAGAGGAACACTGCATTGTGCTCTCCAACAACTGTTTCAAATCGCTTTACGACTATCAACTAGGAGCCTATTATCACTCCCTTTCCATTTTGCTAGAAGTTTTTTCACTTCACGATCAATTCTTCTCTCCATTTCACATCAAGACACACTCATTCTTCGCTCTTTGCTTTTTACCACCCATCTGTCTCCTTTGGCTGCTCTCTGCTCTGCTCTGCTGGAGGAAAACATAGAAAATACAGTTCCGTAATGGTTACTTTATGGACTTTCCTCCTTTGCTCAGTCTATCAGATGAATCTTTTATCTTGAAACAAGGTACCAGTGCTGTCATAAGTGTAAAAATGACTGCAGGATGTATATACGCAGTATGGGGTAACACCCTCGCTTCAAGTGTTGGTAGATGTGGACTCTCAGTCTAGTGACAGAGACTGGTTTGTCTCAGTGCTATCATTAATCATATCTTAACTAGATTTCCTCTGAGCTTCCCTGTGATCTAATCACAGCAAAGTACAGCCCTTTTCATCCCCCCAGTGGAAAGATATGAAGATTCAGTAATAAGTACCTCACAAGGCAGATGACCTGTGAGCCACAGACCTCACCCACAGCGTGTGGGGTGTGGTCACATTCTTAGTGTTTGCAGATAAATGCGTGATTAATTCACAGAGAAGAGGTAGGGACTGTATGCTTCTTGAAAAAAAAAGAGAAAGAAATTTCTAGCTACCCTTAAATGTAGCAAGTATATCTTAAATTAAGATTATCTCCTAAAATATTTAATTCTAAGGTGTGACCAAAAGAAGCAAAGTCAGATTAGCTGGCTGGTTTAGTTCTTGTGCCATTTTTTCCAGAACAAAATCTCAGTGCCTACAGAAAAGACTTCTGTCATTCCAGCTCATATAATTTTATGAAACACAACTTTTAGAAGATGTAATGCTTTTTGAGCATCTTCAGCTCCTTCCGGATGTGTGGAACCTCTCTTTTGTTTTGCTCTTTCATTTATTGATTTGGAAGTACTTCACAGCTTCTTGTATTTTACTCCAACTCTGTCCATGACATTTATTTTATTTTGCAACCTTCCTCCCCTTTTACAACAAGCACACAGTCTTCCAATCTGATGTCTCGTAAGGTAGTGGCCATTTGACTCGAGCCTTTCCCAGAATTCCTCTCAAAGATAATTCATTTGCACATGGAAGTTCTTTTCTCTGTGAGGTGTTTCCTGTGTGCTCTGACAGTCCCTCCATCCATAGAGTTCATAGGTGAATCCTGATAGCTTGGCTGTTCTTGCCTTCCTTCAATACACACGGTTAACTGTTCATTGCTATTGGTTGTCACCTTGATCTTTCTGTGTGAAATTCCTATGAAACTGTTATTCCCCTGGGCTATAACCCAGTTAACCCCTGAGAAAAATAGATATATGGATAAACATACATGTGTAGGTGAACTGAACTGAGAAAGAAGGCAGTATACGAGGAATATAAGAGAAGGCTAGAGATGAAGGAAAGCCTGAGGACAGGAGCTGAGTTAAGGAAACTAATTCTTTTTCTCTGCACTCTCTCCCTCTCCCTCCCTTTGAGGGGATGAAAAGGAAAGCAGTGCTGAATGGTGAGAGGGTAGTAGAGGAGGCCAGAGAGGAAAGAGCACTGTGCTGAAAAGAGGTGAGTAGATGGAAAAGAGAGAGAGAGAGAAGGAGAGGAAGATCAGAAAGGGGGGGAAACAAAAACAGATTTGGCTGATGGGAGGGAGGGTGAAGTAGAGTGGAAAGGTGACATTTGATGACCAGAGGCTATTTGTGGTGACATTTTCACACCTCTGCTCATCTCTAATGCCAGGACAATGTGCTCTAGCTCATTTGTCACCCGCCTTCCTAACAAGCTTGTTACTGCTTCTGCTGCTGCCTCTGCTGCCCCCAATGTGTGTGTTTGTATGCAATGAACATCTGATTTTTTTTTCTTCTTACACTTAAATTGCCAAATCTTTTCATAGGAGAGAAGTTGCTCTAACCATTAGACCAAAGAGCTATTTCACTTTTTGTAGAATGCTGTATTTACATTTTAGGTGTTTGCTCCACCACAAAAAGAGCAGACTTTAACAATTACTCTCCATCATCCATCCATCCATCCATCCATCCATCCATCCATCCATCCATCCATCCATCCATCCATCCATCCATCCATCCATCCATCCATCCATCCATCCATCCATCCATCCATCCAGATGGCAGGTATTCCAGCCATGTAGTTCCTCCTTGGGAGCCCTAAAGGCAGATGAGTTATACAATCCATGCGGTGAGGTCTGGGTCCAGCTCAGGGTTTCCTTAAAAAAAGAAAAAGAAAAAAATTTTCATGCATGAAAACTGTCTAAAAAAGGCACCTAGGAGGCCTCAAACCAGTTGCTTACTACCTACAACTCGATATTTTTTATAAATCTGTGTGTCATTGAGTTAGTTTTCCAAATCTAAATAAGCTGGCATGCTGCTTACTCCTGCTAATAAAAGCTATTCACAGCACTTAGTTCTACTGTTTAAAAAAGGTATGATGTTAAAAAAACAGTCACAGTCTGGAGACATGGCACATTTTGTACTGCAGTCAGCAGCATGTGTCTAAATACAGGCTGAGAAATAAAAACATATGTTATGGATTTGTCATGTGCGCTTGTTGCTCTTGCTCATTAGGCATGGGAAGTTATTAATACCTGTTCAAAACAAACTGTTAAAAACTGTAACTGTTTAAAGATCATTCAGACAATGAATAGGAAATAGACTGCAACCAATTACTTTATTTTGGCAGCACAAGAGAAGTCTATACAACACTGTGGAGGTGGCTTAAATAGACATATCGATAAATATTTAAACATTATTTTGGATCTTTCCTGATAGTCTGTGACTTTGAAAACTGTCTGTCTCATCGGGCCAACGGTTTACACATTTTATAACATTTGATCAGACATAGTAGTGACGATAATGAACTGTGAAAGGCAGCAAGGCAGCTCCGCGAAATGATGAAATCGCTCTTTATAGTATTTCATGTTAGGGCATGGCATCTCCTGTTATTTTGAATTGATCCTCCCAAAAGGAGTCCAGGAGCTTTGGTGAAATAATACAGTGACTGGTAACTAGCTTTTATCTTTCGCTAAAGAAAAATGCCGTCGTATACAAGCTTTGTAGCTGAATCACAATATATTCTTAACTCATACTTTCTGTCTCGACAAAGGCTAACTCAGTAATGTTCTCTTAATATAGCCATGAGTAGTGGGTAAAAGTAACACAATAACTTTTCATTTGACATAAGTAGTTACAGTGTACATTTAGTACAATTAATGATTAGGGAACTGCTGCAGCATAAAAATCAGCCAAATCCAACATGTGGAGCTACTGGCTGAGGCTGGTTGTGAAATAGGGAAGAGCCAAAAGTAAGGTTTGTTCTAGACATCTGTTAGAATTCTAGATCTGTTTTGTGAACTGTGCAAGCTGCATCTCGGTTTCCATCACCTTACTGCAAGACACCCCTTGCCAGCAATCCACACATTAGCACGTAGAAGCAAACATATTTCCTTGCATTATGGTGTGTTCCACTTTAAGTCAAAATTTTCACCAACAGTTTCATCAACAGTTGCTTCAAGGTGTTTATACTGTAAAGTAAAGACCCTACAGTAATGCAGAGAAAACCCCAACAATCAGATGACCCCCAATGAGGAAGCACTTTGTGACAGAGGGAAGTAAAAACTTCCTTGAAACAGGAAGAAGCCTCTGGCAGAACCAGGCTTGGGGAGAGCCAGCCATCCGTCACAGTTGGATGGAGTTGAGGGGAAGGAGACAGGACACAAGACAAGCTGTGGAAGAGAGCCAGAGACCAATAATAACTAATGATTAAAAGCAGAGTGGTTTATAAACAGAAAAAGTGAAAAAGGGCGAGTGAAGAAGAAAAACTCCCCCAGCAGCCGAGGCCTGTAACATAAGTGATACGCAGAGCATTGACCAGGCTCTGTCTGTGAAAGTGTAAAAACAAACAAAACAAGCACTGGGCTGTATTGCTGGTGATGCATGAATCGAATCAAATCCAGATTTCTGCCATAGTGTTATGTCATATGGGTCACCAGCTGAACTCAGTGAGCGTTAGTGGGATGCCACAAAACTGGTTTTTCCTCGCTTTTTCTGACTTTACCACTAGAATATGCTCAACCCAGTTCTGACATCCGAGGCAACTGGAATGCATCATTACACGGGTGGCAGATTTCTGTGAAACATAATACTTGTCCAATTTATGATCTGAATCTAAGTGTATTTTACATAAAACATGCCCTCACCAGTACACTGTTTTTTTTTTATGTTTTTATTTTTATTTTTTTTATGGATGAACAATTCAAGTCTGAATGCCTGGGAAGAAATGAACAAAATTTCCATAAATGGCACACACACACACACACACACACACACACACACACACACACACACACACACACACACACACACACACACACACACTGCATAAAACAGACTAATGAATGTCAAGGTGATTCTCTGTTTTGCTTGATGCCATTTTAAAGCAGAATGGGCGGTAATGCAGACCCAGGCTCAGAGTAACCGTAGCAATTACTCTCATCCCCAGTATTTCAAGGAGTTTTGTACTTAACCAACCACTCATCTGTGCACTGTCACTTTACAGTATACAACTCTTCCATTTGAATGAAATCAAACTGTGAAATTAGGAAATCATATATGCTGAGTGCTGGCTATTGCTAGCACTCAGCATATATGATGTGCATCTGTGAGAATCCCCAACACATTCCATAAACTAGTCTACATTTCACCTTTTCCTTCTATTGTTCCAATACAAACTTTACCTCTAATTGTTTTATTATGTTAAACTATAATGTCCTGCGAAGTGTCTATTGATGGCCCTTTAGTACAGGTTTGTCTGTCAGTCTGCAGAATCTTATTTTGCAAATTAAATGTGTCTGAGCCTTCCTACAGACATCACCAGCTAAAGCTTATTCACATGTTTGCAATTAAACAGATCTGCCTAATCCATGAACATCTTTTAACGTTCTGCATTTTGGACATCACTGCCAAAGCGTTTTACTAATTTATTTAAGTACAGAGACGTTATGCAAACAAATTTCATTTCAGTTCCGGTTTAATTCGGTTCTATGTATTAACTCGTCATAAATAAAATCATTTCAAAACCACAAAGGGGGAAAAACAGATTGGATATTTTTCAGACGACTGCCAAAGAAATCTGGTTTAAATTATGTCTTAATACTGTACGATGCATTGAAGGTGCCATCAGTGTCATTACCAACATTATTGTTTGTGAAGTATTTTGATTGTCTGATTGTTTACTTATGTTCCTTCATTTTGTATTTGCTAAGAACAGATTCTGTATAGGCTCATATTTATATTTAAGCAAGCTTACTTAACAGACTATTACCACCATAGTTCATCTTTGCTTGATCATATGCTTGGATTGAGAAGTAATTATAGCGAACATATAACAGAATTATAATTAATTATGACTCCATTATATGGTGCTATGAAAGGCCAAAACTTCATCTTGCAAACATTACACCTCAAGAGCTGACCATAAACCCGACAAAGTGGACACTGGCCAGGTCGATAAAGACTTTGTCCCTTGTCCCAGAAGGCTGTTCAGCTATCTTAGTGTGGACCTTCATTGACATAAGGGTTTCCCTAGCCCCTTACCCTAACCATTAAAAATGAATGCCTAATCCTAACCTTTACCCTAAACCTAACCATGACCCTGACACTAAAACCACATTTTGAGCCTCCAAAAGGCTTCAAACCTGTGAGGACCAGTGTGTGTGTCCTAGTGATGACACAAAAAGCTTGACAGTGTGGGAAAGTGGGAGTGATGTGAAGCTTAGATTTAGCCAGCAACACCTGTGAGACCGTAGAGCTTCTTTACTGAACTTGCGCATAAGCTTCATTAAAATTGTGAAAAATGCAACACAAATGGAGACCATTTGCCATCAAAGTAAAGTTTTGCCTTTACTTTGAAGCCAGACGTTCTCAGTTTCTGGCTTAATCTGCACTTTTTCAGATTTTACTACTGCTTAAATAGTAGTTGGTGAGTACTTGCAGAAAACTCAGCGTCTTCCATGCCAACCAAACATGACCACGGCTGTCTGCTAGTGCCCGGTGGTTGCCGACTGGTCTCTAGGGTCTATTTTTTTTAAACTTTTGATGGATTTCTACAGCTATTTTTAAGTGTATGTTTTAGAGAAATCAGTTTTGATTTATACTTTTTGTAAGCACTCTTCTAGTTTTGTTGTTGCTAAGTTTAATTAATGAAGATTTCTTTATCAAATTAAGTTTAACTTTTGATGAATGTGTATCTAAAGACTCTCTTTATTATTGAGTAGTTAAAGCCAAATAGCAAAAAAAAAAAACAGCTGCTTCCTGCTGAACAGTGTTTGTCTGACAAACTGACATCACCTGGCTGCGCCCTGCTGAACCTGCTCTCTGTCGGCTTTATGGAGAGAGGGTCCTTCCATCTTTGGCCTGCAGAGAGGTGGTTCTGACCCAAGCCAGCTTGTGACTTCAACAATGGGTAAACAGACATCAACTTCAGCCACCTTATGATCAAAGTTAATGTTGCTGGCACTTTGAACATAACATTAAAATATGAGTCTGATATAATCAGAGGTGCACTGCATTAGTCTTCATTAATTATCCTTTATTTAAATGTTCAGAAGTTTATTTGACTTTACTTTTTATTCCTTCCAGATTCAAACACAAATCTTTACTTAATCACTGCCTTAACATTTTATTTTGCTCTGGAAGCAGAGATATAAAAGTGTATACACATGTTCACTGTCCCTTAAAAGTCACTATCCCTGGTAATTGTGGAAACTAAACTGTGTATGACATAAATTCTTCAATTCTACATGTTTACTAAATAGACAGAAGAGTCTAAAATTATGTATTGAATTTCTGCAGGGAAACAGTGTTGGACAGGCTCCCAAAAGGCATCTCCAGTATGATTAAATTGGAGATGAAATGATTGATCAAATGATTGGCAGAAAGGGAATCAATGACACTGTTCTTCAGGCAACACTTTTGATACTCGATTACTTGATTGAAAACTTAGCAAGAGCACATGGATTTTTCTGTCTTTTCTTACATTTCCTATTTTTAATGTAGTTAAATTAAAAGGCCAATAAAATCCAAAATGCTTAATAAATAATCCATTATCTGTTGTGACAGTAATGATTAGTTCTAGTGTTAATTGTAACATTAAAATAAACTCAATATAAATCGAGCTTACCCTCCTCTGTTGTTTGAGGGACATAAAAAGAGGTGAAGCCAAATGACTGAATAGAATATAATGCTGGTCAATTTGTGTGACACACACACACACACACACACACACACACACACACACACACACACACACACACACACACACACACACACACACACACACGCACGCACGGATGAGTGCTTTAATGAATCCTGTCATTACGATGGAGGAGACATGGCTAAACCCCTGTTATTCTGCATCTCATTTTCCTCCCTTTCATGGTACTCTCATACAACTCCACTGAATTGTAATTAATTTTCAATTAAGGACAGTAATTAAATTCATTCACTCAGTGAGGTTATATTTAGTACTCGTTTATGCTACAGAGCTGTCATAAAACATGTTTTTGCTCGAAGAACTTTGTTTCAGGTTCAAAAACTAAATAAAGATGGCATGTATATAACATGTACACGAAGGGGTGACAAGTTGAAGGAAAAAACATGTAAAGCACATTACTAAGATGCTGCTACCAAAGTCCTTGTGCATTGACTCTAAAACTCTGTCGAACTCTGCTGGAAGGATTAAATTGCGAACACATATCCCCTCATTTAGCTGTCCAACACCATGGACCAAAATCCCCCACAGTGTTCAGTTGGGTTAAGATCTGTTGACTATAGAGGCCACATCATTTCTACTTTCATGAAATTGTTCAGTGGCCTCTCGTGACCTATGGATGGAGGCAGTGTCTTCCTGGAAGAGATTCCTATTAGGATCGAAGTGCTTCGTCGCAGGATTAAGGGGATCACTCAGTATTGATTTGCATTCACCCTTCCCTCTGAGGGGATGGGTAGACCCAAACGATGTCAGAATAATGATCCCTATAATAGAGCCACCTTATTCCCTCTTTGTAGGGGTCACACATTCAAGATATTATTTTCCAAATCACATTTCTGTAGACCAGGACCTGCAGTTTTTGCATGACTAAGGTCACAAATGTGTATTTTGTAATAAGATGTTGATCCTTACTTACTTAGCACTTAGTTCCTCCTACGCCGGGCGGCGCATCGGGCAGCTAGTGATCTCCATCGATGTCAGTCAGCAGCGACTGCTTCAGCTTCGTCCCAGGCAATGTTGACAGTTCTCAGATCGTCCATGAATGTTCAACGCCATGTGGTCTTTGGTCGGCCTTGCTTTCGCTTGCCAGTGCGTGGACGTCATGCCATGGCAATCTTAGCTGGGCGATGAGGGGGCAGGCGTAAAATATGGCCCGCAAAGCGGAAGCGCCTTTCTGCAACAACATCAGCTAATGGGCGGGTGCCTGCTCTTCGTAGGACCTCCTCATTTGTTATTCGGTCCCGGTAGGAGATTCTCAGGATTCGCTGCAGGCCACGTTGTTGAAGCACGTTCAGGTGTTGAATAATTGCACTTGTTGAGCGCCAGGTTTCACTAGCGTAAAGTTCAGTAGGGAAGACGATAGAGTTCAGTAGTCTGATCTTGACCCTTACATTCAGGGAGGTCGAGTTCCAAATAGGTTGGAGACGTCGCAGGACACCAACTGCCTTCCCTACTCTGGCATCGACATCCCGATCAGAGACCCCGTCATTCGAGATGATGCTGCCAAGATATGTAAAATTCTCCACCTCTTCAGCACGTTGTTGGTTGATCATGACAGGAATGCGGGCACGTGCATAGCCAACTCGGAGTACCTTGGTTTTTTTGGCGCTGATTCTTAATCCAACTTTCGTTGCCTCCCTCTGCAGGGAGGTATTGGAGGTCTTCCTGAGTCGAGCCCAGCAGGGCGATGTCATCTGCGAAGTCCAAGTCAGTGAGATTACGCGCTTCGTGCCAGGGCACACCGATGCCAGCTTGGTCAACTGATCGTCGCATGATGAAGTCAATTACCAACAGGAAGAGGAAAGGGAATAGCACGCATCCTTGTCGGACACCAGTATTGATCTTGAAGAAATCTGTGCCGCCATCATCCGTCCGGACGCAGCAACGGGAGTTGGAGTAGAGACAACGAAAGGCATCTACAAACTGCTGAGGGACTCCATAGTGGCGTAGGATAGCCCATAGAGTCGGCCGGTGGACGCTGTCAAAAGCCTTCTCAAATTCAATGAAATTAATAGAAATCTTCCTTTGGTATTCAAGTTGTTGATCCACTGCAACCAAATTATAACCTGTCTGTTGTTGCTGACACTCTGATCAAGTCCTCAGTTTGCATTCTCAGTTACCTGGGTAAGAGGTTTACTTCAGTTTTTCCTTACAAATCACTTTGCTGTTTGAACTTACGAGAAACAGCCATCAAGTGTGTGCTGTATAACCATAATTTCTCGACATGCTGACTCCAGATGTCCCTTTATTCACTGTTCCTGTTGAAACAGTCTTTGTTACCGAACCTCCTGTCATCTAATCCCAATCAACTTCACAGTAGCTTAGATCATTTCGCTTTCCATTTTGATACAAATTCAAAATCAGCTATACAAAATCTGTCACATTTTATACGTATCACAGAACATGACTAGACACTCATTGCTTGATACTAATTGCAACATGCAGCAGGGGCTCAATATTCTAGTGCAGCGGCCCCCAACCTTTTTTGTGCCACGGACCGGTTTATGCCCGACAATATTTTCACGGCCGGCCTTTAAGGTGTCGCGGATAAATACAACAAAACAAAACTAGTACCGGTACCGAAAAAAGAAGATTTATTCATAACACACGTGAAAGACCCAGGAACACCGAGTTAACGATCAAAACGATAACAAAATAACGCTGAAAACCGATAAACACCCTGAAAACCAGACATTTCACATTCAACTCTCGCGGCCCGGTACCAAACGACTCACGGACCGGTCCGAGGCGTGGGGGTTGGGGACCGCTGTTCTAGTGGTTTACACATTTGCATTACAAGCGAAACATCTCTGGTTCGATTCAGGGAGGAAGCACATAATCCCTTGTAGGTTGCATCTGGACCTTAAAAAAATGTTTGAAAAATCTGCCAACTCAGACATGTGGATCTCGCTGCTGTGGTGACCCTTTGTGAATAAGTGAGCAGATGAAAGTAGCTTTAATTGTATCATGCAGTGCACCTGTGTGGAAGCTTGTTTTTTCTCTCCCCTCATTTATTCCATTTTTGCTTTAATTTGTGACCCGTAGTGCCACATAAATGTTTTACTTCTTCTATAAAAAAAAGAACCACTCACAATTATTTAGCTGGATTCACAGTATAGATGCATAAAATGACACCTGAAAGGAGCTGACAGAGTGCACAGCGAGAAGAACCTCACCACAGTAAAGCAGGCCACTGCTGTGGTGAACTTTAAATTGATATTACAGTCCTCAGGGCAAAATATAAATCTCACTGGTCTCTGCTGCTGCCGCTGTATTCTTCTTTTTTGTTCTCTTTTTTCATCCAAACTCCCGACTTACAGCTGACTCTCTAGTAACAAAAAAGAAAAAAGCAGTCGACAGTGCTATAGGATATATCAGGGAATAAATTGATGAAGTAGCTTCTCTAGGCTGCCCTGCTCCTTAGAGCTGATGAAGATAACAATCCGTAACAACATGGTGACTTGGAAAAGGCTGTGTGTGTGTGTGTGTGTGTGTGTGTGTGTGTGTGTGTGTGTGTGTGTGTGTGTGTAAGGTGGTGACTCAGGGAGAGATTTAGATGATGAATGAGTGACCTTGCCTAAAGAGCTACATGTCCCTCTAGTGTGGCTTGATGGAGAGGTTGCGCTGGGTCCTGCTGCGTATGTGTGTCTGCTGCTGTGTGTGCGCATATACGTGTGTATGTGCGCATCTGTACTTGTGTTTGTTTTTGCCCTGGTTGCGCACTTAACAAATGCACGTATTTTTGCATCTGTGAGCATTCGTCACATGTATAGCTGAGCAAATGTGATTTAACCACCAGGGAGAAGGAAACACAAGCATGCAGCACATTGACTTTCTAAAAATATTCACTTTCTCTTCAAGAGCGTTTCCAAATCTGTAGGAGATGTGAGATAAAAACATTGGCTTTATCCCGCATAAACAGGCTGTGTGGGCAACAAGGTGTCAATTTACTTGTGCGACTGCAACCATGAACTTGGTACCTGTGTGGGGCACATGCTCACACCTATATGCATGTTGTGTGTCGTGCATATGATCAGTTTTAACAACTGATATGAGACACCTCTCCTCCCCACTGAGTTTGCAGATGCCAGGTGGAGGAACAAGACGTTATTGCTTCATCCAAATGTCAGAGCACAGCATGTGCATCTGGTGTGTGTGTGTGAGACACCCAGAGATGCTGTAAGAAAATAATAATAAAAGAAAAAAAATCCAATAATATATTGATTCATTATTCTTGTTGGGTGGAGCATCTTTATAGATCCAACTCACTGGAAACCAAAACCTGGAATATTTTATGTATGTGTTTACTGACAAACTCTGCTTTGGAAGACGAGTAGTGCTGCAGTGTGCCTTTATGACGCGTCAGTGCAGCACTTTCAGTTTTGTTTCTCTATTATTCATTACCCTTTGTCTGACGAATGTTTTAGTTAGTGTCACATCGGCTTTGTTTCTGTGCTTTGATGAAGCAGAGCAGGCCAGTTCCCGACGACATGATGAATCACAATGGAAAATATTTTAGTTGGTCACCTTTAGGCTACTGCAGTGTGACAGCAAGACACAACTTACCAGTTCTGACATACACATTTTGCAGGCACATATGCACACCATACAAATTTCACACATAGGTTTAATCCAAGAATTACATTTGCTGTAGCAAATAAATAGTGAGGAAAATGCAATGAAATAAACAAGAACAATTTATACATAATCTTAAAGATGAAATTCAACTGTTGAAGCTTAACTTCAGCTAATCTGGACAGGGTGCGTTCTTTATATGTGTTGCAGTTTTTCCTGCAGTATTGGCTCCTGTCAGCTCAAGTGGAATCCCAGAATGAGACATGCTGTACTTAACTTGAACATTTTGCTAACCAGATTGGTTTACCTCCTCACCTTTCCATAGTATTGGGCAAGGTTTGTGTTTGCAAGGACCAAAGTTCAAATACCCCGCATATCTAACCTCATCCATCGGTGACACTGGTTGTAGTCAACATTCAGTGTCTTTTTTTGTACTATTGCCAGCAAATGTGGGATTTAAATATTTTAAATGATTTGAATTTAATTCTGTATTATTTACATTTTACACGGCGTCCCAACTTTTTGGAAAAAGAGGGTTGTAGCTTCATTTTTCAACATGTTGTAGTTGAGTCAAAAATCCTGGTCATTGGCTACAGCATCAACTTTTTCTACTGTTTTGGCAGTGAGCGATGAAGAAGAAGAGCTTGTATCTTCCTTTATCTGTGTGGATATGATGAAGTCCTCAAAATGAAATAAATACTTATTACATTGTTCTCTTTTTCACCTCACTTAGAGCTAGCCATGCACTCACGCACAAACATCAGCGAAATCAGGATACCTCATTTGCTCTTATAGAGAGAGATGGGCAGTAAAATGCACTACAAGTAACGTGTTACTGTAATCTGATTACTTTTTCAAGTAATGAGTAAAGTAAGGGATTATTATTGCAAAAAAGTAATTAGATTACTGTTACTCCCCATAAGCAAACTGCGTTACTAAACCGATTTTTTTTTGAGAGTGTCTCATGACAATGGCATACGAGCATTAGGGATGGGTACTGGTATCGGTTCTGACATAAACGGTAGTAACCAGACCGAAAAGCGGCGCACATTTCGGTGCTTTATTTTTCCTGAGATGTCACACACTTTAGATTCTAGCCAATCATTTTACCTTTGCGAGCGTAGTAGGCGGGTCCAGGTACGTACGTTCTTTTAGAGCAGAGCTACAGATTAGAAATGCCCAAGGCGAAGCGGTCAAATTCTGGCTGTACTTCACAGCAAAAGAGCAAACTCAGCAGCAACAAGTGCTTTAAGCTGATACTGTGATACTGTGCAAAGGAGGTAACACCTCGAATCCAATGAAACACCTGGCGACGCATAGCGTTTTTTTAAAAGCCGAGAAATGCGCCGTATTTGATAGCTTGCTGCGAGACCTCACATCGTTCACATCTACTGCGGGTGTGGTGCCTGTTATCGGACCCGGAGTTTGCAACATCCCCCAAGAACCCGAAGAGGAGAGTCCTGGCCCCTAGCCCTGCCAGTGTAGCAGAAATGATGAGGATGATGATGGCAGCAGCAGCCGTTCTTCTCTCGGTCAGTAGCTTAATGATGTTCGTGTGTAATTTACGTTGAGTAGGCTAACCACGTTATTACATTAATGCAGGTAAGGTGAACAAGCAAACATCATCATAGCTACATGCGGCTGTCTTCTTGTTTGATGGCAGATACTCCCTTCACCCTGGCCAAAAAGGCTAAAATGACCATAGAAAAAGTGGAAAACAGTTAAACATGAGAGGTTTTTGGACAAAGTTTGTGTTTTTTTCCATTGTTTAAGCACTGCTTCCAGCCAAGAGTGATGCCATATATGCCCCATAGCTGCAGAAAAGGCTAACATTGTTATCTTTTTACAAAAAAAACAAACAAACAGCTGAACATGAGAGGTTTTTGGACAAAGTTTAAGCACCGGCAAACCTCCACCTGCCACTCCCGGTAAACAGGTGAAAATCGATTTAAGAGCAACAGGACTTAGCGCCGCTGAATCTTTGATTTTTTGGATTTTTTGCTGTGTTTTACTTGCATCTATTTGAAAGAGGGCGTGTAAACACTATTTTATTTTATATGCTGGAATATGCAGAAAATAGGTTTAAATGTTAAACAAGTCTCTTCAAGTCAAAGACAGTTGCATATAATTTAATTTTTGCGTGATGCAATGTTAAAAGATTGAAACTAATAAAACAATTCTTTAAAAGAAACTTTTTCATTTGATCCAATTTTATATGATGGATTTTGCAGAAAAATAGAATTGGGCTGAAAGATCTATCACTTTATTACGTATTCAGGTTGTACATCATGTTTTTAAAAATAACTAAGTAATTAGTAACTAATTACTTTTGAAATTAAGTAACCAATAAGGTAAAGGGATTACTTTCTTCGAGAAGTAATCAGTAATTAGTAACTAATTACTATTTTCAAGTAACTTGACCAACAGTGCTTATGAATATGCTGAATATGTTATGACAATCTCATTTTGTTCTGATTTATGCAATCTGTTTCCTTTTGTACTATGTACATACTTTTACTTGATATTTATTTAATTTTAGTTTTACTTTTAATCTGACTTTTCTGCTTTGTTTCTGCCTTGTTGGCTTGCTTGCAATACTATTTAAACTTTTCCATTTACAACACTTAGAACAACAACATTCTGAGTGATTTGCAGTGTAGAGTGCAAAGAACTGCTGGGAGCTCTGCCAGCGGGGAGCTGTATAGTTGTCTAGTAAGGAGATGGCGAGAGTTTGGACAAGGAACTGTGCTTTTGTGAAAAATGGATCAATAGATGTTGTACAGAGCAAATTGACAGGATGGCACTTTGGCTGTGATGTTGGTCATATGAGGCTTAAGAACAGCAAGGATGTGTCATGGTGAGGGAACAATAGCAAGTTTTACAAAGGAGCAAAAAAGCATTCTTTATATAAGCTTCCAGTTACTGCAGATTTGTTGAATGCACACACATAATGCAAACCTCCCATTACACCCCATCCCAAAGGTGCTCTGCTGGATTGAGATTTTGTGTCTGTGGAGTCCATTCGGATACAGTGAACTCACGGCCAAATACAAGAAAACAGTTGGACATTATTCGAGCTTTGGGACATGGCACGCTATCCTGCTGGAAGCAGCCATGGGTACATTCATGAACAGACAGACGTGGCCAGCAAAAATATAAAAGTAGGCTGTGATGTTTAAAGGATGCTCATTTAGTACTAACATGTTTAAAGTCTGCTAACAAATGTCCTGGGCAGCATCACACCACCAACAGCTGAACCTAGGCAGGATGGGTCCATGCTTTCAAGTTGTTCACACCCAATTTTGACCCAACCATCTGCTGCAGCAAAAATCGAAACTCATCAGACCAGGCTTGAGCCTGTGTGAACTGAAGACTCAGTTTCCTGTTCTTATCTTACATGAGTTTCATCCAGTGTGGTCTTCTGCTGCTATCTGCTTCAAGGCTCAACATGTTAAAGTGTTCCCTAATAAAGTGTAGTGTTGAGTGAGTGTATAGTGACATAGTGGCCACTTCTGCATTTTCTCACTTCAGCATATTTATCACAATTAACATTGGATCAAATTAAGATCATATTAGGAAATGGGAAATTGGCTACTTTCATGACTACGTGCTACAGGTATATAAGTCCAGGAGACACAATGTATCTACAGCATAAACATTTACAAATTCAGGCAACAAAAAGGTTTTTTTCTATTTCTTTTTCTTATAGGAAAGCTTCCCTTGAGTAGGAATACCCCTGAAACATTCTTTGTGCGGGAAATTTGAGAATGCCCTGTTGTTGTTTTTTTTTGTTTTTTTGCCTGTCGGTTTGGCTCTTCTGCCATCAGAATTATTGTCTAAAGGCGGAGAAAGATGCCCAACGGGTTTACTTTGCCAAATGGACCATCCCAGCCTTGCCGTATTGGTCTATTTGATTCACCTTTTGTTTATTTAAATTTATTTTCACTTGCTAAATACGGGACAGACTTGACTGGGGAAAAGAAAGGGGAGAAAGAAAGAGGGAAAGAAAACCAGCGGGAAGAGGGACGGGGATAAAGGGCAAAAAACAAAAACCAACAAAATAAGCAGACAAGAAATACATCTATCAATCACCTGGATCAGAAGAGAAAACAAGCAGAAGAAAAAGAGAGGAATAGAATAAACAACATCATCACGATGATCTATGGGAATATGACAGTAAATACTAAATATTAAACATTATTGTGCAGCACTTAAGATCGACAGCGCACAGTGTGCTTTGAGGTAGGAGCCAAAAAGGGTGTAGTTTGTGTGTGTGAGCACCCGTGTGTACACCTGTTGGTTAACAGCCCACAGTTAGTAAAGAATGGAGAATGAAGTCGGCCTGAGCTCAGCTCAGAAGAGTCCATCAGTGACTTCCAGGAGTGCGGTCTAAAATGAGCTACCCTGAAGCCAGACTGCTGGAGCACTTGAGAGTACAGGTCTTTATGCAAATGAAGCAGAGTCAGATTCAAGCACAAGCAATGCTCAAAGCCAAAGATGGTGCAACTACTTTTCTCATCTACCTTGCTCGTTGAGGGTTTAAATTTAATACCACTCCTCTATCTTCGTTTTCAGATAATCAGCCATCAGCGCACTTTTAAGTGTGTCATAAATTTTTTTATTGGTCCCCTTCTGGGAAATTAGCTCTTAGCCAATAGTATAACTTGATAGTCACATCTTTAGCCACAATAATATTGACTAATATGCTCTGATCTCCAGCAAATGCTATTTTTTAGAGTCATAATAACAGTAATTACCACAAGCAATTTTCTTAATGTTTTATCAGTTAAATCAAGTGAGTCAGAGAAATGCAATGAATAGTATTTGGTAGAAAATTATTACTTTGAGGACATGTGTAGAATTTGACCAACTCCTAGCTGCATTATTCTTTATTATTCAGGCGCGTTCATTTCGTTAATACTGTGATGCGCCTTGTGTGTGTGTGTGTGTATTTTGTGTTGTGTGTAACAGTAAGCAAACGTGTGTGTGTGTGTGTGTGTGTGTGTGCCCACATGTATGCGTGTGTTTCAAACCTGCTAATGTGCATGTAAAGTATTCATAGAATGGTGCGCTAGTAGAGGTTTGACATTGTTGCTGCCTCTGCTGGAGATAAGCCATTAATAGGGCTGTTACTGGAGGTCAGTGGGGTTCTTCACACACACACAGACCACATTACATGCTAGAGGCTGCACATTACCTACAGCTTACAGAGGTCCACAGGTTAATACCATGAAATAGAGACTCAAATTTAGAGGCACCTCACTGGCTACACACTAATGTGTTAACCCCTACAGAGTGTGATAATTACTTAATGTGATGTACCGGTTATGGTCATTGTGTCATGTTGAGAAATGGGAGGAACTCATGTAGCTGTACTGAACTGGAGTTCAAAACAATGCAGCTTTTAGTGTGATGGTCCTGAAAGGCAATCATGGAGGTACACTTAGGTGTAAATGTATCCAAAAAAACACAACTAGAAAAAAAGACAGTCATCTTTTTATTGTGAATTTAAGTGACCTGGATGAATCCAGATATGCAGATTTTCTAGGGCTGGATGCCTGACATCCCTCTCACTTACAGCAGTGACTATCATGCTTCAGTTCGTTGTCTTTGGTGCTGATTGTACTGTGCATGTGCTTTGTTAGAAACACATAAATGAGTAATAAAGTTAGCTGCTCCCCTAATGAGTCTCTGACAGATGAACTTTAACTCCGCCATCTTGAACTACAGCTGATGATGGTAGTTTTGTTCTGCAGGGCCACTCTAGCCAGCTGCCACACAAATTCAATGAGAGAACGACCTGGCCAGTAGAACAAGATTTTCAAAGCAGTAAATTAATGGCAGATAACTTTGTTCTCTCAGATAAATAAAAATAATAATAACAAGAAGCACTATGGGAGTGCAAACTTCTGCCAAGGCAGCTCACTTGAGGTCAGTTTGAAAGAAAGGCAGATGTGAAATGTCAAAGGTCAAATGTGACATGATATTTGGATGCAAACTATAATGAGTTACTATAATCTCCATGTACCAGTATCATTGCCTGGCAGCAGATGAAAGATATTTTATGAAGGTTTGATCTTATTTGACTTTGATGAAGAGGTTAAGGGTACATTACAGGGAGTGCAGAATTATTAGGCAAATGAGTATTTTGTCCACATCATCCTCTTCATGCATGTTGTCTTACTCCAAGCTGTATAGGCTCGAAAGCCTACTACCAATTAAGCATATTAGGTGATGTGCATCTCTGTAATGAGAAGGGGTGTGGTCTAATGACATCAACACCCTATATCAGGTGTGCATAATTATTAGGCAACGTCCTTTCCTTTGGCAAAATGGGTCAAAAGAAGGACTTGACAGGCTCAGAAAAGTCAAAAATAGTGAGATATCTTGCAGAGGGATGCAGCAGTCTCAAAATTGCAAAGCTTCTGAAGCGTGATCATCGAACAATCAAGCGTTTCATTCAAAATAGTCAACAGGGTCGCAAGAAGCGTGTGGAAAAACCAAGGCGCAAAATAACTGCCCATGAACTGAGAAAAGTCAAGCGTGCAGCTGCCAAGATGCCACTTGCCACCAGTTTGGCCATATTTCAGAGCTGCAACATCACTGGAGTGCCCAAAAGCACAAGGTGTGCAATACTCAGAGACATGGCCAAGGTAAGAAAGGCTGAAAGACGAGCACCACTGAACAAGACACACAAGCTGAAACGTCAAGACTGGGCCAAGAAATATCTCAAGACTGGTTTTTCTAAGGTTTTATGGACTGATGAAATGAGAGTGAGTCTTGATGGGCCAGATGGATGGGCCCGTGGCTGGATTGGTAAAGGGCAGAGAGCTCCAGTCCCACTCAGACGCCAGCAAGGTGGAGGTGGAGTACTGGTTTGGGCTGGTATCATCAAAGATGAGCTTGTGGGGCCTTTTCGGGTTGAGGATGGAGTCAAGCTCAACTCCCAGTCCTACTGCCAGTTTCTGGAAGACACCTTCTTCAAGCAGTGGTACAGGAAGAAGTCTGCATCCTTCAAGAAAAACATGATTTCCATGCAGGACAATGCTCCATCACACGCGTCCAAGTACTCCACAGCGTGGCTGGCAAGAAAGGGTATAAAAGAAGAAAAACTAATGACATGGCCTCCTTGTTCACCTGATCTGAACCCCATTGAGAACCTGTGGTCCATCATCAAATGTGAGATTTACAAGGAGGGAAAACAGTACACCTCTCTGAACAGTGTCTGGGAGGCTGTGGTTGCTGCTGCACGCAATGTTGATGGTGAACAGATCTAAACACTGACAGAATCCATGGATGGCAGGCTTTTGAGTGTCCTTGCAAAGAAAGGTGGCTATATTGGTCGCTGATTTGTTTTTGTTTTGTTTTTGAATGTCAGAAATGTATATTTGTGAATGTGGAGATGTTATATTGGTTTCACTGGTAAAAATAAATCATTGAAATGGGTATATATTTGTTTTTTGTTAAGTTGCCTAATAATTATGTACAGTAACAGTCACCTGCACACACAGATATCCCCCTAAAATAGCTCAAACTAAAAACAAACTAAAAACTACTTCCAAAAACATTCAGCTTTGATATTAATGAGTTTTTTAGGTTCATTGAGAACATGGTTGTTGTTCAATAATAAAATTATTCCTCAAAAATACAACTTGCCTAATAATTCTGCACTCCCTGTATATTAGAATCCCTATATATCGTTCCCACTATGCCCATATGCCGTCAATAGAAACAACAGCAGTAAGAAACATTGTTTTAAATAGCTGTGAATAGCATTATTATCACTTTGATGTTCTGTTGACCTTGACGGAGACCTCAGAGGTCAAATGACATGATATTTTAAATCTTTATATGCTTCTTTCTATATGCTGGGAATACACAATATAGTTGTAAGAATCATAGTTTATGAGTTATAGGGCTTATTTATCAATTTTCATCCCATAAACCTTGGAGTTGGCCTTGAAGACCTTGGTGCATATAAACCAATTTTTAATGGATTGTTAACATGACCCCACTCTAAACCTCTACAAAGTTTTTTCAGAGTTATTCAAAAGTTTTTAAGCTATATCGTGTTTATAGAAATAACAACACACACACGCACACACAGATGCTACCAAAAACACGACCTCCTTGGTGGAATACCAGGATTTTATCAGTTTGTAAAGGGATGTGGAGTCATTGCTGGTTGACTATGCAGTCCTAATTATCTCTGGTTTAGTCAGTTTTTCAGACTGTCTGGTTAAAAAAATACAATAAATAAATAAAAGACTATTAACAAACTAGGTTAAGGGCACTAATTATACAGCAATAAAAGGGAATAGAAGAACAAAGTTACTAAGAACAGATATACCGTAGCTAAAAGATAAAGTACATAAATAAGAAATTGCAAAAGATTTGTAAATGAGAACTGCTTTATTGAGATTGGGGCTTTAGTGAGGATATGAGAAGCAAAAAGATGTGATGGTGTGACACAGTGATGTCATGGATATGCTAGTTAGGGAATGGTGTAGTTACAGCAGGCTTCAACTAATTTTTAATGAACGACACTGTTTTTTTAATGGGGAAGGAAACTCTTGCTTTGCATTTTAATTTCATTATCTATGATTTAATAAAAGTGCTTGTGCCATCTCACATCAGCTTAACATTTAGCCCATGTCATAGAAAATATTAATGTGTATCTGTATTCAGCCCAGAACGATATTAGGGTATTTTCAGTGCTTTTGAACGTCATAATGGTTTAAACATTTGCCTAAAGAATGAAAGATTCCTAGTTTTATCCCAGGAGGAGACACAAATCCCTTTGGGCACAAAAATCTGCCAAATCAAACAACGTGGAGCTACCTGCTGTGGTGACCCCCTTGGGAACAAGGGAACCAAAAGTAGCTTTTATCTCTATTCAACCTAAAAATACAAAGAAAGTGAATGTCTTTGTGTCCTACTATAAGATTATTCCACATGTGCCTAGGATTGTCACTAGAACTCATAGTTAGGGTACCTAAAATTCTATCATTTGATACAGAAATTCTGAAGACACTACGGTGGGTTATTGGTACTGTAGACAGCAACTGAGTAGGGTTGTCAAAAAATTATATACTAAAAATTACCATCTGATTTAATGGTCATTTGCAATGGTATTGATATCAGTAGTGTCACATATGATGACGCCAGCCTGTTATGGCATCATTGGGACATCGTAGGACTTGAAACTCTAGCATCATGGCAACCCTTAGCATCCTGTAAAATAACTTGTTCTTGTCTTCAAGAGGAATCTTCTGGGCAAAGGATGTTGAAGCCATTTTACATTGTGATAAGTGGGCCACATACAGCCCACTTTGGTCCACCAGACCAGTTAAATCTGTAATCTTACACATTTACAGAAAAAGTACCGGTGGTTCATTGCCCACACTAGCCTCCAATTATAAAATCTAATGTTTTTGTTAATGCACAGTGTTCTGTTTTTAAAACCATTAACTCACTGTAAAAATAAAAAAGCAAAAAAAGCCTTTAGTGTCATGAAGCGCTGTGTGGCAGGCAGGACTCAGACACAAGGGATGAACTCAAAACCACAGCTTTAATTGCTGGCACGGGAAACGAGTATACAACGTAAACTAACCTAAATTGGGAAATAACAAACTAACACACAGGGAGACACAGGAAGCGCTACACAGCATGAGGGACAACACGACACTGACTCAGAGAAACACAGGGTTTAAATACACTGGGAAGTAACGAGGGGAATGAGACACAGAAGGAGGGCACAGCTGGGAGAAATCAGAACTGATGGGACAAGGAAGCAAAGTAGGATACACTCACATGAGACACAGACCTTCAAAGTAAAACAGGAAGTAGCACAGACGCAGGCTTGACTAGGGGAGACAGAGTAACTGAGAAACACAGAGACAAACCATAAAGCAGAGGACTAAGAATCAACATACACAGAGGGAAATACTAAGCATGGAACACAAGAAACTAGACTCGAGGGAGAAACAAAAGATCAACCATGAGAACATAATTCACAATACAGAGTGACAGAAAACACAAGAAACTCAAAACATGCGAAGACACTGACCAAGAAACACAGACTTACACAGAACAGAGAAACATGAAAGGCAAGGGATCAAAACTAGAAACCATAGAATAAATCACACGAGTACAAAATACAAGAATCACAAAGGACTAAAAACGCTGGGTCAGGAGACCCAGGATCCTGACATTTAGTTAGTGTGAATGGCAACGGGCTGATTTTTGATCATATCAAAATTCTGAATTTGCCATTTGCTGATCTTAAAATCAAAATTGGACCGAATAAGTGTTTATGCCCATGCGCATGCAATCATTACAGAAGTAGCTGCAACAACAAAGCCGAATTATTTATTTATTTTAGGTCTGTTGCTATTTTTTTTCTAACTTTTGGGCAACAGCTTTTTTATGGCTGTGGAAATATTTCTCCTGGGAGTGCACTCAGGCCTTGCTTGTTGAGGCTTAGCTCCTTAAATCTATATATAAATCTATATCTTAGATGACGGCCTGGGTTGAAATTATTACCTGTCCAAAAAAACCCCGGCATGCTGCCAGTTGGTCCGGCACATCAACTCTGTGTGAGTTTGGGAATGTGTCAGGAAGCCCTAGCGACTTCCCCCTATAGTGCCTCACTGGCAAAAGCAAGTGGGATGGCTCACTTGTGTCTAATATTTTTAATTAACTTCAAGCTTGAATGTGTGAAATTTAATATGGGAAATTAAAAGATGATAATTTCCTGCTTTGGAGCCAGTGTGCTGGCATGAATACATTACAGTAAATCAGAGCTCTGGTCTCAGAGCTTAAGACTACTGAGAAGGACAGTCATGTGTTCTCATGGCACGCTGCTCTCATGAAGCAGCGAGGGTGTAAGGTAAAGGGATGTAGAAAGCAATTAGTACTGCTTGTCTTCAATGTGAATGGCTCCAGTGGCTGTTTTGTCTTCATAAAACTGGGCTGGAATTATATAATAAAGTAGTCATAAAAGAAAGTGGAAATAATGTTATCGGTTACAAATGAGCTCCATGCTGTCAGGGTTGTACAGTGTGTATGTCTAAAATCATTTGCTCTTGTACACTATTATATTTTCATAAAAAATTCAAGATATAAAACACATTCAAACAGCAACATATTTATTATCCTTGTGCCTGACATGGAAATGTGTTTGTGTGTGCACGTGCACTGGAAAAATAAATGCACACAAAAAAATGCAAACATACTCAAAGACGATGAATCGTTCGTACAACTGTAATTTCACATCCTAACAATTTCTAATAAAAGGCGAAAAACAGCGGCAGTCATATCAGAGAAATGTGTTCTGCATGGTCACCTTCCACCTAATTGGCTATGCTTGAGAAATTGTACATTTAAACTTCCACCTACAGAACACTGCTGTAGATATCACATTATGTGTGAAATATGAAATGCAGGTAATAGAAAATTTTCCTGTTGCACTACAATTAGGAATCACTCCATGGTTGACTTTACAATGTAACTATCTGATAAGTTGCCCGCAGTGCCACCTTAATTTCTCTAATTGGATGCCAGTAAAATAACAGTCAAGAGAAATGGTCTGTACACTCGCCAAGCCCAGCGCATATTATGGACCTTCGTCCTCTGAGACTTTATTAGGGATCCAATAAAAGCTGTCAGAGTGGGAACTAGCTCCTGATAGTAACGAATGGATTGTAATCAACTAATATTCATCTTTAAGAGACTAGTTTGGCAGAGAATATAAAGCCCCAGGAAGTGATCCAAACAATATTAGTTGGAGCGTGTATCATGATTGGATGTGTGTGTGCTTGTGGAACATATGCATTGAGTGCATGTTACAAAAGGACTGTTTAATGTATGCGGTCGATTTTTCTCCTTCTCTTCACGCCTGAATTTCATGTTGGTTTAGCATAAAAATGTAAAGCTCTTTGGGTCAACTTCTGTTGTTTAAATGTGTTTAGGCCATAATTAAAATAGACATGACAGTAAGCATAAAAACATTCAGACATTTTTCATAAAAGTAAAGTAAAGTAGTATCAAGTAGTATCAATCCTGTCTCACTTGATCTGATACCAATATCAGCGTCGGCGTTGGTATCGATACTATTGACATTGGATTGTTCAGAATCAGAATCAGAATCAGAAACTTTATTGTCATTGTCATGAGAACAACGAAATTAAGAATGGTCCCCGATCATTGCATCATCCCTAGCAATATCAAAATATAAATAAAACAATAAAATTCAATAAATAAAATAGATAGAATACTTAAAATACTAATAAGATATAACAGTAAAACATTCACATACATTCCCACACACATGCTTCAGACCGTGCATAGATTAACACAAGAGTGGCGTGATGGACATTTTTTTGTAGTATTCAGATGTGTTATTGCAGTTGGATAACAGCTGTGTTTGAGTCTATTAGTCCTTGCTCTGATTGCCCTGTACCGTCTGCCTGAGGGCAACAGTTCGAACAGGGAGTGGCCAGGATGTGAGGTGTCTTTTATGATGTTTTGGGCCTTTTTAAAACAGTGGGCGTTGTGTAGAACTTCCAGTGTGGGGAGAGGGCAGCCAGTGATCTTTTGGGCGGTGTTAATGATCCCTTGGAGTGCTTTCCTCTGAGCCCCTGTGCAGCTAGTGTACCAGATGCATATGCAGTAAGTTAGAACACTCTCAATGGTGGCTCTGTAGAAGGACACCAGCAGTCTCTGTGTGATGTTATTCCTCCTGAGAATTCTCAGGAAGTACAGTCTCTGTTGGGCCTTTTTCAGCAGCTCGGAGGTGTTCACACTCCAGCTGACCCTTCTCACCCTGGACACAGTCTGTTTGACCTGCTCCCCTCAGGCAGGAGGCTCCGGTCCATTCGCACCAGAACCTCTCGCCACAAGAACAGTTTCTTCCCCTCTGCTGTTGGACACATGAACAATAACCACATGATTGTCCCCGCCACTAACACATGACCCTACGCTGTGTCACTGCATCATTTCATGTTTGGCACTGATCACCACCTGCACTCATGTATATATCTTTCTACGTAGCACTCATAATTCTTATTCTCATGTATATATCTCATGTATATCTCATGCACATATCTTTCTTTCTACATAGCACTTTAATTCTTATTGTCTGCACTGAAGCACCGCAGCAATTTCCTAATGTTGTAAACCTCAACATCTGGCAATAAACCCATTCTGATTCTGATTCTGATTCTGAAAGGTTCTCCTCTATATTGACTCCCAGGAAGCGGAAGCTTGCCACCCTTTCTACACAGTCCCCATTTATGAATAGTGGTTGGATCTCTGCCTTTTTCCTTCTGAAGTCTATTATGAGTTCTTTGGTTTTTGAAGTGTTGAGGAGGAGGTTATTGGCCTTACACCATGACGTCAGCTGCTCCACCTCGTCTCTGTACGTAGACTCGTCTCCCTTGGAAATGAGCCCCACCACTGTGGTGTCATCTGCAAATTTCACAAAGATGTTGCTGTGGTGGCGAGGAGTGCAGTCGTGTGTGTAGAGAGAGTAGAGCAGTGGACTGAGCACACAGCCCTGGGGTGAGCCAGTGCTGAGACTCAGGGCTGAGGATGTGTGATGGCCAACTCTGACTCTCTGTCTACGGCCCGAGAGGAAGCTGTTGATCCACATGCAGGTGCTGTATGGAAGCCCCAGGTCTTGTAGCTTGGCCACCAGTTTGTGTGGAAGAATGGTGTTAAAAGCTGAGCAGTAATCCACGAAGAGCATCCGCACATAGCTACCATGCTCTTCCAGGTGAGTTAATGCAGCATGGAGTGCTGTGGCTACAGCGTCTTCCGTGGATCGGTTTGCTCTGTAGGCAAACTGGTGTGGATCCAGGCTGCGGGGCAGGGCTGCTGTGATGTGTCTGCGGACCAGCTTCTCAAAGCATTTCATTACCACTGGGGTGAGTGCCACCGGTCTGTAGTCATTCAGGCCGGTGATGTGGGGCTTCTTAGGCAAGGGGACTATGGTGGAGGACTTCAGGCAGAGTGGGACAGTCGCCTGTGCGAGGGATTTGTTGAAAATCCTGGTGAAGATCCCAGCCAGCTGTCCTGCACAATCCCTCAATATTCGACCTGGCACACCATCAGGACCCGCTGCCTTCCTCGGGTTAACAGCCTGCAGCATGCGCCTCACCTCGTGCTCTTCCAGGGTGAGGGTGGTGCTGCTATGGGTGGCGTGTTGCTGCTGTGGCTCCAATACCTCCGGTACCCTGGTCTCAAAGCGGGCAAAGAAGATATTCAGCTCCTCTGCCAGCTCCAGGTCACCGTCCGCAGCTCCGAGATTGATCTTATAGTTGGTTAGGTGCTGGATGCCTTGCCACACCTGCCGGCTGGTATTACTCTTCAAATGGTCCTCGATCCTCCTCCTATAGTCCCCCTTTGCCTCTCTGATGCCTCTCTTCAGGTTGGATCGGGCTGTGGTGTAGTAATCCCTGTTGCCAGACCTGAACGCAATGTTCCTCTCCTTCAGCAGCTGCCTGACCTCCCGGGTCATCCAGGGCTTTTGGTTGGGATAAGCCCGGATCCGTTTGACTGCTGTAACAGTGTCTATGCAGTGTTTTATATAGCAGAGGACACCGTCTGTGAACATTTCCAAGTCCTGATGTTCAAAGATATCCCAGTTAGTCCTGTCAAAACAGTCCTGCAGCTGCTGAGAGGCACCCTCTGGCCATATGGTAATATTCTTTGTGATGGTAAGAGCAGTTTTCTTGAGGGGGGCATATGCAGGGATTAGAAACAGTGACAAGTGGTCAGACTGACCCAGATGTGGCAAAGGTCTGGCCCTGTAGCCCATTTTGATGTTGGAATAAACTTTGTCCAGAATCTTGTCACCCCTTGTGGCACACTTGACGTGCTGGTGGAATTTGGGGATTGCTCTTTTTAAGTCTGCGTGATTGAAGTCCCCTGCTACGATATGTACAGCGTCAGGGTAAGTGCTCTGTTTATTATTGATGTTTGTATGCAGGAGTGCGATCGCAGAGTTAGCATTAGCATCTGGTGGTATGTAAACAGCTGTTATTATGACAACGGTGAACTCCCTAGGTAGGTAGATGGGCCTGCATTTAACAGTCAGATATTCAATGTCCGGTGAACAGTGACGGTCTATTATCACTGTGTTGGTACACCAGCTGTTGTTCACATACATACAGAGCCCCCCTCCTTTGCGCTTACCGGAGTCCACTGTTCGGTCATGTCGCTGTGTGGTATAGCCTGCTAGCTCAATAGCAGAGTCTGGAATGGATTGATGTAGCCAGGATTCAGTGATAAGAAGGATGCATGAGTCTTTGATGAAGTTATTCGCTGCTATTTGCAATCTCAATTCGTCCAACTTGTTCGCGAGGGATCTGGCATTTGTGATCAATAGGCTGGGGAGCGGTGGTTTGAGTGGCTGCCTCCGTAGCCTGGCTAGCGCGCCGGCCCTGCAGCCTCGCCGTCTCCTTCTCTCTCGACGCCGCCTGCGCCTCCACCCCGAAGGGATAACAATCCATGGGGAGCCCGGACTCCTCGCTATTTCCACCGGTATCTTGTGTAAGCGGACAAATTTGCTAGTCACGCTCTCGCGGTAGCTTACTCCAATCTTGAGGAGTTCCACCCACCTCTAGTGCACATATTCCCTACATTTAGAACGTGTCATGTGTTTGACTGATGTCTGCAGACTGTTAACCATATGCATCAAATAAACAAAAGGCTGATAGTGAGAGAAAATTACTGATCATTCATAATAAATATGCGTTATGATTTTCATATAGCCTGCAGTGTTTACAGCTGTGTCGGTTGTGCTTGAACATTTGTTTACACACATTTGGATCCGTTTTACTGTGTTCTGCATGTGTGTTTGAGAAATTTCCCCTGGGGAGATTTTGTATTGTGTTTGTCCCTGCTGTCGGAGGCCCTTCCCTAAGGGGTGCTGCATTCATAGTGCTGGTCCCTGCTGATGGATGGAGAACTGAGACGGTGGGGAATTCCACAACTGAGGAGCACAGAAGCACCCAGAAATCCACATTTTCACATTTTGTTTGAGAATGTTTCATTACTTCTGCAGATTCTACACAGTTTCTGCCTCTCACCAGCTTTGTAGAGAACCTGAGGTAAACTGGTTTTCAAGCTAATTGTATGTGCATGCATTAGATAAAAAAGAATGCATATATCCATAAATGTTTAATGTCTTTTCAGTATTATACCATGAAAATATTTCCGCCCTTCCTGATTTCCTATTGTTTTGCATATTTGTCACACTTAAACGTACGTTTCAGATGATCAAATGAATTCTAATATTAGACAAAGATAACCTAAGTAGAAAATGCATTTTTTAAATGATAACTTAATTTATTAGGGAAAACCTACCAGCAGTGTTGGGAAGGTTTCTTTTAAAATGTATTCTACTACAGATTACAGATTACAGATTACATGCCCCAAAATTTTGTAACGTATTCCGTTACGTTACTCAATGAGTGTAACATATTCCAAATACTTTGGATTACTTAATATATTATCATGCTTTTTACAACTACATGAATGTACTATTGCTGTGTGATTAATTACTATTACTGAAGGTTACTTGCCACACCAACTAGTTTTTTAAATCTTAATATAAAATTAATAACAGTAGGTGGACATTAAGGCTGCACTTTTTGCAGCGATCTCGTACATAAAACAGGTCCGCGGCTCCGAACTGTAGTAAAGGGACCTCTGACTAATACGTCGGGTTCGTGTCGGGCTCGTAGCTGAAAACTAGCTTTACTTTGCTGTCTGGGTCAACTCTGCTAGCGAGAGACAGCGAGAGGCGTTGAAAGGCTGCTCCAACGGAGCTTATTGTTTCAGAGGAAAACACGAACACAGTGTACAGTCGAGTCTTACTTACAGCTGGGCTCGTCAGGCACTCTGTTTGGCTGCAGTGGTTATTATTATATTTACATGCTTCCAGCTCCCGTTTCTGCTCGGTGACAACTCGTACATTTTGACTGTCCTTTTCCTCCCTCCCTCACGCTCAGACACATAACGTGTATGGCAGTCCATTCTCCCTGCAGCACGGACTACACTGCCCATGAGGCTACATAATTTAGGCCTATGCCTTTAACACTCTGCCTATTGCCTTCACATTAAATCACTTTTGTGAATTTTTTAAAAAAATATTTCTTCACGTCATTTGTCATTTAGAGGTGACATGGGCGGCGAGATTGACACACAGGCATTAGAGCCTCTTAATGCGTGTTTTATTTAGGTTTCCTCAGGTGTGGAATTACCAAAAATAGAGAGAGCATAGCCTAATATATGAATCAGGAAAATACCGCCGTGTAATCCATTTATTTCAGCAAAGTATTCTGAATACCACCCTTTTAAACGGTAACTGTAACGGACATATTTACTCATATTTTGTATTTTAAATACGTAACGGCGGTACATGTACTCCATTAATCCCCAGCACTGCCTACCTGGCTCTGTTGGAAATTGCCTCCTAAAGCTAAAAACTGCTTGTGCCACCCTTGGCAGCAAGAACCACAATCAATGAGTCTGTTACATCACTGTGGATTAAAAATCTGGTCTGTTCTTCTTTGCAGAATTGTATTAATTCAGCCAAATTAAAGGGTTTTTGAGCATGAATGCCCTGTTTAAGGTCACACCAAAGCATTTAGGACTTAATACCTTGACTAGGCCACTTCAAAACCTTCATTTTATTTCATTATTTTTTGAGCCATTCAGAGCTGGACTTGCTGGTATGTTTCCTTTAACTGAAGCAAATGAGGTTTGCAGTTCTTTAGATGTTGTTCTGTGTTCTTTTGCAACCTCCTAGAAGAGTCAGCATCAGTGCACTTTATTTTGGTAGGCTTGTCATTCCTGTGAGATTCACCACTTTTCCAAGTTTTTTCCGTTTGTGGTAAAAGGCTCTTATTGCTGGAGTCCCAAAATCTTAAAAATAGCTTTTGTAACCCTTTCAGACTGATAGATGCCAATGACTTTGTTTCTCAGCTGTTTCTTTAGACCAGTGCATGATTCATTTATTTCTGATATCTTTTGGTCTACTTCACTTTGTCAGACAGGTTCTGTTTAAGTGATGTCTTGATTCAACAGGTTGGAAAGTACTCAGGCCGGGAATTAGTTTTTCACATAGGGCCACAGGTAGGTTTGGACAACATTTTCCCTCCAGTATATGAAAGTCAGCATTTAAAAACTGCATTTTTTTCAAACATTAAAACTTGTTTGATGATCTAAATCTTGTAAGTGTAACAAATATGCAACAAAATAAGGAATCAGGAAGGAGCAAATACTTTTTCACAGCACTGCATGAAGTCAAGTCAGTTGCTCTTTGAAGAGCAATTGCTCTGTAATTTCATGTTCATTATGTATTCTTCTCCAACCATTTTTTTTTTGGTAAAGATGGTACCGTAATTTTATGAATTGCTCTGAAATTCATTTAGTCTTCCTATTCCCTGCTCTGTGCTGTGCATTTACCAGCCTTAATTCAACTATGAAACATGCTTCAAGTGCAAAGTCTTTGAAGTACCTCTTGGTGTTATGGACTCCACTCAGCTGTGCTTGAATATCTCCCATAAAACCATCTGAAAATGTACTTCTACTCTTGTTCTTCTGAGCACAAACCCACTCCCAGTGCACTACTGTGCATTTTAATGAACTATAATTACTATATATTTCTTATCCGCTCCATTTTTCTCTTTCTTTGTTTCTTTGTTTCTTTCTTTCTTTCTACCCATGTATGTTTTTTATTCACTCTTGAATCTATACCATATTTCACCCTGTATACATGTGGAGTTTGTTTACATAAAACTCTCATTCACATCAGCAACTGGGAGGCATAACGACTGAGGAGAAGATGTACAGTGAATGGGGCATCTAAATGATTTAGCAGAAAAGGTGTAGGCCATGATTGTGAAGGTTAAAGCAGCAGTTTGAACACTGATTGCTTTGAACGAAAAGGTACATGGGTTTTTTTGAGGTGCTTATTTTGTTTGGCCTTCGGCAAATGCCTGAACCAAGTACAAACTTAGAATATATTTGTTTTATTAAGAGGCGAAGAAAGTAACAAGTACTAATAACCACTTGAACTTTGGATTTTAGACTCCTGAAACAAATGTTCATCTTTATCCAACTGTGGTTTGAAAAATAAGATCTGAAGTAGGGGTAACAAAGGCTACACTAAACTAAAAAGGGTTATGATATAATGCATATTCACAAGCCACTTCATTAGGTACACCTTGCTATTAATGGGTTGGACCCCTTTTTAAAAGTTGCTGCAGCTGTACATGTCATGTCAATCTCCTGTTCCACCACATCTATTTGACTGAGATCTGGAGACAGTGGAGGCCGTCTGAGTACATTGAACTCACCGTAATGATCGAAAAATCAGTTTAAGACAGTTTAAGCTTGACATGGTATTCCATCAGATGACGGTACACAGTGGTTATAAAGAAATGGACCTGTCCAGCATCAAGGAAGGTTCAGGTAGGCTGTAACATTTAAATGTGCTCAGCTGGTACTAAGGAGCCTGAAGTGATACATGAAAACATCACCCACATACCACCACCTGCCTGAATCACTGATGAAAGGCAGGAGGGCTCCATGCTTTCTTATTGTTTTCTGGCCCCACCACCAGCTTGTTACAGTAGAAATTGTAGACTCATTAAAACAGCTAGCATGTTTCAGTTTTTGTTGTCCATTTTTGGTGAGCCTGTGTGAACTGTAGCCTTAATTTCCTGTTCTTAGCTCACAGGAGTAGCACTTGGTGTAAATGGTAAATGGCCTGTATTTATATAGCGCTTTACTAGTCCCTAAGGACCCCAAAGCGCTTTACACATTCAGTCATCCACCCATTCACACACTGGTGATGGCAGCTACATTGTAGCCACAGCCACAGGTACAGGTGCAGGTGCAGGTGCACTGACAGAGGCGAGGCTGCCGAACACTGGCGACACCGGGCCCTCTGACCACCAATGGATGAAGTGTCTTGCCCAAGGACACAACGACCGAGACTGTCCAAGCCGGGGCTCGAACCAGCAACTTTCCGATTACAAGGCGAACTCCCAACTCTTGAGCCACGATCGCCCCGTCTTCTGCCGCTGTAACCCATCTGTTTCACGGTTTGGTGTGTTGAACATTCAGAGATGGTCTTCTGCATACCTTGGTTGTAACAAGTAGTTATTTAAATTCCTCAAAGTATATTCATTCTCCAATTGAATAAAAAATGTATTTTCACCCAGAGACGTTCTGCTCGCTGGGTATTTTCTCTGAAACCCTAGAGATGGTTTTGTGGAAAAGTCACAGTAGATCAGCAGTTTAACTATGGCACATTTAAATCACTGGAATCACCTTTCTTCCCATTTTGATACTCAGTTTAAACTTCAGGAGGTTGACTTGACATCTATACAGGCCTAAATAAGTTGCTACAATGTGATTAGCTGATTAAATATTTGCATTAATGAGCAGGTAATGACATGTGATTCTATTAATGTGTTTATAAGTAGTAATTAGTTGCTTGACCTGTGTCTGTCATAAAGGGTGTGTTGAAGAATTTATACAATTAGTAAAAACAAAATAATAAAAACACAAGAGGAAAGTTGAATGAATAAAAGTCGTGCATTTCTTTAGTTCCATCAAAACTGACTATTCTGTGTTGAAAATAGAAAAACATATTTATATGTACGTCTAGAGGGTAAAAGAGGCTTTTTTTTTAACCTCTGTTAAACAGATCACTCCAAGCATTCGACAGGCATGACTCCAGGGTAGACTCAGTTCTACCCGGGTGGCCATCAGTGGGGTTCTGTGTTGTTAAAGATGTTACTGTGCTGTTTTATTTACAAAAGTCTTTGGGCCCAGAGAGATGTGGTTTTATTCCTTCTAACATTGCTGTTTTTTTATGAATCAATGTATCTAATACTCAGTACAAAACAATAGAGGGCCCTAAGGAGCCTGTTAATTAGGAAAGAAATGTTCTGTATTTGTTATCTCTTTTGTATTCTGCAGCATTTGACTTTAACCAACAGGAATCAGTGACCAGGGCAGTCATTCAATAATGCAACACAAGCTGTTCTAATGAAAGATATACAGAGTATATATGAAGGACTCTGGTGGAAAATGAAGAGGTAGTGAGAGGCTGAATATTATAAAAGTGGCTTAGAAACATCTTCAAAGGTGGTGTCAGGGCCTGATGATTCTTTTGAGTGAAAGTAAGCAAGGGAGCTGGTGGTGTTATGGGTGTTTGCTATTGCTGTTTATGGTGCACGTAAAATGAAGTAAGCCTATATGAATTTTTGTGCATGAAGGTAGGTGTTTGTGTGTGTCAGTACTAAAAACTTTGACAAATAGATTACCATGAATTCAGTTTTATTTATATCATCTGCAAACCGCAGCAACCAAATGACCCCCTGTGAGGCAGCACTTTTTGAAGGTAGGAAGGAAAAACTCCCTCTTAACAGGAAGAAACCATCAACAGAACCAGACTCAAGGAGGGCCAGCCATCTGCCGTGATTAATTGGGGGAATGAGAGGAGAGAGGAAGAGAAAAAAAAGAGATCTTAGGGAGACAGGACAAAATACAGACTCTGGGAGAGAAAAGACAAAAATGTAATGACATGCTGCAGTGGTATATAAACGTGTGGGGAGTCACCTGAAAGTGAAAGTTTAGATTTTAATCTTTAAAATATTTTTTTATATATTCACAAATTGAGTCCTTAAGTGACACAAGTTGGACCAAAAATGTTTTCAGTGAAGGTGGCCAGTGACCAGTCTCACTGGAAATTTGATAGATTTGGTGGTTTGGTGATGGATGAATGACAGTAGAAAATGATGCAATATGAGAGGTAACACAAAGAGGAACACAATGGAGAAGCAGACAAAGGCAGAGACAGTTGAGTAAATAGAAAAAGCTTGTTGAGTCAATATCCGTCTCCCCCATGGCTAAAGTACTCCTCTAAGACTCCGACACTGGTCTGGTTTCACTCCTGCCTTCTTTATTTATCTTTCTCTGCCTCTTCTTTCCCTTCTTGGAGAAAATGCTTTTGTAGAGGATTTTACAATATTGGGTTTTACAGCTACTGCAGTTCACAGTTATTTTTATTTAACTGATAGTGAATCCATTTATTCATCTATAAAACAAAAAATTAAATAAAATTATCATCCACTCTTCTTTAAGTCCAAAGTTGTGTTTTCAAATGTTTTTTCCCCCAACTAACCATAAACCAAAGATATTCAGTGAAGATCAAAATGCAGGTGTCAACCAGAGCCTGACCTTTTTCTTTCAGCTGTTATTAACTTGTAGCAGATATGTCAGTGCAGGAGGATTTTCCAGTCAATAGATGACCCACCACTGTGCCTAAATACCAAACATTGTAAAAAGTTTTACCATTCAGTAGTTTCCCCACCAGGGAAGTTTTTAGTGTTTTTTCTGAAAAACACACAAATAAAGAGTTATCAAAAATTTTGTTGAGTACCGATATGGTAAATTGGCCAATCCTTTAATTAATTGCTTAATTTCAAAATTGTATATTCTTGTCCAATTTCAGTGAGAGCACATGAGCTGCAGCTGTTCGAAGCAGACAAGAGTGGATCCTGGTGAGCTCTTGTGCCATTCTTTGGACATTTATCCTCTTTTACTGAGTGTATTGACAAAAATATGATCCCTTGCAAACTTCCTGGCTGCAAACACTCCCTCAACTCAGGCTGAGTGATTTTTCCCCTCTGTCAGCTGGGCACCCATAAAAGAACATAATTGATGTCTGAGAAACAAAAATTGCTGCCATGAAGCAACCTTTGTTACATGCTGACGATGTTATCACCGGGCAAGCAGTGGAGGGACTGAGGTGATTAGTGGTAAACATTTACCTCTGAAACTCTCATAAGAGTTCAGGTGTCATCTAAAACCCAATAATACTAACTTGTCTCTCACATTGTTTTTCCTCTCAGACATTGGGACCCAGAGGAGTTTTGATGTGGTGTCAAAATCAGCCTTGACTGTATATTTTTTCCAGCATCCTCTGTTCCAGATAGCAATCGAATCCATACAGACTATTGTGAGGCACTAAGACAAGTTGTCACTTCAGCTTCTGTTTTTTGTTTTTTGCTTTTTTGTGTCTCTGACTTTCACTCCACTCATATTTAAATTTATGCACTCACACACACAGCTGTTCATGTGGGCATGTGCACACTCACCTTGTATAGTGGAGTTTAGAAAAGGTCAGTCTGTGCTCCTGTGAGAAACATTGGCTGGAATGTGTAAACAAAATATCAGAATCTTTTCAAATGCAGCAGCATGAAACTCTTATTGCTTCCATTTCCCTGAGGAATGATGAAGTCCCTCATTATTTTTACAGAAATGACATTAAAATCCATCCACAAGCAGTTTTTACATTGCCTAATATATTTTAAAACATATATACTTAAAGCATGATATGACATCTTGTTAATATTGAATGTAAGACATTAAATAAATACATGAATTATTAGCAGAAGTGAAATAACTGAAATTATTCAATGGAATTTAAATGTGGTCATTTTCAAGAAAAAATGGATTTGTGATTTATTAGAAAAAAAATATGGTTACAGACCACGACACAACCAAAATTATTGCCATATGCAATGAAACTTGGAATCTCATTGCCTTTATAATAGTTGTTTCAAAGATGGGAACCTGGTCTGTGACCGCTCACAGTCAATCGCCATCTCTAAAGTGACTTTGATTTGTCAGTAGTGTCAATATGGAAATAAAACAGCAACAAGATTGAATCAATCTGGAATTCACATTAACTACTTACGTTCCAGCATCACTGAGCAACTACAATGACCTGGATCACTGAGAATCTCCACACTCATTCCAGCCAGAAGCTCGTAGAAAGAGGTGGCTGTAGCTCAGGTGGTAGAGCTGCTCACCTACCAGGCAGAAGTTGGATCGATCCCTCCAATCTGCATGCCAAAAATCTTGGCTAAGATACTAACCCCAAGAAGCTCTCCATTGGATCGTGTGTGTGAGGTAGAAAAAAACTGCTTGTATGAATGAGTGAAAATGGGTGAATGAAGCAAAATGTGTAAAGTGCTCAGAGAAGAAAAGCGCTATATAAGAACCGGACCATTGAAGCATGCACCTTACTGTTATATAACCAGAATATTGCAAAGAGATGCATTGCAGACAAGTTGAACCCATTAACACCGACTGACTCACATTGTTTGCAATGTGTTGCCAATTGTTTGGAGACGGGTTGCCTCCCTCCAGACCACCTGTGCAATTACTGAGCAACAACCTATTTTCACTCTAGTGTAACTAAGTCATTAGAGAGAAGTTAATAATCCTAACAGACCACGATGAACCATAGTAGTGGGGGCGGAGCTAAAAAAGTCACCATGGGGGTGGAACCACCCCTTCTGAAATTTTATTGGCTCTTTCTGTTGCTTTTTAAATCATTAGTAGTATTATTTGGAAGTAGTGTAACACTAATAATGTGCACCTAAAGCTTATGTGCAAAACAAAACACTAAAAATTCTTTAAAATGAACAAAAGAGACTTTGTTCTTTTCATCCATAAAACATTATCGATTTAATATGTCGTCCCCACATTCATTCACAGGTCAGTCTATTAAAATCATTACACCTCGCTGAATTTCCAACTACTTTTCAAGTATTTATTTACTTTGTGTTCATTTATGTCTGATTTCCCCTGGGTCCTCCTTACAAGTTCTTGTTTCCCTCTGTACCAATCCCTTAAAGAAAAACAAAAAACAAAAACAAGCCACTGCCATATGTTAGCTGTCAGCCAATAATGACTCACATTCTATACTGTCCTGCTAAAACTCACCGCAATAAAATCAGATAAAAGAGAGTGCTTGGAAAGCATGCAAGAAAAAACTAATGTAAGAACAGCTTTACTCATCTTCTATGATTCATTCTTTCTTCCATAGAACTCCAAACACATCATATCTTATGATACCTTATGTTGCAAGGAGTCATCAGGCTGACACGGGGGGAAGAAATAGTACTTTTTATCAGTCTATTGAGTTTGCATCACCATAAAAAAAAAAAAAGCTTTCTGTAAAGAAAATATGATTCACATTATTGAGTTTCCTCCTCACAGTCTCTGCTCAACCTGAAACCAGACAGACACACACCAGATGGTAGCTTGCTACTGCTTAAAGGACCTATCGTTGTCAGTCACATTTGTTTGTACATATTTGCAAAGTTCATAAAGCTTGAAATATTGAATTGTTTGACACAGTCAGTTGAACACTAGGCCAGCTCCTGCAGGAGACCAAGGATGTCAACAAAATGCATAAAACAAAGCTACCAGTGTACATTTGATAACAACTGACAAAAGAAATATGGTTTGTTGCAAACTTTGTTGAGTGCCTTAGACCTTTGAGTTTGGGGGCGCTCAACCTGAGCTGTACCTTTGATATATTTCTTCTGAATCCTGGTCACTCCCAAAGAAAATCTTTGGAGTGGCAGCTCTGCCTCCTGCCTTCTTGTTTGTACCACAGTCTTCAAAGCATACATAAGAGCTGGTCTCACTACCAGCTTGTAAACCTTCCCTTTCACGCTCGCTGCCATCCTTCTGTCTATCCATCCCCATTTTTGTTTATCTAATTAGGCAGAAAATGTGTCTCCTAATCTCTAATTTCATTATGTAATATGCGAGCTGTATTGTTCATTTTCCATGAATGTCTCAATGGGGACAGGTGTGGCATCTGTATAGTGATTACATTTCTGATTCTACTGAGTTAGTAATTGATACATTTCAACTGTTCTTTAAAACACTTCAAATGCTTTCATTAACTTTAAATTGGACCCCAATGCAAATAAAATCAAAGGCATGCTGCTATTATGGTCTGGAGAGGACAGATTATAGTAATTATTCATAACGGACCATATGCATTTGATAGACTTTAATATAAAAAACACAGTGTCCAGCTGTGTAAAATATTTCTTCTTAAATATGTAGAAAAGCACAAACCGTGACAAAATGTTGTTCAGCCTCGTTCACAGTAGCAGATAGAGGACTGTTGAAAGAAACTTCCTCTGAGTTCTGCACTTAGGCAGCATCATTTATAGAAATGCCCGTCTCACAGTTGAATCCAGTCGTAAGTGATACGTGTACCTTGAGTTGTCAGACAAATAGCTTGTGTTGCATCTGAAACTGTGCGATTTGAAAGATTAATGATTTGTTTCTCTGTTAGTACGTTTCGTACCTGAACATAGAATCTGTTGATAGTTATCATGTGCAGCTTGTCACCACACAACTGCATGTTGCCTAGCAAGAATACCAATATTCCCTTAACAAATGCCTCACCATCGAGCTGTAGGGCAGAAAAAACATTTCCCCCTGGGACCACTGCACCCCCACCACCTTTTACCCAGAGAGTCTGTTAGCTCTGTCAAGCATAAATATTAATTACTGTACACAAACACAGCACTGGCTTCCAGATCCACTAGGTTAAGGGCAGTCAATCTTCCCTCATTGATTGTACTGTAGGAGGCTTTTTTATGCCAAAAAGTTACTTTAACCATAAAATAAACTATAAGTAATTAATTATGTAAGAGTCATTTGGACCGGAGCACAGATAAACAGCATATTTCACAGTTGAGCGAAGGACCTAATCGTTGTACCAAACTATATTTTGGAAAGACTAACCAAGCCTTAAATCTGTCTCATGCTTCATGTAGTCAATCCACCTATGCTGTCTGGAATTTCTTCACAATAGTTGTCTTGTAAAAACTGGACTACAGGGTTTATTCATCAGAATCATCGTGGCTTTGTTGAATTCTCAAAATGAGCCCAAAATAAAACAAAAGTTTAAAAAAAGGAAAATTCCCATCTAGTGGCTGGGAAAACGTCTCCATTATCCTGTGAAACACCACTGTACTTTTCCTTTGAAAAAAACTTGGCTGTTCTCTTTCAGAGAAAGCCAGTGTTCACACTACCCTCAGGAGAAAATTACACAACTCCTTTGTTCTGACTTGATTAAATACATTTCTTCCAGCAGCACCCTGTTCTTGCTTCTTTGCAATATGTTTAATGTCTTCACAGTTTTTCAAACACACACACACACACACACACACACACACACACACACACACACACACACACACACACACACACACACACACACACACACACCCAGAGGAGCTGAACAGTTAAAGTAAAATTCAAGGCTTAACCACCGATCCAGCTTGCTGAACTTTCTGCTCTATCGACACTTCTGCTGAGATTAAATAAAGCCTGGTTCCTTCCTCTCCCTCTCACTCAATCACTATCCCTACTTTTCTCTCTTTCTCTGTCTCTCTCTTTTTTTTAACATTCTCCACTGTCCCCCTCTCTGCCCCCATACCTATTTTCCACACCACTGCTGGTGTGCCCTTTCATATCCATTCAGGATTATCATCAAACTGCGATTCTGTTTGTGTGTATGTGTATGCATGAGGTTGCGTGTGTGTACTTACTCGAGTGCGTGCATGTGCAGGAATGCCTGCTGAGATTACCTTTTATCTCCCTACTGATCACATCCGTGCAGAAGAATCCAGCAGAGGCATAAGAGAAGTTGGACAAAATAGTGCTGCTTAATTATGGCAAAAATCATAATCCAAATGATTTTGGTAGTTATTGAGATTTCAAGTATTACAGTTTACTTACTGCCAATAGAAACATCATACTTTGAACTTTTAACACAAGAATTTTCTTAAGCTTTAAACAGAGGTGTGGACTCGAGTCACATGACTTGGACTCGAGTCAGACTCGAGTCATTAATTTTATGACTTTAGACTTGACTTGAAAAAATGTTCTAAGACTTGTGACTTGACTTGGACTTTTACACCAATGACTTGGGACTTGAATTGGACTTGAACCGGTTTACTTGAAAAGACTTGATATTTTACCCCAAATATAAAATTTAACATGCATATTATATAGAGATTGAAAATGTGACGTCATTCACGGGTAGAACCGCAAAGGATTCTGGGAACTCGTGGCAAGCGGTAGTAGCGCACGCAGGCTTTCAATTGAAATCAGTCACACAGCGATAAAAAGAAACACAAAAATGTCAAGAAGCTGTTGTATTATTAACTACAATAGCCGGTCGCATGACAGCCACGGGAAGCCGACGGGTAAAGAGATCGGTTGTTATCGGATTATGTCGTTGAAGAGAAATTGTTCGAGCCATGTTTCCGAAGTAACAAAGATGCGACTGGATTGCAGCCATTCAAAGATCAAATATAACGTCCCAGAACACTCCAGCTCACAGGTTAGTCTGCTCCAAGCATTTACACGAAGGTCAGTGTTTTTTAGTAGTTAATGCGTCATTTTCATAACATAATTGGTGATATAGGTTACAAGCAAGTCTGGCGCTGAACAGAAATTGTCGCGCTATGCTCCTTTATTTATTGTGCATAAATAGTGAATTGTCCTGACACAATATTGCGTTTCGCTTCTGTTATTATGGTACATTGACAAAAACATATACTTTTATTCACAGAATAAAACAGTTGTTTTGTATCACTAATTGCCCAGTACGATTACAGCATACAATATTATTGTCACTGCTACATTTCTGTGATGGGTACCAGAAATTATTTCCACTACTAATTAATTACCGTTAAGCTCAAAGGTTATATTAATAAACGGTTAACGATTGTGTATTTATGACGACGATTTGTGAGACTGGTAAACTTATGATACGTACGATGGTCTTTACTTTCTACACGGTGCATTTCAAGGTCCTGTACCCATCCGTCGGTAAACTGTACCTGGGCTTGTTGCAGTGACCGGAAGTTACTAAACTTCACGAGTGTATGCACTCACTCCAAGAACCGTATAATTATAAATATGCATATAAATATGCTACGATGAGATAGCTGACTTCATCTAACTAGCAAATGTTGTCCAGGCTACGTTGGTGATGCAGTTTTTTTTTAATGTATATGATATTTTTGTCATGCGATTTTAAAGCCGGTGTTGTGCCAAAAAGTGATTGTCTGCCAAAAAGTGATTTCCAGTGTTTCTGTGTATTTTTTATGTGTAATATCTTTACGTATGTTCGTAAATAGACTTCGGTGAACAGGGGATACAAAGGGGTTACATAAAGAATTAAAAAATTATCTGTTTTTTAAGTATCTTTACAACGTGTACTTACATTATAACCAATCCGGTCCTTTATCCCCACTTAAAATATTTTTACAGAACTATTGTAATATTTGCTGCCATTTCTGCTGTCCTGTTGGGCAACTTACTCTTACAAAATACATTTTTAATGTTAATGAGATTTTTTTTACTGCATAAATAAAGGTTATATAAAAGTCGCTGCCAAAAACTGATTGCGGCTTGTATCTTGCTACACGAATGTTGTTTGTGGCTCAAGATGACTTTATGTCATCCATAAGGGATGCATTTGACATATGTTTAACATATTATAGCCCAGCAAGTTACTTATAGCACTTTAAATATGAGCAATCGCTTTTTGGCAAATACCGGAAATCAGTTTTTGGCAGACAATCACTTTTTGGCACAACACCGGTCCTACAAGCGCATCCAAGAATAACATGCAGCTTATCTCAGAACTGTCGGTGAAAATTATTCTTGGAGCTAGGTTTAATTGAGCTGCATTTTAAAGAGGTGCAATTTCACAATTTGTGTATATTTTCTAAGTTCATTATTTTGTCATGTGTTGAGAAAAACACAGATTTAAAAATTACATGGTCTAATATTTACATTTAGCATAACTGCAACATACTTTTTTTCCGAAAGGACTTGAAATTCAAAATTTCAGACTTGTGACTTGACTCGGACTTTTACACCAGTGACTTGAGACTCGACTCTGACTTGCCTGACATTACTTGAGACTTGACTTGAGACTTGAGGATAAAGACTTGAGACTTACTTGAGACTTGCAAAACAATGACTTGGTCCCACCTCTGGCTTTAAATATAATTAAACTGAGAAATGTGATTTTCTGCAAGTGAGAAACCAGGTTCACTACAAATTTGGGATGTGAGATGGGAAAGGGAAAACAGTCATCTGGCCACAATCCTGCCCTATCACCAATGGCTATCCTCACCAACGGCATTGCCACATCTAGGTGAGACTCTTAGGCAGAGGCAATCAGTCATAATACCTCAGATTGTACCTTTGCACTATTGGATCGTCAGCCAGCGCAGGCTGTCTGCAGTTAGTGTTGGCTGGGAGACTTGTACTGTAATTGAGAAGTCGCCCAGCGCTGCTACAATAAAAACAGTGATTGCATGAGCTCACTCGCTTCTCACTTTTTGCTATTCTTGCCTCATTCGTGTACCTCTCTCTGAAAAATTGTTGGAATTTGTCATGAGAGAAATCATCTGCTGTCTTATGAAAAACTGAACCTTGTTTTTGCTGGCCTAAAAAAATAGCAGAGACATGGGTACGCTGTGAAACACTAATATGTTAGTATGCTTATTATTGCAGGGTCTTTACTTTAACACTTTAAATCACCTTGAGATGACTGTAGTTGTGATTGGTGCTTTATAAATCAAATTGTCATCTATGTTAAAACCGTATACTAACATATATAATCTGCCAGGCATTTTAACCTTACTTTCTTTATAGCATTTCCTGGGGTGGGAGTTTTACATCATGCTAATTTAATGAGTAAACTGTTGGGTTTACTGTCTGATGATGAAATTTATGTCACCTGTGTATACCCAAGCAGATTTCTAGACACGGAAAGTATTATCAAGGCTTATGTCACATGGGCCTAGAGATTGGCCTTTGTCCCCCTGGGAACCTGCAGTCGCTATGGTGGTCACTAGTTGAACTCGTTCGGTCTCTACAGATTGCTGCAGTTGTCCATAGTTTGCATTGGGGATGCCATTTTATGTGCAAACACTTGCAAGTAGTAGCACAGAAGAACATTCCCTTTCAAAGTAAAAGTTGTGACTCAATACCTTTCAAAAGGTGCAAGTTTTACTTTGTGCTACCAGATAAGTTGGGATGTTTCATGCACGCTATTGTGGCTACATCAATCTGAAAGTGACCAAAGTATTGGCAAGCAGGTTTGGTGAAACACTTTATACCTGTTAGTGCCAATTTTCACCCATAGGTTTCAACCTCAATCAAACAGTATTTCTTCCTATACGTGAAAACATCTGAAATAGCTTTGAGGTATGCTTCATGAAGCCAGACTGTTCAACTAGTAAAAATTATTTTGTGTCAAATGTGATTTGTTTACATGCTGCAAAGTAGAAAATTTAAATAAACATGTTCAAGTTTATGATTCCAGAGTTTTTGTCGGCTCTGCTGCATATGTATGAGAATCAGAAACACTATAAAGGGCTTTGTAGAAACTATCTAAGGTTAGACGGTATTACGTGCAATATGTTCAGACCAGTTGGTTTTTTAACTGTGCTAACCTGGCTGTCTGCTTTGTTTGCCCAGCTTCATTTTTCTCTTCTTGGATGTGTGTTTGTGTAGGCGTGGTTGTGGTTACCTTCCTCAGTGTAGCTCCTCCTGTCTCTCCACCTTCCTCTGGGCACACACCTGCTGCTCATCAGTGATTAGGCTCACTACTGAAGGCTGAAAGAAACACTCAATGATTGCCAGATCATTGTGTCAGCTAAAGTGTGCTCTTGGCCTCTGTCTTGTTTGGGTTCTCTGTGGGGGGGGTTTCTTTGGCTGGGATAACCCTTCTTTCTGTGTCGACCCTGCCATGAAGTCTGACTTCTCTGAGCCCTTTTCTGTGTGTGTGCTCTGGGAAGCTGCAATGCCTGAGTGCTGCTGTTCGAACTCAGATGCCCCACCACTGTTTTTACCTTGAAAAACCTTGTCAATAAGCCTGTTGAACTTCTACAGTGCTTCTAGCCTCAATGATCATTCTGTTAGTTTATGATATTAACAGCTTTTCCACAGTTACAAACAACGGTGCTCCTGGCATGAGCTATAGTTTTCTTTTCTTTTTGTTAGGCCGAATAGTATTTTATCCTGTGTACAAAGCAGCCACCATTACGGATGGCCCCAGGGGACCAGACATGTCTGAGGTCACTGTGCCCCTTCAGCTGAATTTTAGTGGCACACTTTTATGCCAAAGCTACAGCTCTAAGACTAACCATAGTGTTTAGTAACACAAAGTTATAGTAACAATGAATCTGATATTAATAATGCAGTTAGTAGCAGCAAGTATATCTGCAACAATCACAGTAGCATAACTGAGGAGCACATACACTCCTGCAAGTCAGAGTTTGGGAAATATCCCTCACGTGTCTTTTGAACTACAAACAGATGATTCATCAGCCTGTGCAGCTAGTTTTAAAGCATGACCTCATTTGAAAATGGCAAAACAAACGAAATGTGCTGAGAATATTCTGTGCTCTGCACCGAGGACTCCAACTGTTCAAGTGTGTGGAAAATTACATATTTAATATATTTATTTAAGTTTTGTTTTGTTTTAAATCTACCTCTGTCTTCATCTTTCCTTTTCTTTTTTTATAAACAGCAAAGTGTTGAGCCAAATGCCCCACATCAAAGTTGCTTCCCCATCCACTTTATATGCTGTGGTGCAAATCCAATGTGTCCGGTCTATGTAAACATCTCTACTCACCTTTTTTGGCAGATGGGAATATAAATAAACAACACTTAAAAGGATCACTGGAAATTGATTACATCAAAATATCATGAAAGCTCATCAATACCAAAGATTGTGTTGATTTTTTCAAAGATTTTTAGATACTTAATTAGTATAGCTAATATGCTTCTCAATAAGTGTACAGTTAACAGGGCAAAGAGCTGTAATTTGTAAATTCTTCAATCATTTTATTACTTTCTTCTGAGCCCACTACTCCTCTGTAATAAAGACCTCTGTCTGAGCCGGTTTAGGGGAGGGTGAAAGTCTGTGAGCCCATGGTAAGCAGAGGGAGGATTTCCTGCTCTCTCTGTCAAGCTGCAGGGTTATGTAGGGTTATGGCAGTATTAGGGAGGGAAGAATAGGACTTAGCAATGGTGGCTTCCAGTAGTTCACACCTTAGAATACTGGAGGGAATCAGGAGAGAAAGAAGGAAATTACCTACCGGATAAACAAATCAGTGGCAGACGCCAAGGTACAGAAAAGAAACCCCAAGGTGCTGAGTGGAAGATGCAGGCCATCAGAAAGATAGTATTTTATGGTTCAGATGACTTTAAGGTTCATGTTGCGACAGGTTTGAGCATCAAAAAATGTTAATGAGAATATCAGTACTCACAGTTACATACATGCTGCTGTCAAATGGTAAATGGCAGCAGAAAGAACATGTTTCTGGTGGGGTATTTTCTCTTAGTTTCCAATACAAATGTGGGTGTAACCCTCAATGAATGATCGAGAGCCAGCCTGTGGTGAACACAGAAATTCATCAGCTCCATTGAAAATACATACACTCACTAGACAGACTTATTCAGCTACTCATTAACACAAATATCTAATCAGCCAATCACGTGGCAGCAACTGCAATTAGACATTGTCTAATTTTTACCTGCTGTTAAAAAAAGAAGAAGAAGAATTGCCAGACTGCCACAAGATGATAGGAAACAACAACTCCAGTAACTACACGTTACAACCATTAACAACTGTGCTTAAAAAAGTCTTTGAATGCACAACATATTAAAACGTTGAAACAGATGAGCTACAGCAGCAGAAGACCGCACAGGAAACTGAGGCTACAATTCACTCAGTGGGGGATATTGTTTTGGCACGCTTTGGCCCCCTTAATACCAACTAAGTTTTATTTAAACATCACAGCCTTCCTGAGAATTGTTGCTGGCCATGTCCATCCCTTTATCCACATACTCTTCTATAAACTGTACACAAATCTGCTGCAACTGTGTGACACTATTGTGCCAAAATGGACCCAAATCTCTGAGGAATGTTGCCAGCATCTTGTTGTATCAATGCTTCAAAGAATAAAGGCAATTTTGAAGGCGAAAGGGTCACCAACCCAGTATTAGCAATGTGTACCTAATAAAGTGGCCAGTGAGAATAATAATTTATTTCATCTTCAGCTAGAGATGACAAAAGTGTGTGTATCAGAAACAGCTCCTTTAAATACATATAGATACATACTGTACACACACATTTACACCAAACCAAACACTTTAAGCTGAAAAATGTTTTTCTTTAGGGAAGGCGGAGCTAAAACTACAACTTGATCAAGGTTGAGGAATAACAGCGGTCACGCCAAAGGACTGTTTGACTTTGCGTGTTAGTGAGGAAGCAAAGAGTAGTCTCTTGTGGACTGTTTGGCTGTATGTTAATATTCCTTCTTTACTTTTAAATACTATGATGCTTTTTTTCCTTCGGAGGACTGTCTCTCATATCATGATATTGCCAAAGTCTGTATTAGACGTTATGCTCATTTGCAAACTTGTGATAATTTAAGTGTGTTTGCTTTGTAGGAAACATATCATGATAGTTTCATGTAGTGAGTTACCCTGTAATTCCTAGATCTTGTTCTTATTCATTCCCTCTTTGTGCTGACCTCCAGCTAGTGAAAAAGCGTGAAATTAAACAATTCCCCAGACCCCTTGGAGGGCCCTGCCTGTGACTTTGAATACCTCCGGCTGAGCGAACAGCGTGCTTTCTCTCCGGCTGGGATAGCTGTGCGTCTTCAAGCTGGCTACAGCGAAAGAGAGAAAAGTAGAAGAATCCTTTCCAGCATGCCTGACAGGCTGAGCAGCCATGTGGAAAAAGAGCTGTGTTTGCTATAGACTTCCACTGCTTCACAACAGGACTGCATAGTAATCTGTGTGCTTGGCCTTCCTCTGACCCTACAGCTCCTTCCAGTGAAACCCTGAGAAACTGTTACTCTGCAAGGCACCCTAAACCTTTCATTTCTTATGGTGCTTTGCGCTTCATATTCAAAAATTGATATACTAGTAAACAAAGGAATCCTTCCACTGGTTATGTCTGCACCTAATAGTACATTACAGTGTTATTTCTATTTTACACTGAGGCTTATATTTCTATACTCTCTGACTGAGCCATACAGTGTAACAATACCTGGGTGCGTTTTATTTTAGGTTTGACCTGAGGTTTTGTTCCAGTATGTAAGCTATTAGTTTTGTACCTATATTAGCTTTATATAAAGTATTGCTGAATCTAATGGAATATGGGCACGCCGGAAGGACTTTTGACAAACACTGTCCTAGTCAGAGCGAATGCTTGGTGTCACATAACTTTAGAAATTGTTTCCATTTAGTGTTCTTTAGTGTGTGACTAATGCAGTCACCTCACTGTGCCCAGGCGACCAATGGAGTTCTCCTGTTCTCCCGTAACAATGCAGGAGGAAGAGCAGTGTAGTTCCACTGTGGGTTTGCAGAGTATAGTGAGCTAAAAGGATGAGTGCAGACCAGCAGCTCTCCTGCTGCAGAAGCAAACACTTCCTCAGTTTATCCTCTGTTTAGATCAGGTCCCTGGTTCCCCATTAAGTCTGTTTACTTACTGCTGTCAGAAATGTGTGGGGGACTCTGTGTGTCTTTGTAACACGTGCAAGTCCATTAAATGCAACAGGACTGATTACATTGCTGTTAGCTCACAAGTTACTCTGGGATTTATGTTAACATTAAAAAACAAGTGAGCAAAATGACTGATGAGATGATGATTTAGGAGTGAAAATAATGTAAATATCTTTTTGCCCTGCTCGAGCCAGTTTTCTCTCTTCTTATGTGTGTCACGGGGCAGTTGTCTGGCTAGGAATTTGCTTTTGTTAATAATTTTTTCTTTGTTTTGAACCCTCGGGTGGAATTGCTGGGTTTGTTCCTTTTCCTTGCTCCGCCCTTGGGTGGGGTTTCTCCATTACATTGTATTAGCTGTGTGCAGTATATCAGGTCTGAGACTGCAACAGTTCTATGCCGGGTCATTGTTGCCAGTGTGTTACCAGCTCTGAACCTCCTCTGAAACCTGTTCAACCTTCAGCACTACCCACCAGCTCTTTGTAGTCTTTCAAAGGAAGGGCTTACCTGCTCACCTTCCTACACCCTCTCCACGCACTTTCTCCAACAACTCTCTGATACTCACCAGTTGCCTTAACACTCTCTCCAAGGCTCCACTCAAGCCCAGTTTATAGTGTCACTGGATTTCCCAGAAAACTGCCTTCAAACCATTAACATATCAGTCTTTCTCAAAAACACAGCAAAACGTCTGAGTTCTCTGAGTCTGCTTTTTGGGTTCACTTTTTGCACAAACATGACAACGCACAGAAAAGGATTTGATAGTACTTTGCTATTCTTACATGAAAATGTCAGTGTTCTGCCTATACAGCAATAATGACGTGCCATTTATTGCCCAACTTCACTGACTAAATATCTTCTGAAAAGCAAGAAATTGGTACATGACTTCTGGAGTAGTGGGGCCATAACAAAAAGCATGAATGCTCTACCATGCTGTTTTTCCTAATATTCAGTTTCCTACAGAGGAGAACAACATCACTACTCCAATGCTGATACTAGTGAAAAAAGGGCAAAAAACTGCAGTTTGAGTGGGTTTCACTGTGCGATCAGAGCTGGCTGAATGTTTTGTAGACAACTAAGTTGTGCTGGTTTAAATCATCCTTTGGAATCTGTTCAGACTCTTAGAGCACTGATTCAGGTTACTCCATGGATACCTTTGCTGTTGCCTGGGGGGTCATTGAAAGCTCAGCTTTCTAATAATTCAACTCAAACAAAAAAAAAAAACAAGCACCAACAATAAAATAAAATGTGGTTCGATTACAAAAATATTTCTGGATTTGTTTCGTGGAAATTAAACAGCCAGAGAATATTCATGTCCTACTGGGATAACTTAGTAAAATAGTAATGGATGTTTTAAATTAACAGAACTACTTTTATGCAGTTCCCTTAGTAAGTATTACAAACAGAACTGGCAACAACAGAGGGAAGTTGGAGTTCATCTGACAGAGGAGCAGTCAAAAGAGGCTGGCTGTTATACAGCATAAGAATAGTTTTGCTTATACGTGTCTGTGTGCCTGTGCAGGGAGGTTAACGTATAACCTTTGCTCTCCACTGAGGTAATACTTTACAAAAAGATGCGGAGCAGGTTTGGGATGTAATACAATCCATGTGGGGAAATATTACAGCTGCTGACCAGACACTTGGACTGAAATCCTAAAATATATTCGTATATAGGACAGACTGTTTCAGGCTACACCTGGCCTTTCAAGTCCTGCGAATTTTATTTAGAAAAGTTCAAAATGGAAAATCTGCCTCACCTGTTTTCCTTTTGTTGCTACAGGTACTCAGCACAGAAGTGGCCGTACCTAAAAGCAGTTATTTTAATAGCAGTACATGAGCTTGTGGTCTCAAACTAGTGATCATTTGCAAGTAAAGCAAATGTGTTAACCACTACTCCATAAGTAATTAGCATTGGAAATGGACTTTCATTTATATAGAAAAATGCATCAGCCTTACTGACCACTTAAAGCACTTTAGCATGCAAGCCACATTTGACATACATTTATACAGCACTTTATCTACTTCACAGGGGTCGATTCTGTCGATTCGAGCACCAATAAACCCAACATCCATGTGTTTGGACTGTGGGAGGAAACTCGAGCAGGCACAGGGCCGGCATGCAGATGCCCCACAGAAAGGCCCCGGCTGACCGAAAGGTTCTAACCAAGAACCTTCTTGCTGAGAGTGCTAACCACATTTATATGCCACATTCTTGGATTTAAATGAAAACGCCTGTGAGAATTGTATTTTGAAAATGCAGTCACTGTTAACCAGTCAGTGCTTGCCAAACTTGAAGGCTTGCCAGGTTGCTGCTGTGATGTTTGTTTATGTCATTCAGCAGCCCTCGTTGGCCATGAGCCACTGCATCATACCAAACCTGTCTTATGTTCCTTGCAGGTTAAAGGCTTTTTAAGTGAAAGCACTAGAACTGTAAACAGAAAATCAACACCTACTCAGCAAAGGTGTAATACATCTTTACACATTTCCACAAATGTTAACAGCTTTAACATCAAATATTAAAAAAACCCCCAACATTTAACAAGCTTAAAGCTGAACAAATCAAATAATATATTAAAGTCAAAATGTGGTATGAGTTTTGGTATGACATATGATCTGTTACACTTACAGCTAATCGTTTCTGGTAACAGTGGACACGTCCTGGATACATATTAACCTCCTTATACCCTACATCTTCATATCAGGACATTTGGCTTTTCTGACTTTATCGTATTATACTGTAAAATTTATCTCTGTCCCCATGTGAGAACAAACCTTTTTAAAAAAAGAACACATTCAGTTCAAAGATGATTCTTAGTTCTTATACTTATCAGGTCCAACTAATCCCAATTAGCTGGGAGAAATTAAAAATGAAGCCCAAATAAGAGCTCAGGTCCCAGGAGGTTAAATCCTTGCAGCAACCACGAAAGCTGCCACAAAATTATAATTTATTTATTTTTTATTTTTTTGGCTGGCACCAAGTTTGTGCCTTAGGGACATTTAAACTTGGATAGGTTTACTTATTGTAAGACACATGCAGGCAGGTGTTTGTTCTGCAGATACTGTAAACTTCATAGACATCCCCCAATAGGCTGAGAACACTCCAGAAAAAGAAAACAGCACGAATAAAAGTGCCCAGGATATAGATTACAGGCTATTTGGGTTGCTGACAAAATGGGCTGTACTATCGCAAGCAGGAAAGCTACATTGTGCTTATTTTACAACAGCTTTATTATTTACTGCAAGCAGGCATCTGTGAGAAGTAGCCAGTGATAAGATAAAGAAGCAATGCTGCTTGTGTAGCCTGTTTTTTCCTTAACTGTCCCATTGTTTTTTGCATGAAATTTCCCATAACACATTATACAATTAACCTGAGAGCCCTGGCCAATACTTAACACATATCGTGTTTATTTTCACAAACATATTTAACTGCACAAATTTCCTATGTGATTATTGTTATTGCTGGCTGTGTGTGATACCTGGAAGTTGGCATGTTTCACTTTGTAAGACCTCTTGCAAATAAAATAAAGGTCGGCATAAGACGAACCTGCACACGCTCCAGTGTACTGGGCAGACTTTGACCACCTTTTGATGTAATTGTAAGGAATGTCATTATTATACCACAACCTGGCAGAAGAGATACAGTAAAAAAAAAAAAAACCTAGTACAATATTTGTGATGAAAAGTTTTGATCTCAGCTGATTTTAGGCACAGTTGTTGCTTGCTCCAATCAGTGCTCTTCTTTTTTTTATTTGGGTTGAGAGGCATACTTTTTTATTTTGCATATCAAAGCCACGGTGTCTGATGTTCAGGATATAGTGAAATATTTACCTGTGATGCCTGGAAGACAGAGCTTCTTGCTTCAGCTACGCTCTGGCCTTTCCTCAACGCGTTTTGATCTCTCTGTCTGTCTTTCTTCTTCTTTCTCACTCCACATGCACTCAGCTCTTTTTCGTAGAAAGGGATATTTTATGATGTTCTCATAATATGTTTTAATTATTTTCGCCTTGCTTCTAGATCATCATGTTTCATCTGTTATTTTAATATTACAATACTACATTACCCATGAGCCACACTACTGTTGCCATGGAGATGAGGCATGAATATCAGCAGTAATGCATAATAAAACCTGCTTTGTTGTCTGCATAGACTCTATACATGAAAGATATAAATAGCTTCCAGGAATGAAAAGAGCAGAGTGCTTTAAACTTGTAACGTCCCTCAGAGGGTATCTGCTCTGCCTGATAGAAATCCATGGAAACATGACTGTTTTTAAGCAACTCCTACTGGCCTGGCAGTGACAGTGCAAGAGTCTTTGGGTACTGATTAGGATTAATTGCTAATTCTCTACACCTGACAAGGTGTGGATAAAGGCATGCCTGAGGCTGGCTCTCGACATGCTCTCTTGGCTGTAGTTTTTAGCTCAGATTACATAGTGATTTAAAATAAAATCAGTGTTTCTAAAAACTCTGAAGCTTGCAGCTTATGAACCAGGGCGTAAAAACAATGCTTGCTTGATCTCCGACCTCAGTAACCGTTTTTTCTGATTGCTATTTTCACAACTAATTAAATGCTTCATTATTTTGTGTTGTTACCATTAGAGGTAGTGATGGGCAGATAAAGCTTCATGAAGCACTGAAGCTTTTCATCCAATTGGTTCATCCCAGCACAAAGCTTCTTGAAGCTTCATTTGCTGTAGCAGGACACCTACTGGACGTAAAAATATTAGTTGGCATGAATTTGAAGAGTGTGGCCTTTTGCACACAGCCTGTAAATGTCAACATCAAAAGGAGTGTGTAAAACATGTATATTGTAGTGATGGCAGTATACTGTGTATATTTATACTGGCAGTATGGAAAATGATCATTTGGAAATGCTTAAAATGAAAATGATCATTTACTGTGAGGTGAGGTGTGGTTGGGGTGTGGACAGTGGTTGTGCTTTTGTAACGTTGAGGTATGGACAGCTACACACTGAGGCGTCAGTCCTGCCTGTTCACATTTTATTCAGTAAAAACTAAATTTTTTATGACCTTTTTAGTGGGGAGAACATAGCTAGGATTTAATGATTTAACAAATCTTTTGAATCCTTTGTCCTCCACAATGCTAAATGGCTCAATCACCATGGTAACCAGGTCTTCATCTATTTGAGATTGTTCTCCTGAGGAAAGACAATAAAGACAAAGCACAAATATAAATATCACACACGTAACTTATAACAGCTGTATAATATTGTTATATCATTTAGTAACATTACTGCATGCTATATTATCATGGCATTTGATGGCTCACCTGGTCTTGCTCCACAATCAGTGTTCCCCTTATTCTCATGCAAAGCTCTGTAGTGCCTAAGCATGGATGAGGTGTTGTTGTTATATCCCAGCTCCCTGGCACATAGCAAACACTTCACCTTGTACAAAAGTACAGACAAACATAAGTTTTATTGCACCATCAGTATTATGAAAATACATCTTCTGTAGAAATTTACATACCTTGTTGGGAGGAATAAAATCAAAATGTTCCCACACAGGGGAGGACATCCTCCTCTTCTTAGCTGGCTCCATTCTCTCCTGACTTTCTCTCCTCACTCTCATAAACCTCCAAACTGTCTACAAACTCTCACTAACAACTCTCCATCAAACACCCACATTTTGAATGAAGTCTGAGGGGTTTATATCGCTGTCATAGCTCGCGGCAAAGTTCGAACCACTTCATGAACCAGTCATGTGGTACAGCCGGGCAGCGAGGCTTCGGACGTCATCATTTTCAGCTCCTCCCATAAATGAAGCAAGCCTCGATACGCGCATCGCGGAAACGCTCCCTCAATTACTCGACACAAGCTTCGAAGCCTCGATACAGAACGTCACATCACAAATTAGAGGCAAAAAGGACAATGAATTAGAATGGAGGCCAAAAGTAGCTCTTTTTTCTGTTAAACGTCACAGTTTCTGCTAAACTACAGTCACAGGATCTTCTGTCAATAAAAAACTCTGAAAATGAAGTGGTCTGCGCCTGGAATGAGGTAAACTTTTTAAATGAAAATAAGCTCTCTATCATATCGAGACTCTCTGGCTCAGAGAACCGAGGTTACAATGTAACCGTACGTTGCTGTACCTGCAATAAAACAGTAAAAAAAATGTCAGCTACTTACATTAGTTTATAACTTCACCACATAACAGCACACTGACCATTTTTTACTCGCCTCCGTAATGTTCCTCATAACTGCTTTGATTTTTTGCTTATACCAAGGCTTCTGGCTTGTGGCTAGCTTTAGCTTTAGCAACTTTGCCCTTGTTAGCTTCTATTAGGGTTGCCAACTGTCCCTTAAAATACGGAATCGTCCCGTATTTCGAAACAAAAGCACACGTCCCGTATTGAGCTAATAAGGGACGCACTTTGTCCCGTAATCCAGTGAGAATCAAAAGTAGTCTATAAATGTTAATGGAATTAACACTTTGTTTGAAAACATAATTCCCAGCCCCTCTCCTGCTTTGTGACCAATGAGCTGACAGCACACTTATGACAATTCGAGTATGACAATTCAGATTACCGCTCATCTCATTGGTCGAGGAAAGGTCGCTTGCGGAGAAAATACCGGAAGACAACAGATGACCACAACAACAAGCATGGCCAACAGGGAAACAAACGCCGACACTGCGGTGCAAGTCTCGGACGACAGTACACCTAAAGCTGGGCAGACACTGTGCGATTTTCAAACTGCACGATTGACTCGCAGGGGTTAGAAGTTGGTAGGTCACGATGCAGGTCTCACACTATACGGCCCGATGCTCTGATGCGACCTGAGTGCGCACACTGTGCCTCCATAAAATTAAGGTTATAACAGAAATTCTGTCGCTCGCTCTCTCTGTCTTTCACTCACACAGACACACCACCACCATCAACTTTGCTAAATTGCTAATGAAAAACATGATCAGGCAGCTGTGATTGAGCAGCAGTGTAAATCCAACTATTTTCACGGTTGTTGTGGTCGTGATAATTTTGTGATGCCACATCGAAAAGGCTCGGATGAGCTTTCCAAAGTTCTACAAGTTGTGCCTCCATCGCTTGTGTCCAGATCACACGCTGCACAGCCGTGCTGCTCCGTCTTTTTCACCGACGTTTACGTGTTTGTGCGTGAGCAGTGTGAGCGGCTCACGAGCGATTGATGATCGGGAGCTGCTCGAGGTGTTAATCGCTTCTCGTTACCCCACGTATACTACACGATGCACGATGAAGGCCAAAATCAGGCCGATCACCAAATCGGTCGCATGACTCAAAAATCGTCTCAAAATGGGCCACAAACCGCACAGTGTAAGCCCAGCGTTAGAGCAGCAATGTTTGTTCCCCTCAGAGAAAGAAAAAAAGGCTGCAAAAGTACAGGGAGGACTGGGAAAAGGAAAACACCTGGCTGGAAAAGTGCACGGTAACACCTTTAAAGCGCACTGCACTGTGTGCCGGAGCACTTTTTCCATAGGCATGCTTCTAGTGGTGGGCACATGAAGAACATGAGGGGCGTGAAAGCTCGGGGAACCCTTTACCAATTTTTTGTCCACCAGGCCACGGCAGAAGCAGATATGGTATGTAAACACTGGTTTGTTTTTTTAAACCCTCTGGTTAAGGTTAATATGGGCATGTGCAGTGAATATCAGCTCTATGTGGCCAGAAGTGTGATAATATAATTTATTTTGTGTAATAAACAACTGCAAGAATAGATGATTACAACAAATAGATCACTAATACATAAAAGTAATACATAGATGAATAATGATGATGAGTTATGATGCGTAATCATGGGAACAAGCGGGTTTACAAACAGGAGCAGCTGATTAGCATCAGAAAAGCTGAAATAATACCTCAACTGAAGCCAATTGTACTAAATGCACTATATGTGCACTGTTACAAGAATATTTTTCGTTCTATTGCTTTCTATTAATTTATATAATTTTAAGTTAAGCAGGACAGAGTTCTTTTAAAGAAAGATTTACTTATATTCTCAAAAGTTAAGCATGACAGGCTTCTGTTTAAGAAAGAGACCTGTTTTACTGTGTTAATGTTGTCATTTTGAGCTAAAAATAAATGGCTAAATGATCATTTGTTTCCCATATGGTCATATCACAAAGAATATGCATCTGCTTAAATCAAATTCAAGTCAAATGGTTAAAAAATAATTTCACACACAAAAAAAAGAGCTACCACACTGGGAAGGGTGAAGACAACTGGGTTGCCCGGCCCTGGCCACGAGGTGTCCCTTATTTATTTTTCAGGGAGTTGGCAACCCTAGCTTCTATAACCTATTGACCTGGATGAAGGTGATTTAAGGGTGTGATTAGGTTTGTTGGCAAATATTTCCACAACTTTTGCCGAACTGTGTCTTGCTCACTCACAATGACAAACCTGCTAACAGTCACACAACAGTGAGTGTATTTAGTGTTTGCATGAAAGCTATTGTATTGTATGTATTTGAGGCTGACCGGCCAACCACTGGTCCAGACCGAGAATGCTAAAATTCAGCCAATTGTGGTCCCTGGCTGGTCAATCAGTGGGTCTCTAATTTATACTCATGCTTGAGGTGCATCTAGTTTGCTGCAGATTACTAAAGACAGTATATTAAAGACTTAAGTGCTGATTCAACGCACTGCACTCACAAAACAAGTAAATCTCAAACCTTTACACATTTGCAAACAATTTCAAAGAAAACACAATCAACCAAATAAACCACAGAACCAATTTGACAGAAATAAAAAAAAAATCCTGAATTTTTAACACCAACAGCCCTAAAATCGACTTGAAGCTTCAAGACGAGACTTCACTAATCACTTTGTGAAGCATGGTAGTTGTGTCCATCTTTACGTACAGTCCATGACTGTCACAGTTAACACACATATCCAAGTCAACCTTTCTCCAGCTAGAGTTAAAATTATATGCATGAAAATACTGTATACAGAAAGTGTCTGAAAATATCAGAATAACCCTTTCATAGTCTCTTATATACATTAACTGTTACTAGCTTATCATTTTTTTTATTATGTCTTTCTTGTTCTCCTACAAACACTCCAATTTACAATATTGCACAGTGGGAGCTTTTTAAACTGAGAAACGTAGTTTTCAGTAGAAAACCACTTATAAAAACTTCAAAACACAGTCATTTAAAAATCAGCCTTAACAGCAGTGTATGTAATAGTGAGGTCTGACTTTTTGTTGTAGAGTGCATTCAGAGAAAAGTAAGACTGATACTAATATCTCACAGTCAGACAGGTGTAAATGAGATCAGAGGCAAGGGCTAGATACTGCTGGGAATATGAGGAGCTTTATGTCCAGTAAGTAGACCAAATAACCCTTTTTAAGGATATTTCCCAACTGTTCTGTCTGCAGTTCTTTTATTTTGCAGCAATATAACAGCTTCTTTCTAAAAAGGAATCAAATTGACAGACGTGACACACTACAATCCTTGCATTTAAAGTAATAGGTTGTTTTGGTTTTGCAACAGACTTTAAACCAAAGTGAAGCTCTAACATGCCATCATTACAGTAATAAATTTGACTTAAAAAAGATCTGTATGATTGCATTATTGCCGTACATGCATTGCACTGTCATCGGCATTGTTTAAGGCACTCTGAAATGGCTTTCTTTGCTCACCAAGCTCTATTCTGTGATGTACAGACTCGTTTAGTGCCTCAATGCAGCAGTCGACACTGATGGTGATGGCATGTAAAAATAGAGGCGTGAGACTAAGTGAAGATCACCGTGAGAGGAGTGAGAGAGAGGGTGGCATATTGATTTAAAAGTGTTAACTAATGAGAAACAGGCATGGCTGATGAAAGATGTACTGCAAATAGCTTGTTGCCAACATGCTTTTACTGACTGCAGGTTTTTCCCACTCATCCCACCGCAATCAACTGCCCAAAAGGACATGAATGCAGCCGCTCACACATAAATGAAGGAGCATGTGAATAATTTAGTGCTAATGAAGACATAAATAATCTCCTCATCTGCGCTGGGGGTAATTGATTAACAGGAATGGTTTGCCCCTCCACCTCCCTTCTCTCTTCTCCCTTACATCTTCAGTCTTTCTTCCTCCTCTTAGCCTCCCTTCTCCTCATCATTCCCACATTCTGTCTATCCACAGGCTGCTTTTCTCCCCGGGGCATTTGTGTGTTCCATTACTGCTCACCCTGCCCATGACAGCTACTATTAACCTTGGAGGTGTGTGTGCGTGCGCACGTGTTTTTTCTCAGAGTTTGCGTGTCTGAGAGTGCGGCAGTGCAAGCAAGACTGAGACCGTGTTAATTTGTAGCCGTGTAGACATGCATAGGTTCCTTTGTGCACGTGAGAGGGAGAGACAGATGGGTAAAACAAGAGAGTGAGACCACTTTCTTGAAGGTATGCTTTTGCATATGGTTGTGTTTTTCCACTGGTTGAGTGTGTATATCTTTGTAAACAGGTGGGACATATTAAAACAGCCGTAGGCAATGGAATTGACTGTTGCTCTGCAAATAAGGAGGGGAGGTCATGGACAACAACTCTCATATTCACAGACCCAATGCCATACTAAATAGCTCTGCAGCTCCTCACCGTCCCTATCTCTCTGCCTTTGTTTTCTCTCTTGTTTCACAAACACATGCACACACATACGCACACAACCAGAGTATCCCCCTCTTCCTGTCTTCTCATCATGTTTCCCTTTATATATGACTCGGCTTTCTTTCCGTCTGTCTCTCTTTTTCCCTCCCTTCTCACTCTGTTCTGCCATAACTCGAGCCAACTCCCCGTAATGAAACTCTAATGGCCTGCTATTCGTTTCCGCTCTTTGCTTAGTGAGGTGATGCAGCAAGGGCTAATGGTCCTATTTTGTGTGTGCGTGTACGAGTATGCGTACATGTCCAGGACTGTAACACATATAGGGAGAGAGTGGTATCTGCAGCCTTTGGGCCTTATAACATTTCACATGCTGCTGCGGTGGCCAGGTGCTTCCCATAACTCTAAGTAATGTTTCAATGCCATCCTATTTAGAGCTATGAGGTAGATGCAAATGCAAATGTGTGTGTGTGTTTGTGTCAGAAAGAGAGAGGGGTGATCCTCGGGGAAAGCAGATAGATGGAATAATGCATGTTTTGAATATTATTACTATGCAGTATCTGGATGGAATATTGGGACGCATTCAAGCACTGATGGGACTCGGTAATGGCAGCACTGTCTGGGACTGGACGCACACACTTCTTATGAGAAGCTGACACGCATAAATGACTTAGATTAATGATGTTGCAAACGTTGAGGAATACAGGTGGTTCAATTTCTTCAAACTCTGTGTTTTCATTTCACAATCCGTCTCCATACGCCTTTACTACAGCGTACGTGTGTGATCGTATGTGTGCACACATGTATGCGGAACCTATCACATTGGTTTTGATTATCAATGATAGGCAGTGTAATGAGGTGCCATAAAATCTGATTAATTTGAAGCTGGGCGAGAAACTGGTGCCAGATGCTCCCTGCCAGCTTCTCGCTCCCATTCTCCCTTTTTGCTCTCTCTCTCTCTCTCACACACACACACACACACACACACACACACACACACACACACACACACACACACACACACACACACACACACACACACACACACACACACACACACACACAGGGTGGTCCATTGTATATACATATCTGCGTCAGCTCTTGTGAGAGTAAATGCAACTCCATCTCTGTTACTTACTCTCATTCTCTGTCTGCACTAATTCACATTCAATCTTTGTTTGTGTGAATGAGGTAAAAACCAATGGAAAGAAAAAAAACATTGATTAGGTTTAGCTTATAGCCATTACACCCTTAGCACGCCCAATCGCGTCTGATCTCGGAAGCTAAGCAGGGTTGGGCTTGGTTAGTATTTGGATGGGAGATCTCCTGGGACTACCAGGTGCTGGAAGCTTGGGGGTGGCACGGTGGTTAGCACTGTTGCCTCACAGCAAGAAGATCCTGAGTTCAATTCCACCATCAGGCCAGGGTCTTTCTGCGTGGAGCTTGCATGTTCACCCATGTTTGTGTGGGTTCTCCCTGGGTGCTCTGGCTTCCTCCCAAAGACAGACTGGCGAACTGTCCAGGGTGTACCTCACCTCTTGCCCTAAGATAGGATAAGTGGAAGTTAAATGAAAAACTTTGAGTTGATTGAAAATTATTCCACTTAAACTGGAAACTAGGTAATTCTGTGCCAGAATTGTCAACTGGAAAGTCCCCTCAAGTTCTCTTTTCAACTTGGGAAGTCAGAGAAGTCCTACAAAGCCTTGCCTTTTGGATCCACAATGGCAGCAGTGAAATTAAAAAGTGGTAAAACTTGTAATCTTTACTATAACTGTTGTATACTTGTGACTTAAACAGAGACCACTGTCCAGGTGCTTTCTGTGAGCCTGCTGCAGTAGATAGTAGTAGGCGCAGGTAGATGCATGAACGCTCTACCATGATTTTCCAACTGCTGCTATTGTAGCATGGTCAGCTCAGGAGTGATGAGCTAAAAGAAAAACATCTTTTTGGTTGATGTATTGTGTTGGAATTTTTTTTACGTGTTCCGTTTCCCCCTCACTCTCATTTGTATGGAGAGCTCCAAATAAATAAATAAACACAACGTAGTGAAATAATCATCAAACTATGAATATTGATGATTAAAAAGAAATTTTGTGGGGCTATTGCTGCATGTCACCCCCCCTCACTCTTCTACCTTCCAAATAAAGTAGAAATGGCTCTCTGAACCTTTCCAAGAAATCCTAAAAAATATTAATAACACCGGCAGCACCACTAGCATATAAAAGCTTCTGTTGTGGTGCTAACAGGCATTTTGCAGGCATACAAAATGTTATAGAGCAAAACATAAAGAAGAAAATGTTTCTGTAACGGTGCATGAATGTAGCTTTTTCCAGTTCTGGCAGTCAATAACAAATAAAAATGTAAATGAATTGCAAATCACAGTATTTCATCATTATATGCTCCAGAACTACATTATTAATCAGAATCAGAATCAGAAAGGGTTTTATTGCCAAATGTTGAGCGGGTTTACAACATTAGGAAATTGCTGCGGTGCTTCAGTGCAAACATACTGTTATAAATACTGTTATAAATTAAGCTTAAATAGACATGAAAATAAAAATGAGAATAAGAATTAAAAGTGCTAAGTAGATAGATAGATATATACATGATATATACATGAGTGCAGGTGGTGATCAGTGCCAAACATGGAATGATGCAGTGAACACAGCGTAGGGTCATGTGTTAGTGGTGGGAACAGTCGTACGGTTATTGTTCATGTGTCCAACAGCAGAGGGGAAGAAACTGTTCTTATGGCGAGAGGTTCTGGTGCGAATGGACCGGAGCCTCCTGCCTGAGGGGAGCAGGTCAAACAGACTGTGTCCAGGGTGAGAAGGGTCAGCTGAGATCCGAGCTGCACGCCCCAGTGTCCTGGAGGTGTACAGGTCCTGCAGAGATGGGAGTCTGCAGCCAATCACCTTCTCAGCAGAGCGCACAACACGCTGCAGTCTCTGTTTGTCCCTGATAGAGGCTCCAGCGTACTACACGGTGATGAAGGAGGTGAGGATGGACTCGATGATTGCAGTGTAGAACTGCATCATCGTCCGTGTTGGCAGGTTGAATTTCTTCAGCTGCCTCAGGAAGTACATCCTCTGCTGGGCTTTCTTGATGACGGAGGTGATGGTGGGCTCCCACTTCAGGTCCTGGGTGATGGTGGTACCCAGGAAGCGGAATGAGTCCACAGAGGTGATGGGGGTGTCAGTCAGGATGATGGGGGGAGTGGAGCTGTGTGCTTCCTGAAGTCCACAATAATCTCCACTGTCTTCTGGGCATTCAGCACCAGGTTGTTGTGGCTGCACCAGGACACCAGACGTTCAACCTCCCTCCTGTAGGCAGACTCATCCCCGTCAGAGATGAGTCCAATAACGGTGGTGTCATCTGCAAACTTGATTAGCTTGACAGACTGGTGGGTGGAGGTGCAGCAGTTAGTATACAGGGAGAAGAGCAGGGGAGAAAGAACACAGCCACCTATGTCTGAATGACTGAGTCTTTGTGATGAAAAGTTGTATAATGAAATACATTTCATTTCCTGTCATCTTATATGTGGTTTTGTTTTATAATGTCTTTTTCAGTCATTACATTCTGAACGCCGGAGCTTGTTTTTGTGTTTCAAAGAAATGAAAGCACATGGTTGCGAGATTTGTGTTGAGGACTGGCGCTGTCGCCCATGTCAAAATGCTCACCTTTGTAAATATCTGGGCAACACATAGGTACACATAAATTAAGGTTTGTTATTTGAATGAAGGTGGTAAGGGTAGCAATTTGATTCCACTTTCCTTCCACCGTTATAACATTAAAGTTTCTGAAGGCGTGTTACAGCCACAGTATATGTATCGAGTAAAAATACGAACCATGTTAACAGAGGACCTGTGTTCTTGGCAAGGCTTTCATGTTAGCAGGCCAATTAAAAGAGGGAATCTGAAGAACATCCAGGCCAGCCAGGGCTTTCTTCAGATTTGGCTTAATTACTCCAATTCAAGCTAAAATGTTGTTAGGAAAACGTGTTCATAAAGTGAACCATTTAAAACAGTAAGTTCTTGTTAGTTTTAATGATTAAATGTCATTTATCTATCTGTGTACTCCACTATCTTTCTGTCTATCTTGCTTTTCTTTGTATTTTCATCTGATTGCCTGTACATTTCTTTCAGTATTCAGCTGTGATGTGGTGCGGACTAAATGAAGGAAAAGGTCAATTGCTGTTGTCAAGTAAACCCTTATCTGGATTTATGACAATGCTCAGGCAGAGGGGGAATATGTGAGAAGAAGAGGGCCTCATCCTGCCCTCCGCGTTGCCTTCGTGCCAATTACGACACACTTAAGCATGCTCACATACACAATTTCACACAATATCCACACATGCAGTATCACACTGTCTCTTTCTTCCTTTTTCGTTTTTGTCTTTCACACATACACGTTTCTGTCTAATTAATGCAGGAACCTTCTGGCAAGCGTGAGCTGACCTGAAAAGAACTTTCCTCTTTCCACTCTCACTGTCTGCTCTTTTCCTTATCAAACTTTCCACCTTTTTTTTAACGCATGTCAAAAGAAGGTGCAGTTACCTGTAACCTTACACATCAAATCTAGATCTCGCATTGCTACTGTGAGGAAGATATCGGCTATTACCGTCTAAACCAGGATTTTCTCCTAGATCTTTTTTCTTTGAATAGAAAGGCTCTCTGTGTGGATTAAGTTTCCTTCCTATGCACACTTGTAGTTAGTTATAAAATGAAAACAAGGGACAGATCTAGTTAAGACTGGCTGAATAAAGAAGGAGCTAATTATTGTTTCATGTGTTTTATTCTTATTCATTGTATAATTATCATTTATAATAGTAAATTTGATAATATACAATAATACTATGATATACAGCCGTGCAGCAGGTGACCTGTTGTATTCTTGCCAACCTCTTAAAATCAAATAAAAATTAAAACATTTCAAAGATTCAAGATTCGAAGTGTTTGTTGTCATGTGTACAGAAGAAATAGCATTTCTCTGTGCAATGAAATTCTTCCTTTGCTGTCCATACACAAATGCCAAGTTAGGTAGGGTTGAAGGAACAAGAATAAAGGATAAAATGAAGACACGATGTTAAGATAAATAAGGTAAAAATAGGGATAAAAATAGTAAAAGAGGTATACAGTTGTCAAGGAAGTACAAAGGATTAATGTGCAAAATGAACTTAGTGTGCAAATTGTGCTAATGTGCAAACTGCAGTTGAGGTAGGTGCTGTTCAGGAGTCTGATAGCAGTGGGGAAGAAGGAGTTGTTGAGTCTAGATGTCCTGGACTTCACACTTCTAAACCTTCGTCTCGAGGGCAGAAGTGTGAACAGTCTGTGAGGGTGTGTGGGGTCTCTACGGATGGAGGCAGCTCTGGACTCTGGACAATGGTAGATGCTCTGCAGAGAGGGCAGCAGGGTCCTGGTGATCTTCTCCACAGTTCTTACCCCTCTCTGCAGGCATTTGGTCCATAGCACTAGTGCTGCCGTACCATGCAGTGATGCAGCTGGTCAGTGTGCTCTCCACAGTGCAGCTGTAGAAGCTGCTGAGGATCTTGGCTGACATCCCAAATTTCCTCAGCCTCCTCAGGAAATACAGCTGCTGCTGAGCCTTCTTGACCAGCTGTGTGGTGTTCAGTGTCCAGGTGAGGTCCTCACTGATGTGAACGCCCAGGTACCTAAAGCTGCTCACCCTCTCCACTTCACTCTCCCGGATAAACAGCAGCTGGTGAGGCCTCTTCTTCTCCTTATGTCCACCATCATCTCCTTTGTTTTATCAGTGGTGAGGGTGAGGTTGTTGTCCTCACACCATGACACCAGACCGGCCACCTCTGGTGAAAGAGGATGGATAGATGTATGAAATAAATAGCAAGGAAAATTATGGTATTTTTTTAAGCAAAATAGATAAGAGTAATCAATAGTTGTTGATGCTATTATTTAGACCAGGTGTTTCAAACTCATTTTATATCGGAAACCACTTTGATGTTAATTGGTCAGGACCAGTTAGGCACCCCTTTCTGTCACTGTTACGATGTTTAACAACACATTTAATCTTAATATAAGAAAATGAAGTGCAATTTCAACTGTACGTCTCAGTTTCTCTAAATGATTAAAACAAAATGCTTCTGTTGTAAAGTGAAGCAATCTATCAACACAACTCTCTATTTATAAGAAATTAGTGTAAAATTACAGAAACATTTCTGGAAACTTGTTTCCCAGACAGTAATTATGAAACAGTTTTTGTCCTTTTAGTTTCAGTCCTTTTACTGTACTGCTTTACTTTCACTGTGTACCCAATGTAAAACACAGAAATCTCTATAGTACTAAAAACCAGGATCTTCTTTTGTCATTTAATTATTTATCAATTACTTCATTACTTTGGTGGAGTATGAGTGGTCATAGAGGAGGTCTTTATCTGGAGGAAAAGTGTTACCACTTTTGAAAACACTGGTAAAAGTCTAAAATTGATGCCATCTATTTCATTTTCCAAAGCCAACCAATGGGCCAGATTGGGGTCTTGGCTAATGTGCTTGTGGCTCTTGGGGCCTTTTGTCTGACACCCCTATCCTAGACCTTTATTTTACTAAAACGGAACTTTGAGTCATTTTTGTTGTTAATAATTGATGAAAAATTGTAAAGTATGCAGCTTTTTTTCTCTTCTGAAGTTGGGCATTCCAGAAAAAGTTTGAGAAACAATACAGATCACATTAACATAAATTAAATATATGAGCTGAAGTAAATGGGTTAACATTAAATAGTCTTTCACTTGGCCATAGACACACTTTCTGTGCTTTGCCCAGTTTAGTGTTGTCCAGTTACCAGTACTGTTGGTCCCGAGGTGCTGCTGTTCGACCAAGCAGTTCAGAAGCATGTGGCTACTGCTATTGACTTCGCATTGTTGCTGATAGGGAAACACAGCTGCTCCCCTGGAGAGTTGGTGCTCATTGCTAAATGCTTTGATCCTCGTTGTACTGTTAAAGTCCATTGCTGTTGCTGACTAAACTTGTTTTTGCAGTCGTAAGCAGGCTCTCGGTTTGCTGCACTTGTGACAGAGAGCTCAGACAGGAGAGCGGTCAGACTAGTGAAAGACCATTATTTCTGAACACACAGGTACGAGTGGACCAGAGAGATTTAGAAGACCTGCTGCAGGAATGGTCACGTGGAAAACAAGTTATCAGAGGGTTGCAGAAAGTATCCAGTATTACTGTTTACCTTTTTATGTTAAAGGCCTCATTTAAATCACACAAGTGAAGAAACTGATCTGTTGCCTGGTAGCATGGTACCTAAAAAGCACACTATATCCTGTAGAATATTTCTTTATTTGTTTTTTTGAAGATGGTTGTGGAGACGGCCTGATGTGTCCAAAAGGCTCCCATATGTTTTCAGTTAAAATCTGCCAAGTGTGAAAGTCATAGCATGTGATTCACAGCACTTTCATATTTATTAATTGAACCATTCAGTGACCCCAGTGCCACATATAAGGAGGGATTCTGGAAAAGACGTCTGGTGAGGGTGATCAATGAGAACAGCTTAATATTGATTTACATTGACTTTTCTCAATAAGTAGATAAGTGGACACAAACTATTCCAACATAAGAGAAAATTTGACTTTAGTTCTCCCAAATTTAATTCAAAGTGAAGGCTTGTTGTTACTACACAGTAGAGGAGATCCTGCAGATGCATCTGTGCAGCCTAGAAGGGGAGATTTGCAAAATCGAAATGAGGTAAGACATTTGCTTTCTGTTGAAAAACAAAAAGTTTCAGAATGTACCAAGTTGAATACTGCAGTATGCTACACTTGGTAGTCTTACTGAGCAGTCTATCAACATTGGAGACCACTGTTCAGTGTCAAAAACAGGCAGAGGCTGCTTCTCCGATCAGTGAGCAAAGCAGTGTGGTGAAACAAAGGTAGCAGAAACTGCAGATAGAGCATAAAAAAAAACCAAGACCACTATTTTTTATCTATTTTTACAATGCTGAGCATACCCAGTTTCTTAGTTATCCATCTGAGTCCTTCTTAATGTCTTAAGTCATAGCCTACAGCAAGATTTTAGTCATCCACGCTACCCTAACATAATCACTGTGCCCAACTGTGTTATCTTTTCAATGCAGCTCTTTTAAACTTATAGGGAAGTCATGTTATGACCATTGAGTTTTACAATTACTTTATAGCTTTCATGTGTTTGTATGGATCATAGAAAACACTGTTTTTGTCATAGTTACAGTAAATGTGGGAAGATCTCTGGTTGGGGACACAGGGAACAGGGACGTGGTCACCTTTGTTTGTGTGATGTTGGCGTCTCTCTAGTTTTTGATTATAAACTATTGTCCTTATGTGTTTTATCGTCTGGTTTTTTAATATCATTTTAGTCAAGATTATCTGTAATATGTGTGTCTACCAGGTTTGTGCATGAGCCTAACAGAACACTTAATAAGGTTTTATGAAGTGCGTCTTTGTGCAAACATTTCTGCACGCCTGTTTATCTGTGTCTCTATCAGCATGGTGCTTTTCAGATTTTATTTTCCAGCCATCATCCGACTGATTATGTGATCCAAGGTTCAGAAGTTTTCATTTACCTCTGTCTTGAACGGTAATGATAAAGGCTCAGATTATTAAAATGACTCTCTCCCGCTGCCATGAAACATATCAAGAGCAAATGGGAGGGCTTTGATTTCTCAGTTTCCCTCAATGACTCTGCGAGTGGCTTTGAGGTCTGGTTTGAACTAGAGATGGAGAAGGCAAACACATTGAAATTAGAACTGGGTGGTTAGATGCAATTATATAGTTTCAGAAATTCTCATTCCTGTCAGTTTGTTGTACATTAGAAAATGTAAGTGACGTTTCAATAAAATCTCCCATAAAGTTCAATTCTGCTTTATTTTGTTCTGTGACTGCAATTATCTTTTGGCATACAACATCAAAACCATTCGTTCAGCTTTTCTGACATGTTTTTCTATCTGGAAAACACATTAAATGGTACTGGTGCTTGTTGAGTGCCAAGACATTAACTTTAATATAATCCAATTGAATCTATGTTCATTTTCACATAAAACATGGTGTTTTGACCTTGACTTGGAGTAGCGTGAAGGAAAATATGAATAGTTCTAGATGTATTTATTTCAGTCAAAGCTTAGCATAATTCTGGTGTTTTACTCAAAGTGAGCAGGCATGAGAAGAAAAGCCAAATATAAATTAGTCCTACCAAAGAAATAACTTGGTACACCAAAACAAAATAAAAGTAAATATTTTGTGGACAAAAATACATGTACAGGGCACAAATAAATGTAAAAAGCAAAACAAAACAAACAAAAAAAGAGTGTTTTTTTTTTACAAAACTCAGTAAATGTGAAACTCCCCGGGAGCAGACCGCCCACCGAAGCGTTTCCTGGTGGCCTGAGGGCTGTTTTTCCCTGCTTTGAGAAGTCAAATTGACCAGCAATAATGTAGCAAGCAGGAGTTAATGGACCTTTCAGTATCCATGCATTTAACATTTGTTATGCTTGCTGTAATGTCCCACACAAAAAGTTGCATATACCATGTACACATTAAGAGATACATTAACTGTGAAATCAATGGGAAGAGTATAAGGAATGATGAAATAGAAAGGGAGAAGGTATAAATAAAAACCAGAAAAGACCTCACCACAGGGAGACGTGTGTACTTTAATTGTTGTAGCATCTGTTCTCTGAGAATTAATGAGTATCTGTGTGGCCTTTTTTGTATTTGAATGTTTTCAATCTATTGAATAGAATCTTTTGACTTTTTAATAAAGCAGCCAATTGTATAACTAGTCTGGTTTGTGTTACAACACAAAGGGTTAGCATACAAAGTTAGCTTGGCGGTTTACAGGTTGGCCTGGCATAGAATTAAATTATTACTTTGCCCCTAGTGTGTGTGTGTGTGTGTGTGTGTTTATCAAAATTGTAATTATAAAATTATAAATTATCAGACTTTAAAAAATATTATAGGAGATCAATAAATCAGCCAATTTTTTCACAGGTAGTTTTTCACAAAGTACAGTAAAGTATTGGAGGTTATATGTGTTATTGATTTGGACGGGTCAATGATTCTGCCATCTGGAAGGTGAAGCACAAGCAATCCTTCATTGTCAGTGCAAAGGTGAATGCTAATAGGTAAGGTTAGCTAGCTTAAAGTTGCTGCAAAGTTGATCCATGGGTCACTACGATCAGGGTCACCAAATTAGTCTCCAATTAACCTAACGTCATTAACTCCATGAGGTTCTTCTTGCTGTGAAGCAACAATGCTAACTACTGCACCACTGTGCTGCCCCATGATATCTGTTTAAAATGGTTTTCTTTTCAGGTAAACCATGGCTCAAATGTCAGCAGCTGTGAACGAAGCAGCAAGTACTTTTTGAATCGAGTTGAACTACTATACTGCATTTTGGCTAAATATCTAACCATCCACTTCTTTCCGCTGGTCCAATTTAGGGTTGAGGGGAAGGCTGGAGCCTATCCCAGCTATCTGTAGGGTAGCCAGAAATGTGAGAGTGAATGGTTGGATAAACTTGCATAAAATCTTTGATGGGGAGTGGATGAAAAGCCTCTTTTTAGTCTCCAGGTGAGCATTTCAATAAGGAAGTGACAGCACAGGAAAACTACGAAATGTTCTATCGCATATATTGCAAGAAAAGAGTTCTACCCAGGACCTGATAATGGATATTCATCTGGGGACCTAAACTGTTTCTGCTTTGCAACAGCATCTCTTCTTAGTAATTATCTGCGCTATAAGAGACTGAAGAAGTTCTGTATATCTATTTAACTCTATGACACAAGTGCTGCCGGATCCACCCTCTACCTGCCCCCCCCCCCCCCCACACACACACACACACACACACAAGTGCTCAGACACTCACAGGTATATTGTCTTATATAAAGCTGAAAGCTGTTATTAGTGTTGTAATCACTTTACTTCAGAAAGCCCTGCACATGTCCATTATGGTATTTATAGAGTATGTACTGCTGGATGGTAAAATTCAGATGACGGATGACCAGTGAGGTAATCGGCTAATCATGGCAAGAGCATTGCTTAATTACTTTATTCATTCAAGGTGACATTTGGCTACGGCATGCCCACTCTCTTAGTCAGTTTGCAAGCCAAGTGAAAGAGAATTAAGGCTAAATGGGGGGCATGCATTAGTGTCTAGACTGATGGTAAACATCTTTCTACCTGACAAGAAGATGAGTTTAATTCTCCATATCTCTGCATTTGTGAAGTTTCCTCTTTCTTCCTGAAGGTGTCCACTCTCTTTACACACCCAGCTTTAATTAATATAGTGATCACAGCCTGTCGTTTCAAAAGTCATATGAGTCGTCTTCTGTGGCTAAAATTGCATTTGTGGAGCTTGTTTTAAAAACCAAGCTGTATATATTTAATTCTGCTAGCACACAGGCACGTGATGCATATTTACGCGCTTACGCGATACATGTACAAAGGATACAAATACACACGCAGATACACACACAGAAAAACTCAAATAATGAAATGGCCCGTGGTTATATATCCCTTCTTGATGCGGACCCAGAGGGACAGAGATTTATGACTCTTGTCTTTACAATCACTTTTGGATTCAAATCTCACCACAACACACAAAAAAGCACCACAACACAAAGGCGTGTGCATGCATGTTGCACAGCAAGCAGAGAGGCTTTATGTGTCCTCATATCAGCACATCAGAATGATAAATGCACACGACGTATTGAGCTGCACATAATGCAGCCTCATTTAGACAGACTCAAGAAAACTGAATATGAAGTAATGGATTTACCAGTGAGTACCCAGAGATATTTGAACACACTGTTTATGTTGTACGATTGGATTATTTTATACTTCAGTTTATTAAATGAGGTACAGCTGGCTGAAACGGGTGTTTTCTAATACAAATAATCTTGCAATAAATTCAAACTCAATAAAGAATATTGTGGTTTTCCTGAAATGATTTTACATTAGTATGTTTATGTTGGGAGTTTCTAGCTTATTGTACACTATTGTAATACAGTATTGTTCAGTACAAAATGACTGAATAGTGAAATATTTTCCCTAACATTGCACTAAAAGGCTTTTTAACCTTAGTCTTATAAGACCTACACGTCTCATATGGTTTACTCGTGAAAGTTCCTTCACAGTATTGTTCAGTATTGTTATAATTCTCATTAATATTTTTGCTTGAAATAAATATAAAGCATACTTTCTTGAAAAAAATCATAAAATAATAAAAAAATTTAAAATGATACATACAGTCATTCGTTACACCTTTCTAGTACTTGATTAGATCCCCTTTACATCCATATAGGTGTCTCCTGTGGCACAACATCTTAAAGGTGCTCTATTGCATTCAGGTCAGTGTAACTGCAACTTGTGTAATTTTGCTTACTGTATTGCAAAGTGGTTGAAATGTACAAGCTGGCTGATTTTTCAAATCATACCAGCATGACTTCACACGTATATTGACATTTATTGGTCTTTACAGCGTTCCTTCCTTTTAAGTCATGTCCCTTTTTTTGATTTCATTTGAAAAGTCATATTTAATCACATCTAGTTCTTTGTGGAAATTTCCTGGACATCCTGCAAAAAGGTCGCTTCTGTGTAATATAAGATAAATAACGGTACACCGTGCTAGGTTGGACCCACGTTTGCCTTCATGGCATAGATTCAATGAGATGCTGAAAATAATCAGAAGAGATTCTGGTCCATTTTCACATGTAGCATCACACAGTTGCTACAGATGAGAATTTTCCCTTCCACCACATCCCAAAGGTGCTGTATTAGATTAACATCTGGTGGTTGTGGAGGTCATTTGAGTACATGGAGCGCCTGCAGGATGCAGCCACCAGAAAACTACCATCAAAAAATTGCAGAACAAATACCAAAAGTCATCCAACCAGGCAGGATTTTTCAAATCTGCTGTTGTACACTTTTGGTGAGTGTGTGCAAATTGTAGCGTCAGTTTCCTGTTGATAGCTGACAGCATCCTGTTCATGGAAAAGGATACTTTTCATTTACAACATTTATTTCCTGTAGCTAATTACTTTTACATAAATATGAAATAGACAGGGTTGAAAAAGGAATGCAGTGTAGCTTTACTCATATATGTCAACAGCTTCGATGAGCATCTATGCATCTGTTAATCCCCCACAATGATTCTTGCCTTCATAAAGATTCAGATAATACAATTGAAAGCACAGCATCATTAGGCATTATCCTCAAGGACCTCACCACCCGACCAGCTTCACTCTCTGGGGCTTAGAGGAGGTGCCCCTGGGACATATCTGGATTTAACACCAAGGCAGCCGCCCCAAGAATATTACAAGCACAGGAAGCGCATGCTTGTCTCAGTCACTTTCATATGCGGGAGGATTTATTTTTCATTTAAAATTTAAAAGATTGTCTGAGGATCTCACCAGCACAGTTTCTACATGGCTAACATCCTTCGAGGAAGGATTAAAAAAAAAAGAAGCAAACATATTTACAGCCATTAGTTTATGGTAAAGCTTTATATCGTGGACTGAATCTGTTCACATTTCCATCCTTTGTGAATGACTTCATGAAATATAAACCATACATTTCAAGTAGATGTGCAGCCGGGGTGTGCAGCTCGTTTAAGTGCGCTTGTCACCAAGACTGCCAACCATGAATTAATGAATCAAGTTGAAAATGTCAAAGCAGGTCCCGGATCGCTCTGCTGTGGTTCAGCTGCAGAGCACTGTCAGCATCAGGCGGCTAACTGATGGTAAAAGGCCTTACTCACAAAACAAACCAGTCACACAAACACACACAGATGCACACACATAGTATCTGCCAAGCCATTCCATTTCTCTTGTTATAAAAAAGGTCATTCTTGTCTCTTCTCTTGCTTCAGTGGGTGGTCAAATCTCTGCACTCCAGCCCTCTATGCATAAGAGTGCTGGAACATCATTATTATGTACACATTTTTCCATCTGGTATATGTAAATGTTCTCTTTCTCCCGTAGCCAGACTGACATTGCGATTTCATTTACCTATCGGTGCAATAGCCTGCATCCTGCTCAGATCCATCATAATGCCACAGTACTTTGACTTCCTCTCGCCAGATTGCCATTAATAGACAGAGGATGTATGTATTCATTCCTGAGGTGTAAAAAGTAATCAGGTAGATGCATTAAGGGCAGAAGGGTGATAATCCTCTCCTCTTTGCACTCTCATCTTTCGTTGCCTTTCATCACCCTCTTCTCGGTGCATGCCGGGAGCAAAATTTGATTGATAAGGAAAGCATAAACAGCGTGACATGGAGAGAAGCTGAGTTCATAAAGAACATCATCGATTGTTTGGAGTGCTCGGGAGACATCAGCACATGCCAGCACAAATTTAAGTCTGCATATAACAAAGGCGATGATATCATTAAGTTCATTCCTGCAAATGTGTTATTTCATCGTACAGCTTATGTCATGATCATTAGAAATTCTGGGGTGGGGATCTTGTGACAAATAACCAGGCAATGTAATCGTTTGCCTCTCAGGCAAGTTTCTGGTCCTTTGACTGCAGCTGACATGAACCAATTCTGCTTTTGCTGGACATTTTGGTCAGAGTAGCCCTGCTTTCAACGCTTGCAGCAGATCTCAGAGTAGAAGAAGGGTTTTTGTCACCTACTGCACTCCAAACATTGGAGCTGGAGTTTGTCCCACTGTAAAATCAGTCACTGGTGAATGGGTGGAGTGACTTCAAGAGCTGTTTGTTGCAACCTGCTTGCTAAAGCAAAATGTATTTCAGGTGGCATTTCGCTCTCAGATATTAAAAAAAGGAAAAACCAAAAAAAAAAGAAGAAAAATTTATATACCAGGGCAATGAAACCAGTAAGTTTACATTTACAAGAACACCCATCCTAAATCCAAACCTAAGACATATGACTTTACAACCAACTGGATGTGTATAGAACTGCATATGTTCTACACATTATATAACGATGTTTCCCTTCAGCAAGTCTCTGTTTCTGTTTATTTGTCTCACATTCTGTGTCTTTTGTTCTGAACACAGAGCAATCAGTGGGTGGAATGAATCTCAATAGATGCCCATTATGTTAGCTTCCAACACAATATGTTAGCAACTCATGCTGGTTTCCTCCATATGTAGTGGAAAAAAGATCATCTTCTATTAAAGAAGACTTCTGTTTGTCATCTTTTTGGGAAATACTGTAACATTTAGCTTAACAAGTCAATATAAAATTGAAAAGTTGAAAAGACAAAATCCCTTTTTGACCAAAAGTCTTAGAAGCATTTTCATATTTTTAGCTTTCTAAGAGATGTAGGACTACTCTGAAATAATATGAGATATTTTATTTGACTATGTTTTCGAAGATAGTCCAACAACTGAGACTATTTTAAAAGCAAATGTATTTGGTCCTTGGATAATTACGACTTTGTAGGATTTTTTTTGTATGTCTCTGTTTGTGTGTGCACATATCTTCAGTGGGAGAGTGCATTATGTGCTGCCCATTTCTTGAAATGAACAGATGGAGGAAAGCGGCAAAGGTCAGTGCATCCACATACAGCTGGTGTTCAGGGTGAAGGAAGAGTGCGGTTTTGTCACCTCTCTCGCAGCTTCATATGTAGTTGAAGTATTTCATATTATTGAATCTGTGGCCTGACATAGTCGGTGCACATAAAGTAAAAAATGCTTCCTTCCAATGTAGTATAAACGTGACCCTGAGCTGAGACTCAGAAGTGCATAACCAGGCTCTGAACAACGGGAGAGTTCAGCATGACACTGACATTTACATTGTACCAGGAGCTTCAGTCATTCATTCACCTATTTTCTCATCCATGTGGATTCACATTCATTTCAAACTCTTTTAAAAAAGTAAACAAAGTGGTTAAGCTGCGCTGTCTCTTCATGAAAATAGCATTTTCACAGAGTATGACATTTAGTTTGTTTACCTTAACAGCTAAACATATTCTCACAGGTCGGCAGAGTTCAGCTCCTTAAAGTTTAAGATGTTTCCTTGTTTTAACAGTTCCAGAAGGGAACCTGATGCATTAGTTTAAATAAATCTCTCTAATGGTGAAACAGACCTTTTTAAAAATCCTTTCAGAGCTGTGGCAGATAACCGGCATGGTAAAAGACTGGCCTAATAACGAATGAGTTATCTAAGGCCAACAGATGACTTGCAGAAACAATGCTGATGATTGAGCAAAACAACTACGCATGTGTGCGCACTTGCAACACACGTGCACTTACACACAGACACACACACACAGGCCTAAAAAGATGTGTTTGCACTCTGGGGGAAAAAGTTTTCAAAGCACATTAACATTTTATTCTTTGTGCATTTAGCGATCCCTCCGACTGTACCATGACTCACTTGAGATTAACACTAGAAGCTGTGTGTTTGTCGAGCGTGGGTCAAAGAACCATTATGTGAAACCAAAAGTGTTGAGTTTTCTTTTCTGAAGTTATCCTTAAAAACTCCAAATGATCTACAATGTACTGGATCTCTGTTTGTTTATATGTGCGCGTCCGCGGCTCTGTCCACCACCACGCCGATGTCCATTACTTTTATGAGGCTTTTGAGTTATGACCTTTAATAAGAAGGCATTATGGGAATTTTTGGTGTCTTGGCTCTTCTCCAGAATTATAAGTTCATCCTCTGAGGTTGCTCAGCAATAAAGTTGTCAGCTGAATATTGCCCACCCAGAGAGAATTTACTCCCTTTTATAAGTGTGTGCGTGTGTGTGTTTGCTCAGCCCCGTGGTTTGGTCATGACATTTACGTTGGGTATTATTGCCACGCTGAGAGCTGCTGACTGACAGACATTAATTGCACTTTTTTTTGTGACTCACAGCTTTTGAGAGATCACTGTGCCCTGCTAATACTCAGGAGTTCCTTTGTTGATGCAGACACATTTGAACAGGCAAAATGCATGGCCCACATTCTTACCCCATATTTCCACCACCTTGCCCCTGAGACTCGCTTTCTCAGTGGGCAAGTTCCAGGTTTAACCCCCTTCATGGGAGTAAAACCACCAGTGATGGATGCTCACTATATAAAATCTGTGTGTGTGTGTGTGTGTGTGTGTGTGTGTGTGTGTGTGTGTGTGTGTGTGTGTGTGTGTGTGTGTGTGTGTGTGTGTGTGTGCATGGTCTCACAGATGTAGTATTTTAAGGCTAGTATGCTAGTTGTCAAGAACCGAAGTTCAACACACAAGCTGGACCCAGGAGCAGAACACACACACAGCGGTACGAGAGAAAAAATAAACTTTATTATAACTGAGAGTGTCCCGGGAGAGTAGAAGGGAGAAAACGCACGGAACCAGAGAAACCGAGGGACCGGGAGAAGAATCGCGCAGGAAACGCCGAGAGCGGGACCGTGGGAGGCTGAAACAGAAAAAGAAAAAAGGATTATTGGGGTGCGGGTAAACCGGCAGCATACGAGGGGAGGTAGTGTACGCGTCTTACGATGATAGCGGGGCCAAGGGAACCGGAGGGAGGGGTGAGGGTCCATGGGGAGAAGCTCCAGAAAGGGCGAGGCGGCTGGGGTTGATCGTGATCCAAATTCTGGACAGGCAGGTGGACAGGCTGGTGACTCAAAACACGCCGAGCAGTGATCTGGGTATACAAGGCAGAGTTAGTACTAGTTCACACGGATAGGATTGCCTAAGGACTTTCCCGTAGGTGTGCGTTACCGCTGAAGGACGATTACGGACTGGCGTGGAGCAGCAGGCTGGGCAGGATTAAATGGTCCACCTGGTGATCGCCTGGGATGGGATGCAGGTGTGGAGTCAGCGGCCACGCCCACGGGAGTGGGCATCCCATCAGCACCTCAGACGCCGGGCCGCGGACCATGACACTAGTATAGATACATTTAGTGCTGACTTTTAGTAATTATTCCAAGCGTTTATCAGGCTTCCCCTCTCTCACTGCAAAATTTGGTTAGTACAAAAAGCCATTTCAGTTTCAGTTTTGGGGGGGGGGGGGATGGGGGGTGTAATCCAAACTGAAATAAAGAAAGGAGGAATGATCACGTTCGGTTTTGCACTTTCACACAGGTTTGCACACAGCTACTGAACAGCTGACTAGTGTTATGGTCTGTCTGCCTGACTCTTCGCTAAATGCAGATTACCAACGAAAAATGATGAGACGGGCAAAGCGAGGCAGAAGTCTTTCTCATCTTCCCCTGAGAAGCAGTATACCCCACCAGATGTCTTGGGAAATGCTAGAAGTTGGAGGCACTTGAGGCGCTTGACTGCAGTTCTTTAGCTAAGCTGAGATCTAGCTGAATTCCCTGTTGATCAGCAAAAAACAGCAGGCAGCTCGTAATAGCCACTCGCTGTCACATCACTTGCACAGAGTATAATTCAGTAGAGTCCACCACAGCTTGCTCAGAATCAGCGAGACATTATTAATGGGCCATCAGCCTTCTAACACGTAATAACATTGACATGAAGATGGACTTTGACTAAGATTTTCCCTGACAGCATGTCTAAATATGTGAGAAATATGGAAAGATGAGGGAGGCTTTTTCACTAAAAGAAAAGGTAGAAGGTAGGCTGACTTTTAGAGGAGCTCACAGGCTTTGCTTCCCAGAGTGTGCAATTTGATGCATCACGGAGAGGATGAAATATCATTATCTGTATGACTGGCTCTTAGCCACTTTAAAGTAGTGGATTCACAGCACTTAAATAAACATGCATATGCCATTTTTATCAAAAATATTCAGAGCACCACTCGTAACTCAGTTCTTGCATGACAGAAGCTGCTCATGATGCTGAAGTCTGAAACTTTTAACCTGCATTTAATACTCTGTAGTTGATGATGGATAACACGCAGAACTCCAGTGTGGCTCTAACCATATTTTTTACAATACGTGAGCAATGTGACAGCTGGAAGACAACAGTGAAATCAGATTACCATGATACACAATCTGTTCAGTGTCGTGTGCCTACGCTGTTTTTTTGTTATTAATTAGAAGATAACCGAAGCAAAAACAAACCTGTATTGTCACAACTGCATCGTCATCAGACTAATATTTGTCCAGTTGTAGTAAATTTTAATCGTACAGACAGGTGCAAATTTTAGGACAAAGCATTAACAGCTTGTGGGGGTTGTCAGTTGTACTGTGGGAAGCGCTTTGCTTGTAGGAATTTTGCCTGTTTAGCACCTTAGAAGGAAAGTCACTGTAAATCAGTGATCACCTTTATCCTGTCATACAGCATTTCTATCCTAATAGGAGTGGTCTCTGGTTGTCAGTGGACCTATTGACGGCTGATGAAGGGCCAATGAAAGCATTGATGATCTTAAAAACTTTGTGAATCATACGCTATGGCCTCTATGGCCACTGGATCTCGTCCCACTTGAACACTTATCATCAAAACACCTCTTCTTCTTCTTCTTCTTCTTCTTCTTGTAGCTGTTCCCTTTAGGAGTAGCCACAATAGATCATCAACCTTCATCTCATCCTATCTCCAGCATCCTCCTCTGTCACACCAACCCTCTGCATGTCCACTTTCACAACATTCAGGAAACTTCCCTGTGGTCTTCTTCTTTTCCTCCTTTTCGTCTCCATATTCAGCATCCTCTGTCCGGTATATCCACTATCCCTCCTCAGCACATATTCCAACCATGTCAGCCTTGTCTCTATAACTTTGTCACAAATCACCTCAGACACCCTCACTATGCCCAAACTTGAATCTTTACTGTTAGACCTGTCTTTTTCTCATTCATTCATGCACACCAAATGAGGAAAAAACTTTTGTTTCATCCCTCTGGGAACCTTCAAGCTGTCTTCTCGCACACTCAATGACTACTAGTCAGGTGGCAGTACAGTAAAACTTGAAAAACAGAAAACATAACAATTTTTGCCTTCGAACAAAGGTTGGGCCTTATTGCTGAAGCTATTATATTTCAAAAGGCGCAGCTGGTTTTGGTTTCCAGTTTGTGTTGCAGTTCTTGCCTTTGCAGACTAGTCGGTGCTATCCACGAAGGATGAGCCCAGCAATCTAATGGCAACCACAAGAATTGAGGTTTGCAATGCAACACGCTCCTTGCAATCAATTTTACACGATATCCTTCAGCAACCTCCAGGAACCATTTGTTAACCTGTTAAGGAAAACTAATTTTTACCAGTTTGTAGCTGCTAGAGAGTTAGTGACAAGTCTCTAAGGCTGTGTGAATGGAGCTTTAGCAATCAGTTTCAGATCAACCGCCTCAAGCAACCAGTTGCCAACTGGTCTGGGAATACACATTTTCTCCTCACAATTGATGGTTGTCAGATGGTTGCTAACCGGTCTCTAATCTTGCTTGACTGTGGCCTTGATTTATCATCTTTCTGGATTCATTATAGTTAACTTTTTTAGATTATTTGTCTGTGGTTGCTTTATTATTCAAATGCATACCTGTTCTTTCTTTCTTTCTTTCTTTTTTTAGTTCAAAATACAAATTTAGTCATTCATCACAGTATAAGTTTTTACTGGCCTTACAGAAAACTAGCTTGTCATTTTTAACACAAATACTATCCTTACAGTGCTCAGCATAAATGAGTACACCCCACTACATGTCAGAAAACCTTTAGTTTCCTTTCAGAATCAACATTTTCTATGAGATACTTTACTACAAAATACTCCCACAAATGTGGGCCATTGATTGCAAACAAGATTTGTTAATTTGCAGAAAAAAAGTGATTTTCCTAACAAATTCATTCAAGCCCATGTCGCAAAAATGAGTACACCCTAATTATGGTCTTAGGAGAAAAGCCATACTTAAGACTACAAAATTCGAATTAACAGGCATTCAACCAGAGGTGAGTCTAATGATTCATTTAAGAGGTGGCCAGCAGGCTTAACAAAGAAAAGCCCTTCCCATTTCATGCTGCCAGCAAGGGCTCCATGTGGAAGAGAAATGTGACAAAATCTGAGAAAGGACACCATTTTGTTACACAAAAAAGGTGAGGATTACAAAAAGCTTAGCAAAGCTTTACATATCAGTCAAAATACTGTAAAATGTAAGTGCAACCATCTTACAGAGACGTCCAGGCTGTGAAGTTAAGATCTCGACAGGAGCGTCTTCTGATGAGAAGGGTTGAAGAAAATTGCCATGCAAGTTCACTGCAGTTAGCTAAAGCAGTAGAAAGCCAAACTGGAGTGACCGTTTCCCGTGACACCATATGGCGCACACTGCAGAGGAATGGCATGCGTGGGTATCGTCCACGAAGGAAGCCGTTCCTGAAGCCCGTGCACAAAAAAGCACATCTAGAATTTGCTAGGGCCCATGCTGAAAAAGATGAAGACTACTGGGACTCTATACTCTGGAGTGATGAGACGAAGATCACTGTTTTTGGAATTAATGGTTTCAAAACTGTATGGCGTTGTAAAGGTGAGGATTTCAACGAGAAACGCATGGTGCCTACAGTGAAACGTGGTGGTGGCAGTTACTGATGTGCGATACCACTGATTTCCTTTCCGATCCGATACCAAGTAAAATTCAGGGTGGTATCGATCTGATACTGATACTCTGTACAAAAACTTCATGTTTCATTGTATTTCATAATACAATATATAATTGTATTATGTAATTGTAATGATAATATAATAATATAGCTTCATAATGATTACAGGACATCAGACTACTTGTTCTTATTGCTTAATAATGCAGAGTTCATCATATAGAAATAAAAAACCTGAAGTTGTGCGCTATGTGAACACGTTGCCTGCCTGCAGCACTAAAGGACTCCATTAGAGACGTCTGTCTCGCCCTAGCAGCGCCTGTCCCTCTCCTCCTCTTCAGTTTGCCTCAACATAAGCTCATCATATTCTGTGATATGATTTACTCTGAGGTGTTTGATGAGGTTAGTGCTGTTGCCACAACACCTCACTGTCTTGACACATGTATCGCAAACCGCGTCTTGGCTGTTTGTTGGAGGTAAAATGCGTCCACACATTTGCGCTCAGCCATTGTTGCGAGTGCGTACACCAGGGGCTGCCGCACTTTTATACAGCCATATATCGCATATAACTATGAAAGGCGTAAGAGGAAGTAGTTCCTTCCAATTTAGACGATCCGAATGATGTAGTTTCTATCCACTGTTTTCCTGTTAATGAAAAACTACAAATTTACCCCAAAGTACTAAAATATTGATATTTTAATATGAGAATCAATTCTAGAACATAAATTACTGGTATCGGAAGAATCGATATTTCAATTTCGATCCGCACACCACTAGTGGCAGTGTCCATATGTGGGGCTGCAAGAGTGCTGCTGGTGTTGGGGAGCTGCATTTCATTGATGGTATCATGAACTCAACAATGTACTGCTCTATACTGAAGGAGAAGATGCTGCCATCACTCCGTGCACTTGGTCGGCGTGCAATTTTTCCAATACGACAATGATCCAAAACACACATCTAAAGCTACTGCTGCATTCCTGAAGAAGAACAGGGTGAAGGGGATTGAACGGCCAAGTATGTCTCTTGATATGAACCCAATCGAACACCTGTGGGCAATTCTGAAGCGACGAGTTGAGCATCACTCTGCATCCAGCATCCAGGCTCTAAAAGAGGTTGTTCTTGAAGAATGGAAAACGATAGATGTTGCAATATGTTGCCAACGTGTGCATTCCATGCCTAGAAGACTTGGTGCTGTCCTTGAAAATCATGGTGGTGATACAAAATACTAGATGCAGTAGTTTTTGTTGCAGGGTGTATTCATTTTTGCTTCAATCATTTTGAGTAAAACTGAAATTTTGTGATCCAAGTTATATTATTAACTTTATTTTCATGTTATGCAGTTAAACAAGTGTTCGATAAAACTTAGCCTGGTGACAATTTTGGAAATTGTTGTTTTGTTCGTTGAGCTACTGATTAAATTCATACTTTTTAAAGGGGGTGTACTCATTTATGCTGAGCACTGCATTTCTCTCCTGTGCTTAGTTCAGATTAATATATGGGTAGGTGAAGATCTTCTCACACAGAGTGGAGAACATGTTGAGGAACATGTACACATGGTAATCAACTAGATAAGCCAGTACAATTGTAAAAGGACAACCAACCTCCTTAGAATTTATCACATTACATGTAAAATCAATGGGTCTTCATTACTTACAGTGGGGCAAAAAAGTATTTAGTCAGCCACCGATTGTGCAAGTTCCCCCACCTAAAATGATGACAGAGGTCAGTAATTTGCACCAGAGGTACACTTCAACTGTGAGAGACAGAATGTGAAAAAAAAATCCATGAATCCACATGGTAGGATTTGTAAAGAATTTATTCGTAAATTAGGGTGGAAAATAAGTATTTGGTCACCTCAAACAAGGAAAATCTCTGGCTCTCACAGACCTGTAACGTCTTCTGTAAGAAGCTTTTCTGTCCCCCACTCGTTACCTGTATGAATGGCACCTGTTTGAACTCATCATCTGTATAAAAGACACCTGTCCACAGCCTCAAACAGTCAGACTCCAAACTCCGCCATGGCCAAGACCAAAGAGCTTTCGAAGGACACCAGGAAAAGTATTGTAGACCTGCACCAGACTGGGAAGAGTGAATCTACAATAGGCAAGCAGCTTGGTGTGAAAAAATCAACTGTGGGAGCAATCATCAGAAAATGGAAGACATACAAGACCACTGATAATCTCCCTCGATCTGGGGCTCCACGCAAGATCTCATCCCGTGGGGTCAAAATGATCATGAGAACGGTGAGCAAAGATCCCAGAACCACACGGGGGGACCTGGTGAATGACCTGCAGAGAGCTGGGACCAAAGTAACAAAGGTCACCATCAGTAACACACTACAACGGCAGGGAATCAAATCCCGCAGTGCCAGACGTGTTCCGCTGCTGAAGCCAGTGCATGTCCAGGCCCGTCTGAAGTTTGCCAGAGAGCACATGGATGATACAGCAGAGGATTGGGAGAATGTCATGTGGTCAGATGAAACCAAAGTAGAACTTTTTGGTATAAACTCAACTCGTCGTGTTTGGAGGAAGAAGAATACTGAGTTGCATCCCAAGAACACCATACCTACTGTGAAGCATGGGGGTGGAAACATCATGCTATGGGGCTGTTTTTCTGCCAAGGGGACAGGACGACTGATCCGTGTTAAGGACAGAATGAATGGGGCCATGTATCGTGAGATTTTGAGCCAAAACCTCCTTCCATCAGTGAGAACTTTGAAGATGAAACGAGGCTGGGTCTTCCAACATGACAATGATCCAAAACACACCGCCCGGGCAACAAAGGAGTGGCTCCGTAAGAAGCATTTGAAAGTCCTGGAGTGGCCTAGCCAGTCTCCAGACCTCAACCCCATAGAAAATCTGTGGCGGGCTGTGTTGCTCGGCGACAGCCCCAAAACATCACTGCTCTCGGGAAGATCTGCATGGAGGAATGGGCCAAAATACCAGCTACTGTGTGTGCAAACCTGGTAAAGACCTATAGTAAACGTTTGACCTCTGTTATTGCCAACAAAGGTTATGTTACAAAGCATTGAGTTGTATTTTTGTTATTGACCAAATACTTATTTTCCACCCTGATTTACGAATAAATTCTTTACAAATCCTACCATGTGGATTCATGGATTTTTTTTTTCACATTCTGTCTCTCACAGTTGAAGTGTACCTCTGGTGCAAATTACTGACCTCTGTCATCATTTTAAGTGGGGGAACTTGCACAATCGGTGGCTGACTAAATACTTTTTTGCCCCACTGTAGTTAAATAACACAAATATGGAGTATTACCTACCACAAAACACCCTCCCCCTTCTGTCAATTGCTAGTTAAATCCCATGCTAATATATGCTTATACACACCCCCTTTAAACCAGTGTGCTCAGGTAGAACAAAAACAAAACAAAACTGGAGGTAACTTTACTCTCATCACTCCCTGACAAAATCTTTTCAGAGAAGATGATGTGCAGAGACACACAGCCAGCCTTCAAAACAGATCCCGCTGTGCACACTTGATTTTTCCTGCATACCCACTAAATGTATAAAAGTAAGAAAATCCTCAGTGAGATTTCAAAGCAGGCAAAAAGTGAGTAAAATCCACTTTCATATCTGTGCGCATTATGATGGCGCTTGAGCTAACGAGACAATCTTCATTCTTTCTCAGTTGAAAAACACCCAGAAAAGGTCTTTTTCCAAAGCACTTGCAATTCTTGATACTCACCAAAGCATTTGTTCTTGCACCACTATTCTTTTCTTTTACCCCTTTGTGTGAGTGGAAAGCTGAGTGTGAAAAGCCTGGTTAACCTTACTCTGGGCCTTCGGGGATACTAGAGTGTTGTGTGCTACATGTCAGAGGCTTAATGATGGCTCACAGTCAACCCAGCTTTCACTTTGCAGATGTGCGTGGACTGTCTGTGCACCTGTGTGGGTGTGTGTGTGATTATACATCTGAATGTGGCTCTGTGTGTTTCTTAGATCAAGGGTTAACTACACAGGGCATGATGTCAAAGGCAGGTCTTTGGTCGGTGAAAACACTGCCGAATTCACTCAGCAGTTACCATGGAGACAGCGCTGCTAATTCTTGACAGCTCTGCCTCTGTTATCAGTGTTATCTACATTGATTTGGTCCCTGCTGCAAATTACCATTCAAGTGAAAGGCATTTTAAATTTAAAGACTATTATTCAACAAGTCAATTTTAAAGTCAGTTTTAAGCTATAAATAAAATTGATTCAAAAATATCTGAGGAGGCTATTTCAGAGAAAGGGTTGCAGTAGGAAAACTGTGGGGATAGACAGGACCCACAGAGTGTGAGATGGAAATCAAGGTTTGAGATTTGAAATCAGACTGGTGTGAACAGGAATGCTCATGTAGAAATTTGTATGTCATTACAGGCATGTGATGTGGCTAAGGAGCCGATGAAGAGAGGTTGAAACTTTTGTACTCTCGTTAAAATTGTCTAGTCTTGGGTATTTTTACTAGTTTTAGCTGCAGGATTCACAAGATAGCCCATTTCAGGCCTTACACTAAAGTGTTGCTGCGCAAAAATCAAAAATCTTTCTTGTTGACAACTAACTTTTAATGTTATACAGGGAATCCGATAATCCAACATATTTCAGAGTTTGGGCTATTAGCCTTTAAAATAAAATGTTTCTAAAAAATCCTAAAATTAAGTACAGGGTGGGCCATTTATGTGGATACACCGTAATAACATGGGAATGATTGGGGATGTTAAAGTCCTGTTTGTGGCACATTAGTATATGTGAGGGGGCAAACTCCTCAAGATGGGCGGTGACCATGGTGGCCATTTAGAAGTCGGCCATCTTGGATGCTACTTTTGTTTTTTCAATAGGAAGAGGGCCATGTGACACATCAAACTTATTGGTAATGTCACAAGAAAAACAATGGTGTGCTTGGTTCCAACGTAACTTTATTCTTTCACCCTGTACTCCTAGGGCAGTTGGATTGTTGTAGTTGGCATTACTATGCATCTTTTTATTTATGATTGATTTGAATGGTTTACTCACAGAAAGTCTGGTGTTTATGCTCTGACTGTGTTTCAGAGAATGTGAATTTTAACATTTTGGTGCAAGGATGAAGTCAGACAAAGCCACAGGGACATGTCCACAGGAGCTGAAAATATCTTATCACTGAGCATGATGAATCTGCTTCATAAACGTACAGAAAGGAGGGAAAGTGGAGAGCTAAGCTGAGCACAAACACACTTCTGCCCATAAAGCTTCAGTCTGTAACTAACTAGCTGTGCTTCTCCGAGAGTTTATATCCATGTTTTCTTGGTAAATTTCTGTGCTGTACTTACTGTTAAGGTTGTCACATGTTCTGTCTGACATGTTGTAAAACATAAGTGTAAGTATACAATTTATTTCGCTAGTGGAAAAAAAAAGTTTTTAGATTGTCTCAGCTAGTGCTAAACATTCAGTGACTGTGTTTTTGTTGCAGATCAAATCAACCTGGCAATGTGAGCTCGTTGCTCAAAGACATTTCTCAGCTTCAGTCTTTGACTTTAAGAACAACAGTTTTTACAGATTGGCAGGACTGATAATGTTTGCCGCATAGCTCCAACATTAATGTCATGGTTTATCATTAGCCGCAGCTGCTAGCAGCTACCCTAATGATAACTTCACAGATGGCTAATGTGGCTGGTGGATAATTGCTAATACTTAAACGGCTAACGTTAATGTATGCACCAGCCAAGGTAAGATTCATGGTAATTCGATTAGCGCCAAATCACAACACTGGTTGCCTCGAGATGCTTTATATTGTAAGGTGAAAATGTTACAAAAATACAAAGAAAATTGAGAAAAATTCCAACAATGACCCCCTATAAGCAAGTGCTTGGCGAAAGTGGGAAGGAAAAACTCCCTTTTAACAGGAGGAAACCTCCAGCACAACTGCCATGACTGATTGGGGTGAGGGGAGGAAGACAAATGTTTAATACTTACTAGTAAAATAGGAGTTTTTCTGACTTCTTGAAATTCCTCGTAAAGTTTTGTTTATTGTTGTGAACTCACCTCTTCAGTCTGCAACGGTGCTCTGTGAAATTATGGGTCAACTGGAGGAGTGTTAGCATCAGGGCTGCACCTGATTGTTTAACGGACACCAGAGGTTTTAAGTTTTAATTGGTACTTTTTTTACTACCTTATGTCTTTACCATTGCGCACCACAAAGTGAGGGTGAAATATGGTCACCAGATGGCAGTGAGAGGGGAGTCTTTCCAGACATTAGCAAGAACCATGACTGACAGAGGGCTGTAGTGGCTGCAAATGGCAGGTGTGTCTGTTCCTTCCTTTGAGGTAAATCATTGTCTAGGCTTTTTAGTCACTTTATTTATTTTTTGTTTACAAGTAAAATTGATGTGAGGGTTAGAGAGCTGAATGTTGAGCCCATTCCACTTTTAGTGACAGTGCACACTTGTAATTTTAAACACAGTTTAAATCATATTTCGCAGTAATCTAGTAATTAGGCTATTTAGACTTATGATTTATAGGTAGATCAACATTTAAAATAACCATCGATGGAAATAATGGCGTTAACGGTATTACTTTTTTCAGTAATCTAACGAATTGCTATTTCTATCATTACAATGCCATTACCATTACTAACAAGAAAATGCTATAGTTACTTTTCCTAGTAATTAGTTACTTTACAATATTGTAACTCAGTTACTAATTTGCTTTTTTGAAGAAGTAACTAGTAACTGTAACTCATTACTAATTGTAACTTTTTAACTGTTTTACTAGTTACTTGCCCAACACTGCAAATAACAGAAACATAAGCAGCAGACGATGATTTGCACGGTACCACATACAGAATGGATCTGTTGCCATTCTGCCTTTTCCTATAAGTTACAGGTTCCTATTGCATTTCTAATAGTTCGACCTTTGTAGTAATTTAAAATGTTATTAAAACTGTTCATAATCCAAACCCTACACAGAGAGTCATCAATTAAACATACATGTCTGAGCAAGAGTGAAGCGAACAAGCAGAGCAGGCTAGTAAGAGTGGCATTAGTAAGAATAATACATTAAACTGATTAGTATTTATGGCATTGACTGGCAAGGGCAGCAATGTTTAGATGTCTAGCCACACATCCCTAGGCAATAGTGTTGTAAATGAGTATCCGATCATATATTTTACTATCGATTAGTATTTGAGCATATATTTTCTTGCCATCTCGACTTCCTGTGAAATCTTAAGCTTGTTGTTTTAGGAAGAATATACTTTTTTTTCCTTTGAGGGAGATAAACACTGATTTGACAGTTACAGTGTGTTTTGGCAGGTACAAAAAGTGAATTTTAGCCTTGGCTTATTGGTGCATAAGCCCTGGCATGTGTGCAGAATGTTTATTGGAGGCTAAACCACTTTCAACCGCATCAGTCTGTATATATAATTGTTCTGCCACTGAAAGTTGTTTTGTTTTACCTGATTGCACAATAAGTCCATACATTTATAAACCTGGTTTTCTTATTTCTTTTGGGTACTGTACATTTTGTGCAACTATTTTTAAGAGTGTTTTTTCCATCCCCATTTTTCACTGTTATTTTAGGCACTCATAGCACTTGAGCACTTGAGTCATACAGTTTAACAGTTGCTTCAACTAAAGACATCAAAGGCAATCTGCTGTCTTCGACCTTTATTAGTAGTGCGTTCACTGCACAGCAGCATTCTTACATGCCCTGACACATGACATGAGGGATCCAATAGCATTATGAAAAAGTTTTACAGATAAACTATTCATGCACATTTGATAGTTTAAAAAGAAAGGATAGGGCCAACAGCTCACATTTTTGATTCTCTTTCTCTGTTACCAGAAGTACTGAGATTCCTACAGTTATTAGACAAGAAACTCATTAAAAGTGGACGGTGAAAGTAGCAGTCTTTTAAATTGAAGGGAATGAAAAATCTTTCAAACCCACCAAAATATTTTCTTATCTAAATTGAAGTACTCAAAGCTCAGCAAGACTGAACTGTGAAATGACAAACTCGGGACCTTTCATCTGATATTTAATTTGATTTGTTAGCTGTTTTTCACTCAGATCTTTCATTCCTATCAAAGAACTGAATGAAAGTGATAATTCTGATGCTTTGAGGACATGAGATCGCTTCTGTAGAGAAAATAAGATCTTTGGAGTGTTCTGCGGGCTTTGTGCTCTTTGTAAAATTGCCTTGTCAGATCACATTGAATTGCAAATCCAGTTTGGGGTTTTTTTGGTAGCAAGTTGCTAAATTATAAGTGGATGGTAATCCGATTGGAGTATCCAACATTTTGTGATGTACATCTTACAGTAAGCTTGTATGCATTGTAACTGCTTCTGTTATGTACACGTTGTGTGCTATGGGTCAAAATAAGTAAGTTAGTATTCTACTACTAACTACAAAACAAAAGTACTGTTCAAAACTCATGAGCCACCCCTCATTTCTTTATATTTTATTTTCAAGGTGACATACTTTCTTGTATTTTTTAAAAGTATTCTTGAATAATAGTTTTCCATGATTTCTGGAGGTTTCTCAAAGTTTTTCTTAACACATTTTCTATAATTTCATTCTTTTTCAGTCCAGTCCTTGTACCTGAGCATTTTTAGAGGAATTATTTTTTGTCTGTTAAACCTCTCAATGCTGAACAATGAATCAATCAAGCATGAAAAAGCACCTTATTCATGGGACTGAATAACCAAAGAACCAGGTTTAAAGTGCATCTTTGGCCACTTTGTTTCTAGCAGTCACATTATTTGTTCACATTTCCTTAGCTGACTGTATGAAAAAAATGACACGGTTTGACAGGATTAAAATAATATTTTTGCACCAACAAGGTGATTCCCAAAGAGCTGTTAGCCAAAAACTCAGCATATCTCAGCATGGTGTGCAGTGTGTCCTTGAAAAACTTTACAAGTGGAGGAAAAAGCAGATGTGGCAGGTCTCAAACACAACAGACAAACCCTAACTGACCCCAAGAAATCAAGCAAGGAATGAAATTATAAGAAATCTTGTCAAATAAAGGCTGTGCTAAAGAATAAAGGTGTTCATATGTCTGTGAAGGTTCTCAGTCATCCAGGTCATCGTAGTCAAAGGAGCTTGCAAAGAAAAGCGTCTGGACTTCTTTAAGTTGAAGACGTTTCACCTCTCATCCGAGAAGCTTCTTCAGTTCTAAGGTCAAATGGTGGAGAGTCCCAGATTTAAACCTAGTGGGAGTTTCCCCCCAAAGAGGGACAAAGGACCCCCTGATGATCCTCTAATCGCCTGAGCCAAGGTGTGAAACTGGGTGTGGGTCCTGATCAGCCAGAGTTTCGGGTGAGCTCATTGTGAAACCTGGCATTAAGGCGTCTGGTGTTCGTACCAAATATTGTCTTCCAAGCTTGTTTTTGCCTTATGTACTGTATTTCCATGTATGTTTGCACATGTTTAAATAAATTGCAGAATCTATTTTCCACTTTCCTAGAAAATATAAAGAAATTAGGTATGGTTTAAAACTTTTGCACAGTAGTGTGGTTAAAGCTATCAGAAATGCCATTAGCTTTGTAATGATTTGGTGAAAAACCCAAAGTGCTACACAAAATTGAAATAGCTTTTTAATTGTAGGTAAAAAAAAAAAAAAAAATAGAGAACTGCCAAAGTCAGTAGACATCATCCACCTGGGACCATAAATGCTTTTGCAGAATTTTTGGGCAGTTCATCTGTTGAGATATTTTAGCTTGGATCAAAGTTGTAAACTAACCACTCTGCAGGCTGAGGCTGACTCCTTACAGCCATTAATGAAAGATACCGTCTGCATAAATCCAAAGAATGAATCCTCTAAGTGTTTTACAACCAATAAAGTGTACCATTGCCCCATAATGAACACAAAGAATTATTTGTGTGTTTTAATTTAAGTATACACCAATCGTCCAGCCAACTCCTGGTGTGAGAATCTCCAGGGCAAAATATCTGTAAAACCCTCTGGAGCCCCACCATTTCATCCACAAACACACCTACACGTTCACCCAAGCATCACAACAGCCAACAAACGATTCTATTTTCTTTCCCCCAGACGCAGCCTCCTTCGTTGCAGCATTAAAGGATGAGAGATTATTCCCTCTATTTCCAGGGAAATGAATTTTATATCAGTTGTGTGTTTGTGAATCAGACCTCCATTTCCAAGAAAGTAGGAGGTATTACTCTTATCTCCTTGACTGTATTTGTAAAAGCACGACTATATAGATTACAGCTGCTCAGATTTCCTACCTGGCTGCCTTGGGAACATACGTTTCCTGTTAGACCTGGTATATCTCCAGTGGAATAAATCAATTAGAGTGCAAAGAAACTGAAAAAAGAAACATGAACATGTCCTGCTTCCTGACACTGATGAAAATAAAAATGTTGTCAGCCTTGTTCACAGATCTGTCCTGATTAGTTATCAGTCTCTTTGAACCCGCCACCCAGCACTAAATTAAAGCAATATATAATCTGCATTCAGTCAGATAAATTTCTGCGGGAAATACAGATCAGCCCATTGGCTCAATTTTACATGCCTTCATTTGTCACAGAAAGTTTTGCACAGTGGATCTCTGCTGGCTGATAGTATGGAAGCTGTGGGGTGAAATGTCCCAAACCGCTCAGACAGTACTTGGCAGTCCTGCAGCAACACACCCACTATACTACGTAAAGTTTCCCCGACAAGAGATGAGAGGTAAAGGCAGAGAGAGAGCAATCAGAAATAGAAATCAATGATGATGATGATGATGATGATGATGAAGAGTAGTGGTAGTCTGATTGAAATCTGCAGGGCTTAAGTCATTTATGAGATCTGCACAACCAAATGTGATTACTCGTACCTCCCTGGACCTCCCTTCCCATCCCCCCTACTTCGTCTCTCTTTTCATTCTTCACTGGATCTGTCACTCAGCCCTGAAATATTCATGCCGGCTCTGAAAAATGAATGCATCTGCCGAAAGGAGCAGAAGTTGAAAAGAGAGAAGTTAGTCGTTTTGATACATATTCTCTCATGATGAAAGTGACAGAGGGCTTTGAGTCAAGCCTTGCTCGGGGAAACGTGGATGACGTGACGGCTTGCCGTGGCAGAGGTGTCACATTACGTGTGGCATGTGTACAGCAAACATATACATGGGATGCTTATACGTGTCATTTTTTTCATCATGATGTTTGCCATTTAAGTGAAGCAGGCTCCAAGAACATTAAACTTGATGCGGTTCGTCAGTCGCTTGCTGAGTGAATGTGCAAGTGTATTAAAACTACATAAATAATTGAGAGACGTGTTCTGCAATATTTGACCTCGGATTTCTACAGGTTGATGCTCCTGACAGGTTCAGTACACGCAGCACACACAAACAGCAGTAACAGGATGACAGTGGGCGTGCTTGAATCAATGCACTGTACATAGTGAAAATAATGGACCTTCATCAGAGGGTCTCTACTATTACACACTCTCTCTCAATCTCTCTCTCTCACTCTCTCTGTCTGATCTTTGTATTTAATTGGTTGCAGAGTTTCTCGGCTCTCAGTCTCCACAAAGTACATTTTGTATTGATCCTCTTTCCTTGGCTTCACAGACTCTGCTTCCCATAGTTATCCCATCTACTGCTTGTGTCTCTATCATTTGCCATCACACGCACCCCTATGCGTGCGCGCACACACGCACACATGCACCCTGGAGAACACAAACGCTTAAAGAGTGCCTCTTTATGAAGTCTTATGCAAAGCCATGGGAAATTAAATTGGACAGAATTTGTCACAGACAATTCTGTAGGTCTGTTTATCTTAGTCTTTAGTTTTTCCTAATCACTCTGCTTTGCAATTAGCTTTGGTGTGACTTTACTGTGAAAAAAAATCACACTCATTACTTTATGAGAATCGCAAAGAAAATCCTTTATATTTTATAAAACCTCCATAAATGTAATTCCACAGTATAATTTTGACAGCAGGCAATGATGTCAAATCTAAAAGTCACTATTCCAATATTTAGGATAAAACATGAGTATGACTAATACATGTTATAGGAAAAAAAACTACAAGCTGTTCTTTCATGAAGTGACGACTCGGGAATAATGAAATCATATTAAATACAAAAAACAAACTGGCACTTTTAAACAAACATTTGAAATAAAATTACAGTTTGGAAAATGTAATGTAAAAAATATTGTTTCCTTATCAAAGCTCAACCTCTCAGCAGGTAAGGTAAAGTAATAAACTCACCAGCCACTTTGTAATATACACCTGTTCAACTGCTTGTTAATACAAAAAATCTAATCAGCCAATCACATGGCTTTGCACTCAGTACATTTAGGTATATAGCACAACCTGCTGAAGTTCAAACTGCACGGAAGAAAGTCAAAGAAAGGTGACTTAAGTGTCACTGAACACGGCATTGTTGTTATTACCTGATGGGCTGATCTCAGTATTTCACAAACTGGTGATCTGTTGGGATTTTCCCACACGGCCGTCTCTAGGGTTTACAGATAATGGTCCGAACAGATCCAGCAAGTTCTCTGTTTATGCCAGAGATCAGAGATCAGAAGAGAATGGCTAGACTGCTCTGAGCTGATAGGAAGACAATGGTAACTTTTTACCGCCAAGGTATGCAAAAAAGCATCTGTGAATGCACAGCACTTTAAACTTTCAAGCAGGTGGGTGACAGCAGCAACAGATCACTATGACAACAGGATGTTGCTTGGTCTGATACGTCCCGATTCCTGCTGAAACATTCAGCTGACAGGGTCAGAATTGGGTGTAAACAAAAGCATGGATGCATACTGCCTTGTATCAACTGTTCCAGCTGATGGTGGTGATTTGATGGTGTGGGGGATATTTTTTGGAATACTTTGGGCCTCTTAGTACCTGCTGAGCATCATTTAAATGCCAGAGCCTGCCTGAATATTGTTACTGGCCATGTCTAGCCTCCCCCGTTTTTTCTAGCAGAGATATAGAAAAGATATGCTAACCTAAGAACCTGACAACTATTCTCTGAAAGACTGTGTTCACATCCCTAAAAAGAATTGAGTGGAGCTTCTGTCTTATATATTCCAAATCACTTAACCCCTACTACCCACTGAGGCCAGAGGGGAAAGGCACACCAGTGGAAACCTTTGATGCCATTTTCTAAGAGGTTTGTCGGGTCTGTCAGAGTCACATATCTGAACGGACTTACTCATGAATAATACACACATGCACGTCTGTACACAACACACTGTGGTATCGACACATAGTTTACTGATGTACCAACAGACATACAACATCAGTGCGTCTGGAAGAAGATTTGGGGCTCGATATTCATGGTGCATCGCACACGTGCACTGAAACACACATCCAGCTGTACAACGTGTCCCACAGGTAGATAATGCAGAATAACATTGTTTCCAACATGCTGGCCTATTAATCATGGATGAACTCCTGCATCACTGACAAATTAGCCTAATCTCACAGGGAAGGGCGTGAGTGGATTCACACAAGCACATTCACCCACACCACTACACACACACACACACACACATGGAGAGACACATAGGTGTGCACAAAGCAAGAAGAGTGTGAGCGTGCGGACATGCGCAAGCTTATACACACACACATGCATTGTATCAGTCTAATCTCATAGGAAAGAGCATGCTCTGACTGGCAAACAGAGAATTAATGCAGAGCAGGGGACTCTCCTCCCCTCTCCCTCCTCCTGTCTCAATCTTTACTTATCTGTCTCTCTCATGTCCTTCTCCTCTCCTCTCATCTCCTCTCTGTCCTTTTCTCCCTTGTTTCTTCTTCTGTGGGCAACAACAAAACAACACAAGCACAAGGTCTACAAGCAAGCTGGTGAATCACGGCCGACAGACTGGCTCAGTGACAATCCTTTGATTTCTGCTGAACTTTTATCAATTAGCACAGCTTTTCTATATCTACACAAGCAACTGCGAGGACACGGGGGCTCCTTTATTCAGAACTTTCGTTAATATGCACACTGTACACAGATTTATTGACTGTATAAGCAGACTAAAGTCCCGATGAACATGCTGGAGGAAAGACTGCACTGCAGCAGTAGTGTTAGGCTTTAGGTGTGTGTGTGTATTTATGAACCTAAGGGTCCACAGAGGTGTGCACAGTAATAAATAAAATGCTGCTGGCTGAAATCTGTTCAGAATGAAGAGGGATTAATTTGGAGTTTGGGTTCAGCAGAGGGGGTTGATGCAAAGCACGATTATAACCTTATTTGCATCGATTGTTGCATGTGTGGCTGTGCGCTGTGCCACAATATGTGCACATATTCTAAAATACTACGGCATGCATTCCTGAATCAGAAGCAGCTATTTGACTTCCAAAGCTGCATTCGGCAGTGTCGTGCGTTTCTCCAAAACCTGTTGAAACAAACAATGACATCTTGTCCCCTTAACGCCCACCTCTGTTCAAGTGCCTTTTCCCTCAGCCCTGTGACTGCCTGCTTTGTACCCTGACAAATATACAGCTCCTGGCTGCCCTGCAGGGCTCTGGGGAAATGAGATACAAATGCCTGAGTATCTGTGGTATCACTGCCCAAAACCATTGCCATTGCCCGTGGCAATAAAACAGCTGCTAGGACACAAACGCTACAACTGTCGAGATAAAACAAGACAATACATTGAAAAAAAAGATTCTCGACATGCTGCAGAACTAGGAGTCAGACATGACCGCCTTGATTGTAATTCTCTCATTTAGCCTGGTACAACGTGCTTAACTTCCCCTGCCCTCAAGGCTAATCTTTGAGTTTATGTTGTATTACTTTGGTGCAATTAAGGGGTTAAGCTTCAAAGAAAAGCAGAAATTGTTCTGAATGCAGAGCATGTCTCCTTTTCACTGCTCGTCATATAACCTAAATAGGCTTTTAATCTCTGATCCAAACATGGAAGATACACAAATGCTCTTACATCACTGTATATCTAACACAGTGTCCCATAATTTGCCTGGCTAATGCAGCACTCTAGCACAGTGATAAGAGAGTGTAATCTTCTTAGGTGTGGCGAAAGCTTAATCAATATTAACATATTCCTCAGCTCCCTCTCCATTGAATAATTGATATCCCCACACAGTCTTGCTGAGAATGAAATAAGATGTAGGAGTATTAAAATAACTTCCCCGAGATAAAAGAAAATTGATTAAAAAAAGATGACTGAAAATTAAAGAGAAGGAAAGGGAGCCTAAGGGATTGGACTTTGCATACAAATGAAGAAAAGGGGATGGGGGGAGGGTGGAGAAAAAGGGAACTTTAGGGAAGTTATGAGCCCATTTATCCAACTCTAGTCATTGCACACTCGGCCGGCTGGGTTTTTACCGAACCAATCAAAGCGGTTAATCTGAGAGATCCACTGTAGCTTCACCAATCCCTGACCTCCTTGTAAAACATGTAGTTATTAATCAATGATTGCTCATCTGTAATTTCCGCATGATTACCTCTTCATTAAAACTTGCAGCGGCGACATCTCAGAGTTCACCTGACAGGCTACCTCTCTGTTCCCAACTCTAACATCCAAAGCATTTTTCAGACCTAACAGACCGTGCCTGCAGGCTCTGGCCGACCTGGGCAATAATTTCTCAGCTAGAATAATAATTAGAATTAATTGAAGTTTTTAAAACTTATTTCAGCAAGGTCCTGTAGTTCAGTCTGTAGTTGAAGTTTTAAGTATGCATGTTAGCTGTGAATTACAAATTAAGCACACACACGCATACACAACATGTTTAAGTCCCTGGCCTGGAGACTTGTAATGAGTTCATCTTCCATAGCTGCAGGGACAACACAAGGAAGCATTTTCAAGGTGGATGCAGTGAGAGGATCAGGGTTAAGAGGAATCATGCATTTGGACCACCTCAGCGCTATCAGATCACTGCTGACACCTCACCTACCACCCCCAGGGCTTTAGCAGGCAGACAAATGCTTGTGAGTTTAAGTGTGCGTGTGTGTGTTTGTGTGTTTTGACAGTTTATATGTGAATGTCAGTGTGAGAGGATGAACGTCAGTAGGAAAAAAAATCCAGCTCACCTCAAATGTCGAGGTTGCTGCAGTCACACGGAGAACACGTGAAGGACAAATTTTTGTGAGGTGTTGGGAGGCATGTCAGGCCGTCAGACAGCTACGTTCAATCAGTGAGGGACAAACTGATGGGTGAAAATGAGATGTCAACAAGATAAGAATGAGGCCAGCGTGGAACAAAGATATAGGCAGCAACACACATGCAGTACCGCGTGAATTTAAATATGCTGGAGGTAAACAGCGGCGCTCTCTGTGTCCTCTGCAGGAGACATTTACAAATGAGTGAGGCTGATTTTAAAGGGACAGGTGTGTTACAGCGTGAGTGACGTACTCATGTTCATGACTGTTTGTGTTCCTGCAAATGATCGTGTGTGTGTGTGTGTGTGTATACTTTGTCTGTGTTAGACTCTCATTCATTCAGCACTGTATCAGCTACCCTCCATCTCTGTTTGACAGGCAGCCGACGTGGAGCGAGGCCAGATAGCAGCTCCGATCAATGCCTTCGATCTGCACACACTGACAGTTACTAACACACTCACGGACGCATCTGTCACGACTGATGTTTTTTTAACATGAAAAAAGTGTGACTCTAACTCACATTGTCTCTGTCTTAAAGGACCGTCTGTCACGATAAATGATCGGAGGATTCAATCTAAAAGCCCTTCTAATTCTCCAAAAGCTATGGTAGGTAATGATAAATGACAACGCAATTAAGAAGGCCCACAATCTTTTTTTCATAGTCTGTTTTAGTATTATTCTTTTATTAGCAGACATTAAGATGTAGATTTCACAAGGAGAATTGGAAAATTACAGCCATTTGTGCCTCCATCTTACACCTCTGCCTAATCAAACTGCAGCCTGTTAACTGCCTGTTCTAATTACACTGCATCAATACACAGACTGACTTTACTATCTGCCAGTCTGAGGGGCTCCCTGTGCTCAGTTTGGAGAAAACAGCAGTTCTTCACTGCTGGTGCACACTGTTATTTATTTTTAAGGTGCCAGCTGATGAAATTTGATTTCTAATTTTTCGGTCAGCCTCCCGTTGCACGAATTACCGACAAATGTGTGAATTTTGTGTCTGACGTTAGCGAACTCATCTCTCTCTCTCTCTCTCTCTGTCCTCTCACTTTCTGTTCTATTTCCTTTATTTTTTTTCTCCGTGTCTCTGCTGCCCTGAGCTCCTGTCAGCTGAAACAAATAGCCTTGTCTCAAACAACTAGAGCACAGGGCCGGTGTCACTCAGTCTTCGGAGCGCAAAAATTGATCATGCTCGGGCACAAAGTTAATACAAATCAAAATAATACACTCTTTATTTTTCTTCTTCTTTTTTTAACATGCATGCAGTGTTCATGCAGTAAATTGACTGAACAATCTTTTATTCCTTGGTTTATTCATCCAGTATGAATTCAGTTATTCGGGGTTCTGTATATCTCTCAACCCTTCACCCTGTCCACTGAATATGGGATTACTTTTGCTGTATTTGTGCAGTTTATTCTTTGTGATGGTTTAGCAGTGAAGATTTTTAATGAAGGTTTTGCTAGCTGTGGGTTACTAAAAGGAAGAACATCGCTGGCCTCTCTATATATTTAACGGTACTAAGCGATAAAGCAAATTATTTATCTGAGGTAGTGGAAAGGAAAAGCAAGGAAGTATAAATCATTATTTGTATTAGTCATTTAATGAAATATCCTGCAGGAATAAATGTACAGATACATTTAAATGAGATAAAGCTGTATATTATGACTATGCAGATAACTACTTGTTGGATTAGATAGTCCACTCGCTCACTTGCAAACTTCAGAAAACTTCTACTTGTGAGGTTCCTATAGCTACAGCTGATCAGACAAGAATGGTGTCGGTGAACGTTGTTCCTGTCAATGCGTGAATCGGACCCCGTTTACAGCCAAGCCCCGTCTGACTTGCTCTGCCTTCTGGCCTAATAACTAGAGCAGCATTCAGTCAGCCATCTTGGCTTCACAGTTTCAGTTCTCAGCACCTCATAGTCCCCTTTCACTGAAGAATACAGCACTGAAAAGGAGATATTTTGTCTTCCTTCAACCTAGGGCTTTGACTTGTGATCGTTTTAATTAGTTTTTAACTTGTAGATAAGTTATCAGTATTATTTTAATCTATTTTCGCCATGTGAAAGAGCATTTTTGCAGAATAAGAAATAAAACAGTTTGCACAGCCTGCAGAAAAAAACATTGACTGGGGGATGACGCTCCCAGGCTTACACATACACTTGTTTGATAAATTACCTAAATGGTGATGAAATATGTACCACTGAAGTAACACACTTTATTTTTCACAAGCTACAGGTTTGTGGGTCTTAAAGCTGTTGCATTTATAAACTTAGAAACAAAAAAATCTAAACTGAGACATTTGACTTGAATTTATCCAAGAAACTGGGAGTCCTGAAAGTGATGTGAAACAATGAATCACAGAGAGAAAATACAGTTCTGCAAATGAATGCTTCTTTTGCCTCGTAAACAATCTTTGGCAGAGTACAGAAAGCACAAAGCTCCCATTTTCGGATGCCAAAATCTGGGGGGGTTGGACTTTTTGGGGGGAGTTTTATTTTTGGATGTCTTTAAGTTACTCATGGGAATACTGTTAATTAGCATTAGCTAAAATGATCTACTAGATGAGACATTTGTCATCTCTGGCTAAAAACAGAAGCTGCTTCCTGATTTTATTTATTTATTCGATCGTGGCTCAAGAGTTGGGAGTTCGCCTTGTAATCGGAAGGTTGCCGGTTCGAGCCCCGGCTTGGACAGTCTTGGTCGTTGTGTCCTTGGGCAAGACACTTCACCCGTTGCCTACTGGTGGTGGTCAGAGGGCCCGGTGGCGCCAGTGTCCGGCAGCCTCGCCTCTGTCAGTGCGCCCCAGGGTGGCTGTGGCTACATTGTAGCTTGCCATCACCAGTGTGTGAATGTGTGTGTGAATGGGTGGATGACAGGTTGTGTAAAGCGCTTTGGGGTCCTTAGGGACTAGAAAAGCGCTATACAAATACAGGCCATTTACCATTTATTTATTTATAGTTTTTATATTTTTGGTGGAAGACAAAAGAAAAGTTCTGCTACAAAAAAATCATAGCTTTTGGTTCCCTTCAAGGGATGCAGCGAATGAACACCAGCTGGTTAAGAGGTCGTCGGCACACAGGATACAGTAAATAACATATCATAAAAAAAGAAAAGCAAAGAAGGCCCAGATCAATACTAAAGATTGCTCTGGGACATGTCTTTGATATACATTAAAATAATAAAAAAGGCCCATGTTTAACATTAATGCATGACAGTGACTTAAAAACGGGGATTTTAAAGTTCCAATCAAACTTCTTTTCTATTTGTCGTCATCATTTCTTTCTTAAATTCAATAGTTTTAATATTGAATCAATTTTAAGGCCAAAAGTAATAGTATTTGTAACGCCCTCTAAATGGTGTTTGGTTCAGGAAACCTGTGTCCGTACAGGAAGTGACAGTATGTCAATGACTTAACTAAAGGCTGGAAGGTAAAACTCTACGCTAGCAAAGTTGGAAAACAATAGCAGCTAAAGTGCTGGAGCCAGAGAGGCTATAGAAAAGGACTTTAGTCTGGCCCTAGAGCCTGAAGGAAGTTCAGCTGAACCATCTGACAAATCCAAAAGGGATGGAAGGTCTTGGCCCAGGCTGTGTTCAGCAGTAAGAAAGTACTACTAACATCATCCGGCGGTGAATGATGCAAACCAATCTGTGTTGTTTAGAAGAAAAACTCTGAAGACTCAGGGGAAGCCTTGCTCGGTGGACCAGCACTTTGGCCTAGCAAAGTTACTGGAGGGAACGTGCAAGTTTGACCAGTCTGCATCAATCAGTAATCTCTAGAGCAAACAGTTGCTTTAGTGGCTACTTGAGGCTGGCTCCAAAAGCACTTCACTCCCCACAGACTTCCATATTAAAATCATCAACAGCATTAAAAAAAAAAAACCCCAACATTTAAATCCTGGTACAAAACAAAATGGTTTTATTCCTCTGTGAATAACTTTGCCCTTCATAACAACTGAAATGAGGATGTTTTAGATTCACCAGTATCCCAACACAGGGAGCTGGAGCCAATTCTCTGCTAGGCCTCACCTCCACTAATTAGACTCATAGAACGACACTTATCTGCTATGTCTGCTATGCTTGTGTTGTTGGTGCCTTTTAGAGTTATCTGGCAAATGATATAGCCTTCTGTATTGTACAACACTTTGTGCTTCAGGTTTGCTGACTGAAATTCAACTGTTTTATTTAGCGCTAGTTATCAGGTGTGTGTGTTCATTTGCTGCGGTTAATGAATATAACATATCACCAGAGCTGGCTAGCAATAGCTGCTAACTTAGCAGACCACCCTGTCATCCACGTTTAGTGAAAATAAACACAATGGCAGCAAAAATAGTAATATGAAATCTTCAGAATATGAAGTTGAAACCACTGGGTGAAATCATGGTGCCTTTATTAAAATCAGTCTACATGTGTTTTTCAAATGTAAAAAGGTCCCTCAGGAAGATGACGCAGGACGAGAAAATATTAAGGTCGTTTGTGCCATCTGGTCCTACAAGCAGATTGAGAGCTGGGTCTGTATTCTCAACATTAACCGCCTGGTTGCCTTGACTCAGTTTGTAGTTTTATTGCACAGAATTTCAAGGCACGACAGGGGGGCTCATGAACGTGTCTTATTTTGGAACCTCAAAATTGCCTCATTTCTCTACAGACGATGGGCTTCTGTGGCTTCATCAGAGAATGACCTTCAGTGTGCACTGGGGCCGTTTGCAGCTGAGAGTGAAGCTCAAGTTTGAGGTTTTTCTGGCATGTCCAACTGGGACGAGAACCTGCTGTATATGAAGAACATGCTGAAGAGATTACATATGTCATCTGGCCCGAGAGGACCTCAGGATATCACATTAGGTGCAGGAAATGTTACTGGGGAGAGGGACAGCTGGACAGCCTGGTGACACTGTAACCCAGAAAGGAATATGTTTGTGCTTTTTAAGCAAGAGTTTATAAAGCTTTGGATTAGATCCATATCACAATCCTGATGCATCTGATGAGTCATGAATTTAGTTTGAAACAAAAAATAGTTTTTAGCCACAAAATAGATGGTACGGCCTTCGCAGAGACCCAGTCTCAAGATTGACTGAAGGGAAAGGAGACACCTAGAGGAATGAAGAATAAATATGGAAAATACCCCAAGATCCTTTTACCTACCTGCCGACCAAGTACCTAAAAAATGGGCACAAGTGTCTGTAGATAAATTGGTGTTGTTTCAAAGACAAACGGTGGTCACATCAAATATTGATTTGCTCTTTGTATGAGGTTGATTGTATATACAGAGATGAAGCATCTTTGAGTACCTAGAAAAGTACTCTATGAATAAAATATATATAAACATTACTCACCCAAGGTATGAATTCTTTAGGCACAAACATTTCACTCCTCCGGATTCATACAGACAAAGACAGACACGATGGAAGACTTGTTTTGTTTTTGTCATTTAGTTCAGGATGTCATGTAGAAAAACATGGTATGAAAAGTAAAGCAAAGTAGATTTCTAGTTGAGTTTACATATGTGACAAAGAGGGGGAAGAAGTGCTACTTATTTAATCCCACCACTTCTCCAAAACTCATCATTGATTATTTGTCCAACTTCCTTATTATGAAGAGATATCTAATCACATCAGTACATACATGATGTAATAAGATAATATTATCTTTTTTATGACTCCATAATGTCACATTCATTTTGCCAACAACCTCCACATTCAAATTCTGAATATGCACGAATTAACAATTAAATAAGCATTTGTTTCTTTTTTTGCTTTCAGACTCCCAAGAGAAGCTTAACACAGTAACAAACTAAACACTTCAAAAAACTTTAATTAACATTGATACTTTGAGCTCCTCAACTTATCTCACCAATTATCTTGTACACTAATTCGTCTCTGACACACAAAATATGAATAAATAAATGCGCTTGCCATGAGCGACAACATAAAAAACACACACGAACACACACAGCAATACTCTGTCTTCCAGGTTGTTTCTCATATTACAGATGTCCGACCCACATTCCCACTGTTTGTGAGTGCCTTTTTTCTGCTCTCTTTAGTTGACATGCATTGGAGCTGACTTCTTCCATTTACATTCAGGACAACATGGAAAGAGAACCTCATCTAGTCCATCAGAGGGAGAGAGAGCGAGCGAGACGGACAGGAAGACAGGCGGAGCAGGAAATGTTTGAAAGCACAGGAAACGCCTAAAAACTATTTCCATCGTTGGAACTCACACCAACCATCTCCAACATCACTCACTGCCCACCCCACGCACACACTAAAACATTTATACAGCCGTGCCCATCTGCTGATGGTTCTGCCTGTGAATTATTTACCAATGGAAATGCAGGAACAATCTAATTGAAAAGAAGGGAGCTGCATTGGAGATAAAACTCCCTCCAACCCCACCCTCCACCCCCCGCCTTGTATGATAAATGCTTTCCCGTCGATGTAGTCAGATTCTTCTGCTGTTGTCTGTTGTTTTGTATTCTCAAAGCTCCCCTTCTGCAGCTGTCTGCAATTACCACAACGTTAATGACTCTGTACCTCTGTGAGTTAAATATGGGAGTGCTGTCCTTAAATTTGTAGTTTCAGTAAGTATGTGGCTGCTGCACAGGCTGTTTGCATCACCAGTGGAGACTGAAGCAGCACAAGGCAAATGTTGCCTAACTTAACTTCTGGCCAATTAACACTAGTGTACTTTAAAAGATAAAATTGGAGATGTACTGAATGCAGTTTTCACACCTCTGTAGAAAACTTCTTGTTATCTAAAGTTAGACAGGCAGAGCCAGCGGTAACTTTTCACATTGGCCTTCATGAAAAAAATAGTACATTTCAACCACAGGTTTTTATCACGAGAGAACATAAATTAAAATGAAAGAAACATTTCAAAGTCTAATGTTTACAAATTGGGCAGGCTGGATAAAATCAGAATCAGAATCAGAAACTTTATTGTCATTGTCATGAGAACAACGAAATTAAGAATGGTCCCCGATCATTGCATCATCCCTAGCAATATCAAAATATAAATAAAACAATAAAATTCAATAAATAAAATAGATAGAATACTTAAAATACTAATAAGATGTAACAGTAAAACATTCACATACATTCCCACACACATGCTTCAGACCGTGCATAGATTAACACAAGAGTGGCGTGATGGACATTTTTTTGTAGTATTCAGATGTGTTATTGCAGTTGGATAACAGCTGTGTTTGAGTCTATTAGTCCTTGCTCTGATTGCCCTGTACCGTCTGCCTGAGGGCAACAGTTCAAACAGGGAGTGGCCAGGATGTGAAGTGTCTTTTATGATGTTTTGGGCCTTTTTAAAACAGATTGAATCAGCAAATCTCCATTGTGCATGGCTTCAAAGCTGAAGGAAGGCTGCTTGCAGTCATTTCACACTCCGGCTGCCGAAGTATTACAACCAGGTGATATGTGTTAATAAGTTTGGAGTCAGCTGAGACTAGGGATGGGTACTGATAAGATTTTCGCGATTCCGATTCCATTTTCGATTCTGTTTAATGATTCGATTCTTTATCGATTCTTTGTAAAAAGGAGAACACTAAGGTAGATTAGCTTAGAACTTTGTTTTATATCTTCTCTTTGAACAAGATTTAGGAGTAACATGGCCTTACAAACCCAACACTGAGAGCTTCAGAGATCCAGCCTACGGCTCTTCAATGGGGCGTCACAGGGTGCCCAGGAAAAAAACATTGTAAATGTAAAATAATAAAATAAATATTCTTCTGTAGCAATAACAAAGTATAACATAAATTATTCTGTAGCAATTACACAAGAATATCCAGTAATGTCCCTGCCTACAATTAAACACATTCACTTACTGAAAATCATCTGCTGTGGCAAACGGGTGCAAGCCTTTGACCACAAACTGAGTCTCTGCTCGGTGACATTCGTCTATCCTGGCCTGAAAGGAGACGCTACCGGCAGACTGCAGCGAGAACTGCCAGCATCTGAGCCAGACTCTGTCTCATCACGGTCACTAAATGCACAGTGATGGCAGGTTTGTAATAAGGCAGATCGCACTAACATAATATGCACTGTTAGTTGATTATTTACCTGCCGCATTAGCGGGAGAGGACGTGCAAACGTTACCGCTGCTGCTGGGTTGAGATTCACTTGTCCGGAGCGGAATCAAAAACATGACATTCATTTAAGGTCATCGCGTGTTTTGTGAGCAAATGCTTTTGCATATTTGTAGTGTTTCCTCCCTTAAATGAAACATCTACTTTGCAAGTGTTGCAAGTTGCCCTGTTTTCATCCGTTCTCGTAAAGTACAACCAAACTTTTGAGCGTTTGAGCCGCCATGTTTCCTATCAAGTAAATGACGCTCTGCAACGTGGTGACGTCATTCGGGGCGACTGGAATCGATAAGGGAATCGTTTGCAAAAATGGCAAATTGAAACAGTGGGAACCGGTTCTCAACAAGAACCGGTTTTCGATACCCATCCCTAGCTGAGACTGAAGAAGTCACTTGAATGAATGACGAAACGTTTCTCGCTGGTAATACTACCTCTAGGTGAACAGAATCTACTTCCTGCGATTTGCTTCCCTGAATGAAGCACATGAAGTTTATCTTTGTTTGGGGTTTTTTACCTGTAGTTACTTGAAGTCACAGACTGTCAGTCACTTTCTAAGGTCTGTAGCCGCCACACTTGCTTCCAATGTGAATGCAGCTTTAAAATAAGATACAAATATTATTTATGTATTCATTATTGTTGCACTCGCTCAAGTTGGAGAACTTTTTTTTTTCGTTTGTTGCTCCACCATACTGTTGCCAGATTGCATTTCTGCTCCATTAGAAAGTCAAAACAATGGAAATAAAACATAGAAAAAAAGATATATATAGTCAAAAGTATTTTTGACAAAATATATATGGAGGAAAAAAACAATGTCACACTGGGGATATGCAAAGTACAGGCAATTTGGTCATGCTGCCATTGAGTATTGTGGATGCATTCTTTTGGATATGTGATGTCATTTACCACAAATGTTTAAAGATAGCAAAGATGGTGGTTTGCTAGCTTTGCTTCTTGGTTGCTCAATAGATGATGTTAATTCCTTTCTGTGTCCAGTTGAGTTGCTAACTGTCCCATTTTAGCTGGGACATCCCGTATAATAAGCAAAATCAGTTCGTCCTATATTCTACCTTAAATGTCCTGCATATTGACTTTTACCTGCAATATCACATACAGCGCATATTTACACAATACCCAGCTGGTTGTGCATTGTGCTTCTGGTACACCAGAGTGTCCCTTATTTGATAGTTAGAAATGTTGTAACCCTGATGTCCAGTCTGCCAAAGTCTAGTCTCCGTGTTTTGCCTTTAGCATCTCCTGTGGAAGTCAGTCTTGTCTCCATGTTTGTTTACCTTTCTGTCTGCTTAGTTCTCTTAGTTCATATGTCCTAGTCCATGTCAACAGTGTTTGTTACTTCCTGTTTTGTTCTGATAGCCCTGTGTCTTGCACGTGTTGTGTTCAGTTTGCGTTCCCACATCTCATCAGTTAGATTCTGTTCCGCCGTGTCGCCAGGAGTCTCCAATGTGAGAAATCGTGCTTCTTAGCCAAAACTCGAGTCACTTACAGCATGTGCCAGATCAAGGAAAAAATGCAAAAACCCAGCTTGCACACAGTACCCCATAAATATTGTCTGGGGACATCAGTGTTGTGTGTCTGCGGATGACTTTTGCTGTACATAGCAAAAAATAAATAGATGTCTCTCACTTACACTGTATTGCGCATGTACTCGTGCCCAGAGTACTGCACACACTCGTGCAGCGCTGCTTCTTTTGAAATGCTGCATCACTTGGCTGTAATGGAATTCTATAGCTGACTGCTGACTGGAGGCTTTGGAGGGGGGTGGATGGAGAAATAGGTGGATGCAGAGAGAAATGACTGGAGCTGTAGGTGGAAAGGTGGGAAAACTGATTGAAAGAAACAGCTGGACTGTTTTTGTGTTGATGTGAAGAATTGTGCCATTTGTTTTCAGGGGTTTTGCATATTTGGATGTGCGTCTGCGTAATTGTGTGTTTGAAAAGTCAATGTGTGAGACACTGATATTATATGTGTGACCTGCAGAGAGATAAGGGTCTTTTTTGTTTTTCTAATGGCTGTTAAAAACAAACAAACAAACAAAGAAACAAAAACCTCAACCTTGCTCACAACTTCAAAAAGGCTCTCTGGAGTAAGGATGTAAGTGCATGCATCACCCTTCATCCTCTTTCCTTCCTTCTTTTCGGCCTACATTTTAGCAGGGGACAAGAGGGTACTGTAAAATTACCTTTTGATTCATCCCCTTTCATTATGCAAATAGACTTCATTATCTGCGCTGACTCTAAAGTGTTGTTATAATGTATTCATTAGTCTACATGTAGAGAGAGTGTTCACTGAAGGGTACTCAAGTGTGTACAATTTTGCACGCTCCCTATTTTTTTATAGGCACTTGTATACACTATATTCAATAAAGTGTGCGTGTGTGTGTGTGTGTGTGTGTGTGTGTGTGTGTGTGTGTGTGTGTGTGTGTGTGTGCCCGTGCACCTGTCTGAACATTGCATTCCTGTTCATAGCTAATGCTTAAAATTACAGTAAAAACTGAGGTTGACGCTTCTTCAATACAGAGACAAATTTACAAGTGAAATAGATTATGTGGGTGTAACGTAATTAAAAACACAATTAAATCAAAATACAAGCAGTGGGGAGAAATGCACTTGTAGAGCATCATTGGCCTACACCTGTTGTTAGATTATAAAAGGGAGGAGAGGAGGGACAAGTTAATATACTAGACTTCAGTTAGATTTTTCATATATTTTGCAGCTACTGTTCTCAGAAAAGATGTCTCCCTGAACGTTAACATCATATTTCTATAAAATACTTGTTATGGATGTTATCTTGAGGGTAACTATAGAACATAATACTAGTCTGTAATGATGTAGTTGTAAGCTGAGTCTCAAAAGAAGTTATAATAATGGACCTTTTTCAGTGTAGTTGTCAAGGATAAAAAAGGTAATTTTCTAGATTTTTTTTGTCTTTGTTGTCAATAAATTTACTAAAAAAAAAAGAGCAAAACAATTGATCTCAATAACAAGTACATTGTGTTTTCCCAACCCTGACGTATCTTCCCTCTGTACTGTAAAGCCCTATTGTTCTCCAAACATTCATTTAAAGTTTTTAGTAATATTAACTGTGTGAATAAGGTTGTGAGATAAAGGCCACTCAGAAGCTCAGGTGCTTTGTCTTTTCTGCTCATAAACAATTGCATCAGAAAATAAAGACCTCTGAATGTATAGAGTATAAAGTTTGTATTTAACTCACTGGCCTCTTGGTACAGTGTGACTGTTCAACTGCTCATTAAAACAAAGGTCTACTCAGCTAAACACAGGCAGCAACTCGGTGCATTTAGACATCTAGAATTGGTCATTGGAAAAATGTTGCCTGAAATGATGAGTCTGGATTTGTGCTGCAACATTCAGATGATAGAGTAAGAATTTGTCATAAATAACGTAAAAGCTTGGGTCCGTGCTGCCTTGAACTGAGATTGCTGTAGACAGTGAAATGTTGCAGGTGATATATTTTGGCACATTTTGGGCCTTTTAGCATCAGTTGCCCAACTGAGCTTTTTTAAATGCCACAGCATACTTGGAGTAGCCTACCTGAATAGTGTTGCTGACCTTGTCCATCCCACACTGTACCTGTCTTCTGATGGCTGCTTCCTGCAGAATAATATGCCATGCCACCAAGCTCTAACCATTTCAAAGTGGTTTCTTTGACATAATAATAACTGAATTAAAACAGACTCCACGGACACCAGATGTGATTCTAATAAAGCACCTTTGGGATGTGGTGGAATGGGAGATTTGTATCATGAATTTTGAGATAACTGTATGATCCAGACATTCCAATATAGACCCCAAAAAGTCTCCAAGGAACATTTCCAGCACATTGTTCAAGAATTAAGGAATTATTAAAGTGTCCGGCCAGTGTGTATGACTTCTTTTCATTCACAGAGTTTGAGTCCAGTTTGAGCCAGTGCACTTTTTGGTCACCTTCATACTCTAATGCACAGGTCATCCAAATTATTCTGGCTATGGATAATAAATGGGACACCCTCAGCACCACTTACTGCTCAGTGGAACAGTTTCTCTAAAGTCGCTTTCCTCTTTGCTTCTGAGGACAGAGAAAATATTTTCTGCCTCAATCATTTTTTTTAACTTTGTGCTTTGTGATATTGTATTTATCATCAACGTGGTAGTTTAAAAATAATGTTTTCAGTTGCTATAACAAAGATAAATAAAATATGTCTTATTAACCTTGACTAGGTTTTTTGTAGTTTTTTGTTCTCACTCACCCAGCTACACCCACACAAGGCCCAGGAGAAAACTTGGGGTTAGTATCCAAGGATGCTTCAGCAAGTGGGGTTCAAACGGGTAACCCTGAGATTACTCCAGCAACTTGTTTATTTTCCCATCTCAGTCATCAGCTCCTGCAGTGCAGGCAGCATAATGCCTTATTCGCCTTTTCACTTCATTATGAGTCTTCTGTACTTCTGTTTTAGTGAATAAGTGTCATGCGCCGTGGTGCGCGGGCACGAAAGGATCCAGGCGCAGACTCCGAGCTAACAAAAAGACACTTTAATAAAACAACGAAAGGCGACCCGGGGAAAGTAGAGAGCAAAACAGAAACTAAAAATCCGGGGAAACAATGACACGAGGAAGCTGGGATCGGGACGGCGGGGGGCTGCAATAGAAAGGGGAGATGATTACTAGGGAGCCAGGAAGCGGGGAGAACATATCAGGACTGAGTTAGAGTAGGGGCTTACGATAGAACGGAACCGTGGGAGCTCGGGAGGGAAGTGTGGCAGTCCGTGGGGGCAGGAAGTCCGTGGAATGGCGAGTGGGCCAGGTGAGCACCGCGAGATCCAGTTGAGCCGGAGGACAGGCAGGTAGCAGACGCCGAGTAGAAACCTGGACAGAAGTAGGCAGGTTAAACAAAGTTCCAAGCAGAAGAGAATGCACACTTTTCGTGGAAGTCTGGTTACCACTGTGGGGATGACTACGGACTGGCGTGGAGCATCCGTCAGCGCCGGATTAAGTGGATCTCCGTGTAATCACCAGGATGGAGAGCAGGTGTGCTGGTGATGGCCCAGCCCGGGGGTGTGGCTACCCGAGCATCACGCATTCCACAGACACAGGACCACGGACCATGACAATAAGTGTCTCACTATCAGCTGATGGGGTGATGTTAGCGTCTTCTGTTGCCCCCCACTCCCCCTCCAGACCGTCTTTGTTGCACTTTGTCTATTTCCCACAACAAAAGGAGCCAGCTGAGGTGGTTCAGGCATCTAACTCTGATGCCTCCTGGTTATCTGAGGTGTTTCACGCATGTCCTACCAGGATTAGGCAAACCCAAGACAGACTGGAAAAATTGCATCTCTCTGCTGGAGGAGCTGGAGTAGGTAGGTGGAGAGAGAAAGTTTCTCTGCTTAGACTGCTACCCAAACCTGACAGAGAATGGATGAATAGAAATATTCTTTAATATTGTTTTTCAGATGAATTCATGGTTGGTTTTATTCAACAAGACTTATGTAATCACCAGAATAATATCTTTTAGCATTAAATTGTTTTCATCAGCATGTTAGGATATTAGTTTTGTCTCTAGCATAGTTACAGTAATAACCTTCTGACACACACATATAAATTCAGCTTGTTAGTGACAGAAACGGACATCTTTTTTGGTTAAGCCTGTGTTTGGAACTGAAACTCTCCTGAGTTTCCAGCACACACTGTCTGTGACTGTAATTATGCAAAATAGGTCATTAACTTAATAAACAGCATCTGTAAACAACAGCACAACAACACAGTGCTTTCTTTCTTTTCCCTCTTTCTCTGTGTCAGTTCACTCCCTCCATCTCTCCATCTATTAATTCTTCCCCTTCATCCCTCTCCAAGTTTAACACTGTGGTCTTTCAGTGTTGGCGTCTGAAGTTGAGAGAAGAAAACATCCGTGCTATCTCTCAATAGCTAAATAAACAGCTGATGGCGCAGCGAGGGAGCTGAATGGGTTTAATGAGTAGACTGTGGTAGTGTGGCCCAGATCTAGTTTCTAGACTGTCACTAAGCTGCTCGCAAAAACCAAACTGACAATAACAATCATCAACAACAAGTCTCATTAATTACAGCAGCGACACTCGTGGTCTCCATCTTCCAGCAGACCCAGACAAACTCCCAGTGTGTGCTGAGTGAGTGTGTGAGAGGTATCTTTTTCAATCGTTGTCCCCTTCTCCCCCTAATCCTCCTCTACTTCTCCTCATCCCCATATCTCTTCCATGTTCTGTAATGCTCTTACTCGAACTTGGCATCATCCCACCCTCACATCCTCAGTGCTCCACACTAAATGTCAACAACTGAATATTCATCACAGCACTGACACCCCTCCCCACCGTCTCTCTAAATCTCATCCCAGACAGGGGATGCTTTGTGTGTGTGTGTGTCTCCCTTCACAGACTGATTAGCAGCAGATTTGAATATCACCAATTACCAATATTAGAATTGTAATTTCCACAATATTCTGCTTCTCCACCCTCAAGGAGAGCAGAGCTTTCCCCCTGTTTAGTAGCTGCAAAGGCATGCAACTATATTCTATAGTAATATTTTACTATATTCAAAGAAGATGAGCTGGGGAAAGGGAGTGGTGAGTGAATGGTGAAGATAAATGATGATTTATATCCTAAAGTACTTCTTGTTTGTTTTTTCTTTCCCCGTGTATTATAATTTTTTTCTTCAACATAGCAGATCTGACAAGTTGAAAAGCTCAGAGTCCTAAAAGGCATCTAAAGGATGCTAAAGTGAATTCTCCAGCCGAAAACAACCAAACCGTCTAAAACGTTTCTTTTGTAGTCTAAGGTTTTATCAATGACTTTTCCACAGTGCTGTATTTTTTTGTATATTTGTTACAGTTACATCATCCAAATGTATTATTACACATAGATAACCCAATTAAAAACATTTTTCTTTTAAAAATTATGATTTTTTTTAAAGAGAAAAAAACATATGCAAACATATCTGCTCCTATGTGGATATAGTAATTATCCCTTAAACATAATCTGATCATTGCCCCACTGTAGAACTCAAGTAAGCTCCAGGGTTTGAACTGAGAGAGCAGAATTCATAGCTCAATTATGGAAAGTTGTTTAGGTCTTCAAGCAGCAAAGAAGCAGCAGCCAAAGACTGTTGGTGTGATGTTTTTTTCATGAAATGCTCTGATCTTTGTTCCAGATGTGCTGGGATGCAAGTCTTCCAGAAAGTTCAACTTTTGTCTTGCCAGTCCAACGAACATTTGGCTTTGTGTTCTTTTTGGTCAGTGGTGGTTTTCACACGAATACTAACTTTAACGGATGCAAGTGAGGCCTGCAGCTCTTTAAATGTTGTTTTGGGTTCTTTCGTGACCTCCTGATTGAGTCATCAATGTGCTACAAAGCTACAAACCTTAGAAATGGCTTTGTAATCCTCACCAGACAGATGTTACTAGCTTTGCTTCTCAGCTCTTTTTTTAGATCTTGGCATGATCTTCACATGAAAAGCTTTTCCAAATGCACCGTACATCACTGTGTGACACAATTGTATGATACCTACACAGCAGCTAGTTTTGCGTGGCCTCAAACTAAGAATTTGCAGCCAGCTCCCTTGTAGTATGTTATTTTATTTACTTGCTATTACTTCTTCTCACCCTAAAGTGTTTCAGGCACAATCAAAGCATGCCAGGTGTTCTGCTGTTGGCTGCAAACACAAGAGTCTTCTTCCACTCCAGACATCTGCAGAACTGAAGATTCAGTCTATTACCTTTTCAGAGCTATGTTCCCACAACAACAGGGCAGTCACCAGTGTTACCATGCTGCATGAATAATTTGGCTCCGGTGCCAGTCGGACAGTCCTAGAGATCGGTAGGTAAGTGCCTGGTATCTATCAGTAAAAGGAAAAACTGTGCTGTTTCTGACTGATTGTGAGTGGTTGCTGGAGGTTGCTGGCTGTCAGTGGCATGGAACTGATTGCAAAGACGTAAACTGTACTGCACTGAAAACCTATTTGTAACTGGTTTGGTCACTAGCGGGTTTCTCCGGGTTACATGGAAGATATTGACCTATCTGCAAACTCTTGCAAACTACCCACCACCAGAGATGGGCAGTAATGCGTTACTTCAAGTAACGAGTAAAGTAAGGGATTACTATTGCAAAAACGGTAATTAGATTACCGTTACTTTCCAGTAGGAACGCTGCGTTACTGCTTTACTAAAACCGTGATTTTTTTGCGAGAATGTCTCATGACAGTGACGTAAGCGAGTGCACCGTTAGTGACAACAGCTGTGTGCAGATCAACAGTGGTTCATATATCGAGTGCGGAGAGAGTATGAGCGTGCAGCGTTTAAAGCGTGGAAGTACTGACCTTACTTTGAGTTTGATTCCATAAAAAGTGACAAAAACATTAGTGTCCGCTGTGCGTGGGAAGAAAACTTCTTTTTACAGCGAAAAAAACCCCTAAACTTCCAACAAGCACCGAGTAGCTACGACGTAATGGGAAACTCACAGAGACACTCGCGCGGATTCTTCAACTGACCGCAGCACACCTGCACCAGGGTAACCCTCCGCCTGCCCCACTCCTGCTTTACAGGTGAAAATAGAGCAACAGGACCGCTGAGTCTGTGACTTTATTTATTTTCTGCTGTGTTTTACTTGCATCTATTTGAAAGACTGAGTGTAAACACAAAAAATATTTTACCAACTAATTTCTTCCAGTCAGAGAATGTTGTATATAATTTAATTTTTGCTTGATGCTTAAAGTTAAAAGATTAAAACTAATAAAACAAGTTAAAAAAAAAGAGACTTTTCCATTTGATTACATTTTGTATGATGGATTATGTAGAAAAAGTAGAATTGGGCTGAAATATCTATCGCTTTATCACCTCTTCAGGTTGTAAATCGTGTTTTTAAAAAGTAACTAAGTAACTAAGTAACTAAGTAATTAATTACGTTTGAAAATAAGTAATCAGTAAAGTAACGGGATTACTTTTTTGGGGAAGTAATCAGTAATTAGTTACTGATTACTTTTTTCAAGTAACTTAACCAACACCACCCACCACACAGCTATGAAAAGTGTGACACAAAACAGAAACTGATGAAATTCATGATAACAGTAAAAGGTGCACTTATGTGTTGGTTTCAGCTTAAGGTACAGCTGTCACTTGGGTGAATGGCCTCAGTTTCTGGTCTGTGTTTTCAAGTTTTATGGGTGTAAATGAAAATGAAATAAAAGAGTTTGTGGCCCAACGCTCACCAACCAGTTGGGGAATAAACGTTTTCCCATTGCAGAGGTTGCCTGTGTGACCAAGGCCATCATCTGTGCCTTTCTTTGCACATGTCACAATTCGTAGACATTTTAAAACCCACCTGACCAGTAGACAGTGCCTTTTGTGCCATTCAGCAGTCTTTATTGTCACTGATGGAGCGCATATGGAAAAACTAGAAAGTGACTCAGCCTAGAGGACCCCACCAAGTACCACCAAGCAATTTCCCTATTTCTCAAGAAAATGTAACATAATTCTGCCTGTTCATGATCTGGCTCACAGGCAACCAGTGCCTCCCAACATCTGAGCCTTTACCTTCACTCTAGTTTGACTCTTGACATGTTATTTAAACAAACAAACAAACAAACAACATCAGTGCATGACAGCAGCAGAACAACCTCTACAGAAGTCTCTTCTTCTTTTAAGGATTATGGTTCAAATGTGCACAGTGGGACTCAGCTCTTAGGGGGCTGAGATTATGTAACTCACAGAGTTGCAGCACACAGCCAGCATCTCATTTCTGCCTGGCCAGCTGATCAATCAGAAGCAAAGGAGGCTTTTCTGAGGGGAAGCTGTGCAGCAACAGGGCTGAATACAGAGTGCTACAGAGAGATTCTGCAGCAGTGTACAGTATGAAAAAGATAATGTGCTCTTAACCATTAAAGCATGTAGCCCCATTTTATTAGACCCCTAAAATAAAATTATGAACCTGTAAATGAGCACATTATGGGCATTTTCAAGGTGATAAATTACTGAACAGGGAAAAGGTATTATGAAAGAATACATAAATCTTCTTTTCCCACTTAGGGTTTACAGCATGGCCAGTGACCCTTCTCTGCTAAGCCTATCATAGTGGGCATATCCTAATTTAATGCATAAGCTTATAGAGCAAAGCAATACCCAGAGCGAGTTTAGTACTGTACTCACAAACTCTTCTGAGGTAGATTGTCTGAGTGATTCAATCTAAGAAAGCAACTTTAGAAATATGTTTGAAGGAGGCCACCTGTGACCCAGCATCCTTATTGAAACATTTGCGTTATGGCTCATGAGCTGTTTTAGAACCAAATGTATTTTTTCCCCCAGTAACCTGTTTTGTGTTTTATTTTATGTAGTCGTAAGCCCACATGTGGGTCTAACTCTTCTTTTTCTGGGTACTAAAGACACCCTATCATCCTCAAAGAAAAGACATGGATGTGGCAAGACAATAAAAATGGTCTGCTTTATTCTTTTCGAGAGTCGGTCTTTGTGCAGAACAAATGTAAATTCTGAAGGCATTTTGAAAGCAGTCACAAATGCGAGGCAGAAGAAATCACACAGTTTTCAGTTATCTGTTGAACATGTGAGTTTCAAATATGAACTACACGGCTTAAACCTGACATCCATTTCCAAACAGTGAGTGCTATTAATCACCGGGTGTCAAGTACGCATTGCTCACTCACTGAAAAAAAAGCAGGAGGATGATATTTCCTATCTGGTTCCAAGGCATGAAAGATTTAGATATTTCTATCTTCAATAATAGATGATTATTAACAAGGCTTTGCGGAGATGAGAGATAAATGGAGGTTGTATAGAGCCATTAGTTTCACAGCATATTATGATAAAAAGATATTAATCTGGGACGGTGTGACTGTGAATTACTGAACTCTGCAGGAGGAAGCATACTAACCTGGTCGCCATGCAACAAAGTCAAACATGTGAATTTTCCCTGAATGAGTTGCTGGTTTATCATCTCGGGGGATAATCTACTGGAAACTTTAGCAACAATCGCCAGGCTGACTAATGGCATGCAGTGAGAGGTGCTTTCTGCAGGTGTAGGTGGTGTTTGGTCATGTGTTGCACAGTACAGGTGCCAATTGCCTGTCTCTCAGAAAAGCCTCTTGAGGTCGAGCACAATGAATAAAATTTGTGAGTTGGCTCTGCGAGGGATGTTTTTCTGTCTGCGGACCAAATGCGTCAGTGGACTACCAATTAGCCTAGATGTCATGGAAATGAATTCCACAAGACCACACATACAGATAAGTAGACGCGCGCATTTAACGCAGCAAGCGGGTCATCTTATCAGCGCGAATCATCAGTGCAACGTTAATCACTGTGACTCATATTTAATGCTCATTCGGGAACAAATCATAGAAGACGGGAGGCATGCAGCTCCTTTCAAACTTTCCACGGCAAGATTGCCACGGTTGGGGTTATCTCCCTCTGTATGTATGTGTGTGTGAGAGAGAGGATATCACGAAGTGTGTTTGAGGAAAGTGGCAGGTTGAGACTGCCATGTAAAGAACCCCTTAGGCTTTTACCTCTTATCAGTCCCACACACACCCTTTCTTTTCGTGATATCCACCATGCACACATAAAAGACACACGTACACACAGCAGAATTATATGTCACAGTGACCTATTGGGTTCATCTGTAACCTGCTCAGATCTGCCCTGCTCTCCAAGTCTCATAACAGAAGCCGTATTATTTTTAGGTTATCGCTTCACCCTAGCGTCACAGGACTCACCCGCCATATTGCTATCTCCAACTTCCCTGCCTCTTTCCTCCGCACCTTCTCGTGCCTTTGTCTCGGTGTCACAGCACAATCAAACTGCACAGACAACTAAACACAACTGAGCAGTGAAGATTTGTTTTTTCAGGACATATGTTTGCGGGACACCCTTTAACGTCATTACTCAGACTGGTCTAAGAAATCTTTTTTTTCCCAGTAGTTCTTTTGTGAATCATCCGTGGTGTCCTACAAATAAAAAAAGAGACGTGTGCACTCTCGGCGAGTTATTGCCATTTTTGTCTTTGACAAGCAAAGCAGAGAGATTTGTTGTGACAAATAACACCTACAGATCTGGTCTTTAAAAACACATGCTCCCTGGAAACATTTCATGTATTATTAGACATTGCTTTTTAATTGCTTTGGTTTGCCACTTCTTTGACAGCTGTAACTATTAATTAGTCTCCCCGGCACACATTTTCACAATTTATTAAATGGAAATCAACAAACTCCAAGAGACAACAACACTTCTTATTCTTTCTCATAAAAACAAGACATCAAAATACATCCACCCTTAATTTTATAAGTGGTAAATAACATTTAACATTTTGATCATTTGCCTTTACTATTGCCTTGCCACTTTTACACATGATTGATGTATCAGTTACCATAAGTCTACACGGTCTCGTTTGTGCTAGTTCATGTAAAGACTAAATTAGATGACTGGGTAGATTCTCGATATGTAAACCAAACTAATGCTCTGACTATTTCTGCTCCATGTCTCCTTATCACCAGTGTGCGGCCAAGGTCACCTATAGCTGTGTTCGTACTTCTGCTCAGTTGAATCGGTCTGTTGTGGCGAAGCTGTCAATATGAAAAAGTATTTACCTCCTTCCTGATTTTTTTGGTTTTTTTATTTTCGCTTGTTCGTCATGCGTAAATGTTTCGGATCATTAAACACATTTTACTATTAGGGAAAGATAATCTGAGTAAATACATGGTGCAGTTTTTTAATGATGGCTCCATTTATTAAGGGAAAAAAAGCTATTCAAACCTAGCTGTGCATATGTGAACGAGTAAACATAATAACTGGTTGTGCCACAGAACTGTAGTCAAGCGTTTGTGATAACTGGCAATGAGTCTTTCATATCACTTTGGAGGAATTTTGCACCATTTTTCTTTGCAGAATTGTTTTCATTCGGCCACACAGGAGAGTTTTTGAGCAAGAACAGCCTGTCTGTGGTTATGCCAAAGCATCTCCATCTGATTTAAGGCCTGACTTTGACCAGCTGACTCCAAAGCCATTGTCATGTTTTTTGGAGCCTTGCTGGTATGTTTTGAATCATTGTCCTGCACCGATGGACATTCACCCACGTGAGAGCAGAATTCATGGTTCCATCAATTATGGAAAGTTGTCCGGGTCCTAAAGCAGGAAAGGAGCCCCACACCGTTACACTACCACCACCATATTTGACCTTTGGTTTAATGTTATTTTTATGAAATGCTGTGTTAGTTTTACTAAACTCTTGTTTCATCTGTCCTCACAATATTTCATTTAAAAACTATTTTTGTCAAATGTGAGATGAACCTTTGTGTTCTACTTGGTTTGCAGTGGTTTTTAACTTGGATGCCATTTTTGCCCAGTCTATTTCTTATTGGTGAATCATGAACACTAACTTTATCTGTGGTGACTGAGGCCTGGAGTTCTTTGGGTGTATTTCTGGGTTCTTTTGTGGCCTACATGTGATGTGGATGAGCTCTTGAAGAAACTTTGATAGACCAGTCACTACTAGGAAGGTTCACCACTGTTCCATTTTTTTTAATTCCTGGATAACAGCTCTCACAGTGAATCACTGGAGTACCAACATTTTAGAAATGGCTTTGTAACAGCTCCAGCAGTAATCAAACTGTTTGTTTGATGATCTGAAACATGCAAGTATGACAAATATGCAAAAACATAAGAGATCAGGAAAAGGATCATTTTTCAGAGCACTGTATGTTCATGCCATCACCTTTGGTGATCTGTGGATAGTGACAGAAATGATAAGATCACAGATACAAACACCAGAAATGAGCTTCCTTTGAAGGCTGGCTGGGCTCTGTCATTTGGGAGGGGCTCGGAAAAGAGCCGCCACTCAGCATCTACAGGAGCCAGTTGAGGTGGTTTGGGCAGGATGTTTCTTCTTAGCTGTGGTGTTCTGGGCATGTCCCTGGGGCAGACCTACATGTATGACAAGTTGGATTGAACACCTTGGTGTCCTCCTGGAAGAGGTGGAGGAGGTGGTTGGTAAGAGGGTGGTCCTGGAGTCTCTGCTCTTACTGTTGCTCCATGACCCAGATCCAGATATCCGGCACAGGATGGATGAATGAATGGATCAAAATTATTGGAGAAGAAGAAGGAAGAAGCCTTACTATTTACAAAAAAAAAAAATAGCAAGCACAGAGGTACAGCAGTGAATCTTTTCATCTGTCTTCTGGTGCTGTGCAGTATGGTGCATAGCAACGTGGTTTGCACACTGTTGACACATTAAACTTAAAATGAATCACATCCTACACTTATCAACCAAGTCACGCTATAGACATATTTTCATTCACTAAATGACGTGCCTGTCCTCCTAATTGTCTTAAAATGGTGATCATTTTTAATTATTTAAATTGGCCTAATTATAATAATTATATATTGAAACATTCCATAATTGTTGGTAATTATAACACAGTTTGTCAAGAAAAATGAAATTTTTCTCTCTTATAAGTCACAGCATCCCAAGATAACCTTAAAACAAACAAAAAACATTGATATTTGACCGGCATAAAACTGAGGTAATACTTTTATTAGATAAGCAAGATGAATAAATAAGAATGTTTAATTCATTGATGATGACGCCAGAGGCCAATGCCAAGATTACCCAGCAAACACTGACACTAACCGTAAGAAGTGATGTTTTTTTCTGATAACTTTTTGTGTTAATTTGCCGGCTCTGGGTCATATTGAATACAATATTAAAATCCATTTTGTTCATTCTAAGAATTACACAGTAGTACTATCCAATAAATGCTCATTGACAATCACAATACGTGAGCCACAGTCTCAAGTCATCACATCCAGTTTCAAAACAACAAGATGGCGACGGTCATGACGCGATGGACAGGGTGTAATCGTTGCTGTTTTGCCAGAGCTGCTGATGTCGTAGATAAGAACAAGATGTCCTTTGGATTCAGTGCCATGATGACACATCTGTGTTGGTGACACACTGGTTCATTCCCAACTCCTCACACACGGACAGGACCCCTTGGCATTGGGAAACCGGACTTGAACCGAATTCTCCAGGATGACGACACCTTACGCCACCGCCACCTGCCTACTTATTCACATGCTCTTTAGAACAGGTATTATCAGCATTTATCATAACTCCCAATAATGTTTATAGATCCACTACTCAACACTTATTGACCAAATACAAAGTTATAAACATAAGCTGATGGTTATTATAAAGTATTACAGAAAACTCTTATATGGGGAATTGTGCAAATATTCTCCAGCCACCAAAATCTTGTAGTGCTGAGACCTAAAAGCTGAAGTACAGAGATACAAACAGTAATTTGACGTGTCAAAAAAAGCTGGGAGGACTGTCCTGTGTGCTGCCTGTGTCTTTCTGTCCTTTCTAGGTTTGGCCTCCATGATTTTCAAATAGCCTTTGTTTTAACCACTCAGTCTGCTACAAAAACAAGCTGGTCGTTATGACACTTACACAACATACAGACACAGTTCAGCATGTTTATGATTGTCATTCAATCTCTGATGCATCACCTTTCCAATCGCCATCCGTGCAGTGATGTATCAGCATAGGGTAGCTTATCTCATCGCTCGTCTGGCTGGAGCATCTGCTCCGGCATCTGTTGTTAGTGGCGGACATTTCACCGCCACCACTTACCATAAAGCACGCCGACTAATCTCAGTAATGTCTGGATATTCAGAGGATAGTCAGATGACGAGATTAATGAATTGCAGCCGTGCTGATGATCAGAACTGTCAGACAGCTATAAAGAGACTGTTAGAGCTGCACCTGATACCTCCCGTCAGCAGCAGTGTTAGTGAGAGTGGGCTGATATTAGAGGTGTAGTGGAAGAATTTCAACAAGCCTCATGCGGTTGACTCATGATTGGATTCACGTGCCATTTGAAAAACACCTCGTGAGCAGTTAGCAAGAATACAGGAAAACTGAGGCTGTCATATTCCAATGTCAAAATCTTTTTATACATTTTTCTCTCTGTAATTATAAAAGTCTGTTCCGTGCTCACTTCAGCTCTCACTTCCTGTGTGTATGTGTGAGAATCTTGTGGATTTATTCTCTATAATCTTTTAATGACATGCACTAACGACGCGTTGAGGCTCAGAGAAAGCCCAGTCCATGGAACACACACACACACACACACACACACACACACACACACACACACACACACACACACACACACACACACACACACACACACACACACACACACACACACACACACTGTGACTAAGGCTCGGTGGAAGGCCGTGGCCCCTGAGAGGATCCACTGGGAGATTAGCCAAATCAGGAAAGAGTTTTAGAGAACGGCTGCTTTAATGCAGCACAGCACAGATTGTGTGTGTATATATATATATATATATATATATATATATATGAGTGTTTGTGTGTGTGTTTGTCACAAAAGGAAAACACACAGTACATATCCTCAACCTCCAAAAATATTTCTTTGCAACTTTCCTGGACTGAGCTTCTTTGTTTCACTGCAGTCATCAGGTTTGGAACAGACGCTCAGCCCTGTTTAACATCAGCATCGACTTGCATGCTTGCAGGACACACACTTCTATCCTCTCACAGCGTACTCTACTTTTTTAAAATTGTTCTACAAACTTATATGACCATCATCTTAATATAATACTTTAAAAAGTTGTGACAGTAGAATTTCTTATTTTCCTATGAGTAAATTTTGTTATAAGATAATACAACAGTAAAATAATGACAGAAAATACACCCACACATATACAGCACACAGTGAATTTGACCAAGTATGTACACTTGTTACTGTAATCATCTGGTCGGCAATCCATTGTGATTGGAAAGTGTTGATATGTCCTAATAGTTGCATCGGTTCTCTGTGCACTGATATCAGGAAATATGTCCTGATATATTTATTTATTGAGCTGTGACCAACTTGGAGAAGTCAGGAGGATGTGCAAATCCAGGTCTTGAACATATAGGAGACTTTTATGAATGGTTCTGTGCTGTCATACAACCTGTGATCTTGGCAAAAGGTGTAATAGACATGCCAGCCCACCCTTCTTTGGCTTTCCGAAACGTAAAATGGACGTGCATGCAGAAATTACATTACCAGCAGGGGGATGAAGTACACTCCAGGGTCCTTAATCAATGAAGCTATGTCGCGAATATGTATTTACATGTAATTGTGTTAATAATGTGATTATTTTCATGTTGACTTTTCATGTTTCCATGCTGACTTGAAATAAAATATCTCCCTGCTGTTATTCTGCATGGATGGTGGATTGGCATGACTATTACACGTTTCGGTGCGATAGTTGTGTCAAACTGTGTCATGTTTGATGTTTTTCATTGATTCAACCACAGAAATATGAGCTAATTATGTATTTTTGCAACAAGGTGTCCAAAGATTGTGGAAAACTACTGCTCAAGAATGTCATGCTCAAGCTCCTGTTGACATTGAATGGTGGCTTAAGAGATTTGCACAGTACCTCATATATAATCAGTAAACACGAGGCAATAATTTTAAGTAAAATGTTACTGAAGCTTATAAAATCAGTTTATTTATTCAAAAATCGTAATCATTAAGGAAACGTGGTGTGTAAAAACTGAATGGATGTGATTCAAGTAAATATTATTTAACCAGATTCCAATAAATTTAATGTTGTACTTGCATAAATCCAAGTCTCTGTTTCGGGCATTAACATTTCTTTTTTAATTGCATAATGTCTCGTGCTTCTGATGTATCAGAATGGTAGGTTTGTAGATAGAAGAGAAATTATACGATCATGAACTGGGTATTTGGGCTAGGATGTGCTTTCACTGCCAAAATGGAAAATACAGCAGAACAGCCAAGTTATGCTATTGTTTGAGTTGCACTCAGCTGTATCAAGATAATGTTCATAGAATAATATCACTGCCAATACTCACCTGTTGATTGAATTTCACAAAATGCCAAATAACAGAGCCACAAAATCTCAGCACTGAATTTTGTTTATGAGCACAGTTTGTTTTTTGCAGTCCGGGCTCATATGCGCTGCATACAAATATCCTTTTTCATTCCTCGCCTGCCTAAAATTTCTGCGGTAAAAACACAGCTAAATACAGAGATTTTGTGTAGACCTGATGAATAAGTTGTCAGTTACAGATCACAGATGACGCCTGCGGAGAGGAGCAGTTCTGTATTTGTTGCTCCTCTTTTCTTTTTTAGCTTTGACAAAACAATTGTTAATATAAGAAGCTGTTTGTTTGCTCCAGGAAATAAACACGATGAAAATTAATGCATTATGTGAACAGCAAAGTAATTACCAGTTATTGATGATATCTCTTCAAGCCAACTCAATTAACACCAGCAGTTACAAAGCCACGGTTTTGCGTTTCCTGTTATTTCAGGGTTTCAGGGGGAGCTAACTTCATGCTGATGTTATCAGCACTGCTAGCAGGTCCGTGCAGCCATTGAGAAACAATTCAGAGCTTTGGTATTGTGAGCTGTATTGTGAGGGTCCTGACAAGAAGCACTTGAATAATCTTCCCCCTGAGGGCTGAAGCAAACGACTGAGATTTCTCTTTTCTTTTGAAAGGTTTTATTCATTTAATATAATACTGACACATGTACTCAATAGCGGTTAACAGGCGTTTAAAAACACAGATATTAAAACCATTAGAGCATCGATTTATTTTTAGCCCCTTTGATTCCATGGACTGCTTTTTTTTTCTTCTTTTGTTTAAACACGTTTACATTTTTCAATATACCGTAACATCTACTTGGTATTAGTCTAACCTCACCCCTGAAAGGATTTTGTCCTCTGTCAAAAAACAAAAGCAAAGAGAAGACTGACAAACTGTCTCTGCATTTTAAAAAATGGCATGTGTGGTAAGCAACAAACTATTTAAGGTAAAATATTCGTATGGAGGTGAAATCTGAATAAAGAAGAGGTTCAGTTTCAGAAACATTTTGACAGCATCAAATGTGTCATGTGTGGCACAGTTAAATTTAAATGTGTCATCCAGACTACATGAGGCAAGCATTCTGGATCCACTCCCTCTTTTTAGCTAGTTTTGTAATACAGAATAGCTGTCTAGAGTCAAGTTTCTGCAATTCCCAGTATGCATATGGAACACAACTTAGCCATAGAAGAGAGATAAAGAATATAGTTTGTTGTAAAGATGTTTTTTTCATCATCTAATCAAGTGCCATTTAGGTTGGAGTTCACTTTGTTTTCAGAAGCAGTAAAGAATTGTGGGTGACTGAGTCTTTCGCAGTGAAGGCCCGAGGACACTCAGCTCTGCTTAAGATGGCGAGCAGTCATCGTTTTTTGAATATCCACAGGAAAAATCACTGGTTCCTCACTGATGTCCATCAGAGTCCATTTCCTTACGATTTTATAAGTCCGTTGTGCTGTGTAAGTACTTCCACCGCCGTTCTCTAACGCTCCTCTAGACATGGGCGGGACTATCGGGTCACCTGTAAAAGAAAGGGAAGAAGTGAGTCAAAGGTCACCATTTTAACAGAACCCAAAAAGTTTGAAAACAGCGTGAAACAGCAAAGAGAACAGAGAACAGAGCCAGCGCTGGTTTTACATGTCAGTGAAAGGCTTTAAATAATGCAGTGCTGGCTTCTATGTGGAAAAATACAGGAAGAGTCTCTTATTGGTGGAAAACATGACCAACACGGTTTCTGTCTCTTCTGGAACGTAAACAAGACAAGCTTGAATCGTGGCAGGCAGCCCACACCGCCGCACCCTCAGCACTTGGCCCTCTGCCATGTCATTTCGTCTATTTGTCGAGACGGCTGCACTAATCACATGGCCTCCTTATCTCGGCGATCCATCTTCGCTTTTTCTTTGCTCATACGCTCACTTCTGGTTTATTTCAAGCTATTAGAAGACATTTTCTACCAGCCAGTGATCAAACAGGCACAAACTGCTGTATAACTGCCAGTGCCGGGCATATAATAGACCAGCTTCTCCAAGACGGTTCTTCTGTTTTCCTGCATGCCTTTCCCTCCTATTGAGTTTCCCAGTGGTTTCCCCTCTTAGCCCCAACACATGCTGTCTCTCTGTTATTTCCTCATGGGGCAGACACTCTTTTGTCTGACCTGGGTCCCAGCTAACAAAGTGTAAATACCAGCCATCACTAAGAGAGCTCAGAGCAGTGTTTCTTCCAAGCTGGCAATTGAAACTACTGCATCTACTCTTGATGGCTCCAGGCCACCCTTCCTGGGTTTGCTCCCATTGCCTTCAGGCGTCTACTCCTGTGCCGGATCAAAGAGTCTGCAGGCGTTTGTTGTCACGCCAGTTCACTATGCACGCACACCGCGGCATCTCTCTGCCTGCTATACTTGAAGGTGCAAAGTCAAAGTCCCTTTAGGTGTTCATCCAGTTGCCTGTTCAAATATGCCTGTAGGTTGCAGTTTCTGTGCCCAATTAAAGGGCGGATTTAGATAGTTAGATCTCAATTTAGAAAGCACACAAGAAGTGCTAGGGTGTCATTTCTACAAGCCTTTTTAGACCCACGAGTGCCTTTTTTGTACTTAGTCCAAAGATTTAGCTGCCTACCGTAGTCGCATGGCCACAAGGCAGATGTCTCCTTCAGCGGTACATTTATTTACATTTGACACAAGTCACAGAAGCTGTGTAACATGTGATTTAGTTTGTGTGCGAATTGAACAAAATCAACTTCAAATCAAACTGAAACAAATTTAATTAAAATATTCTGGTTTTTCTTTCATTAATGTCTCCTTGTACATAACAAAACCAACAGTCGGGTGTTACAAGGCAGTGTCACCCACACTTGGGACAGACAGAAAAGCAAAAGCTTACATTTTCTGAATTATATTACAAGGTAAAAGTCTTCTTTCGTTTCTAAGGTTATTATTTTTAAACACAAATAACCATATTAAATCGCTGGCTGCTGGATTAATTACTTCCGTCAAGGAGGTTATATTTGTGTGTTTGTGTGTGTACTGTGTGGGTGCCATTCTGTCTGCAAACACAATTGTCTGAAAAGTTTTGAATGAAATCTAATAAAAATTTGTAGGGGAGTAGAGTGGGGTCATGTTAACAATCAATTTAAATTCGGCTTACATCGACCAAGGTCTTCAAGGTCAGCTCAATGATTTATAGGTCAAAAACTGACGAAAGCCGTATAACCTAGAAGCTATTATATAAATATTTAAACTATTACTTTTCTACAACTTTCTTTTATGGTAAATATCTTGTTCGTAATATTGTTATACAGAGCTACTAAAAAATATGCTTCTTTGCACTGACAACATATGCAGGAAATGAAATACGGGGTTTATAAATATCACATTACTCTGCCTCTAACTCAAGGTCGCATAAGGTCAAACTTTCATAAAATATATTTTATTTTTAAAACTGTGATTAAAATTCTTCTGCCTTTGTTCATTGTATTACATTACAGATGCATCCAAATATAATTTTACATTTCAAATCTGCCTTTCTTCCAAGTTGACCCCCAAGATGTGTTATATCTTTAAATAAAGTATTGTCAAGAGAATGAGCTGCCTAGTGAGTCAGATTTATCCTGCACAATATTCTTTTATATAATAAGTTCAAGTTATCCATGTCCAATTATTTACAAATCAATACCTATTATCAATTACCTACTCCCACATAATGTTCGTGTATTCAGAGTAAACATCTGATTTTTGCTTCACTGCAAACTTCCTGAAGAACTTTTTAAAAATAACAAAGAAAAGAAAACAAATATATACAAAATACAAAGTAAATACTGCCCTTGCTTAAATATAAGTTAGCATGCAAGCTTTAGTTAGCTTGCAGACAGTTAACGTACCATTACTAATATTTATGTTTCAGTTTTGTTTTGTGACATCTTGACTGCCACACTTCAGGGATTTACAGTTTTTTTTCCATTCTGGTCACTTATCAAAGTTTAAAGTGACTGAATGTCTTTTTTAAAGAACACCACATCTACTCGGTATGATGTACACTCACTGCAGTATATAGGTAGGTAAACCCTATACTCCTTGCTAAATTGTTGTCCTTGTTTGTTCACGATTGCACGAGCAGTTACACAAAGACGAACACACCTTCCTTGCTTTCTATGGCAGCTCTGCAGCTTGGAGACTGAGCCATGCGCATGTATTCATACATATGATATTATTTGAGGTGTGGACTCGAGTCACATGACTTGGACTCGAGTCAGACTCGAGTCATTAATTTTATGACTTTAGACTTGACTTGAAAAAATGTTCTAAGACTTGTGACTTGACTTGGACTTTTACACCAATGACTTGGGACTTGAATTGGACTTGAACCGGTTTACTTGAAAAGACTTGATATTTTACCCCAAATATAAAATTTAACATGCATATTATATAGAGATTGAAAATGTGACGTCATTCACGGGTAGAACCGCAAAGGATTCTGGGAACTCGTGGCAAGCGGTACTAGCGCACGCAGGCTTTCAATTAAAATCAGTTAAACAGCGATAAAAAGAAACACAAAAATGTCAAGAAGCCGTTGTATTATTAACTGCAATAGCCGGTCGCATGACAGCCACGAGAAGCTGACGGGTAAAGAGATCGGTTGTTATCGGATTACGTCGTTAAAGAGAAATTGTTCAAGCCATGTTTCCGAAGTAACAAAGACACGACGGATGGACTGGATTGCAGCCATTCAAAGATCAAATATAACGTCCCAGAACACTCCAGCTCACAGGTTAGTCTGCTCCAAGCATTTACACGAAGGTCAGTGTTTTTTAGTAGTTAATACGTCATTTTCATAACATAATTGGTGATATAGGTTACAAGCAAGTCTGGTGCTGAACAGAAATTGTGGCGCTATGCTCCTTTATTTATTGTGCATAAATAGTGAATTGTCCTGACACAATATTGCGTTTCGCTTCTGTTATTATGGTACATTGACAAAAACATATACTTTTATTCACAGGATAAAACAGGTTTTTTGTATCACTAATTGCCCAGTACGATTACAGCATACAGTATTATTGTCACTGCTACATTTCTGTGATGCTACCAGAAATTATTTCCACTACTAATTAATTACCGTTGAGCTCAAAGGTCCTATTAATAAACGGTTAACGAATGTGTATTTATGACGACGATTTGTGAGACTGGTAAACTTATGATACGTACGATGGTCTTTACTTTCTACACGGTGCATTTCAAGGTCCTGCACCCATCCGTCGGTAAACTGTACCTGGGCTTGTTGCAGTGACCGGAAGTTACTAAACTTCATGAGTGTATGCACTCACTCCAAGAACCGTATGATTATAAATATGCATATAAATATGCTAAGATGAGATAGCTGACTTCATCTAACTAGCAAATGTTGTCCAGGCTACGTTGGTGATACAGTTTTTTTTAATGTGTATGATATTTTTGTCATGCGATTTTAAAGCTGGTCCTACAACCGCATCCAAGAATAACATGCAGCTTATCTCAGAACTGTCGGTGAAAATTATTCTTGGAGCTAGGTTTAATTGAGCTGCATTTTAAAGAGGTGCAATTTCACAATTTGTGTATATTTTCTACGTTCACTTTTGTCATGTGTTGAGAAAAACACAGATTTAAAATTACATGGTCTAATATTTACATTTAGCATAACTGCAACATTATTTTTTCGTTGTTTTTTTTTTTAAAGACTCGAAAGGACTTGAAATTCAAAGTTTCAGACTTGTGACTTGACTCGGACTTTTACACCAGTGACTTGAGACTCGACTCTGACTTGCCTGACATTACTTGAGACTTGACTTGAGACTTGAGGATAAAGACTTGAGACTTACTTGAGACTTGCAAAACAATGACTTGGTCCCACCTCTGTTTGGCATTGATCTAGCTGTCCTCTCACCCCTCCTCCTCTCCTCCCTCTTCCCTCCTTCGCTCCTCCTTCCCCCTGTCTCCAGGTAGGAGGAATGACAGAGAGTGCCAAATCCTGTTGTGTGTTCTTACCTTCTGCTGTCTGCTGACCGTTATGCTTGTTTTTTTCCCCAAGTGTTTTCGTTATTCGTTTATCTACCCATCACCTCTGCCTTTCTTTTCACTCTCCACTGATTTTTTTCTCTTTCATCCATCTCCTCCTGCCTCTTTTTTCCTTTCTCCATATCCCCCTGCCTCTCTCTCTCTCTCCCTCTCATACACACTCTATCGTCAATTTCAATTTACGAGCAGGTCTTAATGGGACCATAAGAGAACGTTCGATGCTATTGATCTGGATGCCTGCGAATCTTGACCTCAGCGTACGACACGAGAGGAGAAAAAAAATCACTCTTCATCATCAAGCGAACACATCAGCTAACGCTCTCAAATAGTGCAGATGCACACACACACACACACACACACACACACACACACACACACACACACACACACACACACAGATCATTGATCATTGATCAAAGACCTGAATGCAAGAGACAGCAAATATTTGTGCTCCTTAAAACTACAACAGAGTCACTGATGAAGCAGTGCCTGCCTGAAACTGGTTTACTTTAATTATAAATGTCCACTTTGGAGCTGGATTGGTCAGCAACATTCACACATCTAACTGTCTTCAAATAGCATCAAACCTCATGTGCTGCTTTATCCAATCAAACCAGACGACTCTTCTTTCTATTTGTATCATTGTCTGACATAACTGAGCGAGGAAACATCAGTTACACTTATAAGAGCAGTACAACACAAATCTGTGCTTAAGATAAGAACTGAAAATGATATCAGGGAAAAAAGGTAAAAGTAAGGAGGGGCTGTTAAGGGGAAAAAAGGTCTTCAGGGGGCACGAGCCACTTAGCTAGGTGAGAGGTGAGCAGAGGAAGCAGTGCCAAAAGAATTCTTAATCATCACTGTTCACTGTCTGGGAAGGCGTGAGAAGAACATGTGTGCCTTAAGCGCTTCTCACCACTCACTTTTTTCCCCCCACGCATCTCTCCTCTCTGACCACGCCTTCAATCAATTATTTAGGCAGAAAACAAAGGTCTGCACCGAGCCATGAATAATGGAAGGTGAGAAGGCAGAGAGAAGGATGGAGGTTAGAAACAGAGGCGTACAGTGACAAGAGGTGAGTCTCGCACAAATTTTTCTCCTCTGACAGACAGCTAAGAGCCTGCTCAGGTCAAGCCACTGAAGAGAAGCCAACAGGTGCAGACGTAGGCTGAGCAGGAAGATATATAGCGTGCATTCACACCTTTTCACACGCACACAAAGACACAGACAGACTGCCAGTACATGAAACTTAACAGGGGGGAAGAATGTGCACATGCACACACTGCACAAACCGTGCTGTGGAAGAATGAGAGCATAAAAAATTTTTCCAGGGCATTTACCACTCCAGTGTATCAAATGTGGCGAGTTCTTTTTGCATCGAGTCAGATGGCATGCCAGTCAGACGCAGGGAAGCAGGGCAAGTGAGAGTGAAGGGAATTGTGATATTCATATTCAGGGTGCGTGTGTGTTTTATTTGCCTTGTTCTTGTTGGCCTTATTTTTCTTCAGAGAATGTTTGATGTTGGAGCCAAGATGAGTCCAGAGGAAAAGTAAAGAGAGAGAAACTGGGTAAAAAAAAAAAGTGATATTGGGTGAAAGGAGAAAGAAGATGGGACGGAGACAAATAAGAGAGAAAAGCAGGGAGAAGAGAAGGATATAGTCTAACGTGATAGAGGTGAAAATGGATCACTCTGTGGTTGGTCTGGCTAGGTGTGTGCATGCATGTATGTGTTGAATGGATGGCACGGCAGGGAGAGAGGACGCGTAAAGTGTGCACACAAACCTTTGTGGTCTTGACTTTGTTGCCTGTGCTGCAGCTCCATCCTGTCAGATCTGGGAGCACCTTGCACTCCTCACCTTCCATGCATGGCTGCATCTGACACCACCACTTCTGAGCTACAATGGAGGCTACAAGAAGAAGAGACAGAGTTAATTTTAACTTTGATGAAGATGCAAGTGCAATCATGTCCTTTCATGTGTTTCCAAGACTTGTGTGCGTGTGTGAATTTTGACACCAAAATTTCACATGAACAAAGAGCCTCCAGAAAATAAATGTGGGTTTCAATCCGGTACAGTTATAATAACACGACTTTGGTGCTTTGAGATAAACAGTTGAAAGCACTAATTCTCAAATCAGCGCCCATTGAAGCACCATACAGAACAAGCCACAGCGAGATTATGCAATCAAAAGAGCGCCAGTCAAACCTCAACAAACAAAAACCAATGTGGAAAACATGATATGGAAAATATAAAATTATATTTCAGCTTGTTTCATTTATTAATTCTGCAAAGGCCTCTCATCGCTCGACTCAGATCTAGATGCTTTTTGCGACCACATCGTCCCAGTTCACTGAAAAACTGGTGTGGATGTTTAAATTACTCAATTCATGTAAGTCATTATCAGTGATGGGAAGTAAGTAACGCCGTTAGTAACGGCGAGTAATCTAACTAATTACTATTCCTATCGTTACAACGCCATTACAGTTACTAACAGTTACTAACAAGGAAACGCGGTCCGTTACTATTTTTCAACAAACAGATGGTTGAAGCTGTGTTCAGCTCACAGCACCTTATATCAGCTGCACGGAAGTAGCTGTAAGTAATCTGGACGCTACAGCTTTAAGCAGCTGCGCGCTCCCGCGGACGGTGATCACCATCACTGTCTAGCACAACACCTGGAGCTCAGGGGGCAAACGTTTCAAGTGGGTGGGGGGGTCAGCTTCACTCTGCTCAATCACATGAGTGCTGCTGTTTGACTGAGGAAGAATAAAGTATATTTATTATTATATTTATTAAGTATGTTTATATTTAGATGTTTTATATCGGGATATGAGATTTTGGTCATATCGCACAGCCCTAACGGAAGGAGCTGTAAGTAATCTGGGCGCTACAGCGTTTAGCAGCTGCGCTCCCCCAGGCAGCAATCACTTTTTGGCACAACACCTGGAGCTAAGGGGGCAAAACAATGATATGAGTTGACTGAGGAAGAATAAAGTAGTCGTGGTAAGCCAATCACATGACCACTTAAAGACAAAGCAACAAGGTGACATATACCAGTTTATAAATTGTGTTGATGGGCCAGTAAAACCAGTCATGATAAACAAGATATATGCTGTTTATTCCTCAATAGTTTCCTCACTTTTACTGTCTAAGGACAGCGCAGCGAGACCTCTCTGCTTATGAGCAAAAAACAAAACAAAAAACAGAGGACGTTTTAGGAGTGATGGCGAGAGAGAGAGAGAGCGAGCGAGAGACAGCAGAAAAAGAGAGAGCGAGTTTTGAGATGTGAGAGATTTGTGACGTTTAGCGTGTTTGCAGTGTGTAGTTAATGTGTTGTCTTGTGTAGTTAGTGTGTAGTGTTGTGGATAGTTTTGTGTTGAGGCGACTGCTGTCTCCAGGTAGAAACAGCAGTGATACACCTGCTGCTGTCAGAGCTGCAGGTATCAGGCTGTGATGTTTCCTTTATAGTGGACAGAAATGATGTTTTTGCAGTGGCACAAATAATTTGTGTGGCATCTTATTGAAGAACAGCTGATTGTTCTGTAAATAGTTTGAAATGGTTATTTAAAAAATCAAGGTAAAAGGTAAATGGATGCAAATAACTTTGTTGTTTGCAAAACTTGTGCATAGGATTTTAAAATTGACAATTTATATTTGCATTTAACATTATGAAATATGATTCATTAAACATGTTTGTGGTTGTTACAGTAAAAAATAACTTTTTCTCCTCGGACTTTATGGTTTTTGTCTGATTTTAGATCAATTGTGTTAATACAGTCTGTAAAAAATGAAAACATAACTGTAGATTCAGACACGTGAGGTTGTGCTGAAAACGATGAGACCAAACAAGTAAATAGTTTTTAAAGGTGAGATGTGGAGGAAACATCAAAAGTAGTTAAAAATGGACAATTATACCCTGGACCCCAGAGGGTTAAACATTTTTTTTTAAAGTAACGCAATAGTTACTTTTCAAGTAATTAATTACTTTTAGAATATTGTAACTCAGCTACTAACTCAGTTACTTTTTTGAAGAAGTAACTAGTAACTATAATTAACTTCTTTTTCAAAGTAAATTGCCCAACACTGGTCATTATTAATTAATTTGAAAAGTCTGCCTCTATTGCACTTTGCTGCATTTTGCCTCAACACACCAACAATAAATGATTCATGAATCTGAAAACAAAGCAAGCTGCAGACCATTGTGAGCCTCAGAGCATCGCTGTTAAAACATCTCTTATGTAGTAGAACATTCTTTGTTCACTCAACCAGAATCAGGCGGCATCAAAGGCTGTTTTCTGTTTTTTTAAAGTTAATCTGTCATGTGGTTGACCACACAGATCCTCACATCTACTAGATATACAAATGAGGACAGATCTATTAGCCACCCTAGAAAATTAAAGTTGTTTTTTTTCCAAGAGCAAGGGATTTTCACTATATAATTTCTAAACATTATAGCATTTAGAATAAATAACCATTAAAAAAAACCTCTAAAAATAGCAACTTTAGAATTTACAGGGTTTGCAAAGGTGTGCAAGGTTGCTCTGAAGTATTGCAGAAAAAGCAAAAAAGACCATGGTCAATATTATTACCACCCTGACACAATATTATTACCACCCACCACAGCACAAACCCCTGCTGTACAATGATGTGCTTTAACTTTGTGATGCTCAAAGCTTGTAAAATCAAGTTAAAATTGAAGATTATGTTCTATTTAAGAACTTCAGCCAGAGCTGTCACTTGATAAGGCATCATGGCAATAACTAAATAAATCAGTTTAGACTTAGAAAAATAATTGTTGGTGTTCACAAAGCAGGACATGGATATATAAATCTATTACAGTGTTTCCAAGTGTCAAAAACTGGATTCGGAAGTATCATCAAGAAATTCAAAGAGAGGCACACAGCACAGAACAAGCCTGGCAGAGGTAAGAAGTGAAAGATTTCACACAATCTGGAAAGAAAACTAGTGAGAGACATCGGAAGGCACCAGAAAAACTGCCAAGACACTCGTGAATGACTTAATTAGGAATATGAGTCTCAAAGAAGAAATATGGTATCTAAGCAGATTCTTACTCTGGATGGCATTACCTTGGCCTCCAGTAACACTGTGAGGAACCTTGGAGTCATTTTTGACCAGGACATGTCCTTCAACGCACATATTAAACAAATATGTAAGCCTGCTTTCTTTCATTTGCGCAACATCTCTAAAATTAGAAATATCCTGTCTCAGAGTGACGCTGAAAATCTAGTTCATGCATTTATTACTTCCAGGCTGGACGACTGTAATTCATTATTATCAGGAAGTCCTAAAAACTCCCTGAAAAGCCTTCAGCTGATCCAAAATGCTGCAGCAAGAGTCCTGACAGGGACTAGAAAGAGAGAGCAGATTTCTCCTGTTTTGGCTTCCTGTTAAATCCAGAATTCATACAAGGTCTTAAATAATCAGGCCCCATCTTATCTTAATGACCTTGTAGTACCATATCACCCTATTAGAGCACTTCGCTCTCGCTCTGCAGGCCTACTTGTTGTTCCTAGAGTATTTAAAAGTAGAATGGGAGGCAGAGCCTTCAGTTTTCAGGCCCCTCTTCTGTGGAACCAGCTTCCAGTTTGGATTCAGGAGACAGACACTATCTCTACTTTTAAGATTAGGCTTCAAACTTTCCTTTTTGCTAAAGCATATAGTTAGGGCTGGACCAGGTGACCCTGAATCCTCCCTTAGTTATGCTGCAATGGACGTAGGCTGCCGGGGGATTCCCATGATGCATTGAGTTTTTCCTTTCCAGTCACCTTTCTCACTCACTATGTGTTCACAGACCTCTCTGCATTGATTCATATCTGTTATTAACCTCTGTCTCTCTTCCACAGCATGTCTTTATCCTGTCTTCCTTCTCTCACCCCAACCGGTCGCAGCAGATGGCCCCGCCCCTTCCTGAGCCTGGTTCTGCTGGAGGTTTCTTCCTGTTAAAAGGGAGTTTTTCCTTCCCACTGTTGCCAAAGTGCTTGCTCATAGGGGGTCATATGATGGTTGGGTTTTTCTCTGTATCCATGAAGCGCCTTGAGGCGACTTTTGTTGTGATTTGGCGCTATATAAATAAAATTGAATTGAATTGAATTGAATCACTAGAACTCTGCACAGGAATGGAGTGTGAGGCTGCAAAAAATCACTTCTGTAGAAGAGACACCTTCACGCCACACTGAAGTATACTAAGGACAACTTGGAGAAAGATTATGCATACTCAAGTGTCCTTTGATTAGATGACATGAAACTAGAGCTCTCTGACTACAGTGAAACACGGTGGTGGGAGTATTATGCTGCGGTAATGTTTCAGTGTGTTTGGAATCTCATAGAGGTGGATGGAATCAGGAAGAAAAAAAGAGATGTGAATATATTGAAAGAAAACTTCAAACAATCGCTCTTTCTTCCAATATGACATTGACCCAAAACACAAGTCGCTTCTGGTAAAAAACTACCTGCACAAAGCTCTGACTGATCCCACTGAAAATCTGTGCGGTGAACTGAACATCAGGGTCCATGCCAGACCACCAAAGATCAAATCTGGAGGAGCTTGAGAGATTTGCAGAGAAGAATTGGCTGAGATTGCTCAGGAGATGTATGTAAGACTTTCTGAAAACTGCAACAGCAAGCGACAGCAGGCTGTTCTCTATAAAAAAGGATACATAAATGATGTGCTAATAATTCTGACCCTGGTAGTTTTTGGCTTTTGGAAAATAAATTTGTTTCTGTGTGCAAAGTGAAATAACGCCTGGATCCAAAATACAAACTAAGATGTTTGGAAAAGCTGTGTTAAAAATGTCTTCCTCTGTTTAACAGTAATTAGGAAATAATTCATTTTCCTGGAGGGGCTAATGATTTGGTGATGTTGTGCAAGACAACATCACCATCGTTCTTTAAAACCGATTTTGCAAGTGCAGCATTTTTTTCAACATTTTACACAGTTTTGAACAAATAAAAACTCACGAGATAATTAGTGAGATGCTGTTAACGACAACTGATCCCATTAACCTTCAGGCTAATGTGAAATAAAACTTTTAGCAATAGAAAAAAGATTTTTAAAATGCTGATAGTTACCCGAGGCATGGGTTTCATGGGCAAAGGAATCATGTGAATTTAATTAGCCACAACCAGCTGAGATTGTTGAGATTCTTCAGGTTAAAAACAAATAATGAAACACCATCAGAAAATATAACACATATCAGAAACAAAACATGATTAAATGTCAAAGGAAAAAACAGCTGACTGACTGGATGTGTGAATACATAAAAGCTGTTGTCATGAATCCTTTTTCTTTAACTGTCACTCTAAAGACTCTAAAGACTGTCATCATTGTTAAAGAACTCTGAGAGTTAATATGAGTATTTTGTTTAGCAGGACAAAAATAACTCAATTAAATACAAAATCCAGTTTTTCATGATTGAATTTATTGGCCAAACCTACCTGTTGTTAAATCATGAATTAACTGTTTTTTGCCGTTGACCAGGCCAGGCCTTTTGAAAGAATAGAACCAGTTTGACACAGTGAAACAGAAGAGCTCAAAAAGAAACACAATGTGCCACACACTAATGAAACAGCTGACACACATGTATCAGTCTAAAAAGAGTTACAAAACCATTTTTAAGGCTTTGTGACTCCAGCAAACGAGACTCATTATCCACAAATGGAGAAAACTTGAAACAGTAGTGAATCTTCTCAGGAGGGTCTAGCCTACCAAAAAAAAATCCAAGAGCCTGCTGGGAACTGATCTAGGAGGTCACAAAAGAAATCAGAACAGAATCTAAAGAACTGCAGGGCTCATTTACCGCAGTTCAGGTCAGTGTCCATGACTCAACAATAGGAAAGAGACTGGGAGAAACTGGTAACCATGGAAGCAAAAATCTGCTGATCCAGAAGAACACAAAAGCTTATCTCACATTTGCTACAAAACATTCTGACCATTAAAAATGAAAAGAAACCCAGCATTTCATAAAAAGAACATCATACCAACAGTCAAACACGGTGGTGGTAGTGTGATGGTCTAAGGCTGTTTGGCTGATTCAGGACCTGGGTGTACGTACAGTGGAGTTCTGCTCTCTACCAAAAATCCTGCCCATCCATCATTTCATGCCCTGAAGCTCAAACTCACTTGGTTTATGGAGCAAGACAACGATCTGAAACACACAGCAAGTCTACCTTTGAACAATTCAGTAATAAAAACAAAATGAAGGTTTTTCTGCAAAAATTCTGCTAAGAAGAGTGGGCCACAGTTCCTTATTGCTGTTTATCCCAAACAGGTTTCAGTTCTTTCTGCCAAGTGAAGCACAACTAGTTGTCAGGTTTAGGGTGTAATGACTTTTTCCCTTAAACTCAAAGATTAAAAACGGTGCTTTGTATTTACTCAGGTTCAGGTTTAATATTCAAATTTGTTTGATGATCTGAAACAATTAAGTGTGATAAATATGCAAAAAAATAAATTAAATAAAATAAGAAAGGATAGGGGTAAATAGTTTTTTCACGGTACTGTATATCTGTGGTGCCATAAGTAAGTAAGATGTACTCCACCATTCCAGCCCTTCATCTTACTGTGCCATGTTGTATTGTAAGTGAATCTTTCATCATGTTTGAGCGCTCACCCGAAACCCAGAAACAACTGAGAAATGGAGACTGGGTCAGTTATTTCATCAAGTGCCACTCTGCGAGGCTGGAGGGCCTGCTGGATACTGATGTTGTAAACACAGAGGCATTAGTGGATGACGGGTTTCCAGGCATACGGGAATATTTTATAGCTTCGAATGTTCATCACTAAACACTAATCTCATTTATGGGTAAAATGCCCAAATACATTTGTGTCTAAAAAATCAACTTCTCATTTGCAGTGAACAAAAGAGCTTCGTAAAGATAATACTTCCTGCAGATTAATATCTTTTGCTATCAAGATTCTTGTTGGGAGTCCTCTGATGTTTACATAACGCTGACTACTGATAAATTCGGTGTAATAACAAAAACACAAGATTTCCTCTTCATGGTGCATTTTTCCTGAGCTGCTTCATTATAATCCATTTTAGAATTTGTCCAACCCCATCTCCTACAAATTAAGTTTCTTCACAGTTAAATTGTTAAATTTAGCTGCAAGATAATCACTTGCTGGATTACCTTTGGAAATTAAGCAGCACATTTATGAAATATATCGGAGTCAGCAGGAGGTGGTTGGGTTTGATTGTGGATGTGTCGAATATGTATGCTCATATCTCACACCAAGACTGGGGTTTGTGCAGCAGGAGCACCTAAAGTTAGGGAGCAGCGTGGACTTCTTTCTGTGATAAAACCCTAATATTTGTCCAAACTTTAGTTGATTGGTGTGAGTGCATACATAAATAATGCAAATAATGCATGCATAAATAGGTTGAATGAAAGCAGTTTAACATATGTCTGGTACATTCAGTATCAACATTACATTAATAGACAATAATTCAGGACCATGGCGCTGTAGTATAGTTGTGGAACAACACAAGATTCCATTTTTTATCTACTGCGATGAAGACGTTCCCTTTTCTGTCTGGAATAGTTCAGATTTTTGTTTCTTGCACCTTTAAGGTTTACCTGAGAAGCAAACATTTAATTACTTTTGAATTGATTGTGTTCAGAATATAACCCCACGCAATCCATCATATTCAGAATGTTTCTGAATTCATCACAAAAATATAACAGACAGAGGCAGTGTATGTAATAAATTAGTCTGCTGAAACAGCACAGAAAACGGGCAGTGGGAGAAAGGCTTCACTTTGCTTCCATGCATTTCTAGTCAGTATTCTGGCTACCAGTACACAGAAACGCTGCCAAGAGAATACTGATGGCTTCTATGCCTTGGCCCGTAAATCAGGGTTTACCTGGTCGTGTATCAATTCTTAGATTTTTCAGTTTACTGCAGCACACAGGGGGCTTGGTCATATGTAGCACCTGCATTGAACAAAGTCTCTTTCAAATAACCTCTTGCTAACTCTAGCATCTCTTCTCCTGATACTGACTGCTCCTCCGTGTGGCCTGACTGTCAGCACTCATCTTCATAAATGTGCTCATCTGCTAATGCAGTGTTCACTTTTTTCTTTCAGAGTCGATTAAAGCAATCTGAACTTTAGTGCTCTGCCTGAGATGCATGACAAAGAAAACATATGATGAGTTCAAATCCATACTAAGGCATTTTAGCCAACATTCAAAACAGGTGCACATCAGGCAGCGGCACTACGCAAGCGCACGCAAAAGATACCCGAACACCAATAAAGTGACACCTACCGTCGACACAGGACGGCATGGCCCGAGTAGTGCCGGCGACCTGTCCAGGGAAGCAGGAACATTTGACAGTCTGAGATCTCTCCTCGATCTTGTTCTTGTTGCAGCAGCGATGGGCAGCAATCACCTCACACGTCCCCGCCTTCACATGCACTGAGAATGAAAAACAAAGATTTTGCTTTATGTTTGCTAACTTTAACGCATAAGCAACCATAGAAAAAGACAAGGAAATACAACTGGCCATCACAATTGGTCTGCCCTTCCCCTTAATGACCTCTTTGTAAACTATGTTGGGGAACAAGGACATCATTCTCTGACCCAGACAAACACAGACCATTACAAGATATTAAAAAAATATCAGCACTGAGAATACCTTCTTGGATCGCTGACCTTGTAGGACAAGTTAAGTATTTGATCCGTCCATCCATTTAAAAATTAAGCAAAACATATTTAAAGATGAGCCATAAAATATGCAGTTTATGCTTAGATTTATGACCATCTCTCTATCCATCTATCTATCTATTAAAATAGTAACTTAGGAAGGAATAATAATGAGTGTTTCTCCATATACTGTTTGGTTGCACTTCCAGTTTGCTGCAGTACTAATGAAGGGTACATTTGGAAAGTCCCTTCACATCTCCTGTAACTACCACTTTGTGTGCAAATTTCTATACACACATTTGAATCAGTCAGCCATGTGGTTAATTAACAAGTCAACCCCGAGCACAGAAGTCCCTTGAGTCAGCTAAGAGAGAGGGAACAAAGAAATCGCTCCACATTTGAAGATTTGTGATGCCAACACATGGCCCTTTCATACCAGCCTTTCATCAAATACATGAAAATGTCAAGGACAAACAATAAGCCTTGTCAGGAGCACTGTGTGCAACTATGCAGTGCGACTGTTTGTGTGCAAGTTTGACAGCTTACACGCAATATGTAATTACAGTGAATCTGCTCATGTGTTCAGATGCGTTCGACTTTGTTTTTCACGTGTGCGTGATGTGCAGCAAATGCACATACATGTTCAGTCTTTCAGCTGTGAACTTCGGTGTGTGTGTGTGTGTTTTGGCTTTTCAAACAGTTGTTGCAAGTTGCAGTTATTTCCATTACAAAGAGTCAGCCCAGGGTGCAACAAAGGGTGCGCACTGCATGGCAATGAAAACTAAAGCAGAAAACAATGACTTTGTTTAAAGAGCATTTAAAAATGAGGCAAGTTGCAGTGAACGACCCAGTGAATATGTTAAGCAGGCTAACAAATATTTGAAAAGTTCTTAATTTGCTCTGTTGATGAGAAAAAGACAAAGCAGCAGTCCTGCAAAGCCCAGTCCAATTAATATCTCTGTGAAAAGCACTCTGTCTCTCTCCCATCTCTCTCTCATCTTTCTTTCAGATTTCTCTTTTTGTAGCACTAGGAGTTAGGCCAAAGGGTAAAGATAATTGTTGACTGATCTGTCCATCTGGCTGTCCATCAGTCCAACACTTTGATGTGCAAAACCAGCCACCGAACAGATTGTACTGATATTTCGATTCCTATAGAAGAAATATCTGCATGCATTTGGAGATTTTTCAAAAAAAAAATAATTCTTCTGTAGAAATTAATTATAATTCAGTCTCAAGTCAAATATTAAACTACTGTAGTTACTGGTTGGAATGCTGAGTAACAGATGGACATTCAGGCACCTCGAAGGACAATTCGCTTGACCTTCCCTCTGTTGACTCACACAGTGTGCGCATAAGCCCACTGGGTCTTGGTGTATTTTGGGTATAACATGACCCCTCATCAGCAACCGACTTTGGATTGTGTTAGACTGCATGTAAGACAATTAATGGTGTGTTTGCTTTAAACCTTTTCTTCACAGTCTTGAGCAGTAACATTTTAGAGATTCTTTTTATTTAGTTTAAAATGCTGTATTTCCATTTACGCTTGCACATTTCACTAAATCGCTTCGACTGTTTCCCATTTTCCTTGCAAAATATAAAGAAATGAGGGTTGACAAAAGACATTTGCACAATGCAGTCAAGTTCTCCAGAACACAAATTATATGGACTTTCATGATGATGTGCATTCTCCTCATCAAATATGAACTATTTTATAATTATACATCCTAAAATGTTACATTATATATCCTATAACAACTGCATAATGTTCATAATCATTTCATCATCTTTCCTCACAGTTTCTTCCCCTAACTCAGAATACATGGAGTGTGTATAGATTGCACGTGGGCTTTAGAGCTTTCTTTGAATAACTCTTATTTTCCATTTTCCCTTCTCCTTCTTGTAGAACTAATTGTTTTTTCTTCTTCTTAGAAGCTTGACAGATACAAAGCCAAGGAAAATGAACACATACAGAGTAAACACCTTAACTGAACCCCCCACAGGCGCACACAACCCTTGGCCCATTTTTAGGCTCGGCACCTGCAGTAGTAATTGACTCAGCATTAGTAAGAGCAGCCGCACACAGAGCTCAGCAGGAGGGGAGTAAAAGGTGGTCGGGATGTGGATTCTACCGAAGGAATGTAAAGGTTCACTGGGTCTTGAACACACATATTAATGTTAATTAATTCAATTAATTTGGTTATTATTATAATTTGAGACACATGGTAAAATAAAGATTGACGTAAAACCTACGACAGAAGTGATTTTTTCTTTTTCTGGCAGGCCATTTCTTTATTTTCTTCATTCTTTGCCTTGTAGCTAAACTGCTGTGTTTTATGTGTTACTTTATTTGAGTCATGTTTTCATTAATGTTTTTATAGTTTTAAAATTACTGATTATTTATTGAACACACAGAAAGCGTCAAAGGTGAAAACATATGAAGTGACTCTCCCTGATCGAATAGTTTGGTTATTAGAACTGTTTTGATTGAAGTTATTTGTGGTTTAAACAGAAACGGTGGTAGTAACACTGCTGAAAAAAAGTTAAAGATCTTCTGGGAATAACTTGTTTATTTGACATAATTTTGAGGATGCTTTATTGTAAGTCCTGATTTCATATTTAATAACATGGGCAGCATTCGTCTTTATTTATCTCGCACTGTGAAATCCTAAAATAGGATTTTGATCCCAGTCACACAGGGCTTGAGACTGATTGGTGACCATCTGCCAACCACCATTTAGAGGAGCAGCTGGTGAGTGATTGCTAGAGGTTGCTGGCAGTTGCTGTGAGATCAATTGCTAAACCACAGAAAAGCCACAAGGAAAAAGCAGTAATCCTGGAAGGTACTGACTCGTCTGCAAACAGTCGCTTACTAACCACCAAGTTCGGGAGGTAGAGTGGGTCGTCCAATCATTCTCAACTCCAGTCTGCATGGTGAAGTAGCCTGTTGCATGAATATGTGAGTAAACGAGGATTGTAATAAAAAGCACTTTGAGTGCTCAGTTGGAGTAGAAGAATAATATACGAGTACCAGTCTATTTAGCATAACTGAAACTGTTGCCCTTCCAAGTAAAAGATTAAACTAATATTTTAAAAAGGCACCACATCTACTTTAAAAGCAAACAGTCACCGTGTTAGGTTTGTGTTGTACTTTTCATAGTTCCACTGCTGCTCAGAGAGTTCTGGGCAAGTGTTTGGAGACGGGTTTTTGTCTTTCCTGCAGCCTTCGGGCAACTGTGGCATTCTTCAAGTGACTAGTTGCAAGGAGGATCAATCACTTGCCAACTGCTTGGAGAATGTGCATTTTCCCTAGCCAAGGTGGGGCCTTACCTTATACTAAAACTTTTTGTTTCAATTCAGTTCAATTTAAATTCAAATTTATGTTAATAGCGACAAATCACAATAATTGTCACCTCAAGACCCTTTATATTGTAAGGTAAAGACTCTGCAATATTACAGAGAAACCCCAAACAATCATACAAACACCCAATGAGCAAGCACTTGGCGACAGTGGGAAGGAAAAACTCCTTCTTTACAGGAATAAACCTCCAGCAGAACCAGGCTAAGGGAGGGGCAGCAAAAAGACTTTTATGCTTCAGGAAAAAGGAACGTTTTAAGCCTAATCATAAAAGTAGAGCACTTCATTTTTTCTCTGTATGTATTATTGTAGGGTCTAAAGCACCTTGATGCAACTGTTGTTGCGATTTGGTGCTGTATAAATAAAACTGAATTGGATTGAATTGAATGGAGCCTGATTATTTAAAAAATTATTTAAAACCTTGCATGCAAGAAGAAGGACTTTAAATTAAATTCTGGATTTAACAGTGACTATCAACATATGCTGCTGAATACTTTTAAGGATTGTTTTAGGTAGTTGAATGTATTTGTTTCATAGCAGTCTGCTTTGCAGTAGAGAAAGAATGTGCATTTAATTAGCCGTTGTGGTTTGGTAATTCCTTCAGTAGCCTGAGATATTGAACTTGGTGGGGTGTTTGGTTTGGGTGTTGAAAAGTAAAGTGGACAAAGACAGGAAGCATGCACTCCGTGTTTGCTTGGGACTCTTCTGTGGAGGACCACACACACAAATTTCTTTCAGTGCACACAGCTGCTGTTGATGGTGGATATGTTGTTGGCAGAACTGCTCTTTTTGGTTAGCTTGCTGCACTTGCAGGCTTTACAGTGTTGAGAACTTTTTTTCTCAAATAAAAAGAGGGCACACTTCATAGAACTGGATTTCATAGGGATTTAGTACTCGCATGTGGAAACAGCTCTGGAAAACCATATGTGGGTGGGGGTGGGGTGGGGGTCCTTAGCTCAGTAATACAACTGAAGGTGTCAACAGTTTGAGGCTGTGTTATGCCAAGATTTTAATAATTACCAGTTTGGCAGATATTGAGTCAGGCAGGGGGCCACAGCCTCCAATAAACTCTGATAAACATTCATCTAAATGACTCAGAACACGACACACTGCAGTGTATGTGTTTAAATATACACACACAAAATACATATCCACGTAGAAGCTGTGCTCAGTTGTGCATTTAGTGCTAAAATAAAAACATGTAAATGGAAATGTTGCCGTCTTTAGTGTATATGTGTGTGCACCATAATGTGTGTGTATTTACTAGAACTGAAAATTCCCATTCTATTTCAAAAATGGCACCTACTTTCATCACGATCTCTTTCTCACACACCCCTCCGCCTTTTACTCCTTCTTCTCCTCCTCATTTGTTTCATCTGCTTTACCTCGCCCTACTGCTATTTCACAAATGACCCCTCCTTTTCTCAGCCTCTCTTAGCCACTTCAGCGTTCCATTTTTCCTCTGCTCCCTCTTGCTCGTAGCTCACCACAGCAAACTCAGCAGGGTAGGAAACTATTATCCTCAATCACAGGCTCTAAATCAGAGAATTTTTTACACTTTCTACAATGCGTCCTCTCTCTCTCCTGCTTTTTCATCTTCGTGGCCATTTCACTCCCTCTCTAACCCTCCCCCCCCCCCCCCCCCCCAACCCCCACCCGTATTTTTCTCCTTGGCATGAGGACTTGTTATCCCTGCCTCTCTTAATACAGCAGTGGCTGTTAACCCCATTTACTAAGGATGACGTGCAACTGACAGACTAACAGATGGACAGATTGCCCCGACTCAGAACAACCAGGCACTCTGTGTGGGTGTCTGTGTGTGTCTGTGTAAGTACTGAGATAGCTGTCTTGGTCCCAGTGGGGTGCCTCTTTCAAATGTCATTCCTGCCACTGGGGACCTCTCCCGCTTTCTCTCTCACAGACACTCACACACAAACAGAGTTAAATACACAAGCACAGACACAAATGTACGTGCACATCTAGTATGAGGAACCTGTCAAAATGGAAACACAAATCTTTCCAGTTAGCGCTGTAAATATTTAAACAGTTCAAGCCCTTGTGTTTCAGGATCTGTCAAATGTTAACACAATACTTGTAAAGAAGTAGAAAGAAAAAGTCACTGGTTACCCTTTTATATGACACTGTATGATTTAGGTGACTGAATCTGCTAATTTTAAGGTCCCAGCTGGCACTGGGCAACATTTTGTGAATGCTGGAGCTGTAACTAGAGAGCCACAGGAAAACGAGCAGTGTAGTGAAAAAGTATTTGCACCCTTCCTGATTTTATATAAATTATTATTTCATTTATTAAGGGAAGAAAAACCTACCTGAACCTGTGTGCAAAAGTAAATTACATAATAAGTGAGTCATTCGGGTCCTGAAGCATCAAAGGAACTTCAGAGCATCACATTACCACCACCATGTTTGACCTTTTTTAGGATGTCAGACTAAAGAGACAAAAGGTAAACACAACACGTCCGAGACAGAGGACTATGAAAATAAAACAGGAAGTAACACACACAGACTCAGACTAAGACACATGAACTTGGGGATAAACATACATAGAAACATGACAGACCGGAGACAAGACCTGGGAGAATGGACACAGAAATGAACTAATATCATGAGGAACCAATGGCTATAAGAAAAGATAAATTCAGTAGCCCAAAGTAGTAATATTATACTTTTATATTATATTATATATATACTGAAAACACTATCTAGGCTACTTACATTTGATTTATGCTGTGTCACTGCTACAGTGCTGCTCCTAGCACCTCATGGCAATGGATTCATCCTTTGAATGAGGCAACCTCTAATCAATGCCATAGGCTCATCGGAAAAGGAGGATGGAAAATACCCTTGATGTACTTACACTTAGAAATGCTGCTGGCTGCAAGCTGTAACCGCTATTTGTCTTTTTTTTCCCATCATCAGAGCACTATTGCAAGGCTCACCCCTTGTAAACCCAACTGCCCAGAGCCAGTTGGGATTGGCTGCTACCCCCAGGAGACCCTAGTTCAGTAAGAGGTTAACAACATGTGTGCACTGATAGACCTGTTAATGGATAGACTAAAGTAAATAACAACCAACCAAACCAAAGAATTGGGGAAAAGTCCAAAACTCAGCAAACATGCAAGATTTCATCATAGGTCTTATGTTTCTATAGCAACACTTTATGCAATTAATTCATGTTTTGATGTCTTCGGGCTGTACTCTCCAACCCCAGCAGTAACCTTCATCTCTACAACCTACAAGTAGTCATAAGTCATCAAGCTTCCTCTGAATCCTCGGTTCTCAGCTGCATCTCAGTCTCCTCCCTGTTATTCTTTGTTTGTGTTTTCACAGCAGGAGACGGCTTTGACTCTGATACAGTGAGGCATACCGAAACTGACACCTTCTGTATGTCAAGCCCTCAGCAACCGTGCAGGGCTGCAAACATGATGACGGTGGTAAAGTGGTAACAGTCAAATTTACAGCGCTGGTAACATCACGAGTAAAGAAAATAGCTGCAAAACTAATCAATTAACAATTTAAAGAGCTATATTAAGAAACTGCTTCCATGTGAGAGCCAGAGTCAGGCTAATGTGACTGTCAGTATGTGTTGTGTGCATAGCCTCTCTTGGAATGAACGGGATATCTGGACTCATCAACATCTGGTGCCTCATGTTAAACACTGAGATGGTTTGCTGGCAAAACAGCAACAGGAGTTGACAGTCCCTCATCAGGTATAGTTAATGTACTGGCGTGATGAACAGAAATACCAGCGAGGTAAACGTCCCCTCTGGTTTTGTTTGCTTTTAGGTGCGGGCTTCACGATATTCTAATTGCATCCAGAGCTTTTCATGCTGTTAAAGTTTGACCAGCACAAAAACAATTTAGTAAATCAGATGTTTGTTATCATTATTATTTTGTTCTTCAGGTGTTTTCATTTTCCCTCTGCTCTGACCCTTCTGGCACAGCTCCAGCCAAGAAATTAGCATGAAACTACTTTCAGCATCCATAGCACACTCTAGATGTTCTCTATACATCACATATTAAGTATGTATAAATATTTAAGGTTTTCCTTTAGGCTCGTATTATTCTATTCACAAAGAGCATATTTTGAAATGGAAAATTAGTCCTGAAAGCTTGCCAAGTTAATTAGACATACAAAATACATTTCTTAGTGCATGTGTGTGCCCATCAGCGCATGTACGTCCATGCATTTGTATTAATAATTAGATTATATTGGCCTCTGAGATGGCAGCGTTTGTTCTGAATCATAAACACAGAGCAAATTAAAATTCTGTTTAAGAGCCTGCCAAGAAAATTAGCATGGAGAGAAAGGAGGCACGCACACTCGACCACTAGTGTCTTCTCCCCTCAACCCTGTTTTCTATTCACTTCTGTGTCGACGACTCCAGCACACGTCTCTCCTCATCTTCTGCCACAGCATCTCTGTGCGATGGTAATTCATAGAAGTTGTAAGTGCTGGAGGGAAGTGGCTTTTTTTCCTGATAGGAGACGGTGCCCCAGTGTAGATACACAAGAACTATATCAGCACTGCACTCGCTGCGCTGTGCTCATATTGTGTTTGCTGATCACAAATAGACTGATCAATGGCAGCCCCCTAAAGAGCCTGACTCCTCCCATGCACTAATGTCCCTCTCTGTTATGATAAACACTGAGTCCTGTGGGGGGGAAACCTGAGAGGAGGAAAGAAGAGAAGCTGTCAATAGAGGACATGCTTGATCTTAAGCACTTATTTAGAATTCTAAATATGTTTGCATATTTATGGATAAGAAACATTCCTGGAAATAACATTTTGTGAAGGAAAGATTTTTATTTGATCCTTTTTCTTCAGCGTTGGTATAATGGATTTACGGAGGGACTAGATTTAAAAACATCTCACAGAGCGCAGTTTTTCTAGGACTTGTGCAACATCCAAGGTATCAGTAAAATGAAAAAACAAGTAGCTAAGCTTTGGGAGATACACATCTTATTCTCCTTTTTTTCCTCGTGGCTATTCTGAGAGGAAATAAATCTTTCCCACTAACCAGAATTTAATAAATACAATTTTTTAAGGCAGAATGGAATAAAGCACACATTTAGAAACAAAATAAGTTGGGTTTTATTTTCCACATGGGTAGCTTGGAGAACACGTTCTGACTAATTGCCATACAGCATTTTTAACAACTGTAACAAATGACCATCAAAACATGCATTCAATTATCAGAATATGGAGCAGCGGTTGATACTTTTTTCTCATTTATGGAGAATATTCCTCGTTCCCAAAGCTCAACAGAAATGCATTAACTATTAGACAACAGAACAATAATCTCATAATTGCTCATTTCCCTTTCTGCCCCGCTCTCAATCTCTCTGCTCATACACGGTAGCTGGAGTCATAATTCCTTCAGCAGCTAGAGGGCTGAGTCGCTTCCACGTATGTCACTAATGACCCTTTGCTAAAAATGACTGATGCGGTTATTTTTCTTGGGAAAGCTCAACACAAAGTGAACAAATGGAAGTGATCAGAATTAAAACATCAGCCAGAAAACTTGCTTCCTCTTGGAAAAAGTGCAGGCTAAATGCAGCCTGCAGATTGATTTTTTTTTTCTCGACACAGCATCCACTCTGTCCCTAGTTCCCCCCACACCCCACCCCGCTTAGCATCCCTGAACAAGCGAGCGGGTGAGTGAGTGAGTGACCACAATTGGAAAGTGTTTGCTCGCAGCAGGATTTCCTGCATGCACGATGTGATAAAAATAACAAGTGTAAAAGAGAGGGAAAAACACTGGCATCTGGCTCGTCGGGATTTAAATGTGAAAGGAAAATACCGTGGGCGTCCACACAGAGGGGCTCATCCCTGTCAGAAAATAAATAAATAAAAAATACCTTGCCATAAATCATCCAACCGTTTTAGATCAATCAGCATGAAAACAAGCACGCAGAAAACATACCCTCAACATCACCTAAATACTCATGGCTCTCTGATTGGATTAAGCTCTCTCTTCACTTCTGTCATGCAACTCGCTCTCTTACACCTCAGCAAAGTGATTTATGCTTTTTATTGTCAAACTACTCCCATCTGCCTCCACCACATACCTATCCAGCACCCGCCTCTCCTCCATCTCTGTACTAATCACCCTCACTGATATGAGACCAGCTTGTGCCAGATTGTCTCTTAGTCACCCACACCACATCCCTGGTTCTCCATCATTGATTTTCATGCAGTTTTAATGCAGTTCAAACAAGGGAATTATCTCTCCACACCACAAGCACAACTACTGTCTTGCTAAATCACACAGGATATTAGTTCATGTGACAGGGGGAGCCTGGTGACACATGGCATGTCCTGACATATTAGCAAGCGCGCCGCCACCGTTGCCGCCACCGTTGCTGCCACCCCGCAGCAGACAATTTGTACTAATTTGTGCTCCAGGCAAGATATTAGGATGGTGAATTTGATATAAATTCTTAATATGTTCGGATGTATTAACACACCATTACCACTCAAGCATTAAGATGAGGCAGCATGTGTGTGTACGTGTGCATGAGACACTCGAGTTTTAAACCTTTTTGGTTAATTGTTCACTGCTGACTGATGGCGACTTTTCAAGAGCCCTCCAGGAATGTCCGGGTTTCCATACTTATCTGTATAATTTGCTTCCCTTTTTCTGCTACCCACTCTGTCTCGGAGGTTGGAAAGCTACCTATGTCAGTATTTGCATCTTTTTGTCCTCTCCTACAGCTGTTTCAAATGTGTATTGTGGGGGAGCTCAAATCAAACATCTTTTCATTTCTTTGGCCTAAAGCTGTCGTCTCTCTTTCTCCTTCTCTGTGTCTTCCTGGCAGACCACTACAGAGGCAGAAACACAATGACTGTGTTCAGTCCAACCCCCCCCCCCCCCCCTTCCTCCAGTTTTCTCTTTGTCAGTCAGCAAACGAGAGGTTTATAGCACAGCGGCCATGTTGATGAGGATTTCATTCTGTCTGAATTCTCTCCCTGTCAGAGGAATAAGGACGGACACTCATAAATGTCAGACATATTTTACTTTAACACGTAGCCGTGCGTTTGTGTGTGTGCATGTGTGTGAGTTATGGTTGGTGTTTATATCAATGCTGTAGCTACGTCGTTTCACAGATCTAGATAAATGGTCTGTTATCGGCCTGTTTACTCTCTGTGAGAGACCGGACAGTCCCATATGTTACACCAGGCTCCACCAGCCAGTTCACAGCATGCCGACGCTGCCGTCATCTGCAAACCTTGAAAATTAGACAGATACAGACTGTCGCAGCTTTTTTGGAACAGTGGAGGGACGAGTGAAAATCCCCCAAAACACATTTTGAAATAAGCTTTCTTGAGAATGAAACAGTGTCTTTGCACGGTCATACTTTGTGGAAAAACAAACATGAACATGAAATATTATCAAAGAAATGGAGCTATATTCACGGTGCTGTTGACTTTCACAGGCATTTTACAGGCTCACATTGCAGTATAATCTGTAACTCAGTATTACAGTTATGCTACCGTTACAGAGATATTCCAGCACGGAGCACAGGAAAGAAATTTTAGCACGTGTTCAATTTAGCTGTGACAAACTATGCCGCTGTATTTTTTCCAGTGATATCAAGAGCAAAGCAACACTGATGAGCTTTGTTTTCACCCCATTTCATCCTCAGAGAACTGGTTTCAACTTTTGAACACACTACTTCATTTGTCAGCTACTTAAAGGGAGGTGCACCACAAACCTCCTTGTGAATGCTTTGGTCATAAGAATATTAGCATTCATTCATTTGCATGGAAAACACAAACACTCAGCAACTAATCGCTAAACAAAAAGTGCAACACAAACCGGAGACAGAGACTGAATTCAAAGTAAAAGTTTTGCCTTTCACTATCACTTCTCAATTAGCTGGTGAGTGTTAGCAGATAAGCAGCCATCTTCCATGCAGGCAACCTGCAACACACTAGACCTGTTCTGTTTTCAGTGCCGTCATTTTATCATAATCACCCTCCTGCAACCACCAGCCAACTTGTTGGGAAATACACATTTTTCCCTAATACACATTCACAACATTTGTCCCATCTTTAGACTTGAATCAGTTTCACACCGACTGTCAGGAACCTCTTTTAACCACCTTCAACCAGCTGGCTCATTTTCCCCCAGTAACATAGTTGTTGCCAGCTGGTTACCAGGTAGTCACTGAGGCTTATGCAGATTGAAAGATTAAGTATATCCAAGCCACCACAACACTTTAGACTTTACTGAATAATGTAATTTCCTACAGAAAGAAAATTGTTTACTTCCATCAGCAGAGATGAATCCACAACATGAACAGCATGTTCAGCTTTCCTTCAGTCTTGTTTTAATCACTTTGCTGTTTCAGTAACTTTTTAATTCCAGCTCTGTATTCTTCAGCTTTTCTGAAACCCTATTTGTCCCTCATTAAATTTGTTTTGCATCTTTCTTCAGTTTGTCCTCCATGGTTGGATTTCTGTAGACTCATGCTTTTGTTGGCCTTCGTACAGATGAATTATTTGCTGTATCAGGTTTTTTTTGTTAATAAAGCTTGACTTTTGCAACTGCTCTCTGTGTCCACAACATGGGTACTCTTTTAAATCAACCTTAACTCTTTATCCTTGAAAATAAGCAGTTCTGCAGAGCAGTTTTTGTATGAATGTTACTGCAAAATACGAAAACGGAAAGATGGCACACTCAAAATATCTGAAACAGCCTTGAGGTTGCTCATGGACGTGCACCTTACAAACTAAAAATGTACATGTTAGCTATTCCACTTAAACACACACACACACGCGTAGTACTTACTTCCAGTTATAAGCCAGTGATACTTCTATATGTGAGTATAGGGCAGAGGTTCCCAAAGTGTGGGGCCCGCCCCCTAGGGGGGCGCGGTATGAAAAGAAAAAAAAGAAGAACGCTTGGACACTGCTAGCATAACAGACAGGTTTTTGACGGGGCTCCCACACAAACGCAAAGCAGGAGATGAAGCATCGCCAAATATGTTTCCAAACCAACCTTTCAAGCCAAAGACTAGAAAATATGGTGAAGCATATCTGCCCTTTGGCTTCACCTGTGCTGTAATAAAGTTAAAGCCACACATTTAAACCAGTTGCTCTACATATAGAATTTGCACCTTAAGAGTCAATAGCATCTTTGGAGATATTTAACAGTAACGACACACTAAACTTCCCACTCTTGCAGATACTTAGGCATCACTGTTCCAAGCATCCACACATGAACGTCATTAAAAATGTATCATCCTCTATAATGCTGGAACATAATCACCCGATTTATTTCTATGATAGACATGCTTACTTCATATTTTACTTCAGACAGGTTATCTGATGGTCTCTATGACTGCTGCGTGAAACTTGTTGTTTCTTCTAATTCTTCTAGCTTCTAATTCCTTTGCGTCAGCACTTTCTCTCTAACTACATTCATCAGGACAGCTCATCATCTTTCCACCCCTTCCCTCACTAGTCTCTCATCCCATCTCACACTACCAAATGAAAGGGAAACCCTGGTGTGTCTGAGGCTGGCTGGCAGCAAAGCCAGAGGTGGAAAGATGAGAAGAGAGAGAGAGTGTGAGAGAGAGACATAAAGGCAAACAAAAGGAAAAAGAAAAGAAAGGAAGGGGAGTAAAAGCGCAGCCTGCTCTGACTGTAAATGCTATATGAAAACAGGAGAGTTTAAGCGTTAAGAGATGATTAGACTTTGTGGAATGAGCAACGTTGGGCAATTAATAAAATACAACCGAAGTTTCAAGTCTGTGTTATGCACCTAGGAAACCGTGAGAATAGAGAGGCAGTTATTGCATTTGTACAGATCTGTATTCACTCGCTCACACGCTCATCTTTTGTTGACATCCCACAACATAAAACTGCTAATCTAAAGGCACCATTTCCTTACAGTAACAGAGATATTTTGCCTTTATTGTCGGAATGTCACTTAGAAAATGAAAAACATGTTGGTATTTTCTACTCGTTATCTACTTCAGCTCTTCTGAATGTTAACTAATGTACATCATTGTTTTTATACGAATTCATTCAATTCAATTTTATTTATACAGCACCAAATCACAACAGCAGTTGCCTCAAGGTGCTTTATATTGTAAGGTAAAGACTCTAAAATAATACGAACAAAGAAACAGAGAAAACCCCAACAATCATGTGACCCCCCTGTGAGCAAGCGCTTTGGCGAGAGCGGGAAGGAGAAACTCCCTTTTAACAGGAAGAAACCTCCAGCAGAACCAGGCTCAGGGAGGGGTGGGGCCATCTGCTGCCACCTGTTTGGGGCGAGGGGATGAAGACAGGAAAAAGATGCTGGGGAAGAGAGACAGAGATGCAAAATAACATTACAATGGAAATAGACGTATGTTGCCTTCCACCTACATGGATATAATCTTAATTTGACTTCTGTTTTATTTCTTTTCTACTTAAAACTGACCTTCAACACTCAGTAGTAAAGTGCTACAAACATTTAATATAAGGGGAAGCTAATTCAGCACTGCCATAGATCAGCAAAGTTGCAGTTTGTTTTGTTTTGTTGCATTTTTTTTTTCACTTTAATTTTTCACTTGGTTTGTTTAGGAAATGTTTTGGTTTGGGATAAAACAGTTCTTCACAATACAAGCCTAAATGTTGCAAAATGATTGGTTGAAAGGCTATTTTAGGCTATTTGTCTGAAGTGGCTACAAAGCTAGCACAGGGCTCACACTGTCTTGGAATAACGGCAATAACATTGCAAAATGTGAATAAACAGTTTTTTGCAGAACTAAAGCTCAGTCATATCCACAGTCCACACACAAACACTTGTTTTCACTGAGCCTGCCTGATTGGACATATTGGAAGTTTGCAGGAACGTACAAACAGAGCTTGAGTGACACTCCCCTCATCTTCTATGTGGGTGTTTTGCTGTAATAGACCTCTCTCACAGCAGATGTTTTGCCATGGCATAGCAGGAATGACATTTACAACAACTGTCTTCCATTAAGGTGAGTTCGCCTTAGCATCTGGTACTGTTCCCGCTGGTTTACTGTCACAGTGTTGTGACTTACTGGGGCACTTGATGGAATATAACCATCATTAATGAAACAGGTTTCACTTGTGCTTTTCCTTATATAACAAGTTAACGGCATGCCATGAACACATTCCAGTAGTAAAGGACAACGTGCACCTTTGTCATTACTATAACAAGAGTCTGCTAACATGTAATTTCCATCACAGCTCCATCGAGCTTTTACTGGAGGTGTAATTAGGCTGAAAACACCTGTTTGATAGAACGGGGCTTTTAAAGGCCTCAAATGCCTACCGTACACCCACGCAGGTGTTTCCACTTATCTTTCCAGATTAGATCTCTCCTCAGGACAGTGCCCACTGCAACTGCCTATGAATAACCCGTTGCACCTTAAACTTTACAATCCGTGCACAGCTCTGCACTGTGTGAATCTGAACAAAGGTCTGACCAGCACAATAACTTCAAACAGCAGGACACTGCTTAAATTGCTTTTCTTTTTGCATATCTCTTTGGCTCTCAAAGCCCCACATTTTCTATTTATTTTTTTATTGGTAAAGGAAATAACAGCAAAGTGTTTGCAGCATGGCAAATATTCTGCATTTGCTTTAGGCAGCTGGTGTAACTCACTTCAGACCCACCAGGGGACATATTAAAGAACTCAGTTGAAAAGTTTCATTTTGAGAAAAAAAAAAGAGAAGAAGAAGTAAAAATGTGATACACATTTCACAGTTTCTTCAGTTTTCTTAAAAGCATTTGTATTTTTTGTAATTCAGGAAGCTTCAAGGAAAGGCTGTGTTGTGTGCACATTTATATGTTTGCACACACGAAACTGTATTTTTATTGCTTCTCCTGTTCCCATGGCCGGGGCTCGGAAACACTCAGAAGTAGGTTGTTTGTTCTTTCTTTTTTCTATTTGCATGTAGTAATGAAGTGTGCATCGTAGCTCTTTATAATTTGTGTTTTATTTAAATTCCACACAAACAATTAAGTTATTGAAATATAAAGAACTCTTTTCTCCAGCTGTCAGAGATGTTTTACAAGCCATTTGTTTACCTTTAAATTGACCCAGCTGATGTTTCAATTTCAACTGAGTTTAGATAAAAACCACACAAGTCATCTCAGGGCATGTTCCACAGATATGGCATCATAACCTCTTTGTAAAGGGTTAACTCGGATCCATTTCTGCGACCGCTGTGTAGCTCAAGCATGCAGTCTCGTATTGATTTTCACACTGAATACTGTATGTGCAAAGACAGACAGACACACAAAAAATATCAGAAGTCCAGCAGGAGTCCGTGTTGATTCTGTATATCTCCCTCACAGATGAAAAATTGAAGCATTTCTATTAATCTGAACCAAAATAAGCATAAAACACTCAGTGAGGGATTGAGTGATTTGGGCTTTAATGCAGCCCACAGAGTATTTACAGTGGTGTTCTGCAAGGATTAGTTGCATGAGAGGATTAGTCAAGCTGCATTACTGCTGTTTTATTTAACTCACAACAGCAAAAGACTAAAAATAAAAGCCTCTTAAACACATTTAGGCTACATGAGAGGCCAGCCTGGACACTTTGACAAACATGATGTTTGTGTCCTCTTTAAAGACATGTACCAGAAAGAGATGTGCAAAACACACCCACGCACAGACACACACAGACACACACTTTCTCACATACTCAACTCTCTGCACTTAATCTATAATCTAGTAATCTGCTGAAAGTTGCCCTGTTCAGCATATGCTGTGCTTGGAGACACTGTGTCATATTAGTTAAGGCGATGATGCTGGTGAGAATAAAGCATATGCAGATACTGACAGAATCAACAGAGTGGGAAACTCTCCGAGAGAGGAGAGGATTAATGCAGACAGACTGGAAAAGAAGGAAGCACCGTGAAAGAGAAAGAATGAAATTTGCAGAGGCAGCACAACTCAGCCATCTCTCCCTCTCTTTCAGTCTCGTTCTCTTTCCTTGCATCAGCACTGATCAAATACATCAGTAAAGTAAAGAGCACCCCATCCATCAATGTATGACTCTGGAGCTGCTGTCAGGAATACTGAAGCTGTTCCTCACAGCCGCGCAAACACACAAAAGCACAATCATATGCATACTGCGCAATATATCAACATCGGCATTATAGCAACCAGAATAGACACCCTGTCAATGCGGTAAAGTTTGCTTCACTTGAAAATACACAAAATGTGCCTTTTACAAAATCACACTTATATTGAAGCAAACGCAACTGGGAGAAAATATATACTTGCTCTGTGCTCGGCTCCCTTCAGCTTGTTCCTATTTGCTTAATTTATTCTTCATGTCAAAACATGTTCTAGTCTTGGTCCAGGATGACCCTTTAATTTCTTCTTCATTTGGAGACTTGATTCTAATAGCGGCGGTCCATTATCTGCATCATTCTAACACAAACACTACTGGAAATCTGCTTCTGCGGCAGCCTTGTTAAATGAAGGTTTAAACTCATTTATTCTTTTTCATGTCAACGTATGCGAAGCTCCAATATAGGAGAAGTGTGTTTCATACAAGCTCTGCTGGGAAAACAGAAAAAAAAGGGCCAGTCAATGCTACGTTACATCCAGCCAGCAGAAGACAAGCCACACTTGGGGAGTGTGCATATGTACCCAAGCTAAACAGGAATTGGGTTTATGATTTGCTGTTTAGTAGCATTAATCCATTCAGATCTTTCTTGGTACACATGGCTGAGAAAACAAAAGCTTTGGATGGAGTCCTGCATTTCCTGACAGACACAAATATGTAAATGGTTCAAAAGGTAACATCCAGCCGTTTGTTTGCTTTCCAAACACCTGGTCATTTGCTGAATCTCCTGAGATCAAACACAGAAACTGTGTACACGGGGAAAAGAAAAGGGAGCGATATGAGAGCAAATGGACCCCAAGGAGGTAAAGCAAAAGGCTTTGATGTGCTCTGAGCATGCCTGTTTACAAATTATACAATAAGATTCAGAGGTGCATTTTTCAATGGCAATTCATAACTATGCAAATAATAAACACCCACTGACTCAATGAAATACATCCTGTTTTTGAAGGGCTCAGCTTTCTGGTTACAGTCCAAACATGAGGTGTAACGGGAAGTTTTTAATTTGACTATAACGTGAGCATTATGTGCAGTACGTGTTGCTCTTGTGCTCTAGACCAGAGAAAAGCTCCAAAAACTCAAAGCTGGACGGGACAAACATACAAAACAATGAATGAGTACAGACTAAGACAAGATAATGGTAACAGCAAGCCAGAGAAAGTAGCTGTTATGAGCTTTGTTTTAACACAAAAGAAATTCAATCTGAGAACAACAGAACCAAATCTCATAGAAAATAAACTGCAAATAATCAGTAGACTAGTCAATAGTCTCACACAGATACACTGTAAAACCTAATAATGTGCCTTATTAAAAATATTAAGTAGAGTGAACTCGGTAATTATCAACTTGTTATTAGCACTAAAAGCTGATCAACTCAGTTTAGTTCAACTAAGTAAGCTGGAGATGCTGCTTTTCAGTGGTGGAATGTATCTAAGCACACTTACTCTATTCTGTACTTAAATAGGTTCCAACGTGCTGCTTTGCCTCATTTCATATTTGACTTCATTATCTGACAGTTTATATTTGTATGCGATCGACTTTCTGTGCTGTACGCTTGGTTTGAGGCTCTGGACCAGCACTCCTCCCAGTAAGCTGTTGGACAGAAAGATGTCAATTGAGTGTTTTTTTTAGTTTTCGTATATATTAGTAATTTTCAGAGTCATTTATATTAATCATGCTAAAGTTTAATCGTACTTTAGACCAACCTGTTTTACTTCTCGCTTGTGCTTTGTGAGAGTGTTTACTGATCTTTTCCTGTCTTCTGTTATTAGACGTGAGATATGACTGCACTATGCTGTTGTCCTCAAAGGAATTCCAGCAGTTCTTGTTGTTGACTCCAGTAAATTCTACAAGACATGCTGCGTAAGTAAACGCAAACAACAACAGTTTGGTCTGCATTTCTTGAAAGATCATATCTCACAAACCTAGTTTAGAGGTACCAAACTATCTGCACAGTATATAGTGAAGTCCGCAAATCTTTGAACAATTTTTTTTGCACCCACATTATTCTGCAGATCATCTGAAAGGTATATCGACACTTTGTCATTAAAATGAAATAATGAATTGATTTTACATCTAGATAGAAGGCATTCAGAATGAAAAGTTAGTGACCATGGTTGCATAGCCCTTTTTAAAAATATGCTGTTATGGTGTTATTGTTTGTCGGGCGGCGGTCAGGACTATCGAGGCACTGAATATCACCTGTGGGGACATTTGGGAGGTTGAGGGATGCTGACCTCAATAAACAGCTTGGGTATCTGCGGCTGTATGTTCTGCACACTGAGAGAGGAGCTGAACTATCAACTATCACCACATGATGGTGAGTTGGATCAGGTGGCGGGGGAGGATGCCGGACACACCTGGCACACTCAAACATATAGTGTAGACTGGGGACGCCTGGTAGAGGTTCAGGAGATCTTCAACTCCCAGTTCAACAGTAGCAGGCTGGGGACAATGTTCTGCACCTCCATAGCTGAGGCTGCTGCAAGGAGCACTGGCTGCAGAACCAACCACCTTGCTGGATATGCTGGACACTGCAGAACAGTGTAAATAAAAAGTTGGGCGGATTTTAACTGCATTACGAGATGTGTTTTTAATTATTATTTTTTATTTATAGTTACATACTGTAACTAATTAGATTGTACAGGGTGCTCATAATGAATAAGTTGCCCTACCTTCATTATTTTCAGTATGCTTTACATATTTTTCTTTGAGGCAAAGAGTCTGCATATTTTTTTTTTTGTTGGAGGGACACCAAAGCTTTCCCAAACCAGCTGAGAGCAGTAATCTCTGCAGTGTGTCCTGGGTCTGCCTTGGAGTTTTGTCCAAGTGGGACATGCAAAGAAATCCTGGTCACATAGCAAAGCTACCTAAACTTTCACGAAGCGGTATGAAATCATAGTTGTGTTAGCAGTCTGTGGATATGAACGTGGCTTTGAAAGTGATATAATCAGGATGCAGATTTAGATTTTCTGGGCCAGGTCATATGACTTTGTCATTACAACTAGCAGATATACTGTTCAAAGCATTTTCCTATCTAGTATCAGTATTCAACAGAAGACTGTGAAGCATCACTGCAGTAAGTCACAAAATTGTTTTGTGGTGCTAGTTTATAGTTTAGTTAGTTGTTTAAAAGATTTGTATATGATACCTTTCACCATCTTTATTATTTACACCTTTCACCTGGAAATCTACTTGAATTCCTTGCTAGATTTCCATTATATAACATAAAAAGTTTGTCTGCTAGGTGTCTTTAATCAAGAACACCCAAGCCTCTTCGAAGCTACTCTGGTCATCCTTGACTCTAATAAAAGGAAATTGTATATATTGGTTATACATATTTCAGCCCGACTCTTAGTTAAAAGGATGATTCCTGTCTCAATGTGACTCATGTAAAACAGAGCCAAAAGTTCTGCTGACGCAGAATTGGAAATTCAAATGCATGTGTCTGTAAGACGGTGTTCCCATGAATACCAAAGGCGAGCATTGTACAAACACATAAGTACAAAAGCGCTGCGCCACCCACCAGGTAAATACCTCTGGAGGACAAATTGGAAATTGAATCATAAACTATAAAGAGCCAAGGTTGAGTTCAGCTGCGGAAGAAAAGAGAGACGAGATGGAGGTGGAGAGGAGAAAAGAAAGAACGGCTACATTAAATAAAAGTTCACCCGTTCTCTCCTGCCCCGGCAAAAATTCACGCTGTGCTACCTGATTGAAATTTCCTGGTTTAATAGCTGTGAAATAAAGTAAAAGTTGGGAAGAGGAGGAAAGAGAGAATATGAAACAGAGGGCAAAAGAGAGAAAAGCAGCAGCGGCGGAACAACACGGGAGAGAGAAGGAGACTTGAAAACCAAAGACCAGCGGACACAAGGACATGATGGAAAGCGAAGTCTAAAAAATTCAATCAAAGCTACTCTTTGCCTTTTTTATAGTATTTCCTTAACAAACTGCTAATTCATATTGATATTGTATTGTCCTGTGCGCATATGCAAGACGTCCTTGGGTGTCTTTTGCAAAGGGAAACTGGATTTCCTCAAATAAGTAAAACAGGTAACTATCCTAGTTCCAGTCAGTGGCTAAAACAAAGTCAATAGAGGCTTTATGCTTTTACTTAAGAAAGCAAACTGTACCAAGGTGGGTCTAGGCAGGGTTAGCTAGAGAGCTAAAAGGTAACGATTTCCTCTAATGAATGCAATGAGAGGACCCCAGTGAGGAAATCTCACTGTGCAGGGAAAGGAAACTTTCTATTTACACCAATTAGTCCAAACACGTAATCAGCACAGCACAAAGAGACACACCAGTGCATCCATCTAACATTACCTCGGAAGGGTTGATGGAGAAGGGGGGAAATCAATTCTATCTTCATTTTATTTCAAATTTAGCATCTAGATCTACAGATCTATTTAGATGTAACTGAATTTTAAATTATGAAATTATAACAACAGAGGGAGTTTATTATTTTAGGCTCCACAGTACTTGTTTTTGGAGAAATGCATCGACTATCACACACTGTCCTGTTTCATTCAAGACGTGAGAACATAACATAAAGTTCTCATAAAGTCACAATGATTTCAATAGATTTTAAAGAAAGTCAAATTTGTAACTGTTGAGATTTATTACATAACCATGTGTAACCAATACAACACTTCAATACTGTCATAAATTCCTCATATTTGCCACCTGGTGAACTTCTATCGCTGCACCATCGAGAGCATCCTGACCAACTGTATAACAGTCTGGTACGGGAACTGCTCTGCCTCGGACCGGAAGGCGTTGCAGAGGGTCGTGAAAACTGCCCAGCGCATCGCCGGAGCACCACTTCCTGCCATAAAAGACATCTACAGGAAGCGGTGTCTGAAAAGGGCTGGGAAAATCATCAAAGACCCCAGTCACCCATCACATGGACTCTTCACCCTCCTGCCCTCTGGGAGGCGCCACAGGAGCCTCCGGACTAAGACCACCAGGTACCGGAACAGCTTCTTCCCCACAGCTGTCAGACTCCTGAACTCTGCCTCCTGACATCTGACCCACGTTAAACTCATGGACTGAACATACACACACCCACAATGGACAGCTGTACCCTCAAACACAATAATAACATGGACTGAACCACCACTCACAACCACTAGCACTTTATATAGCCTCTGTAGAAACTATCTACACCCTCACTTATCTTAACTGCACTACTGTATAGCTCTGTGTAAATAATCATTCTGTACATTCAATAATCTTTAATCCTACAACTGTTTACAACTTGCATAGTTCCCATTTCTGTATAGCTGTATATCCCAGATTCTGTAAAGTTATTTATTTCATATTCTGTATAGTTTTTCATATTTATATCCTGTTCATAGCCTGTACATAGCTTGTACTCACTACAGCCTGTACATACTTATAGTTATAGAATATTCACAACATACTTCATACCGTGTACATTATAACATACCATAATAGACCCATTTCTGTAATATACTTACATATCTATATTATTGCTAATATATATTGTAATATATCTATATCACTAAAGCACTTCTGGATGGATGCAAACTGCATTTCGTTGCCCTGTACCTGTGCATGTGCAATGACAATAAAGTTGAATTCTATTCTATTCTATTCTATTCTAACATTAATTCAACATTAATTAGTAGTAGAAAAATTAATACTTTTATTTTTGTGTATTTTGGTTCACTTTAGGAAAACAAAACCTTAAATTCCAAACTAAAAGAACGAGATTTAGGCAATTTTTACTCCTTTCAAACGTTGAAACATTTTACACGTTCACCTAACAAGATAAAGATCCCACAAACTCGGCTGAATCAAACATGAGGAAGTACCTGCTTCGGCAACCCTTCGTTAAAATCCAAAAATGGAACTGACAACACCAACAACAACATCAGCATTAGCAGCTCTTTAGCTCAGGTACAGCTGAACGGTGTGACTTTAACCCAAACTTAATTAATTTTTAGTGTTTTTCTCATAATCATCTGAGCTCTTTTGCAGTTTTTTGGAAATTTTTAAAAAAGATCTCGTTTTGCCAGCGTTGCAAGGCACCATAAAGTAGGAGATCATACGTGGGTAATGATAGAGCACAGTGTGTTTTATGTGTGTTTGCAGGAGCATTTAATCTGATAACACTGCATTCATAGAAACGCAGCAGGAACTGGCAGCGTGAGTCAGTTCCTGACTTTGTCATTTCATCAGCTATTTGAACAATCATCAGTGATTTTTGAAACATTGAAGCTGACCTGTAAGATTTGTGAATAATTCTTTAGCACCACTCTATCGTTTACAATTTGTTCCAATCAAGCTGAAGAACAGTATCCTTGAATTTGAGGTAGCACTAGTCATTGGTAAGAAACTTGGTTGGCCTCAGTTTTACCTTCAGAACTGCTGAAATTCGTTCTGACATAAATTCAAGAAGGTGCTACTAACGTTGTTCAGAGAAGCTGGTCTAAAAACAACACACACCTTTTGCAGATTTGTAAAAGCAGTTTTTATGAGGTGATTCTTCAAACATCTAAAAGGTGCTCTAGCTGTACTGATACTTTTTTTAATAGTAAATTTATTGTCAGAAAAACACTTCTGAGATGATGTGTGCTGTGGTTATAAAAGCAAAGCAACTACATTCAAGGAGAGTATTTAAATGTTGCTCAACAGGCTCAATGTGTGCCAGAACAAACAAACACTTCCATCACACCTAGGGATGGGTACTGATAAGATTTTCACGATTTCGGTTCCATTTTTGATCCTGTTTAACGATTTGATTCTTTATCGATTCTTTTTAAAAAAGAACACTAAGGTCGATTAGCTTACAACTTTGTTTTATATCTTCTCTTTGAACAAGATAGAAATTTAGGAGTAACATGGCCTTACAAACCCAACACTGAGAGCTTCAGAGATCCAGCCATACGGCTCTTCAATGGGGCGTCACAGGGTCCCCAGGAAAAACATTGTAAATGTAAAATAATAAAATAAATATTCTTCTGTAGCAATAACAAAGTATAACATAAATTATTCTGTAGCAATTACACAAGAATATCCAGTAATGTCCCTGCCTACAATTAAACACATTCACTTACTGAAAATCATCTGCTGTGGCAAACGGGTGCAAGCCTTTGACCACAAACTGAGTCTCTGCTCGGTGACATTCGTCTATCCTGGCCTGAAAGGAGACGCTACCGGCAGACTGCAGCGAGAACTGCCAGCATCTGAGCCAGACTCTGTCTCATCATGGTCACTAAATGCACAGTAATAGCAGGTTTGTAATAAGGCAGATCGCACTAACATAATATGCACTGTTAGTTGATTATTTACCTGCCGCATTAACGGGAGAGGACGTGCAAACGTTACCGCTGCTGCTGGGTTGAGATTCACGAGTCCGGAGCGGAATTAAAAACACGACATTCATTTAAGGTCATCGCGTGTTTTGTGAGCTTTTGCATATTCGTAGTGTTTCCTCCCTTAAATGAAATATCTACTTAGCAAGTGTTGCAAGTTGCCCTGTTGTCATCCGTTCTCGTAAAGTATGACCAAACTTTTGAGCGTTTGAGCCGCCATGTTTCCTGCCAGGTAAATGACGCTCTGCAACGTGGTGACGTCATCCGGGGCGACTGGAATCGATAAGAGAATCGTTTGCAAAAATGGCAAACAATTCCAAGGAATTGAAACAGTGGGAACGTTTTCGATTCCCATCCCTAATCACCACAAGACTGAACTTTTGATACTTTCCATTTGGGAATTTAAATATGTGCTTCTGCATAACTGGCTGTGGCAAGTAGTTATTAGATTTCCTCTCACTTTTTTTGTTTGTTTGTTTTGGGCTTCTTCTTCTTCTTTACTATTCCCCATATGTCAGAAGGATTGAGATGGTTTTATATAAATCAGCATTTTTCCAAAATCTAGCATGTCTGGCACCAAACCCTGTGCCACATCCAGTCCCTTAAACCACTTTTTGTCCCCATTCTGATGCTTTGTTTGAACTCCAGTGACTCTTCTTAACCATGTCTACATGCCTAAAAACATTTAGTTTTCTCTATATATGTCCTTTAACAAGCCTCTGGAAGGGTTTCAGTTACCAGACAGAATATTTTCATATATACATACACTATAAAGAGCATGGTGCTAGTCCTTAGTAACACAATCACAGCCTCACAATCCATTTTTGTTTATGTGCTACTCTGGTTCTTTAGGCAGAGGCCATGAATCACGCTGCCTCTAAGCAGAGTTCATCTTGCTGTCTGGCATCACCTTTCTGCTTTTATAGATATTCATTTGCTACACTTGGTAAAAAAAAAAAAAATAAAAAACCCCAGCTATAAACACACTGTCCTCCAGTAGAAAAACCATTTTGATTGCTTTGTGATCTTCTTGTTCAATATTTCAGCAAACAGGCAGCCTGCCTGACAGACATTAGAAACACATTTCTCCAGAATATCGGTGGAATCTTGTTTGAGCAGGAATAAGTACAGAAGATGATCCTGTGACAAACTCCAAAAGTCTAGAAGGCCTGTACCCAATCATCAGATACACTCCTGGCACGTTAATGGCTTAAAACAATACGCGCATTACCAAGGACACAGTGATTGGTGAAGGAGAGTATATGCTAATTCAGTTATTCAGTCATGAAATTTGTCAACTGTAACCGCTGATATAGAGCGAGGGAGAAAAAGAAGCCAGAGGCTACGTAAAACCCATACTGCCGAACAAATGGGCAGATCATAAATAACGTGTGTCTCTCTTGCTGTGAGGCAGCAGGACAGTCGGTGTTCAGTGGAAACCAGAGTGACAAAATACGATGTAACTGAAACTTAATAATTGTGTGAAATCATAAATACTGCTCTAACAAACAGTATTCATTGCTATGCAGCTTCCTGCTCATAAAATAATTATTTTATGATTACCGCACTGACTGATGTTAATGTCAGCAGCTATTTGTGAGACAGTGATATTTAAAATGGGTAATTAAAAGTGATTTTCTCCCTGTCTGCCACTCGCCACCACCGATGACTCCACGTCTGTCATCAGTCAGATGTTGCAATGTAATTATATGGGAACACACACATGCACAACCTCAGTTTCAAGCAATGTGCAATCTTTTGTTTCATTTCCCAACAAAAATGATATTCATTCAACAGGTGAAGCAGGTGTGGATGATGGAGTAAGAGGGCTTTAAAGATGGAAAGTACGATCCAGCCAAGTTCCTGGCAGTGTGATCCCTCTATGGTGCCTCGTACACATGCGTATTCCACCCCCACTGTTATTTTAGCTTATAACTGTAGATGAAAGTCTTGGCTTTGTTGTTGCTCTCATCCTGTAGAGTTGTGTCACAGTTAGTGAAGGAAGATTCTGGTGTTTATTATATTTATTATTCTCGTGTGTTTATTGTTCAATGATAATTTTTAATTGCCCTGGGTCAGCACGTCTCAATTTCAATAAAGTTGTATTTACAGAGGGGAAGGGACGGAAAGCGTCTGCTACATTTGCATTTATTTATTGGATTTCAAAGAGATTTAGAATGTGCTGAGTTTATTATTATTCTCATCAGAGATGAAACGATGTGCAAAGCACCGTGCTCACGTTTATCTAGCGCTGTCTGGTCCTACTGACTGCTCAAAGCACTTTTTAACCACACAGTCATGCAGCGCTTTTTATTCTGCACATTTCCAAGCACTTTATCTACCTCACATCCGTGGCCAATTTACAATCACCTATTAACCTAACATGCGGGTGTTTGGACTGTGGGAAGAAACCAGAGTACCCAGAGGAAACCCACGCAGGGAGAGTGAGAACATGCACACTCCACACAGAGGTGCTGAACCAGGAACCTTCTGGCTGGGAGGTAACATTGCTAACCGCTGCACAACTGTGCGGCTGCACGAAAATGCACAGTTTGGGCCACATGCTTAATTTAAAACATTTAGGAAGAAGAAGATTTTAAAAGAAGGAAATATTCTTTCCCAGTATGAGCAGAGCATGCCACATTAAAAGTATAATAAGTGACAGTATAATGTTCTTCTGATCGTCTGTCTCACTGTCAGTAATTACTGATTTCATTAATTTGGTCTCTTTCTCTCTCATGCATGAATTCTTTAACTCGTGACCTGTGATTTAAAAGTGGAAGGAAGTGCTGGGATGTTTGTCAGCATGAAAAATTTCACATTTGTAATTTTCAGCTTGAATTTTTCACAAGCCATATGGAACCGTGTTGTAGACCAAGCATGGAGTGCAGCTTTACTGTGGAGCAGCCACTAAGGAGGGCAGACAGCCTGTCTCTGCACATCACATTAGAGAGCCTCCTTGGCCATGTATGCATATAGATGTGTGTGCACGTGGGTTTTTTATTTGTGTGTGTCCTTCCATGTGGATCTACAGAGGGTCTGTCGGCGTGCCTGACTGAATGCACATGTCCCTCTGAGCATGTGCGAGAGTAGTTTAGCACATGTGACTTCGCCTTCTATGTCTTTCTCCTTACATCTGTATTTTCCTGTCTTGGCAGTCACAATGCCTTTCAGAGTAACTTAAGTTCTTAGTAGTCTCTAATGAGTGACGATGTATAGAGATTGCAGCCTATAGACTGAGAATCAAGGACTCGACAGTGTGTGGTGAAGTGATCAGCATAATCGCTGTTCCGCTTTACTTCAAAGTCCAAGCCAAGCTGTTTCTTCAAGACTATCGGCAGAACCACTGAGTCATTTAACCAAGGCCTAGACTGCAAATAAGATCTCTTCATTGTAGGAGATCTATAGTCTACTAAGTGTAAGCGCTCTGTGGTCTAGGTGTTACACATTTCGGTATAATAAAATGTGGGAATAAGGCAGAATAAACAGAAGGATTGGTGGTTTAACAGATGGAGAGGCACTAATGGCATAGAAAAGGCATCATTTTCTATTTTTCTACTCTGGCTTGAGAGATACAAAAAAGAACAGAAACTACAAAGACACACACACACACACACACACTCTCCTGCAGACACACACTTATATCCTGAGACTTCTTCAACCACTTCTCAGTTCCATCAGCTCTTCTCCTGAGGTTGCTGTTCCTGTCTTGTCTCTACATGCCTTGTGAAATGAATTCAAGAATGCGCATGCACACATATTCACACAAACGTGTTAATGCTGGCTGAAGTAAAACCTAGCCGGGAGACATTTGATGTATTGCCATCATGGCTGGCTGGTGTTAGGTAAGGTGGAATCCACTTACTGTTAACTTGAATCGGATTCACTTCTTGCAACAAGAGAACCGCTGATCGAAGCACACAAACCGAGCTCCTTGCTTTGTCTCTCAGGTAAACGGACCGCCGTTTTGAACATATAACTGCTTTAAAATAGGTCAATCATTACCTAAATTCAGACAATTTTCAGAAAGAACAATAAAAAATAGAAGCTAAAAAAAACTGTACAAAGAAATAAATCACAGTTTTTTTACTCCTTTCACTGTACCTGCATGATGGATATGAATAAAGTACTCGATAACCAGGTTTCACTCACGGTGCACTTTAGAAACATACCTGCCCAAGAGGTTAACGTACCATTTGTCCAGTATGTTCATCATTTTCCTGAAGCCTTCATCACTCGTGTTTACTCAACACATATCTTTAAATGTAATGTAATTTCAATGTGCCTATGCATTTGACGGATACACTCGTTTGCTGTACAGTTTTATGGATGATTCACATTAGCCTCCAATGTATCATTTCTCCTGGTTTTCATGCATTAATTAACTGCAGCTTTTGGTGTTTTTTCAGGCAGTTAAATAAAATATTTGTGCTGCTATTCTGCACAGATAAAACTACAACTCTACAGCACTCTTGGCAAATTATTTTGTCTTGGTTCAATTCAATTCAGTTTTATTTATATAGTGCAAAATCACAACCAAAGTCACCACAAGGCCCCCTATATTAAAAAGACCCACAGTAATAAAGAGAAAACGCCCCATGCAACCAAGCAATTGGTGACACAGGGAAGGAAAAACTCCCTTCTAAAGAAACCTGTTCAGGGAGGGGCAGCCATCTGGTGACTGACAGACCCAGTATGACTGTGTAGCGTGCTCGAACTCTGAATCTGAACTACCGTATTTACAGAAAAAAATGGCAATAGCCAATATTCAAGTCAAAGCTTCAAAATGGCCCAAATCAATTGGTGATGTCATAGTAGCTACATCGCCCAATTATAAATAGTCTGTGCTGACGACACTTTACATAGTCAGCATGAATCTACATTAGCTTTTGATTATCCCAAATTCTCACTGTAGAGATTGTCCAAAAAAATGTAAATCATTGCTTCAGAAATGAAACCGGCAGCCACGAATTGATTTGACTTGAACGTTTAAAGAGAGAACGGGGAGCTGTAATGGCAGTGACCACAGCCGCTCACTGGGGTACTCTTATAATGAAAGCAAAACCGAATAGCTTTAGTGACTCCCAACATTGTAATCAAATTTACTTTACATGCCTGTGTGTGTGTGTGTGTGTGTGTGTGTGTGTGTGTGTGTACCTCTGTGAATGCATGTGCGAAAGAGAAAGAGACAGCGGGTGTGTTTTGAATTAGTGAGAGCGACAACCTTGAGGTGACCTAAAGGATTGTATTCAGTAATTATCTGATTACTCGTCTGTTTTTCCTCACTCAGACACCCTGCAACTGGATAATGCTGTAACTCACTGATCACAACCTACTTTACAATCAATTACCCATTAACAGAAGAACGGTCACAATGCACACGGGCAGACAAACGCCGCCTTTGCTGCCACCGTTTCAGAGCAAAATGTGACAAAAGAAAAACACAAAAGTGCAAATTCTAAACTTTTCCTCATCTTGTGACTTTTCTATTTATCTGCCTCACTCGCTGTTTTTCTCGTAGCTTTGTGCAGACCTCAGCACTTCGCTGAAAGCCTGGTGAAGCACCACAGTGAGAAGGTGTCTCCGTCCCCTCTCAATGTCTTTTCACGATCCTTCCATTTATGAAAATGTTTGCCCTTGCCTTGTCAAAAATGTCTCTTTGAGAGGAGATGATGCCTGGCAGCCAGAGAACAGGAGAGTCAATCTTACACACAAACAGCCACAAAACACACACGCAAAGCCATGGATATAGGTACTCACATTTCAACAAGGACACACATTTACTACACACACACACAATCTCACAAAAAAAACCCTTCTTGTCTCCAAGAAGCGATAACATTATGAGAAATTTTCAGTTTGTACAAGGAAGGCCAAAGGAGGGGCGCACGTCCACCTAAGATGCCAGATTAAAGAAAAGATTCAGACTCATCAATCATTCTCCCTTTCAGTCATCCCTTAATGGAACATCTGCACGAGGCAGATGTTAAGACGTAAATACACTGGCTGCAATATAAATATCCTTCACGTCGCTCACGTTAGATACGCAGCACCAAAAATGACAAAGACAGCCAGTTCAGATGAAGGGCAGCTGGTGCACAACACTTATCACAACATGAAAGCCGAAGGCACAGCGTAACATTTTCAAGCCATCACAGCATATTATATGAAGTCAAACCGAACACGCGACACTAAAATCACTTCCTGCTTTTATCCTTAGGTGATTTTGTCATTTTCAATTATTGAGTTTGGTTGGGTAAGGTTTTTGCTTGTTTTTTTCATTTTATTAGTTACATCCAAATCTGCCCCACAAATCTTGAAATGGATTTTTCTGGGTAATACTTGTGGTTCCTGGAATATTTAAAAGTAGATCCTTTAGCTCGGGAGACAGACAGCCTTTCCGCTTTTAGGATTAGGCTTAAAACTTTCCTTTTTTAGAAATCATATAGATAAGTCTAGATCCGGTGGCCCAGAGTCCTTCCTTAGTTACACTGAACAACACTTGGGCAGGGGCTCCTGGGGGGTTCCCATCTTTTTCACTCATTATCCATTTAATAATTAGTTACTATTTACTTTGGCTTCCACAGGGTGTCTTTTGTCCTGTCTACCTCCCCTGATCCGGTCATCCAACCACAGCAGATTCCAGAGGTTTCTTCCTGCTAAAAGGGAGTTTTTATTTCCCACTGTCACCAAGTGCTTACACATTTGTAGGGTCATATTGTCGGGTCTTTACCTTATGATATAAAATGCCTTGAGGTGGCTGTTGTCGTAAGTTAGTGCTACATAAATAAAATAGACTTGTACTGAACTGACTTGGATTGAGAGGCACCAGCCTTTCAAACTTACTTATGCTGCTTGAGAATTAAAAGTGATTAAGAACAGCTTACATTATAATGACCTTCACTGCAAGCCTACAGCCAATAAAGCCTGTAAGTCCAGCACTCTGACATACCCCTAATAAAAATCGTAACTGTAAAAGCTTCACGACGACACAGAATGAATTCACATTCCTGCCTGTATGTGCATGTAACTGAACAGCATGACCTCAGGAACATAAAAAGCTCTTATTCCAGCACAGGTAGCAGCTATAACGTGTTCCGCCTTAAATCTTTGTTGCCTAGAGGTATGGGATTTTCAGTGTCACACACATGTGATCTTTGTGAACCAGGGAGGCGAGTACCCAACCTTAACATGAGAAATGAACTGAAAAGTAGTACGAGGCCTTTGGGCTCAATCACGGTAGTGACTCAGCCACTTGAATCACACGGGAAGGATATCACACAACCAGGGATTTCTAATCCACAAAAGCTCACTTCTCACTGTCTGTGCTGTAACCCCAGGCATTTTTGAGAGTCACCCACCCTGATGGGACTGCGAGCACGCGAACGCCTCTGAACTGGGAAGACCTTTCTTGTTGGATTACTTGTACCCCCCTTTCTTTTATTAAAGAAGTTTTGTGTGTTCTTCCTGGCAATCTGCCTCGGTGGTCTCGTATTTCATTGTGAAGCCGACCTCGGTGTTCCCTCAGGTAGCACGCGGTGTATTCACTATAACTTTACAATATGTGAAAAGAAATTGGCTGCAGAGGTAATCTACAATAGAGCCAATATTGTGGATGTTGTAAACAGACAATGACCCACCGACAGGTGAATATACAGTACACAAGCGGACATATAGATATACAGCTACCTACCTGTGTGGCTTCTGTGTGCATGTGTGAGGGAGGCCAGACAAAGAGATAGCAGCAGACTCCACACACCTACTCCACAAATGCAAGGACCCCGTTCCCGCATTCTGTCAAAGGGAAAGTAAGCACACAAATGTTGTTAGTGGACACAAGAGAAGAGACAAATTTAGAGAATGCATTGCTTTACTTGTATATATGCAAAAAACATTCATTTGATTCTCACTGCAGAACTGTTATTAGTGACTCTCTATCCCCCTCTACCTAATTGGGCTCCACCTTTCTCATTTATGCAAGTCTGAACCTAATCAAGCACCACACACTGCTGTATATGTTCATGCATGAAGTGAAAAAAGCATCAGCTGAAGCGCAAAGGTTAGTTCAGTGTTTCCCATGAATTCACCAGAACGTTCTCGCACAATAACATGTTAGGCGTTTTGGTAGAAACACTTTAAGAAGTCAGGTGGTGTAAAGAGCAACATTCACACAGTCATACTCTAAAGCAGTGGTTCTTGACCTGGGTTCGATCGAACCCTAGGGGTTTGGCAGAGCCTCCGCCATGACATGCATGGCTCATTTTGTGCAGAGTAAAAAACATATCTATGTCTTGAATTTGAAAAACATCATATTTTATTTTTCACTAAAGAGGGGTTCAGTGAATGCGCACATGAAACTGGTGGGGTTCGGTACCTCCAACAAGGTTAAGAACCACTGCTCTAAAGGATCTATTGAGGGCAACTTGGGGTTAAGTCTCTTGCCTAAGGATACTTGACTGGCATGCGGGCTGGATGAGCAGAGGACCAATCCATACACTTTCATTCTACCACCTGAACCACATAACTGACTGCAAGTACACAAAAAGCACCTAACGCAGTCCACATTAAGAGCCGGGCTTGGTGGATGTCTGAAACACGGGACTATCACTCAGAAGACTGCTGGTTAAACCATGTTCAACACAAACCTTTTTACATTTACACTTATTTTTTCCTATATGGCAGATGATTAGGGTAAAGTCTGGTTGGGACTCGAGTCCATGGTTTTGGATTGAAGTTATTACCGTTTAAACTCTGTGGTGAAAGGGTTTCCTTTTTGGCAGAAAGTCCTGAGGATAATCTTTTGCTGTGGGGCTGCACCTTCAACCTAACGCCATAAAACAGCTATATTCAATCTCAGAAAACTGTCTTAAAATCACTGAAAGCTCTCTTCGAGTTCTCTCTAATGAAGCTTGGGCATAAGTTCAGTAAGGAAGATCTGTAATCACTCATCTGGCTGGTTTTCTGGGTGTCAGGTTGCTTTTCTATTCTTTAAATCACTCCCACTTTCCCACGCTGTCAGTCTCAATGCTGTCATCATTACTCTAGTCCAATCATCTTCTTTCTTGCCCTCTTTGAGCCAATCAACCTCTGCTTTATGTGATTTACATCTGTGATCTCCATCATTTTCCCTTTCAAACTCATTCGTGCAACCCACCTCCTGCCCATCTCCAACTCACAGACACCTCAGAGATGTATCCAAGCCTCAGTCTTCGTCTTCACCACCACCAGCATCTAGACTCCGGGGAGTCCTGTCCTAAATCGCCGCTGGGACTCCATTCTGCCATGATGGGTCATCAGAGTCTAACCACCAAATATAATCATTTCTCAATAAACAATGTTCAGTTCTTCCAAGTGAGTTCTTCCATTTCTCTTTATTGAACTAAAGTAGAGCCTGTTGCAGAAACGAAGTTCAAATTGATTTTGTTCCTAGGTTTGAATCACACATGTATAAAGCTGTTCAGTCTTGCTTCCTAGAAATTAGAAGTATGTCTAGTGGAAAACAAATAAAACTTTCACACCGAGACCTGGAGAAAGCCATCCACATATTTATTTTCTCTACTGCAACTCTCTCCTGTCTGGCATGAATGAAAAGTTACTCTCTTGCCTGCAGCTGGTTCAGAATTCAGCAGCACAGCTTCTTACTGGTATTAGCAGACAGCAATCACATCACTCAATTCCTGGCTTTTTTCCATTGGCTCCCTGTACGATTTAGAATTGATTTTAAGATTTTAATCATCACTTTTTAATGATGTTGCAATCTGGCCCCAAGCTACTTGGATGAAATGTTGACCCTGTATGAGCTAACTTCAAGCCTTAGATCCTCACATGGGGCCCTTTTGGCTAAATCATAGTCAAGAATAAAATCTAAAAGTGATTGTGCTTCTGTTTTTGGGGCCTCTCAACTTTGGAATGACCTACCTGAGGAAATAAAATGTGCAGAATTAGTAAACCTCTAAATCACTTTTTGAGACACTTTTTATGTGATTTCATTACATGTGATGTCTTTGATATTCTTTGATCCTCTGGTTAACATCTTTCATATGTCACATTTTAAATCTTTTTTTTCAGAATCAGAATACTTTAATAATCCAAAGGGAAATTATGTGGTTACAGTTGCTCCAATAAGAGCAGTGACAGAATGAACTCAATTAAATAATAATACAATATATTACAAAGTTACAAAACATAACAAATAGCTCTAGTATAAATATCTAAAATATTACAGAGATTAAATATTTATGATTGATTGAATTGTTTTTATTTTTTTGTTTTTGTTGTTAAGCCACTTAATAAATGATAATGGTAAATAGACTATACTACTTATATATCACCTTTCTACTTAAGTTGAGGACTCAAAACACTTTCATTCACCCAGTTCACGCACACAAGTTCATTCTCTAAAGGAGCCAGGGCAACTTGGGGTTCAGTATTTTCCCTAAGGATACTTTGATATGCGGATTGAAGGAACTGGGGATCAATCCATCCAAATCCAAGTTCCAACTGGTGGATGATCTGAACCACAAACTACTTACTGCAAACATAAAAAAGGACCTAACACAATGGAAGAACCTACACATAATAAACTACTTAAAACCTTAATTTTTCTGTTGGGCATAAAATTGAAGTTTTGTACCAACAAAGTGATTCCCAAACAACCATTAGCCAAAAACCTGGTACATGTCAGAATTGTGTGCAGTGTGTCCTTAAATTATTAATTATTAATATTAGTATCTGAAAGTCATGTCCTCAGGGTACAGGAAAATAGCCAGCAAAGATCTGACACGGGACCCAAGAGCTGCATCTGGTGCCTTAGCTGATCCATCTACTTATTTTAAAATGGTCTTGATAATTCTTCTTCTAATTCATGGATTCTAAAATAATATGTACAAAGACAGATGATGAATCCTAACAGTGTTTGTGATTTTAAAACTTTTTATGCCTGTGGCACAATTATGTCCATACTTGAGTCACGTTGAGCGTCAAATGTCATTTCTCTAATGCCGTGATGTATCATCTGTGTTACACCTTCTTAACGTAGTAACTGTGAGCATCCTGTAGAATTTAGCCAGCACAACGTCACTGCCATGCATGATTGTTGAGAAAACAGTCATGTATAACCCTTATACTCTACGCCTAATGTCAAACATACACAACTGGCAATTATACCCTGCAGTGACCTTCTGTCTCCCTAATAAATACAAAAAAGGCTATTTCACTGTTCACTGCAATAAAAGCACCGGGGATGTGCCAAGAACGGTTCTGGCATTTTTGTGCCCAGACTTGCCTGGCACAGTGTGGAAACAAGATGGAAAGAAAACATCATCATCCACTTCAGGTTTGGCAGTGTTGGCTATTTGCTTTTACCACTTTCATCCCACTTAAAGACAGCACTCCCTGTCATGGCGCACTAACTGTCGGCTTTTCAGAGGAACCGCATTGCTCTTTGGGGCATACGTTTCAAAATGTGAATACAGCATCTCAAATATGCTACTGAGTGAAAAATTGTGTTCCGTCGGCAACATCCACCCATATGCTGCTGAATCTGTTGCTGCTGTTGCAAGTCACGAGGCCACAAATTTGAGAAAGAAAAGACTGCAGGATGAAGGCATAATGCACACTAAGACACGGAGCCGACTCAGGACAGGTGCACGTTTGTTTTGGGGTAAAGAAATAACGACCTATTAGAGAACAGATACTGCCAATGTCCAAGCAGCCAACAACAAAAACAAGCAAAACAACAAAGCAAAAAAAAACCTGTAACACAAAGCTTTTATACCCTCAGGTCTGACAGGAATCTGCAAGCAAGTACAAAACAACTCACCAATAAATCTAATAAAAACAACTTTTCTGATTTAAAAATATATATTCATCAACTATACTGATCAAATAACAGATTTTATTTATGTGTGTGTATTCAATGTGGACAAGGCCAACAATGGTGAGTAAACACTTAGAGTACTGGGTATCCAAATGCTGGCAGGTGTTTCCACTGAAGTAAAGGATGCACATAATTAAAGCACTTTACATTCTGGGCACTAAGTACACGCAAAAAGTTCTTCAACAGACAAACAAGCTGTGTGTTTTCTACCAAGGAAACTGTTTGGTCAGTAAACTTGTGTACATGTGTTTGCGCACTGGTGTGAATAAATAACTGCAGGATGCTGGTAAAGCAAAAGCAAATGCAAGAGGCAGCTGAGCTCTTTTTTATCTTTTACATATGTTGTTTAAATATCTATAGCTTTGCTCAAAACTCAACTAAGTCAACTATATACTACTACTAGTCTTGGTCGTACTCCAACTCCAACCTCCAAACACTAAACAGTAGTGAGCAAATGTCTTCAGTCATCCCTCATTTCTTTATATTTTGTTAGGAGACTGGGAATAGCTGCAGTTATTTATTGAACCATGTGCAAACATACATGGAGCTTGAACTCTTTTAAGCAAAGTTTCTTATCATTTCTTCTTGTTGTCTTCAGGAATAGTTCACCAGGTTTCTTGAAATAAATTCAAAGCTCTTCTTTTCTTCTTTCTACTTTTGTTCTATATCAAGATGATACACCACTTTGCATTTAAGCATGAACTATTATTATTATTCTTTGCCCTGCCTTCCTCCCTTTTCATCCTGTTAAAAGAGAGTTTTTCCTTCCCACTTTCACCTGGTGCTTTCTCATATGGCATCATCTGATTGATGGGGTTTTCTCTGTATTATTGTACAGTTTTTAAATATAAAGCTTCTTAAGGCAGCTACTGTTGTGATTTGGTGCTATATAAACAAAATCAAATTCAATTGAACTGAATGATCCCACACTGCTTCAATAATGTTGAGCTGTGGGCTCTGAGGAGGTCAGTCTATGACTGATAATGTTTTTCTTTCTAAGAACTGGCAGTGTGTTTGGGGTCATCGTCATGCTGAAAATGAAGGCGCTGCCAGTCAAACTCTTTCCAGATGATAATGCATAGTGAATCAAAAGCAGATGTTACTTCTCTGCTTCCATAATTTAATCAATTTTGATAAGATCCCCATGATTACAGGTTGAAATACAGCCCCAACCCGTGAAAGAGCCTCCACCTTGTTTTACAGATGGCTGTAGAACCTGGCTGTTGTACCTATATTATTCGTACATATTGACAACAAAAAATAAAATCTGAAGTTGTCACTCCATAAGATCTGTTGCCACGGATTTTCAGCCTAGCTCTTGTGTAATTTGAAACACCCTAACCTCTTATTCCTGATTCCCTTCTTTAAGATCAGCTTCTTGATGGTCATCCTTCCACTCAGATCTTTTCTAATGAAGCTTCATCAAATACTGTAGTAGTTGGGTCAACTAGGCCCAGATACATCTCTCAGATTTGGCAATGTTTCCCATTAAATACATAACTTTCAGATACTGTTCATCTGCTGCAGATAGATTTTTAGGGCTGATCATTTTTCTTTTATTCTCCACTTTCCAGTTTTCTTATGTTGGCACGATGGCAAGTTTACAGCTAATAGTTATTTGGGAATGACCTTGTTGGGGCAGTAATATTTTATCACTGATACAGTAAGTGTGTAATTTTTGGCTCTTTTCATAGAAAAGTAAAATTAAATCACGCTAAATGATGTGCTTTTATGACAGGCTGCTAGTGGCTAAACATACAATCTAAAATTGGTTATTTTTTAAGTTGCCTGCTATGTGTCAATAAAACTCTGGTTCATCCCTTTAGTTAGGCTCCTTTTATGCTGTAATGATTCAGAGGTCAGTGTTAAGTGCTTTAACAAACAAAAAAACCCAAACTCTCTAAAAATGGTGGTAATGAATAACTCTACTAGTAACGAAGGAAAGTCATGGCATTAAAAAAACAAAACTAAAATACTTTTGAAAAGATCTGTGATGATGTAAGTAAAACAAACCAAGCTCTCCAGTTTTTGCGTGAGAGTCTGGGCAGATTAACTAAGTGCAGATGAGATTATGCACACACCTGGTTGGATCTGGGCATAATTTGATGTGTTTATTTTGTGCACATATTCTATATTCAAGGATGTATCTGCACGCACGTGTGAGACCGCTTTTGCCGTGAGGAAGTGTGTGTTAAGCTCTGGCTCGAGTTCTGAGCTTGGTGTGTGAGTCATCTGGTTATGCAGCCAGGCATTTGTAGAGCTGGGAGAAGCTGAAAAGCCAGACAGGCTGAGCCAAGGCTTTCTCTGGTTAGGGGGCATCACACACACACAGAGAGTGTGTGTGTACTTTTCATCTCTTGTTCCTTTCATCTCTTCCAGTCTTCCTATATCTTTCCTTCTCTCCCTTCTCCTCTCACCCTCTTCCTGCTGTCCTCACCTATCTTCTGCTGGTACTAAATAATTAGGAAACAAAGCAGAGACAGTGCCTGCTTCCTCTCCAGCTCATTTAGATACACAGCAGTGTTTGTGATGATGCAGTGCCACTTCATTATGGCTGGTTGTTTGGTCTGTCTGCCGCAGAATGAGTGGGTGTGTGATATAGAAATGGATTCAGAAAGGGGCAGCAGAAGACAGAGAGAGAGAGAGGAGAGGAGAGGAGCACTGTGGTTGTGTGTGTGTTCGTGTACGTGTGTGTCTGACTGCTCAGGAACAAGGGGTTCTGATCAATAGCTTCTAAACAGCTCGACTCTCCATCAGTATCAAACTCATCAGAGGACGGTGACTCACACATCTGCACACACTCAAAGGCAACAGACAAATTGTCTATACTGACAAACCAAAAGTCCACGTGTGAGTTCGGAACTTTGTGAATTTCGAGATCACAGCGGCTGGTAAACAAGCGCTTCAAGCAGTGCAGACTCCAGAAATCCTAAACTCCTCTAATCACATCTTTAGCATTAACACTGGTGAGAAAACATGCTCACAGGTGTACACACGGGTGATCACACCCACAAACTACACCCTTTTTGGCTCCTACCTCAAAGCACACTGTGTTCTGTTGATCTTATGTGCTGCACAATAATGTTTAATATTTAGTATTTACTGTCATATTCCCATATATCATTGTGATGTTGTTTATTCTATTACTCTTGTTCTCTTCTGCTTGCTTTCTTTTTTCTTTCTCAGCAGGTGATCCAGGTGATTGATATATGCATTTTTTTTTCTCTGCCCGTTCGGTTGGTTTTTGTCTTTTGCCCTTCTCCCCCGTCCCTCTTCTCAGCTGTTTCTCTTTCCCTCTTTCTTTCTCCCCTTCTTTCCCCCAGTCAAGTCTGTCCCGTATTCAGTAAGTGAAAATAAAATAAACAATAAAAGGTGAATCAAATGGACCATTACGGCAAGGCTGGGATGGTCAGTTTGGTAAAGTAAATCCGTTGGGCATCTTTCTTTGCCTTTAGACAACAATTCTGATGCAAAAGAGCCAAACGGGACAGGCAGAAAAAAAAAAAAAAAAAACACTGGTGAGAAAACAGCATTAAATCTCATAACCCGGGATGATGTAGCTTTTTTAACAGAACACAGAGGAGCAAAAGAGAAAGTAAAAGCGAGTTGAGAAAGAAATAGTTGGTGAAAGAGCGGTGGTCTCCAATGACTTCAGCAGTCTGTTCCATCCCTTTAATTAGTCCCATTGGAATGCCCTCCCCGCTCCACGCAGCTGATCAGTTTCCTCTCCATATCTCCAGTCTGTTTTTGTGTGTGCGCACACGTGGGCATGTGTGTTTGTATGCATCTTAGCTAAAGCCGGACAGACATCTCACGGGCATATGAGCCCTGGATGAGCTCCCAGTGGTAATAGAGAAAAATGTAGTAGAAATACATTAATACTCCAGGAGTTTCCATTCTTTAAGATATAAGCCATTTGGAAAATGAGATCCCTGTGCGCTCTGCATCAGTCACTGCAGCAATTAACATAAAGCGATTTTGATATTAGAACACACACATTGTTACCCACGGTCACAAAAACTGACATTTTTATTTTCATGCATACTGAGAAACAGTCTTTCAGTGACATCATTTACAAGAGGGAATAAACTGTTTTAAAGTAGCAGTTGTGCCAGTACACTATAAGGGATTTTTAGGGTTGCTTTCACACCCCTGTTCAGTTTATACAGGCGCAATTGTCCCTTTAGTGTGGTTCATTTAGGCCAATGTGAAAGCTGTCACCTCAACTGTGGTGCAAACCAGCCAACCTGAGAGCATCAGGTCCAGTTCTACATGAAATGTAGAGGTACATTTCATTAGTGGTGTGAAAGCGAATCAAATGCAGCATTTTAACAGCTGAGCTCACAGTTCAGCCAACAGAAACATCTGATAAGGCTTCTTTACAACATTTATTTTAAATAATAGCCATCGGGAACTTTATAGTTGGGGAATGGTGACACGTCTTTCAGCAGTAGCTCTGGTCTCTCGTGGTCAACCCACGTGTATGCAGACTCCGGTATATGTAACATCAACTAGTTGATTTTTTTAAACGAAACTACAGCTGAATCCATCTGCTCATAAAGGTCTGTAAGCAACATGAAAAGTAATATACAGTACACTGTATATTTATGCAGCTTGTAACTATGGTAACGGGTTTTCATGTCAGCATATGAGTGCAGGGATTTTATTATAATGAGATAGTCAAAAACATTAAAAACGTGGTGAAATTAGCTTCTCCAATTCAGTAAAAAGCTCTTGGAGATTTTTTTTACCATTTAAATCAGACAGACCTCCTCCTGCAGCTCCTCCCTCTTTTTCTGAGCACAGAACAAACAGCAAGTATGGCCATACATGCTCTAAGTGCGCCAGTTAATAAAGGCATTTGGCTTCACACAAGGTTAAAACCCTGCTCTCATATGTGAAAATCCTCAGCTCACAACGTAGCACCACTTTATTTTACTGCTTTCTCTCTCTCTCTGAGACCTATGATTGGTCAAAGTCAGTCTCCCATTACAGGCTAGATTTTATAACACCTGAAAACAGAGCCAAGAAGAGGTGTAAGAGTCGAGTTCCCTCTCACATCACTTGAATTACGATATGCTGAAAGGTTATTTATTTATTTTTTTGTTTAGCAGTGACATCAACAACATGTTGACTCCACTAGCTTAATGACAAAGAGACAAAGCCTTATTTGTCTCATCTCTTTGTCGTATTTATAATAATAATATTCACGTTAGAGTAAATTGTGCTCGTAATTAGTTAACAAATAGAAGAAAACTGTCCTGCTGACTTCAATTCACCAGTGCCGCACACCACCAAGGTTATTATTTTTCTGAGGGCCACACAAGGTGTTTATGGGCCCTAAAATTTCCCCATTGTTATATCGTCTTTTATTGCAATGAGAGTAATTTCAGCTCTAACAGTGAGAAACTCTTTGGCACCAATTAGCGGTGACATCTGTGATCCCTACAATCTGTTACCTTGTATTTTTTTTCTGTCCTTGAGCATTGAAATTAAGTAGCTATTGTATGACTGTGACTTCAGAACAATAGATATGAATCATAATCATCCTGATAATTTAAGGGAGAGCTGACTATCTCACTCGCCCGAGGAGCAAAGGTCATCATGATGCTCGCAAGCTTGTTGTTCTATTTAAAGTGGAAACTACCAAGAGAAAATGGAAGCTGCTGTTTGATACCAACAAGAAGCAGCAAAAAAGAAAGGAAAGATGAAAGGTAATTAGGCAAGTGCATAGGAAGTAAGCAAAAGAGCCAAAGGGAATGGTTCAAGGATGAAAGAGAAGGAAGGAATCCAAGGTTACCAGTAACCAGGGTTCCCAAGTACTGTACCTAAACCTGACACAATGCTTTTGTCTTCCTCTTCACCATCGCCTGTCCATTAAAGGAAAAATGTACCATAAAACGTTCACAAACAGTTGATTTTTTATACTGAATTTTCCATCTAGTCTGATTTATCGTTTGTGAGATCACGGGGTCTTTCGTCGATAAGGTACACGACTCAAACAGAAATGCTGTTAAGGCCAGATCCTGGTGCAGCCTGAATTACACTGTTGTAATACCAGAACAAAAATAATAAGGTATGAAAAACTGCTGGTGTGTGTCGCCTGCACCTTGTATCTCCACTCTTACTAAACTAGCATGTAGATGCTACACACAACAGTGGACAAGAATTGGGAGATGATGATTTGCCGAATGGATTCTGGGTATTCTTGCGAGTTAATGGACGGGCTTGTTTTGTAGCCAGAGTTAGAACTGCAAGGACTTTCCAAACCTAATTGCAACCTCGGGAGATTTCAGCTTGATTAGGCCTCCCCGATCCTGCCAGAAGCATGTGTGTGTGTGTGTGTGTGTGTGTGTGTGCATTTGCATGCATGAGTGTGTGATTCATGTGTGTCTTTCATTAATCAAATCCACAGTTTGGTCCTTGTGGCTAAACTCCCTCCATGTGACCTGTAGAAAAAGCCCGTGGCTAAAATTTAAACCTCCAATTTAACTACCATTGTGGAAACATTATATCTGAAACGTGTGAGTCAATGCGCATGAAAATCAGGAGAAGGATCGGGGGAAGAAGAGGGAGTGAGTTAATGAGGAGTGGGCATTTCCTCCTCCATTCCTCAACCTCTTATCATTCGTTCACTAGTTAACAGCACACTATGACTGCAGCAGAGTGCACATCACAGACTTGACATCCCCCATCTCTCAAATCAGCTTTTGCCTGCTGCTGCTACATGTGTGTCCCCGACACATCCCCGAAGCTTGAGTCGACCCAAGGGTGTCACACTCCATCCATCTCCATCCTCTCTCCTTCTTTGGCTCTGGCTCTGTTTGTCGCATGCTGTGCTAACCTGGAGAGCCCGCTGCACCGCGAGGTACGATCCTGATGTCACTACCAATCCATCGTCCACACACAGCACAGCCACCCCAAAAACATCCTCAGGTCAAACGCACACACACATACACAGAGAGGAAAAAAACAGCGCTGCAGTGTGTGGCTGCTGACAGTACAGATCCAGGTGGTTAACGCAGTTATGTTGTCTGAGCCTTTCTATCAGCCACTAGTCCAACAGCATCAAACAATAAAAGAAAAAAGGAATTGCCAGGCTTCACCTACAGGCGCGAGCTACACCAACCCTGTAAGCTGGCTTAACACTGCAAAAATAACATCAAAGTCTTTCTCTCCGTAGAATACACAGCAGACCACTTTTATATTTATCTATCACATTTTGACTACACTTCAATTTCCGGCGAGGTTCTTGGGCAATGACAGAAAAGAACACTTTGAACTAAATAAACAAATGCAAAGAGGGATCTCTTGAAGCTTTGGAATTGAGGAAATATATTAAAGCAAAATGCTAATGGCCTCCACTATGTGCTCCCTGATGTGGGAAGCCCGGAAGCGTCAGGCATGGGAGAGCACGGATGGAAAAAATAACCCAGAAGGAAAAGATTGCTTCTTTAATTCAATTTAATTGCAGTTTTTTTTTTCCTTTTGTAGACTTTTGGCTGAAATTATTACAACACTTAATGAAACAGGTGGAAGTCCATTCAGTACTTGAAAGCTTGTAGAGCTTTGTTTCTGAAGAATAGGAGCACTTGCAAAGTTAAACTGTGACACCAATGGGATTTTGTTGTACCTGAACGAGAAATGAAAACAGGCCGATCAGTTAAAGTCTCATCAGAGAGTGAAAACAATAACGAACTGCAGAGCCTCAGAGGCTTTAGGATAACTTCCTCCAGCACAGTTAAGCTGTTGGATGCAAAGAAAAGGTGCAGCTCTTCGCTTATTTCGGGGCTCAGGGACACAGGAAGAACGCAGGTTCTACTTTTCCAGCTCACTTTAATGGGAGTGCGATTTCATCCGTCTGTCTCCCAGACAGACAGGTGAAAGCGACCGGCAGTAAAAGCACTTACTCTCTCTCTCCTTCTCCCTCTCTCTCTGTCTATACTTTCCTCTCTGTGCTTCCCAACTTAATTTTTCATCACACTGTGGTTTTCAGAAGACCGGGGCTTTTTCTTTTCTCCACTGCCCTCAGCTGGCATATTTAGATTCTACCCCACGTCCATTTCTATCTTCCTCTAGTTTCTGCGGACTTGTAGTAAAAATAGGTCTTTCTTCTAATTCTAATTTGTGTTGTACAGTTATTTCATTTTTAACCTTAATTTTTTATATTTTATTCCTTCCTAGTTAAATTTACCCTTTTTAATTTTTCATATTTATTTCCTATCTTATTCATAGCCTTTTCCTTTTTTTTCTTTAGGTCACGAGCAGTTGTCTAAGCATTTCACTGCATATCGTACTGTGTATGACTGTGTACGTGACAAATAAAATTTGAATTTGAATTTGATTCTTCTAGCATTTTTTATAAACCTTTGAATTATTACAACAGTAATAAGGCTCTGAAGATATATATTTTTCCTAACATCAAACAACTGATGACATTTAAAAGATATAGTTTCATACATCTAAACACAAATCCTGGCTTCACTGCTCAGTCACTTTATGCCCTGTTGAAAGTAAAGACTGTAAAGATTAAACAAACACACTCTCTGAATACAGCACCTGCCACAGAGGACACCGATATATCATTTAAATTCAGTCATGCCAGATTAAAAGACAAGCTGCCGCCAGTTAGGGACCTTAAAAAAATGTTCAATCTGGGCGCAAAAAACCTTCATCCGGAGCTGGGTTCATTCATGTGTGTCAGTGGAGGACTGCCAACACCGCTAGTTTGAGTTGAAAATGTCAAAAAACATAGTGTTTGACAAGGGGGGGGGGGGGGGGGGGGGGGGATGAGGCAGGATAAAAGTAAAAAAGTTCAGTGAACGATTGTGTGTGTGTGTGTGTGTGTGTGTGTGTGTGTGTGTGTGTGTGTGTGTGTGTACACGCATGTGACGTTTTGTGTGATGATTACTGATGTGAGCAGATGAGGGGCAGGAGGTGGCATTTAGGGTCCGAGCTTTTCTCCAGAAACTCTGCCTCGGGTTTATGAAACCCCAAAGAGAGGAAACAGCACTGGGATGACTTCCTGTTTTGTTTCCTTTTTTCTGTCTTTCACTAGATTATGTAATTTTGAAAGCACAACACAGCATTGAAAGCGGAGCGTCTCAATGATGGCTTCAGTCCTCTCTGGTCTCATTCTGTAACTCTCCTAAACTCCCCAGCTCAGACCTATTTCTCTGCCCTAAATGCATAATTCTGTAAATGAAGCATCTGCTTGGGTGGTCCCTGTAGGCCCATGTGTATCAGGCTGAGGCTGACTTAAAAATAGTTTTACTAACAGTTTCCAAAATAAGTAGCACAAGACTACGATTTTGAACTTGATAATGTATGTTAATGTCTAAGATGGCAATGGGTAAATAAGCTGTACGCAGTATAATGAATTTCAAAAATGTGATAACGCTGTAACTATTTACATTCAAATCAATCACGATACTGAACAGGTAGGTAAACGAAAACTAACAGTTAAGTTAATCATTTGGAAGCTTTCACACATATAACCAGCAGCAAGAACTTGCCAATATTTATCCAAACAAAATCACAGTGTTAAGTGTTTCTGGATTAACACTAATTATTGGTATATTGGCATGAAACCAATCATTTCTCTTCAGTTTCGATGTCGTCCTTCCAAAGATCAATATTCGGCATGCTTGCCAACAAGTTTCAGCCAGTGCCACACTGATGAGGAGACGTGACAATAACAGTAATAATTCAGATCCTGTTTAATAGCTGTTCACCAAACAACTCTTGAAGGACATAAACATAAATATAAGCTGATATCAGAACAGGAAATGGTGGCAAGCACGTCAATTTACTATTCTAAAGAGGCCGCAGGTATAAATATGCTTGGTTGTCTGTCACGGTGCTAGTTCTGTAAATGATAAATGGTAAATGCACTGGTTCTTATATGGCGCTTTTCTACGCTATCTGAGCACTCGGAGCGCTTTAGCTCTGATAAATTGGTGACCATTCCAGGGTAGTGATGTCACCAGTACTGATATCTCTCAATGCCAAACTTAGTTTAGTAGCTGTATGATGTATGTGCTGAATAAGGTTTCTAAAAAATCTATACTCAAATCCTAATCAGTACTAACATTTATCAGATTACATACTCATTTGTAACAGCACTGACATCAGCAGTGCTGTTTTTCTTAACTCACAGTGAACCTGAGAAAAACCTGCCAGAAGCACGGGAAATAAACATGGCTTAGATTAATCTCTTTGCACAGACCAGTATTGTTCTTTATTTTATTTTTTGTTTATGCTTCTTACTTTTTCATTTTACACTCAAGGTTTCAAAAATTATGTTGAGTATTTTCCTGGTTATTAAGATTGAGGTTGAAGTTCTAGTATTGTGACGACCCGAATCCTGTTTTGCTTAAATCAACATGGCTTGTGCATAATATTGATTCTGATTGGCCAACATTTCTACATGTTTATATCACCACCTGTTGCTTTGGCATCCTCTTAGCTTGACATTGTTATTTAAATGGTCTGTACTTGTATAGCGCTTTACACAACCAGTCATCCACCCATTCACACACACACTGGTGATGGCAGCTACATTGTAGCCGCCCTGGGGCGCACTGACAGAGGCGAGGCTGCCGGACACTGGCGCCACCGGGCCCTCTGACCACCACCGTGTGAAGTGTCTTGCTCAAGGACACAACGACCGAGACTGTCCAAGCCGGGGCTCGAACCGGCAACCTTGCGATTACAAGGCGAACTCCCAACTCTTGAGCCACATGTTCATGTGGACACAAATATTTTTCAAAGCAGACATGGAAAAATCTTCATTTAAAAAAGAGACCATGTGGATTTATGTCTCTACTTGAGATATTCTACTAATGCACAATGCCTTCTTTGCACTTCTGGTCTTTTCTAACGCTTTTAGTTATGCTTGCAATTCATCACTACAGGGCATTGTGTTATTTAGAGTTTTGTGTGATCTGTGTTCTTACAGTCAGAAATAACCAAGTTAACATAGACTCATTGCTGTTACATGTGCTGATCATGCTTACTGAGACCCCATTCTAGGTCTGGAAAAATATAATAAAGGATGAACTGAGTAATTCAATGTGATGGTGTGAGGTAATAGACGTATACATCTGTTTGACTTACTAATCTTAAATAAAATTATTTCACTTACTTGCTAACCATGTTGGAGGACACTGCTGGCAGAGCTGAGGAGTCATTCCGATAAACACAAAGACAGCGGGATACCTTCTATACCTTCTAAAAGGCCAATGCTTTCTCAACCTCTCACATATAAATTTCTCTTTGAAGTAGACCACCAAACCAAGAAGCTATGCATTTTATGACCCCAGAGAGGCAGGAGATGGGGCATCTATCAGAGGTAGTAATGATTTAAGCACAGCATGGGGGGAACCTGCAGTCCTGCAATGCTAAGCATTTCACCTCAAGGACCTTCTGTTCCCAAAATACATAAAACTCTATATAGTTCAGTTGAATATTCCCCATCTAGGGAATTATCACACTCCCAAGAAAAAAAAAGCCAAAAAAGACCGTCTGCTTTCACCTGAACAGTGTCTGGATGAACACTGAGCAGATAAGAAAATGAAGTTCTCAGACTCGGGGAAAGCCCATGCTGTGAGCATCAATTCAATGGCTAAGACACGAAACCACATAAATGGGAATTAGACTCTCTGAATGTGGATGGCAAAGAGAGACAGGAGAAGAAATTTTCAAACTCTTTCAGTATGAAACAAATTTCAATCTGTTTAAAGTAATAAAAATACTTAATGATCTTTGTTCCATCTTCATTTAATTCAACCTTCTGCTTCGATTCACAGTTTTTAAAAGTAAAGAAGTTTGCTTTTTTTTTCTTTTTTTGCTTTGCTGTATTTAAAGTAGCTTTAAAGGTTTTTTTCTGTTAAAATACTTCATAGAATATTATCTCAATACCATGATGTCATCCTTGTGAATCACCAAATCCCAGGGATTATTACTTAAATCATAGTTCCATTTATTTTTCAGTTGCTTTAAAAGTCGCCTCCAAAGCCACCATTTCCCTGAGCATTCTCTGACACCTCGATGGGCGTGTCTAGGGAGGGAAGTCAGCACCGACGATGCCCTCTGCTGACAAGCACGCTCGTCTCCTGGTCAGGATGTCCCTTGAAAATTTTGCCTATAAAAAGCAGCTGCTGGAACGCAACTTTATGGATTCTTTGTTGTCGCCAATAAAAAGCTCTCTCATCGTATTTCTCCATTGCCAGGCAACTTCCGAAAGCTCTTCACTGCCACACGCTGCTGCTGCTGCTGCTGCTGCTGCTGCTGCTGCTGCCCTTTCTCTCTCCATAATTCGTCTCACTGACTCAGCGGCTATGGACATGCAAACAAACACCACACTTTCTTTCTTCTTACCAAGAGACTATAGAAATGACAACTGGGTCCTTTATTCCAAACACTGCTTCCAATAAGAATGACAATCACTCACCTGCATCATACTTTCACTGCCAAGTCTTTCACTAAATTCCTCATTCGTTTGTTTTTATAGAGGTAGTTAGTGTTACTGTGAAATTTCTTATTTAATTTCTGCCTAAGTTAATGTGTGTGGGCTTTATAGAGATTTTTGCCATATTTCCAAAATGAAGCTAATTTCCCTACAGCGTGTGGATGATGGAATTTATTCTTACAGGGGTGTTAATTTCATTCTCTATGGCAAATAGCAGGAAATTAATGAAAACTTGTTGTTTTTCTCCCCAGAAAACTCATCATATTGTTCCTATTTCACCTCCCAGCCTGGTGCATATAACTTATGCATGCATTTGATGTGTTATCTGTGCGCACACTCACTGTGTGTCTGTACACGTGTGTGCATTTGCAGCCAACAGCTGTAGATGACAACAAATATAAGCCATCCTAATAATGCAACGGTGAAGCAGCCAGTAAGGTCAACATAAGAGACTGAACGGAAAGCGAAATGTCTGGATACACCAAACACTCACACACACACACACACACACGTACACACTGTCTGAATCTATCCCCACCTCCAGGCACATAAACATGGACCCTCCCAATCTGTATATCACTCCCCATCCACACTCTCCCCGTATTTTCTCACAAACCATTACTTTTTTCACCTCTCTGATTTCTTCTTCTATCCACCCCCGCTCTTTCTCCTCTCCCCCCTCTGTCCTTCCTCTCTTACATCCATCTTATGCTGATATCGTTGGAGGTCAGACGACACCCTGAGAAAGAGGGCTGAAGAATGGATCCATGATCCTTGGCCTTAATTACAGTGTCAAATGAGCTGTTAGCTATCTACATGCAGGTTTGTGTGTGTGTGTGTGTGTGTGTGTGTGTGTGTGTGTGTGTGTGTGTGTGTGTGTGTGTGTGTGTGTGTGTGTGTGTGTGTGTTCTTTCTCTAATATGCTAGTCAGCTCCCCACAGGTGCAGTTGCCATATCAGCATCCACAACAACAGATGGGCTCCAGTTATACACACGCATGCAAATCCACCATATCACATAATATTTATCACAGTCTGCAATAACACAAAATCAGAAATAAACAAAACACGACAACAACAACAAAACATGTAGCATGTAACACGAACTCTTCTGTGTTCGTATTTGAGAAAGAGGAGCGTGGTCCACAGTCCATCCTGTCATTGCAAATTCCACCCAGCAGGAACCGCTTTCTGCTGCCAGTAACCGGCAGATGAGGGATTTGGCGCACATGTACCAAAACTCCCATCAGAAGTTATTGCCAACAGATCAGGGTGAGCTATTGACTTCTACACACAACCGTCTATCAGACATGATAATGGAGAACTGGAGCCACTGGGGCAGGCAGATTGGCAGCTGGGCTGGCAATTATCTGAAGCAGACAGAGGGACAAACGGAGTTTCGCTTTTCTGGAGGGTTAAATTGTTACCATTTATATTCACCCTCACTCGGGGAGGGAAAACAAAACAAGAACTTGAACTTAATTTACTTTACCTTTTTTTTTTAACCTTAATGTAAACGAGTCAGAGATATTAGCTTGATGGCTACCATTACCATGGCCTTTTGAAATAACCATAGCCCGTTTAGATAGAGGGCAAAATCACAACAGCAGTTGGCTCGAGTTGCTTTGTTTTGTAAAGAGCCTACAGTAACTGTAGTAACTGTGGCTTACAGCACATTAAAATGAGAAATCGAGTATCTCAAATTATTAAAATCTTCATTCTGAGTTTAATATTTGACTATGTATTTTTCAGTCTAGTTCACTACATACAACCGTAATCATGGGGAAGACTGCTGACTTGATAGTTAGTGTCATCAAGACCTCCAGAAGGAGTGTAAGCCAAGAGGGTCACTGCTGAAAAGGCTTAGCGTTCATGGAGTGCAGTATCACAGCATGTTAATAGAACGTGGTATGAAGGGAAAGGAACATGTGCACAAGCAAGAGGATGACTGCAGCCTTGAGAGAATTGTCAAGAAAATTTGATTCAAGAACTTCGCAAGGAGTGGACCATGTCAGTGTATCGACCCTCTGCTTTCCTGTTATTAAGCCACACCTGAACCGGAAGGAACATCGGAAGCGTTTTAACTGGACTAAGGAGAAAAAGGAGAAAAAGAACTGGACTGTTGCTCAGTGATCATAAGTCCTCTTGACACATGAAAGTGAATTTTCATTTAAGGTACAGAATCCAAGGTGATTGAACTCCAGTGGGAAGTTCTAACAGTCTGTAATGATTAAGGTTGCCATGTCCTCTACTGGTGTTGGTAGTTAAACTATGATGCAGTCACCTATCAGGAGATTTTAAAGGACTTCATGTTTCCATCTGCTGATAAGCTTTATGAAGATGCTGATTTCCTTTTCCTTAACGCCTGTCCAGAGACCCAAAACTAACACCAAGCACGTTGGTGACTGCATTATCACTGAGCTTGATGGGCCTTTCAACCTGAAGATGAGAAACACCCAAAGCAAAAATACAGATGACCTGAAGACTCCTATCAAAGGAACCTAAACTAATTCGTGTTAAATGAGACCCCAAAAAGTGCTGTGTGGTAATTAATATAATTTTCAGCAGTTTGACATTTCTGAAGGAAATATTTTAGGATTTTCAGATGCTTGATTTCTATTTTTTTTAGAAGCAAATAGTCTTAATCATTCAAATCAAAATAAAAAAGCTAGAAATATTCCAGTTTATGTATAATAAATATAGAATATGTGAAAGTTTCCCTTTCAGAATTAAATTGCCAAAAAAAAGTCACAGTGATGCACTAGTATTCCTGCAAGTTTGAGAATGATGCGGTTCTCTATATCCGCTTAATCAGGGCAGATGTCCCTGTACGATCACAGTAAATCATTAATAATGCTTCACCTCATGCACTCATATGCCTGCAGGACACGCACTTCTCTTTTTCCGTGGAAAACTCACCCAAGTCAAGATGCTTAATCAGATTCAGAGCAACATCCAGCAGAAACGTAAACATGGAACACATCAGATGTTTATATATAGATATAGATATATATAGAGATAGATATAGATATATATGACTTGAATGTCTGTCGTAATAAGCTTGCATTTGTGTGTGTGTGTGTCAGAAGGAAAGATAGTGTGTGTGTGTGTGTGTGTGTGTGTGTGTGTGTGTGTGTGTGTGTGTGTGTGTGTGTGTGTGTGTGTGTGTGTGTGTGTGTGTGTGTGTAAAGAGTGAGTGTGTGTATGTCTAGTTGATATTCCAGGGTGGCTTGTTGTGAGTGTGGTTTCCCACAATTCTTATCAGAGCTGTGATCACAGAAAACTGGTCTCCCCAAATGGAGCACATCCCTCCCTGACACTATCAGCGATGTAGCCACACACACACACACACACACACACACACACACACACACACATAGAAAGCCATCCATTATGTTTCTCTGCTGGCGATTCCCCTTCCTTGAGTCTAATTCAATCTTCAACTTATAACGCAACACCAAAACACGCGCAGCCAAGAACATGAATACAATTTGGAACAATCTGAGGTGAGTATGTCTGTCTTATGAATAAATAAGAGTTTTTCCTTTACTCAAAACCAGCAGAGGAAATCTGCCTCGGGACGGATAAAACAATTGCTGGCTTAGAAAAATTGAAAACAAAGGAGAAGGGAAAAAAGCCGCAGCAAATACAAAGCGCCAGGGAGGAAAAAGACATGTAATATTCAGTGGGGAAAGCAAGGAGGTCGACATTTTGAGGATTTGTAGTGGGGTAAGAGGGGTGAAAAAAGCAAATGGCTGCAAGGGTGTGTTTGAGTTTGTCTATTTCAGCCCACAGATCCATTTCAGAGAAGGAAACACACAGATTCTCTCAAGCAGTGATCTAATTGACAAGCCAGTGATGCAGCATAGTGAATTAAAGTACATGAGGTACAAAGCAGTGCAGCACTTCTGCAGCAGTGAGGTAGATCTGCATGCTGATATGCTGAGGAAAGCATCACACAGAGCAGTTCATGCAGAGGTAAAAAAGTGATGAGAAAAAGACTTAGATAAGATGCGTCCTGCTCAAAATCTGCCTTTGCTTCATTCTGGGGAAACGTGTCCTAGTTAATACCCAGCTGCTCAGCGCACAAACATACACTGCCTGCACGCTCGCACAAACACATGCACACACATTCCTGTGCTGCTAATGAACAGCCTGCTTTCTCACTTGGGATTTCTCACCCTATAAGTTTGTTTCCTTCTTTACCTTTACCACATCCATCTATCCTTCCTTCCCTTCCTCTTGCATTCTGGTGACAGCTTCTCCTCTCCGGGGTTTAGCGGTTTGACGTGTGCCCCTCATGCATGCGCAGGATGGCATGGTGTGACACACGCAAGCACTCAAACACACACGCACACTGGAATTCAAATGTCGCACAAAAACACTAACACCCTTTCCCAAAACCAAGCCAACAAAAGTGTAATGAAATACTAATGGAATAAACTTCGAGTTCACATACACACGCCCACCCCTGTGATCTCAGGCAGCCTTTAGTCAGTGGAAAAAATTAGCAGGTATGACACCTCTTGTGAGAGACTGTGCTGTCACCTATGCACCTATAAATTAGATGAACACTTAAATCCATAATTCTCAAACATCACAGGCAAAAATGCGTCAGTCCCCTGATCCGTAATGTATTCATGTTATTCATCTTCACGCTTGCCATGCACAGCTCTTCTTGTTCAAATACTTGTTTTCACATCCCTTTAATCAAATTTGCACGGATTAATTTTCAGAAAGCATTGAGAGTGTCTTGCCTATAGATAGCGCAGAAATCCCTCAGAAGGCCGAGGGATACACTTGCATCATAGTTTAACATTGTGTCATGTGATATGTGTGGTAATTGAAGCAACTAGTTATTTCTTCTCTTTTGTCGCAGGTCACGGTTTTGTTTCATCAAGCGGTTATAGCTGCGAGCGTCAGTGTCAAACGCCTCGACATTCTGATGCAGACTTCAAACACCTCCTTTTTTTTCAGACGTATAAGCTGTTTCACTCGGAGGCGGGAGATGATGGTTTGTTCAAGCCAGGTCAAAAACCATTTAAAAATTTATCTGTTACATGCAGATGTGTGCTACTAAAATAGAGAAAGCACCAAAAGAGAAGGGGTGAAGAGAGAATGGATAATTATCACTGAAAACAAAGTGAAAAAATAGTGCCAGCGGAGCTGTTTGAAATCCATGCCTGAAATGGGGAGGCATATAAGGGAGTGTGAGTGTAGCCTGAAAGCAACCACCCACAGTTTAATAGGATGCTAGCACTAAAAATACAGTATTTATAATAAGCATCCTTAAAGTTACGGTTTCCCTACACAGCTGACTTTTTACACTTTTTCAGGCATTTCTTACTATTAGGCATTCTGCTCCTTTTAAGGCTACAAGATTATGAGACTCACTAAAAAGATGTGCTGGTAAATACTGTAGTTATTTTTTTATAAAATGATCCAAAATATATATTCTGGGTTACATGGTGCATATACTGTATCTTGCCTGAAATAAAATGCAAACAAGTCATTGCACTGTTTAATATTGAAATGACTGTATTTCAGTCACTGGCAGTGGCACTGACTAGACTGTATAAGGTGGGAGCCTTTGCTAGCAATAGCCTCAGAAAAGTGTCTTCAAAAACTCAGTGAATGCATCCCTCCTACTCATCATATATAGGAGGAGGGATGGTGTGGGCTGCTAAAGAATCAGAACCGTGGATAGATATCCGTATGTCACGTATATGGATTTTATATCTTCACGTACTATGGCAGACAACTTTGGAAAATATCTAAAACAAATGATGAAATCAGTTGGTGGTGTCCAATCACAATGCTATATATCAAATATAAAAGTCCAAGGAAGTCAACGTAACGTTACCTGACTAGGTTTAACTCCGACTCTAATTTCATAAAGTAGCACTGAAAAGAAGAAATACCAAATGTAAATAAAATGTCAAAAGAACATTTAAATTATCTCAAACCTAAAAAGAAGCAAATTAAATGATTCAGAACAGAAAACAACAAGAAGTGCCCTTACAAAAGTGGGATTCAAGTGACTTGTTTTTTTCTGTATATTCCCACTGACTTTTGGCCATTATTTGAGTAACGTGGTGGCGCTTTCCTCCAGTGAAAGAAACAAGCTCTTTTTACTAAGCTTTGCACATCAAGGGATAGAACATTTAAGACCAGCTTTGTGATTTCCCACAAAATTGCAAAAAACAGTAAGCCATTTCCGGATGGGGAGTTTATCAAAGAGTGTTTGGTGTACTCTGCCCATATGCCCTGAGAAAAAAGAAGCATTTAGATTCCCCCAAGGTCTTCAATCATTCAGGATTGAGGACCTTGCAGGAAATCTGAAACGTCAGTTGAAAAAGAAAGCAGATAGTTCTGACTATTTCCTCTTGGCTTTGTAAGAGAGCTGTGACATCCACGACACAGCTCAGTTACTCATCTTTGTACGTGGGATAAAGAAAAAGTTTGAGATTATGGAGGAGTTGGAAGCATTGTGCTGAATGAAAGGTGATGCAACTGTGATGGATTTGTTAACCAAAGTACCGACATGCTCTAATAGGACAAAACTAGCAGGTGCTGCAACCGATGGCTGTCCAAATCTGAAAAATGTCACACTTCTGAAGAGGATGCAAGACAATGTCACAGAAATAATCCCTGAACTGAAATTGGTATTTTGTATTATAAAACAGGAGGCGCTGTGCTGAAAATGAACCGAACTTCATTAGGGCAGAAGAATTAAATTACGCACAGTTTGTTGCACTTTTGGAGGAGCATGAGGGTAAACAGGATGACATGAGCTACCACCATAGCTGGACTGGCCATCGGGCATACCGGGCATTTGCCCGGTGGGCCGCTGGCGATTTTTTGTTTTTATGGGCCGATCGATTATTTTTTGGAAGGGTATAAATAATGAAAGGTGTTGGATTGGCCAATTAGTCATGATCGACTCTGGGCTGGACCAATTACAGCCGAGGAGGTCGGATGCACCCTCGCCCTTGTTTAGCAATCTTATAGACGAACTAAAGAAAATGGAGAACAAAAAAAGGAAAGGAGGTGCAGAAAAAATTAGGGCCAAAAAGAAACAAGCCCTTCAGGCAGACGCTGCCAAATGTGTAAAAATAACTGAATTGTTTGGCGGTAGCTATGGCATAGCTTCCACAGATTTAGCAACATCACCAAGAGGCCAGCAGGTGGATAAGGGAAAGGGGAGGCAAGAGGAGGAGAGACCCGAGGCGTCCACCGGTCATAGTGGCAGAGGAACTGAACTTCAGGTAAGAAGTTATGACCAGGGCCCTATTTCAGGAAGCCGGTTTAGAAAACTCAGAGTGAAAAACGATACTCAGGGTTGAGTAACCCCGAACTGTCCAACTCGGAATATTCGGTTTCAGAAAGGCTGATAACAATTAGTTCAATCAACGCGGAGTTGCTTTAACCCCAAGTTAAGCGCGCGCACGAGGATACATAAAGCCCTGATTAGTGGAGCACAGATTAAGCGAGTCACCATGGAGACGGAGGGAAAGAAGGCGCGGTCAATTTTACAGCGCTTGAGGCCGAAATTCTGATGGCAGTATAGGGCTTTGGAGCGTGATGTCACGGGGGTGGGTTATAACATGCAAATTTTGCGGAAAAAAAGTAACACAGCCTCAGCTGCAAAAGAAAGGGAGCATGCATGGCAAAACATGGCCGACAGAGTCAATGCATGAGTGTTAATTTAAACATTGATCTAGGGATTTCCACCCATGTAACACGTTATTTTATTATATTTTATTTTATTTTTTATTTCATACATTTTATTTTGTCATGTGATGTGAGCGCAGGTGCAACCCAACAGGCCCCAAACGTTCCTGGCAGTAAGTAAAAATGAAATATAAAAATATAGTCCAAACAGGTAAGGTGTAATTGTATTATGAGCCATAGTGCTTGGTCTGTTTGTCCTATATAAATCAATTGCAGTTAGAGGCTACATTAATTTTCTGTCTGTAAGCACTTATTGAAATTATCTGAGCACATTACAAGTACATATTTGCTTACTCTGTATGCTCAAATGTGACCCGTTATAGCCAACAGAAAAAAAGCGGAGGCCTGAAAAACAGGTGGGGGTCCTCCACCACCACCACTCACAGAGGCTGAGCAGTTGGCTTCCACATTTGTGATAATGTTGGCAGCATCACATATGATCTTCACAGTGCAGAGAACACAAATTAGCATCCATTACTATAATGAAATAATCTGTTACTTTGAAATGCTACAGGGAACTATGTACCTGCACATTAATGCTGTGGAAAGACTTCCTGTTCACATAGTCTCCTTCATTTACTGAAGGAGCAATGATTGGAATGTGAGTGCCATCTATACAGCCAATCACGCCTGGGAACCGTGAAAATAAATGTAACATTTAAGTAGTAGTTCAAATATCACCACATCATGAATTAAGTTTCGTTCATCCTGATACCTGCAATTTTGTGGCATCCCTCTTTGATAAATCTTGTGGGTCTATGACCGGGGAACACCACAAACGAGTACAGGAGACGTTTCAGTGCAACTGTAACATTCCTGACTGCCCGACAGACTTGGAAACGTGCTCAGCGTCACCAATATTATACAGAAAGCTCCCGTTTGCAAAAAACCGAAGTGCAATACAAATAATATGTACAGAACTGAGAGAATGTCCGCGATGTGTCACATGAGCAATATTAGGCCTGAGGATGTTATTCAAATAAATTATAGATTGTGCTGAAAAACGGTAACGTTCACACAGGAAATCATCAGGAAATGATCAAATGTCCAAACGCGCTCTAATCACTCTCTCCCGGCGGAGAGCTCTGCGGAGAATTTGGGCTTCAACATCTACTGGCTCTTCAAGGAAGTGGCACGCCATGTCTGACACTTCCTACAGTCAGGTTTCCGACAAAGAGGCGGAGAAAGTTAGGGTTAGTTGAAGTAAACCTGCTAGGGGGCAGGTTAGCTTCACGGAGTGTGTTGTCATAGTAACTCGCTCAGAATTAATCTAAACTCGCTTTGTGAAACCGAAAACCCAGAGTTTTCGTTAACTCAGGGTATACTTACTCAGATTTTGCTCTAAACCGGCTTCCTGAAATAGGGCCCTGCTGTCTATCTGTGTCAGATATAAACCAGGTTTAGTTGTAGTTTGTTTTCGTTGTGCTGACTTTTTACAGTCACTGGTACTGCCTAGCTAGCATGACGGAGTTTATATACTGCTGGGCGGGTGCTATGAAGTTACTGATAGTAAATTTTATTTTATGCTTAAGGTTAGTTTCTCAAACTCCTCAAAATCTTAACAAATTGTGCCAATCCTTACATGTTGCACCAGGCTGATCTATCATCAAAAGTGGAGAAGTCTGTGACAGAGGAGACAGAAGAGCAGCAGAGAGAGATGGAGCAAGAGAGAGAAATAAAAGAGCAGGAGAGAGAGATGGAGAGATGACTTTATGTCATCCATGAGGGATGCATTTGACCTATGTTTCACATATTATAGCCCAACAAGTTTCTTATAGCAATTTAAATATGAGCAATCACTTTTTGGCACAACACCGGCTATTGCAGTTACAGCTTCTTGCCATTTTTTGTGTTTCTTTTTATCGCTGTGTAACTGAGTTCAATTGAAAGCCTGCATGTGCTAGTACCTCTTGCCACAAGTTCCCAGAATCCTTTGCGGTTTTACCCCTGAATGACGTCACATTTTTGGTGGGCCGGTCTCTAGTCAAAATGCCCGGGCCGATTTTTTGTCCCAGTCCAGCCCTGGCTACCACGCAGCTGTCAGGTGGCTCAGCCTGACAGCTGCACTTAGTGCTGAAAAGGTACCTGAGAGCAGAACATTGAAAGTTTTGTGAGAAGAAAAGCAAAACAGATCACACGTTTACTGTTGATGTGACTGCACTAATGAATGAACTGCAAACTGAACTACAAGCCAAGAGCCTATTTGCGCATGAAATGTTCAGCTTGCTGGAGACTTTCACGAGAAAGTTGCTGTTTCTTTTGAGCCAACTGGAGTGCATTATTTAGCCCATACCATCAGCTGATCGCGTCACCTGACGCCCTGCCTGGTGAGTTTTCAGGGGCATTTGAAGACTTCCAAACAGCTGAGAGTGAAATACACACGATTGAATCTTTCTTCACTTGCAGTGTGGATAATGCATCCAGTGATGTTGGATGACTCACTACATGCAGAGCAATTCAAGCCATCATCATCGCTGGATTTAAACTTGCATACAGAGACATGCTCAGAGGATGTTGGTTCTCTTTGGATCTACCTTCATATCTGAACAAACATTCTCAACTTGTCATTCAAACTAAGTCAGGAGAACCACCATCGCATTTCTACCTCTGGAACTAAACCTCAGTGTAATGGACAGAAAACCTGCAGAGGACATTAGTATGCTTTTTCTATGCCTATTTCACATTTTCACTGCCTACTTGTACCAGCTTCTTGTACCAATGTCAGTTTATAAAGAGATATTTCCATTGAATTGAGTTCAACTTATTGGTGCAAACCTCAACAGCAGACTTAGCTTTTTATGTAGCCCCTTGGGAAACTTAATTGCTGAGCCCTGAATAATAAGAGGGTCTGACACAATAAACTTCACTTCAATTCAAGTTCAATTACAATATATAGCTCCAAATCCAACAACACTTATCTCATGGGACTTTATACAGCAAGGTAAAGACCCTACAGTATTACGGAGAAAACAACATTAATCAGACAATCCCTATGAAAAGGAATTAGGCGTCAGTGAGAAGGAAAAACTCCCCTTTAACAGGAAGAAACCTCCAGCAGAACCAGGCTCAAGGAGAGGCAGAAATCTACTGAGACCAGTTGTTGGGGGATGAGGGGAAAAAGACAGAACAAGGAGAGCTTAGAGAGGCAGGACTATGAGAGCAAAAACCATGTGTGCTGTGTTTGTGTACTTGTGCTAAAGGACACCCATAAAACAACAGACACCTTAAGGAATTCCCTGTGGTACCAATAAATGCTAGTGTTACATTTGCCTCCTCACTGGTTTTACTATCTAGCAGCTGTAGTTTGCTCTAGGGTGCTGTCACAGACATACAGGACTACATCAAAAACACCAGCGGACAAACAATTAAGCGATCACAGAGATTTAAGAAGTACAAGAACAATCTGTTAGTCAGCCAGTGGAAAAAATCCCCACAAATGTAGTTCGAGGCAGCTGAACAAAAACTTTTCTTTGTGTGTGTGTGTGTGTGTGTGTGTGTGTGTGTGTGTGTGTGTGTGTGTGTGTGTGTGTGTGTGTGTGTCAGCATAGGCGGGTCCACAATTAAAGCTGATTCCTGTTGAGTTTTTCAAGAACAACACTCACACTCAAACACACCCATTCACGTCACCTGATTGTGCCTGATTACAGACTGTTTTCTGTACGTGACAGCAGTTCACATGTCCAACTTAACACACACATGCACACACATACACACACTTTCACACCAGCAATACAAACCCTGCTGTATACCCACACACACACACAGCACTGGTGTCCCAGCATCCCTGATAGCATATTGCCAAAATAAACAGCATCAGCGCTGTCAACACAGAAATCTCTCACTGCCAGCGAGAGACTCAGGCACACACCTGGTCGTCACACCTACACACGCGTACTCTCTATAAACACATCTGGCAATCAGAGATGTGTAGAGACTCACAGCAGGGAGAAGAGGATCAGCGGGGTATTGATATTACAAACACACATACAGTACCCCTCTCTCTTTTCTCTTTCACACACACATGCACACACACTCCACCTCTGACAGAGACACAGACTGTTAGTGACAGGATGGAGGACAAGTGATTTCCTGGCAGCCATTGTCTCCTTGCCTCTTAATCCAAGCTGCAGGGGGGGGGGGGGGGGGGGGGGTGTTGACATCTGAGACCGGTATATGAGATCCTCTCATAGCTGACCTTTAACACAGCCAGACCAGAGCAGGTAAAGGTCTACAGCTCCCCAGTGACTTGCATAGACTTGATACTGCAAGCGAAGAACGGGAGTGAAAAAGAGAGAGAGGAAGGGGATAGAGCCGTGGCAAAAATGGAGAGTCCTTGAATAAAAACCTATTTACCGCAAAGAAGAGTAAGTTTCTCACCCAGCTTTCAGGATTCATTCAGATACCCATCTTTTTCTAAAGAGCTTTGTGTCCATGACACTACCTGAGCAAAAGCTTGAAATGGTATGACGCTCTGGGAGTATCAGCATTGGACTATTCTGCGTATCACAGTTTTCAATATATTATATTCATAAATACACAATAGGCTCCTCAACAGGATAAAAACGCTGCCCTAACCTAGACACCATTTAACACGCATTCACAATGTGAGCAGCCATCAAAAAGGTCTGAGAAGAGGCCCTCAACAATAAAAAGCCGAACCTAATTCAATTTTATTTTTCAGATCTCTCAGTGGAATTTCTGTGATGCCCCCGTCTACTTGTGCTTCTGGGAAGGAACTCCTCCCATTCGTCAAAACTAGCGTCTGATAGATTTCAGCAGTATTGCCCAATATACCAGCCAATATTAGCTATCAGCTGATATATAGTTAAAAGTTTAAAAGGTAAAGCAGGGACGGGAGAAATAACCTTCAACCACGTTATGAGTTTTGACCGATGATGACCGGCGATGAGCAAATTCACTGCTGGCAACACTGTTTTGAACACCACAAACACTTATAACCACCTGATGTAAGGGGAGGCGGGCAGAGTAAACTGTGACTTGTTGTAACAAAAGCACAATATTTTTTTTTAAACTGCATTTTCTCTGTATCTATGAAGCGCCTTGAGGCGACTTTTGTTGTGAATTGGCGCTATATAAATAAAATTGAATTGAATTAATATTATCTTAGTAAGAACTCATAAATATCACAAATCTGTTGATATTTTTCTGTGTCTGGAAGAAAAGGGCATTGCCCAATGTATTTGATGTTTACATTCCCAAATATCTGCATCTATATCAGTACTATAATCCCGTATGCATTAGGCTGGGTGTTGAGAATAAGTGCTGCTGTTAGCTGGAGTTAGTGAAACTTATTTTGACGTTGGGCTCACTCTGCACTTGTGCACTTAGCAAACTCTCATATGATGCGAGACTGTAATTAAGGTGTTTATCAGAGGGAGAGTGTGATTCTTCCTTCAGATAAACACTCGAGCCTAAGCAGGCATAAAGCTAGCTTATAGTACTGTTAATGTTTAGCCAGCTCTTGTCATCTGTCCTGAGATGTAGGGTTGCATGTCTAATCTACTGAAATAAGTAACTGCGACAATACTGGGAGTGAATATTCATGTTTAGGCATATCTCCGTGTGTTAGAGCCCTGACTTCAGTTCAGGAAATGAGGCTTGAGGTAAGGAGAGGATGGGCTTGAAATCAGGGAGGAGAGAGAGCAGTGGTGGAGAAGGTAAATGAAGAGGAGAAGTCGTGCAGATGTTAAATGGTCATACACAGTTTGAAAGATCTATTTGAGGCCTTTTTCAAATAAAACTTCAAATAAAAGGCATACTGTGTGCTAAATACATAAAACAAAGTTAAGTGGAATGGCAATGTCCAACTCAGCCACTGTGTTCACGACGGTGGGAAGCTGTGGTGGCTTACACAAACTGCCGCCCACTCCAGTGTAGTTTTAATGGATTCATTCTACATTTATGAGAACACATCAGTCTGTTGCGAGATGCAATTACACACTAATAAATGTGTGTTTATTAGTACACGATCTTTTTTCTATTAAAGTTTAATAACATAGTTACTGTAGGTTTAGCACATACTACATCCCAGCTTCATAGAGTATATTTACTTTAGTGGCACTACACTTAAGTTCAAAGTATCCTGCCACATTACTGTAGAAGCTAATCAGAAAAAAATAGTCCACAGCATTAATGCTATTTTACATCAAGAATCTATTGCTGAATAGTGTAATTAACAAATGACCTCATTATTTTAATGTGTAATTAAAATGGAGGAAGTAGTAGAGCCCTTCTTGTAACAAGCCACATGTGCAGACTTAGATTATGGATGTTGAGGAGTAGTCACGTGATACGGACCAAATTAAATAATCGCATGGAAAAAATAATCCTCTGTTTGTGCAGCTTGTCTGTCAGTCATATACACACAGTCTCCTGTCAGGTCATTGGAAGCAGCTGAAATGATTTTCTCTTGCAGTCTTTTTGTCTCTCTGCGCTCGTCATCATCTGTGAAAGCAATGATTCTGGGCTGCTTGACAGATGATTCAGTCGACAGTGTTTGTCTTCAGTAAAGTCAGTATAACGGGACCACCTGTAGCTTACCCTGTAAAGCGTGCGCTTCAAGCACCAAAGCTGGGTTCCAATTGGAGCAACCCAGGAATGACTCCATCCCACGCCCAAGCCCAAGCTTGGGCATCTATTTTTGCCTTTTTCTAACTCTCTCACTCCAGTAAAGTGACAGTAGAATACATCACCTTCTCGATCTTCTTTAGCTTGAACTGCATATCTACACAGATGCACAACAGTCCATTTCCAGTGTCCAAATGACAGCAAAGTTTTATGTTTAGAAATTCCCTTTTCCAAAAGTTGAGAACTCTTCTTCCAATTAAAAAAGCATTACATTTGGGCAGCTGAGTGGAGCTCCAGCTTGGATATTTTCAATTGTGGTCTCAAAATGTCCAAAAAAAGAACTCTTCTTTTGAAACTTGTTATTCGTGTTCTAAGAAATGAAGGTTATTTCATGTGGAAAATTGAAGATTTCATACAAAGGTGAGTACTACTTCCTTCACAGAACTGCACTAATATGTTCTAACTAGGATAGAAAGAGATTAAGAAGGCTCATACTTGGCAAACAAATACATCGGAGACTCTAGTTTAAAAGTCCACAACTGGCACCTTCGTCACATGAAACCTGTAAACTGGGAGATCGCCATGATCTAGGTGAGTTTGCAAAAAAAAAAGCATCAAGTATGGGCATAAACATTTAAGGATGAGCAAATGAACCCTTAGGACATGAGGAGATCAGGGATTGAATGTCAGCAACAATATGACTGTAATAACACTCGTTTTAGTCTAGTCTTTAGAAGGTAGGTTTGATGTGGCGTTACAGATGGATGCCAAAGTTTTCCCCTGAACAGGAGAAAAGGCCAAGCTCTGGCCTGCCACCCATACCCATGACACCTGCCACAGAGGTCAATCAGCTAGGGGTGCCACGTCTGTCAGAGCCAGGGTGAGCTGGTTAGCTGGTCACCAAGCACTTTAATCTGCAACAGATTCCCACCACCTGGCTCTGCTGGCGTGACACCAAGGCCAGCAGCCCCAGCAATCTGCCAACCCACTGTCACATTGTGAAGGGTTCAACATGAACTTAACTGGGGATAGATACATGGATGGATGGATGGATGAAGCATTCACATTGAACCTCCATCTCTTAAAACCTTTTGAACACATATACTGCATTCCCTATGATCAGCCCAGCTGTGTGCTGGGAACAGTTAGTGCCGTGGGTGACCCACAAGCTATACTGCTGCATGTGAATACATGAATATTTGCCTCGGGGGAGGATTTGCTCTCGGGTCTTTGATTATCAGTTCACAGTCAGGCTTTTCAAAATGACACAACTGTTAGATTCCCCTTCAGTAATATAACATGTAGCTTGTAGTCAAATCCCCCCATCTGTTGGATGAGGGCTCAGCACTTTGGCACGGCTGTCCTTGTTGTTAATGCATGCTGCCAAGTTGTTTTATGCCTCTGAATGGAGTGTAAGGTTAATCATTTATGACTCAGCTCCAAAGAGAGGCTAATGACAAGGAAAGAAATGTTTTGCCTTTTTCAGTTTCGTAGTGTAGCAGTGATGATTGTACTCTGCATAGCCAGCTGACAGAGGTGTAACTGGATGCACTTGAAGGTATTGCAAACGAGCTGAGTCTGTGACAAATTCTGGATACAGCAGCTTTGTTTCCCGATCCTCCAAATCTTTTGTTAAGCACACGATTGGCCTTTGTAAGTACACAAAAATCAAAATATGCACACAGAATCACTGAGCTTCATTCCCCAGCACAAATACATGTGTGTGCTCATCTATGTATGTAAACTGTGTACAGTTCTGATTGGCTGCACATCAGGAAAAACGCTGCACCCAGTCAAGCAAAAAGAATAAATGAATAAATCAAAAAGGCTACAGATGTTGGGTTGATGTGAGTGCTCAGGTCATGTATGTGAATAAACTTACGCACGAACCACACGAATCATAACTTTAACTAGGACAACCAGTAAATGTTAGCGTGATTATTTATTAATTAAAATATATTTGCTCACTGAAGTATCTTTTTAGCAAAACAAAATAACAGCTATTAAAGCTCTCTCTAAATGAACATGTCACATTTCACAGAATAACAACCAATTATCCAATCTAGAAATTTAAGAGAATAAAATCCGTGAAATAAACAAAAAATCTAATTGGAAGTACTTTTGTTAAAGAGAGAAAAAGCTATAATTCAATATTTAACGCTGCCAGAGATATTTTAAACATTTATTAAAATAAAGATACATTACTTGATAGTATAAAACAAGTAGAAAAATGTTCAAAATTGATGTGACATCCCTTTTTTCTGTTCATCCTTTGTGATTTACCTCATTATAAAAAAAATGCTGAGTGGTTCTGAAAAAATCTGACCTTCGAACAAAAACCCAGATGTATTTAACAGCCCAATTTTCACTAGATAACCACCGATCGACCAGCCAAGGACCAGAATCTGATTTTTTGCAGTGTTCTGACCAATAACCAGCTGGTCAGCCTGCTGTGTGAGTGACAACAAGCCGCTTCATGAATGTAAAGATGAGAAGGCAAACAGTCGCACGCACGCTTGCGGCCATTCGCTAATATGTTGGTAGCGTGAAAGCTTTTCATTGTGAGTGGAGGCACAAAGTAAACCATGATGCAATCAACTGTGAAAACATAACAACAAACCTATTCACACACATTCATGTACAAATCCCCATTACCTAGCTAGTTAGCGATATTTAAAAGATGCTAACAAAGACAAAGTGGCTAAAGCTAAAGCTAGCCAGAGGTCAGAGGGAGCCACAAGCTAGCAGCCTTGGTATTAGAAAAAGATCAAAGCAGTTACAAGGAAAATTATGGCAATAACAGAAGAGAGAGAGAATGTCCTGTTATAAGATGATGTTTTGAACATACTGGAAAATGATTAAGTAACCTTTTTTTTATTATCTAAATCTGTTGCTTTTGCTTTTGTTTGCTAATGTAAAGTTAGGTAAAGGTTAATGCACAGCTTGTAATTGTATTTGTAACTCGCACCAGCAACATATAACTTTGTTTTCAGAAGTAAACTACAAACTTTAATATAAAATTTTTATTATGAAAATTAGATATATTATATATGTCACTTCCAGTTTAAAAAAAAACCTAATATCAGTAGATTACAAAAAATCTTCATGAGAATTAGTAAGGAAAATCTTTGAAAAAAGGCTTTTCTTGGAAACCAACCCTGATGATTAATAGAAAACTAATTTAAAAAACTGCCATGACTCAGTACATCTCGTGGATAACTGCTATGTTATTTTGAAACTTGGGAACCTGTCTCCACTAGCATTTATGCCACTAGTTCACACTGAGCCAAAATGGACTGAATTAACGTAATTTAAATTGAGACACGCGTGGAGCAGAAACAGGAGAGACAGACACACCTTTCAACACTCAGACCCTGGAATGATAGCACATACCTCACCGCCTGATTAAGTCCCTCTTCGGTTCCTCTCATTTGAGTGACTAATAATAGTCCACGCTGTTCCATGAATCATGGTTATTAAGCAGCGTGAGAGAAAATGTTTTCCCCTAAATCTCATAGCTGCTTATTTTTCACAGTCTCATTGACAGGAGAAAGTTAGGAGACACAGGCATGCTGCACTCAGTCACAACACTTTCAAAACAGGATCTTCATGACTCGCTTTTATTACACAGAGAAGCAAACGAAGCGCTTGTGTTTGTGCTGCTCAGCCAACATTTGAAAACAGAAGGGCAAAGTGAGACAAAGCCAGATTAGAATAGATGAGTGTAAGACAAGAAAAGTCAAGAAGCACCGAGTCATAGGGAGACAGACAGAGAGACGGAGGAACGGTTAGTAGGTGGGGGACCTTGAAAAGCTTTTGTTCTCTGAACACGGAGTGTTAGTGAGGCAGCACTTGGCAGTTGGTTCAAAGCAACAAACTCTAAATCAATCTTTTACAGCTTGTCCAAACAGACTCAAAGAGACACACACACACACATGGACACAACAAAAGGACTAGAAGAGTCTTCAAACAAGCAGAGAATACCAGCTGTGAAAAAAACAAAACTTCCTCCTCCGATACACGAACGGTACCTGAAATAGAGTCTGGCTGGATACTAAGAAGTGTTTGTGTGTGACCGTGTTTATGAAAGTGTGTGTGTCCAATGTTGTGTTTCTTTAATGAGCTCGGTTTACACACTTCGTTAATTGGCTGGCACAGCGCTGTCCACGATCTGTGTGCCACGCACACATTCCCAAACACACACACACACACATCTCCATTTCACTGTGCTTATTTATTCATGTATTAGTTAGTTTGTTCCACTAGGTTCACTTGCAGGCTGCTGTAGTAATTTCCACTATATTCTCTGCATTGATTTGTGCTTTTGACTGCAACGCTCTGCGCCGTGTATCAGTAACTCCCTGGAAGCGCCGTTTCCTTGCAAATACGCCTTTGCAAAATAAAGAAATGGGTGCAAATTGTATTCTCAGTTAAACGTACCTATCCATTTATCCAGTTACTTCTTTCTCCCTAACATGTATTATTTCCCATAACAAAGAGACAGGTGAGAGTGGAAGAAGTGCGAGCTTTCTAATTAAAGCATCTAGCAGGGGAAGCGAGCCAAGCTTTCTTTCAGCACATCTCTCATCACGCTGGCTGTAAAAATAGCATCAACCCCACAATCCCAGGCTATGTTCTGTCTGCTTGCAGCTCAGGGCTTGTTTCTGGTGAGCAATAGGAGGTACAGTGGAGAGATTTTGCTGTTGCTGCACAACAAATACAGAGCAGCCAACTCAGTAAGCATAGGCATTCTTTTCTAGCTGGATGTGATCGTCCATTCACACAAGACTGTGTATGTGTGTGAGAGAGCTGTGCTAAACATGATTACAGATGGGACTGGTATACATATATTTGTGTGTACTGTATGTGCGTGTGTGTGTTTGTGTGTGGACGTGTAGGCATGCAGGACAGGAGGTCTGCAGGGAGAGATAAATGCTCAAATCTGTCTTCCCCTTCTCACTCACACCCTTCTGCTCAGACCTCTAAAAGCTTACCCCTAGGCTTACCCCGCACACACACACAAGCACACACCCACACATGTGTGAACAAACGCACACACACAGGAGCCTCATATCAACCCTATCCCCAACTCCCATTTCAGTCTTCACAGTTATTCCAAATCCAAAGCAGAGACACACATGGAGACAAAAGAGAGAGAAGGATGGACAGCCAGTGCCATAGCACAGCTCTCTGTAGGATTTATTAATAAGGTGCAGGACACAAGTTTGCACATACAGAGTCCTCGCAGTATAGGTAACATATGCTCACTTGAACTCACAAGCAGATTCTGAAAGAGAGCAAGTCGGAGAGGAGTTGTTCAATTTTTAAACAGGATGCTTTAAAGCGGAAATGGAATTAGGATGACACTTGAAGATGTTGAATTCCCATTTAAAGGAAAGGTCCAAAAGTCATGCCTTCTGCAGATTATTTATACTTCATGAATCGCCAAGAGAACACGCAAAAAGTGTCCATCCATCCAATGTCGTTCTTCCTTTTCAAGAATGTTTTTTTCCACAGCTGTTCCCCCTTAGCACTGACCCCCCCTCCCATGAACGTCAGGTGGATTTTTCCTCCAGCTTGCCTCGCTGCATTAGCTCTCTTTTCCAAACACCTTAGGGGGTAAGAAGGACCATGCTGCGTCAAAGAGATTCTTAAGATGTCTCCACATGAAAGTCGTAACTGTGGAAAAATATCTCTTCTTTAAGCAGCTCAGCACTACTGCTGCCATCATCTTGTGGGTGGCCATGCAGCTAAGAGGGAAAATAAATTTAATCTGATAAAACATCGCAATCAAATGGATGGTTAGCAGTGACCACTTCAAACGTCTTTGGCTTCTGCTATTTGTTCCCAGCAGCATGTCATCCCTTGCAACACCATGGAGAGCTCCATCAGTGGTCGCCAATGCAGTGTTCAGCACCACAGACAGCTCCACACTGGAAACATAATAACTTTTTTATACAGCATTAAAAAAATTAATGAAAAACACAGTTATAAAGTTCTCCACAGCTTGGATAAGACCACACTTTTAAAGGTAAGCACACAAATCCAAACATGCAAACACACAGTCAATCATATGGTCTTACGGCAAGGTCTGAGGGCCTGTAGGGGCCTCATTACTGCAACCAGGTGGGTGCAGGTTGTGCACACACCTGGCTCGCTAAAGAGACTTTAATCTAGAATCCCATCAGCTCAATACACAACTAATGCCTTCAGTACACAACATGGATGGTTACATGATCACATGATGTTTCCTTTTAAGGGTACATCAAGAAAAACAGGTTGCATTCTGCCAGCGATGGTTAAAGTACACAAATTATTGCAGAACTGGAGGACACTTAATTCTTATCCTCACAATCACAATCCGATTATTAAGTGATGACGTGACGAATCCTACTTCCGGGTCTAAAGTAGTCTGCGTTTAATATGGCTTTTGTGTTGTTAACATGTTTAATGTTTTGTATTTTCTTCTATTTAATCTCAAAAAGCTCCTAAAACAGTCAGTGATCCCTGTTGACCTCCCTCGGCTTTTATTACCGCTAACCATTTATTTAAGCTCAGTTTTTAAAACCTTAGGATGTAACTACAGCCCAGCCCATGCCAGAGCGTTCTCACTCCCGAGGCGTAACATGTCGACGTTTTGTCACGTCCCGCGGCGTTCCTGAGGAACGCGAAAGGAGACCTTCGGCGTTCTTATGGTACGCGGCGGGTTATGGCTGGAATCCAGTGCAATGACGCTCCCGCGGTAGTAGACGTTCCAGCCCTGTATTCCAGCCCTAAACCTAACCTTATCCCTAGCCCTGACCATAACCTTATTCCTGACCTTAACCAGGACTTTAATGATGTTAAATAGCGTGTTTCTAAGCGATTTGAAGAAAAAGAGCGAACATGTGTAGGTTCAGTCCAGACGGTTCTCATATTTCCTCTTTTTCCGAGGTCGTCATTTAGGAACGTGGTGGGTAGCCGGAAACGTAATATGGTGACGATTTGTCACCTAGCGTAAAATGTTACGCTTTGGGAGTGAGAACGGGTTGCCCATGCAGCAGTATATGAATGACTAACCTCGTATTGTTCTCCTGGCTGAAGTTTGGTCCTTTTACAGCATCCTGCCATGCGATTACATTTGTTCCTGACCACCGAGAACACTCACGTTAACTTTTATCGAGTGGAAAAAAGTTAGCTTGTTTATATTATGCTAACATAGCTGTGTCGCTAGCGGTCACATAGCACATCATTATATACCAGCTAGCCAAACTTCAGTAACCCTACAAACGTCACTGCTGTTTAGTTTTCTGTCTTCATTTATGCTGGAAGTGATAACAGAGCTGTACTTTTGAATTTGTTTCCAGAACCCCGCAGTCAGGACATGCTATATTGTATTTAGATAGAAGCTAGCGAGCTAACTCCCTGCTAACTTCTAACTCCGTTAAATGTCATAAATTCCGTTTTCATGGATGCCTGGATGTTAAACTCAGTTGTTACACCTGGTAGAGCAGAACGCTGATCATTTTATTAAAGATGAAAGACTTTAGACAGTTTTTCAACTCTCAGTAATGCCACAGTGATCGTTTGATATATGGACCTGCAGCGGAGTTTAGACCCAGACACGGCTAGTGACGTCAGACTGAACGATCGGATAGCACAATCAAATTCATGGGTCAACTGCTATTGATAGAATTTGATAATAACTAGTGAAAGTACATCCACACAAGACGTGTACTATTTAGTCCATTGCATTTGTCAGATTTAGATTACAAACGATTCAAATCATGAGGAAGAAGTATGAGGAAGGACTGTGTACACTCATATCATCCTTATATTCTTATATCTGCCAGATGTTTCTGAATTAATGCTCATCGTATTTAATGCAAGACATCTGGCTTTTGTTTTCTGTGTTTCTTAACTACACAAACTTCATCAAAAAATTAAAAATCATCCTTGCACCGCTATTTTACATCTAACAATGTCATATATACTAATAGAACCAGAACATGAACCATTTAATTTAGAGTCATATAGCACAGTTTGCTCACTACATCTGTACTTCTTCATATTAAACCGAGAACCTGCTGCATACCATCTAAATTTCACACACTACGACAGACATGTTCAATCGATCATATCAAAAGCTGTGTGTGCAATAAGAGTAGACAAGATGTAGAAAACATATTGGCAAAAATAATTGACAACGTAATTCTTTCTCACCGAAAGCCCTAAAGCCATCAGCATCCCAAATTAAGCTCCTCTTTGTGCCCTTCACTGCCACAGCTGCAGCCCTGGAGAGGACACAAGGCCAGCTCAGCCTCATCACAAATAGGCAAGCGGAATGCTAATAAAGTTGGATTCAATCAAATTGAAAGCAGCCTTTTGGTAATTCATGGCTTTAAAATTAGAATTCTTGTTCTGCATTCAGAGCCTCTCTCAGTCTCTCCCACACAGCCTGAGTCTTATCCTGGCTCGACCTGAAAGAATGTTGTGTTATACACTGACAGACGTGTGTGTGAAGCATTATTTGATTTTAATCGTACAAAAACACTTCAAAATAATGGCACTTTAAAATATGTTAATAGGTTTATGAGCAGAAAAGCTTTATTATGTAACTTCACCTTGATATTACATTTGAAAACAGATATCATCTTTTTGCTTCTGCTGTTGCTGCTGCCATTCTCTGTTGCTTGTTCACTAATGACACTTATCCTGGTCTCCCCAGACTCTGGCAACATCAGTAAATCCAACTAAGCAACAAGTTTCTTCAACAAACAACTGTGGCTGCTGGCAGAAAATATAAAGGGCATCGGCATCGCCCACCCCCCAAACCCTCTGACCACCACTTGATTTTTTAGATGAAAAAAACAGTGAATCTAAAGTTCAGATCACTCTCGTATTGTTTCATTAATAACATTAATAACTATATTTATAAAGTGCCTCCGATTAAGCTTTCTCAAGCACCATGTGTATATATGCACTCGCTCGCTACTGTAGTTGTCCTCCTGCGTGTGCCCTCAGAGGGCTCTAGCTAATGGCAGTGTCATAATATTAGTCATATTAGGAGGGGATTAGTAAAAGAAACCGTCTTAAGGATGTGATCCCTGGGAGGGGGTGCCAGATACTGCTTGTATTACTGTCAGCCCGTCTCACACACATATTGGGAGCCGAGCAGCCGTGCCTGCTTTCCTCAATAGGATCTGTGGAGAAACATGACACACTGAAGCGCACCACCTACCGTAGCTCATTCCCCTCTTCCAGAGTTTTTTTTTCTTTATCTCATCTATTGAAGTGCTGGTGTGAAATGTGTCTGGTAGAAAAACAGAAATGCTGCAGCAGTGTAGGAAGGCTGAAGCGTGCAAATTAGAAGAAGCAGACCTCTGCTTTCAAGCTTCTTAACAAAGCGTTCCCTCTGACCGCGCAGACTGTGGCGTTTTTGGTTGAAGCCAAAAGTGGCAGATTTATCGGAGACCAGAATCTATGATTTTCAGAACATAATGCATCTGAAAATACAGTAGTGCAGTCATCACCATTGTTGCCTCATAGCAAGAAGATCCTAGGTTTGACACCGTCAGCTGATGGAGGGGGTACTGAGCAGCCCAATCACGGTAGTTATGGCAGCATCAGTGGGACATGTAATTACAGTGCACATCAGGTTACAACATAGGTTGTGACATAGAAAACAACTAGTTTATGATGCAGGATTTCACAAGCATGAATCCCCAGGCAGACCATTCAGGTAGGGCTACAGCTGTTGCCAGTAGTTTGCATGGAAGACGCCAGCTTGTCTGCAGACGTTCTCAAACTACTCGCCAAGTTGCTAGTTTCCATGCAAACTAGCAATCTGCTAGCAACCAAAGCAATAGCTATGAGGTTTTTAGTGCAGCAATATATGTAACTACTTTCACCTGGTGACTAATGGTCGCTAAGTCGCTACCTGGTCAGGGAACACACATTTTTGCTAACAGGTGGCCCACCAGTCTGTAGGTCTGTGTGATTGAGTCCTAACTCAGGTCTAATATTTGTGTTATTGATAAAACAAAAACTCATTGCAGTATTTAGAGCTCCAACGTTATTCAGATTTATGGCAGCCTGCATAGCACTAACCTATCCATCGCCACTTTACCCATTAGCAGCTCCACAGGTCCCAGCAGAAGGAGTTGCTTTTAGCAGAATGGCCAGTATGCTACACTGTAGGCTGCAGGGTTTACTTTGTATTGCACAAAATAATCCTTATATCTATATATCAATATATCATTTTTTCTTGTGTTATATCGACACTGCTTGTTAAAACACGCAGACACTTTTTTGGCTTTTAAGCATTAAGCAGAAAAGGAAGCTAAAGATGGAGGTGGAAATGTCCGCACATTCAGCTTAAGTTAACGTTAAAGTTTAAACATAAACTTTTTTTAACTTTAAGTTATTGTTTTTTTATTACTAGCGAATCCTTCTGCTTTATAAGCAACGAGACTGAGCTGAACAGTCAAAGGAAGTGTTGTTGTTTAGTTACAGCCTCTAAATGTTACTGTGCCGGGACCCTGACCCACAGTGTGCCCTACACTGACAAATATGCTAAGACTAAACACACAGTGTGTAAAAAGAAGTCCTCAAAGGTAATAGAAAGTATTTAAACGTGCACGCTCATCCATGTCTGTTTCGTTATTATAGCCTTTATTGGTGTCACACACACACAAACACACATACCCATATAGTGCACAAATACCCACAAAACTGAACTAATTACTGCTGTGTGTGTGCTCCAGCTCAAACATTGCAGTCTACAGTATATAAAGCTTCATTCTGAATTCATAATTGCATAATTAGATATAATTGCATGTGCTGTGGGCTTGCCTGACAACCTAATGAGGCAGCTGTAAAATAGCTAGTGGTTCCACTTATAAGAACATAATCAAAGACTACAAGATAAAAGGGCACACACAGATAAACACGGACAGACAGTAGGACGAGCCCAGAGCTACACCCAGACAAAAAAAAAAGAAAAGAATTATTAAAACAAGAAGACAAAGTGAGTTTTCAACGCTCATTATAATCTATCAACAGCGGCTCAGTTCATCAGTGACTCAAAGTGTCTCTGTGGTTTCCATTTCTCAGCTTTGGGGACGTGATTTTCCACCTACCTTGCTCCTCGTCATCGCCGTAAGACTGACCAAGACAAGACTCACAAATATACATCTAGAGAGCAGGGACAGCAGACCCACACACACACACAAACAGTCACACAAGGTAAGGCCTAATTTGCTGGCCTAATGACCGCAGTGATTGCTGTCTAGTTGTTGATGAAGAAAGCTGCCAGAGGGCTGCATGTGTGGTGTAGTTCAGACTTCTAGCTAACAGCTCCTCTTCGCCATCAGCCGTAATGAGTCAGCTCTGACACCGCCAAAGCTAGAGTGTCTGTGTCGGTTCGTTTATAATGGCTGCTGAAAGTAATACCACCTCCCAGCCCACACACTGGCTGAGAGTTCTGTCACTGCAAACTCATTAGCAGAAGCTATAGTGGCGCCAAAATCAACAAATCAAACGGCTTCCTTAATAAGATGCAACATGTCACAGCGAGTTGGCTACCACAAATAGTAACAATGGTTCACCTGCACCGTCTGGATTTGCCTACAATGGTGCAAGAGCATCCACTATATTTCACTATGTTTCAATTAATCACAATTATCTGTTAATGAGCCTTGAAGTTTCAGGAACAGCCTGTTATTACTTAGTAAGACATGATTCAGAACTTTTATATGTACAAACACAAGATCAGTAGCACTCTGTGTTTTTCGTCTTTGGTACATGTTTTGCAGACAAGCCAGCTTCTTTCTCCCAGCATGCCGGGAAGTTTCTGCTTTAACAGGTGGAGAGCACAACCTGCCTTCTTTTGTGCTGCGTTCTGACTCACTGAATCTGTATGTCATCACTGCTGTCTGTGGTTTTCAGTCATCTGTGGAGATACCAGACTAATATGTAGCTGCGTTTTAGAGCCCAATTAGAAATGATCACATTTTCCACTAAAGAAAGACTGGTGAGGTCAAAAAGGTGGCTAAGACTAAAAATGACTCACAAGTGCAGTATGCAATACTTTCTTCCTTCAGAAATTCCTTAAATTTTAACCACATAAGACTGCGTCTATCATACAGTTTTTAAACCTGTGAAATGCAGCCTGGCGGCACCAAGGCAAAACCAGCAATGTGTTGTTGGAAACCAGATAAGAGTGAGAGATTATAAAAGGGCTCCATACAATGCCCTTTGTGGCGTTTACTATAATATCATTATATTGCATAACCAGCTCTGACTTCTTCGTATTTTCACATGTAAATTCAGCACATTTAAAACCAAAGTGTTTGATTATGCATCAAGGCTTTAACACAACATCTCGATTGAACGGAGCTCCCCTCGCTGGCCACTGGGAGCATCGACATTATTTCCCATTTAAAGGCTCATTATTTTTCAAAAGCAACAGAAACATTACTTAAATAATGGTTTGGATATTGCCCTTGTAATATGAGTAATCTGACTTTGATACTTGCTTCGAATATTTCCTGACTGTCAGAGCATTATAAATATCAGTGCATTCACTTACTGGTGTACTACATCTGTTGATGGCATTGCCTTGTGCTGGAAAAAAAAGAAACATTTGAGAGGCTGACAGAAAGACAGCAGAGTCTGGTCAAGAGAGATGCTATTAACAGTGTAACTGAAGGGAAACGTGTAATGACAGGACCCAAGAGCCACTGATGAGGGTGATGGATGGCTTTCAGCTCAAATACATGGCAGTTCATCACTCACCTCAGACATGCACACATACTTATAGTGTATTTTCACACAGAATCACACACTTGCTTTTCTCCCTTATTAACCTTCTGCTCATCCACTTATGCTGTTTTGCAAAAGCCATTCAGCTTTGTATTGATGGCCCTGCAATCACGTAAGCAGCCTTGGAAAAGCTCTCATGTACACGCACAAACACACAGGAACGCTCTGATCTCATACCCCGATCATTGCCACAATATTCCTTCGTCATCGCCGTGCTGTCTGACTGTCTCTATCTGCTGCTTGTTATTTTCAGTGAATTCATCAGCCTGCTAGCGCACAAAATGTAAGAAATGATGAGGAATGGCCTTCACTGAAAAGCCGAGTTCAACACATTGTCTTAAAATTGATGATTTTTTTTGACCAAGAGTTGAACGATTTTTTTTATACAGATTCAGATGAAAAATAAGAACAGGCAGAAGTTGGATATTTTGACAAATTGTCCTAAAAGCGCTTTGGTTTCAAATCCTAGAGGCGCTGAGTTTACAGTAATCCACATAAAAGAGCACCTTTGAAAAGCTGGAAGCTGACATTTTCATTTCATACAGCTTTATTTTTTTTAAAAAGTAATCATAACACGGCAGAAACATTTTTGAGAACGTCGAAAAATTTTTTATTTTTGTCCGACAACAAGGCCAAAATGTAGACACAGTCAATAAACAGTGACAGTAAATACAAAAAGAAACATTGTAAACGTTGTAAATGAAATATTATAAAATATGCTGGCACTGATACAGATTCTTTTTCCTAATGACTGACTAGCAAAAAGATTAATAATGATTTTTTTCCTCTTGTGTATACTGAATCCGCCCTCCACATTAACCTGAGTTACACGCACACAGCCGGAGAAAAGATGCACCTCATGCTTTCCCCCCATGAAACCCACCCCCTTCCCCCGCTCTTCACCCTTTCCTTGCTCTGTAGTCGAAGGAAGCAGCGTGGGGGCGAGAGGTGGTGGGTAAACAGTGGTTCTGCAAAGTGCTTTTTCTCGGCCTGTGTATACCTGCGTAATAGAGGCAGTAATGGAGTTTGTTCAGGCTAAGGTAATCCTGGAGCTGTGAGCTCAGCATCTGGTGCTGTTTCTCTCTGACGCTGTTTTGTTCCACAGCAGGTCCTGATGTTGTTGTAGCTGTCACTGTAACTGTCCCACACAAGCCATTTGGGAGTAAAGCAATGGGTGTCTGCATTTCTGTGAATGTGTATTTTCTGTTGAAAAAAAATGTGCTTATCAAAAGTGGATGTGTGTGTACAGTATATCTGTGTGCACCCCCCCCCCCCCCCCCAAAAAGAAGGAAATAAAAAAATGCATAGAGATAAAGTGAGGTTCTGCTGACGGATGTGTGCATCTGGATCTGTGCTGAAAAATACATGTGTGTGTCTGAGTGTAGCGACAGAGCGGGAAAAGAATCTAAAGAATATGTGTTTGGATGTTATAGCTCACCTTTGGGAGGTGGGATAAGAACAGGGCTGACGGCTAGGAATGAATTTACGAGGCTCGATCTCCCAGAAACAATTTCTTTATGTGGGTTACACACATTTAGAGTGGCTACTTGTCCCCCCCCCTGGGCCTCAGCTCACCACACACAGCTACTGGAGATGGCCAATGAAATACAGAACACTCTTTTATAGGACACATGCTTTTTATTTATTTTTATTTAGCCCCTGTAGCTTTCTTTTCTCTCTCGCTCTGTCTAGGTCTCTGTCTTACTCCTTCCTGTTTCTCAGTCTTGTTCACCCCCCCTCCCATCTCTCCTATTCTCTTCTCATCGCACGCAGCTACGAATGAAAACGAGATCACCTTTTATAGGCCGCATAGTGTATTTTTTGTTTCCTCTGGTTGATCTCTTTGTCTTTATTAGAACTATCTCTCTTTTCCAATCTCTCTCTCTCTCTCCGGATAACAGCTCTGACATTATTCCCGTGGCCCAGAGGATTTATTGGTAGAAGTCAGAAAACTACAGGAAAGGGTAGAGTGTGTGTTAAAGGTGCAGAGGGAGACATAAAATTGTGGGATGTAGAAACATGAAAGCATCTGTATGTATCTGCTTTTGGTCATGAGGCTGCAGGAAGTTGGGGTGAAAATGGTCCAATCTGACCAAGTCCTGCAGTCTGCAATCACCTCAGGCACGTCTGTGACAGGAGTCTGCTGGAGCACTGTGTTCATGTCCGATACCATCAATCATATTCTAGCAACATTCAGTTATGAATTTATAAAATACTAAAAAAGGAGTAAAATCAGGACACCGATTTTTTGTTTTTTTGGTAAAGCAGTGCATTATTCCCTACATTAATCTTCATACTGAGCCATTCATTTTTCCTGAAGCACATATACACTGGGGTTCTGCTGTGGTGTAGGAGTTAAGATGGCAACCATGACCTTTGTTGCATCTCTGGCCCACTAATTAAGACATAAAATGCAAAACACGCAAACATACACATTTTTATATTTGCATATGCACACACAAACAAGCGAGGTCAGTCTAAACAGTGTGACTGTGAAAACGCATTTGTTTTCCCAACCAATGAATAATCAAGTGCACGGAGACTAAACTTAATATAACCTTGAACCCAGAACCAAACCATTTAACTCACCAGGAACGACATTCTCAGGGCAAACATCTGGTACTTTGTAATGTCATGGAAGAGACTCCCTCTCTCTCTGTCTCTCCCTCTCTCTCCCTCTCTCTCCCTCTCTCTCCCTCACATTAAATGGGATATAATGTGATTCATCCAAGATGGAAATTCATATTAAGTAATTTGAGCATGCTCTGCAGCCTGTAGCAGGATGTAGGCTGTAGTAACTAAATGTTTCCTAAATGACTAAGCAAAACATATCTGCACTTACATTGTTTTGGGGGGTTTCTGTGCAAAGACTGTATAGAAAAGTTGCACATAGCCCCTGTGGCAGGGGTGGGCAATTCCTTTTTCCAAGAGGCTGGATGCCAAACTGGGACAGTTATGAAGACACGCACCAATAAGCTTATAGAGAGTTAAAATTATTAGTGAGCAGAACCGAGTTTAGTTTATTGGTGTGTCCCTCCACAATAGCTCCAGTTTTTCATGTGACCCTTTGGGAAAATGAATTGTCCACATCTGCTCTGTAGCATCAGCCATTTGTTTGTATTCTTACGTGATCTAAATAAACACTGGAGAGTTAGATTAGCAGCTTTCATTATTTCATTAGAAAGGTCCATCTATAGATTACATATTTACATCAGACAGACACCTAAACTGAAGCACAGACTCTTTTTACTCCGGGTTGGTGATCCATGATGCATCAACACCAGAAAATTGGTCAAGAGGTCCAGTCCAGCGACTTAGATTATCTAAAATGAGACCCAGCCAGTGGCTACAGATGCCTTTGTCAGCATCTTCCTGCCAGTCAGAGCTGCCATACATCTAAGTTTAAGCCTTGATTGAGTATCTGGAGAAGGAAATTAGTCGGGGAGACCAAAATCATGCTCTAAAATCGAAAGTCTGTTGGGATGGGCTTACATCTGTAGCTAGTCTCATGTGCCATTTTTGGGACTTATGTAGCCCTGAAGGTACTTGGTTACAGTTCTTCTATTTTAGATTCATAAATCCAAACAAAATGCATTCCTTGAAGTGACAACCAGAACAAAAATCCCACCTCTTTTAACTTCATTCTGCTCTGTCTTCATTTTTCTTTAGTTTTCCTCATTTCTATCTTTCATTTCTCTGCAGTTAGTAAAGTGAGTAGAAGCCCAGAATATTTTGTGACTAAACTTTTCATGTTAACAAAGTTCACTAGTGCCTAAAGTTTTGGGGTCACTTAGAAATGTCTTTGCTTTTGAAAGAGGAACACATTTGTTTTTGATTAAAAGGGATTATGAATTTGCAAATAACAAGCAAATAATGATGATTAATGAGAGATTTTTTTCTAAATTGTTTATTTTTAAGGCATGTAGGTGTGCAGAGGCCCCTTTTCAGCAACCATCACACCTGTGACGGCGTTATCTAATACAAGAAAAACTCATCAATATGGGAAAAAAGGGTTTTTTCCAAATATGTAAGCGTCGCTGAATTGCTGATTTAAGGAAGGAAGAAATCTGACTGAGTGTCTGGAGCATTAGCCTTTATGGGTTTAATTAGCCTCATAAAGAGACTGCACATGTTGTGTACTACTCCCGTCACCGAAGAGCACTCACTGAGATCCGAGTGTACACAGCTGAGCCAGAGAACAAGTACATCAAAGTCTCCATCTCACCATTTCTCGACTGGGAGCTACATCAACCCACAAAACACTGGGTCTTATAGGCAACGGTGAAGAGGCAACTTCGCAATGACAGGCTTTAAGGTCCAAAGCCAAGTCTGCCAAATCTGTCAGTGGTCAATAAAATGGAAAGCATACTATAAATGCAGATAGCATTTGCGGCCACATTAAGGCCCATCGTTGCCCACAAATTATAGAGCATTCTTGTATCGCTCCATAAACCCCAACAATCCAACCAATCTCCCTTGTTGCTCTTGCTCACCATCACCTCTGTGCAATCTTTCTCCTCCTACCATCAAGTCTTGCTGGCAGTTCTCTTCCTTCTTATTTTCTAACTCCCTCAGTTCCCCTCGGCTCGCCTCCCCTGTGCTCTTCACGGAGGCTTGTGAAAACGGAAGCAGAGAAAGAGACAGCGACAGATGGAGCAGTAACATGTCGAAAATATTCACAGTCGGGATGGCCAGCTTTGTTTAAATTAAACAAGCCTGTGTGCACACAACACTTTATAACCAGGTCTAGGTCATGAAGAGGCTTGAAACCGGCACTACCTTCTTCTTTTTAACAGTGAAGGAAAGAAAAGTAGAGCCTGGAACACCTAACTCACAGCCTCTCCTCTGTTAGACTGATGATTTATGCTGCCATGGTCAATGTAAAGTTTTCATATTCACACATCAGGTGCAGAAGACACCCACCCCTGCATAGCCTCTCAATGTTTAACATGCAAAAGCAGTGGCCTGCATTTCAGTCATGTTAAGCCTACAAACACTCCACACTGAGTGCAACTGTTAAACCAGGAGACATGTAATAGAGAATAATGGGGGATAGAGAATAAGGAAAGCATAAAGGTTCCTTATCAGCTCTTTTTCTTTAAGAATGCCACCTCTTACTTTAATTTATCAATTATTTGGCACATGTGGATCCAGCTAATAGGATCAATCACAAAAAAATAATCATCGTGAAGTGACAACCACCACACGGCAGGTCTGCCTAAAATAGCGCACAGAATCCGTCAATGCCCGCATACGCACAGCTTTACCTGAGCGCCCTTGTGCGTGCGTGCGCATACGTATGCGTGCGTGTGTATGTGTGTGTGTGTGTGTGTGTGTGTGTGTGTGTGTGTGTGTGAGAGAGAGAGAGAGAGAGAGAGAGAGAGAGAGAGGTTCTATAGGCTGTGCAATATCTGAAACAACCGCAATCATTTGTCTTTGCTATAAAATCACAACCGCGTGAATAAAACTGACACCAAAGCAGACCAGGCTGACGGGTGGCGCCACTAGAAATCATTTTCACAACTCTAATGCCTTCCTAAAATCCAATCCCTTTCTATTTCTTTACAAATGGAGCGGATGAAGTGTAATCCATTTCGTGCGTAAATGGTTTTCTAAGGCGTGCTAACCAGTAGACTGACACGGCTGCATCCGTGCATGTCAGGTGGGTTAGTAATTGACTTTTTTTGTTTTTTGTCTTTTTTTTATCACGCTCACTTCTCCTGCTGTTAACTAAAGGCACGTTAAAACCGTGAGGGACACCGAGCAGCTCCGCCCAGGTGTAAAGGCTACCCTGTGACCCATACCTGTTGGTGCGGTGTGGTCTTGTTCTGTTAGCCCAGCAGGTGAACCTCTCTCCTCATAGCCGCTCCGCTATCCGAGACAGAGAAGAGACTCGCATCCCCACTCCACTAGCGGAAAACAGCTCCTCTGTGACACCGGCCGCTCAGTTCGACTGGAGCGGAAAAGTTATACCATACCATCCACCTCCGAAGCCGGGTAGCAGACACACACAAAAAAGGAGCCGGTTGCAGATGTGACCTTCTGGGGTGGTGCTCCTGCTACTACTCCTGTGCAAGGAAAGGTCTCCTGAAAGTTCCGCTCCTGTCCTCCGCTTTTGCACAGAAACTTAGTTATTAAGCCATGTCACGAAGGAAGAAACAGCCAGTTTGGAAACCTGGCTTCTGTTTTGCAGCAGCAGTCTCCTTCTTTTTCTCCTCTTTAAACCATGTAGTGTGAAAGCAGCCCAGTGGCGGGACAGAGATGCGTTGCGGCCGGGGAGTCACGCAGACTGTTACTGCGCTCCTGCTTGTCCGCCAGGAAGATGGAGAGGATTGCCTTTAGAGTGTAAAACTCTGAAGCGGAGCAGCGCCCCCTAGCGGTTTAGTTTGGGAAGAACCGCTCACCAATGTGCGGGCAACAAATGTAAATGATACTGTACAGTAATGTGGAGAAGGGCCATATGGGCTGCGCCAAGACATGTTGGATATGTGATATTAGTGGTTTATTGCTGGCAGTGAAACAGAAAGAAGCATCAGCCAGCGTCCTGACACAAAACACATGCACACAATGCACACGTGCAGTCAGACAACATCAGATGTATCAGCAAAAATGTTTGTGTCACTTCATGAAGGACAAAACAATATTATTGTCTCAGTGTGTGTGTCTATGTTTCTGTCTGTATCTGTGTGTGCACACGCGCCCCTCTCTCAACGGTGAGAGGTTCAAATTAAATTGAACTCACTTTAGCTGAGCTACGGGCATTTCCCAGTAGACTACACCAAAAGGAGCGAAGGGGTGATCGACACCGTACCGTCCAAATTGACCGGCCTCTCTGCCTGAGCGAGTGTGTGTCTGTGTGCGTCTTTATGTGTGTTCCGTTGCCCGAAATGACCTGAACTGCCCAAAGAAGTTTACTCACAACAAATGACTTTGTCCAGACTCAGTCACTCTGACCAGTGCAGTTCATTTGAGGAAGTAGTCCCCACTGGCCCTCTAAAGTGTGACTGTGCATGTGTACAGTATGTGTGTGTCACAAAGTGTGCAGTTTCCCCTCTGGTGGCAGGAGAAACAGATAGACAGTAATAGGTATTAAGGACACAGAAATCAGGCAGCGGAGAAACCTGGTAGTAAAACTCTACACTCGCACAAACACTTAGTGAGACAAAGTACAACTGAAGTTCTGGTGGTGGTGTGTACTTTATATTGGAGTGAGCATACAAGTGTGTGCGAGATGTAATCGAGGTGATGATGTATGGCTGCACACATGGATGACAGGGTAATTGATCCATAGTGGGGGTGTGATTGTGCACGTGTGCACGTGGGGAGGCCTGCTGCCAGTCATATATCATTTCACCCAGTGAGCTAATCTGTTACGCTGACAAAGAGTTCAGATTACTGATCTGCTCTCCTTTCTGGTCACCCTCCTGAACCTTCAACACTCCTCTCCCCTCCTTTTATTTCCTCGCCTCTTTTTAACTTTTGTTTTTATCGCTCATTCTTTAATCCTCCCCTTGTATGCTAGCTTCTTAATTCTCATTCTCCCTCTGTCTCTTTGTTCCTCTCTCTTCTTCTCTCTTGCTCGCTAAAGTAACACGGGTGAATCACGGGGAACCTGGAAAGCCCAACCATGGGATTTGTCTTCTGTACTGCATTCTGGCAGCATAGTTAAACTCAGCATGTGGTTGTTCACAGAATACTCGCTTTCCTTTACATATCACATGACAGCCTTGAAGTTGCATGTTGTGAGTGTACAAGGCATGAAACATGCGAGCACACACATACACAGTCACGTGGACATGATAATCGAGCAGCTCCAAACAGTCTAATCGTATTCATTTGTCATACTTTTCCTTCTATCAGCTCAGTGAAACAGCTGAAAAGAAGACAAATCCTGCAGGACCAGCAGATAATCCTCGCAGACATGAGGCGTTTGCCACATGGCTCTGTACTGCTCATAATCATCAGAGCAATAATTATAGTAGGCAGTGTCCCGTTTGGCACTTATCACTTGTAAGACCTCACAGTAAAGAAAATGAATTTTTTACGATGATTTTAAAGACGATTTTATTGTTCATAAGCTGTTTGTTTCTCTGCTTCTCAACGTCCTGCGTATGTCTGTGGCTTGCAACCTTCAGCTAATTGGGTCCAGCAGAAGAAGTGGATCTTTAGAGTATTTATAATTCATAACAGTGTACAATTCAAAAAAGTATAGTTAAAAAATGGTCATTTAATGCGATAAACCTACAGAGAATTATTTCCTGAAGCCATAGGTTGCCTGTTTCCAACAGCTTTGACCGGCCTGCAGCTTTGGTTTCCTTTCACTGCAGCTCAGCACCAAACTGCAGATAAAAGAGCAACTGTCTGGTGAGCAAAGTGAAGCTTTTATTTGCCAAGGAACCAAATCATGAGAGCAACCTGAGTTATCTTTTTTTTTTAATCGACATTTCTGCGTGTGCTCTGACCTTTGCTCTTCTTTAGATCTTTTTTCAGCCTCTGTGTGTTTCTTGCCCTGACTTTAGCTACTCCACCCGTGTGTAGCTGTCCTCCCTTTGAGTGTTTTTAGTTTGTTTCCCCCTCTCTGCCACGTCGACTTGTATCATGGGTCATTACACTCGTCTATTACTGTAAGTCTTCCTGTGCACTGCCTGTTTTGCTGCTTTTATTTGTGTTTTATTTGTTTGTAGTTTCAAGTCTGTTTATTTTAAACTCTCTTCCTTTGTCCTCTGTGTCCACCTACAGATCATTACAGATGTTTCCTCTGGATTTGGTAAAGACCAGTATAAAAGTACGACATTTTCCACAATGATACAAACACAACTCCTAATGTGAATGATACTATCGCTCTTTAGTGGACAAACAAGCAATTAATGGTTGGCTCTGTCAAGTTAAAAGCATCTGATATGATGCTAGTTAATATAAAATGTGGCTAAAAGAAAGTTCAAAGGAACGATGGAGCAGGTTACTCCATGCATGGCTGTAGCTTATTTAAGTTGACCAGTTTTAGGGCATCAGTGAAAGTTTGTGAAAGAAAAACACTACGGTGCATCGATCTATGTCAAGGAAGACTGTTTAACAGAATCAGATCAGACTGCTGACACCATCTGTTACATATATTCTGTCATCACAAAGTGGATTACATCTTATGCATCTATAAAGTTCACTTCTTTACAGTAAAATGAAGGTTAAAGCTTTATGTTTGTACTTCTGTGCAAGATTACCACTACTGAGTGCTGAGTGCATCCTTCATATGGAATAAACACTCATGCACATACACAAAATTGTCTTCTGTGTTGCACTGGCAGGCAGTCATGCCAGCATTAGCATATGAAAGACAGCAGCTGGAAGGTGTCTCTGTCGCAGTTGTTCTTACTTGCTGTGGTATCTATTTTGATGGCTGTTTTTCTGTGTTCTTGCTGTCCCTCCTTAGGTCCATCACTCATACTCTTCCTTTCCTCCAAAGATGACTTTCCACAGTCCCACATGAGCGTAATCTCCATAGAGCATATTTGCATTATTTCTGGACACTCCAAATATGCCGTTTTGTCTGCACAAAAAAATCGAGTTATGCTGACTTTCAGGAATCTTCCTGTAATCCAGAAATCTGTGCATTCAAACTGAAAATGCTGAAGAATCTTTTTTCCACCCGTTTTTTTCTTACCCCTAGCAGCGCTTTTACATCTCAGAAAACTAAGAATTGTAGCGTAAAAAAGTTTCAGCAAATCACTTATCACAGACAGAGCTGCCCTCAGCAGAGGAGCCTTTATCTCAGAGAGCAGCAGGGCGCATCTTACTAACTCAACCCTTTCTCCTCTTGTCTGTTACGCTCGTTCACTCAAAGGTGTAAATGTTCAAACAGACTAATTCCTTCAAAGCTATGAAGAGCATGAAAGACCAGTCTCCGCCCTCATTCCTAATTGATGGCCTCACATCGCAGCATGAACGCTGGATAAGTCTAGCTCATTAGCGGTAACTACACTACAGTTAGCTCCATTAAAATTACATTACAGACATTCTAGACACACCTTATTCTGATCCCCTTTCACTCTGCTTCATTCACTTAAAATGTCATTTACAGTAGATGTGCAATGTGAGTGAGCAGAATGAGCTTATTTCACTAAGAGCAGAAGAATAACCTCATTGTTATTCATAGGCTACAGCATCTTTCTGTAATAAATACAGTTAAAAACACCATAAATACAAACAAGAATGTTTTTTAATTCCATTCATTTGTCTTTATGAATATGCAATCCACTTATTAGAGTAATTGTCCTTAGAGGGTGTGGGGTTAGTGGGGTTAATTAAAAAAACAGCCACTAATGTGAAATCACCGTGTGATACTCGCACTTTATTATCACCTCCAGCTCTCCTCCACACGGCTCTTTTTCCATCAGGAATTTTTTTCAACTCACGTTCGCTGACCATTCAGGCCATACAGTGCTGTTGCTCATATTGTGCTTTTCTCCTGGGAAAGCCAGTAAATGCTAGCATGTGACCTCAGGCAGTTTCTGAACCCCAGCCTTTAGATCAACATGACATGATGAATGACAACATTTCACTGATGTTATGGCAGCACCTGGAGATCCTCCCTGTAGAGCTGCAGGATGCTGCATCAGAAAAGGACACCTGTGATGCTGGCCTGTGCTCTTTCCACTGCATTTCTTGCTGCAGCGGGCAAAAATGTACAGGAGACAAAAAGAAATGGACAGCTATCAGTGAACGAGAGCCTAATAGAGGCTGAATATGAATCACGGCTGAATTTTGCATTTACATGGAATTGAAACCTTGACTGAAGGTTAGAGAGATTTTAACAAGTTTATTCACATCCAAAAGCAAAGGATTGAAAAGAATGAAAAAAATGAATTATTGAAATGACAAAGAAGCTGCTTTGCAAGATTTTAAATGCAGGAACCATGAAGTCTAGATGTTTTTTTAATCAAATCTTTTTTTCAGCTCTATTAAATTTACAAAATATTGCCTGTTCTCTGCACATATTTCCACGAGAAAATCACAACATTAAAAGTAACTAGCAACAAATACTATGAGGGGAAAGGTTAAATCTTTTACTCTGAATGTAGTGCGTCAGAAAATGGAAATATTAAACTAAAGTACATGTTCAGCTAAACTGAACAGATGGTTTTGTTTGAGGCGCTCAGATCTCTGAGAAGCTTTATCACACTGAAAGTCACAAGTGAAAAATGGTTGTGCACTTGGGAAGATTGAGAAGATTGTGTACTTTTTGATGTATAAATTTGCAAATCAAGAGCAGGCATGGTAGTTTATTGCTGGAGACCCAAGTGCAGGGCTAGATTGCAACACACAGAGTGGCTAATCTGCACAGCCAAGCTTTGAATAGGCACACGCTCTGAAGGGCTGAAAAGGCTGTAATGAAGTTTGGACCCAAAGGCAGATACAATGGACAACTGTTTCTTCTCAGGCGTCTCAGGAAAGGAATCTTAATGAACAAAGCTGTACTGATCCAAGAGCACAGATAGCTGGATATATATGTAAGAACTGGATTAATATGAGGAGGGAAAAGAACATAAGCAACAACATGGAAGCCAGTTGACCACTATGAGGCAGAAGACAACCTGGCAAAGAGTAGAAGCTTGAGCTGGTCTTAAATACCGGTCGGTGTTTGCTCTCTGATGATCTGCAGGTGAGGCGAGACTAGAGTGAGAAACCTAGACCCAAGGGACAGGATGGAAAAATACACCACAACCTGACACTCAACCTGAACCATGACACAAATATACACACAGCAAGTGTGTCCTTATAACTGCGTCACTTCAAAGCATTCAATTTATATGTGCCTGTATATTTGCTCCTATAAAAACATTAGTAACACACACATTATTAATTTTGAGCCTCATCTCCATTGCCTGTCGAATGTATATCGAACAGACCTTCTCCTTTTAGCTCTTTTATTTTTTCTGAAGGCCAGTAGAAGAATTATGAGAAAATAATGCACTTAAGATACAACAATGCAAATAAATCATTTGGACAATCTTTCTATGGTATCATCACTACAAATGGCATCTGGTTCATTACCTGTAGATTCAGCCACTCTTATATTTATTACAATTACTGATGCAGCTTTTCATACATGGATTTCATAGATAGACTCTTTCTGTTGTAGCCTGGAATCAGTGAAAGTGCTGATTTGGTTTGGTTTGCCTTCTGCTAGCTATCTACTCCTATTATCTCCAACTAGATGATGTCAAAGGACTAAGAAACCACAATCCATAATAAAATCCAGTTTTATACATATGCTGTAACCTTTCCATGTTCCAGACTTTGATAAGCACAACAAACAGATCATTGTATTTCTAGGGAGGGAATAAAGAGAGCTGTGGCATCACTTGATGTTGTTTTCTCTTCTGTTCTGGTGCTGGTAGCATGCAGGGACAGTTTGTCCTCTACAGAAATAAAACAGCATTCATTTCTGTGTCCTTAAACAGAAGGCTCTTTGACGGATGAGCCAGATCTGGAGTAGTTTGATGTTTTCTAAGAATGAGCATAAAAAAGACGTTAGTCCACATTCTGTTTCCAACATGCAGTTTGCAATCATTTATTTTTAACCAATCTCCTTTTGCCTTAATCGGGTATTTTATTTTTTGGCCACATGCCATCAGGTAAGTAGTAACAATAATGAATACAACATGATATAACTGTACTTTTAAAGTTACAGTGTGTAAAATCTCACTGCTAGATTGCAGATTACAATCAGCTGAATTCAGTTTTTTTACCCCTCACAATTCAAGTCCATAATCCTTCAGCGGTCTCTGTCGGCCAATCATGTCTTAAACATGAACTCTAGACTGTACCTTGACTGGCCAGCATGTTCATTCTACTGTTTGTGTAAAAACCCCAAAAATAAACATAATAATTTATGCACACTATAAGAAAAAATTAACGTGTCAATTAAATATTTTGCATTATTTCATGTTTTTTATCGCTTAAACAACAAAAGGACTCACACTTCATCTGAGTTCATCCAGATACCAGACAGTTGCCTTTTGCTGTCTGGACAGTCTGTCAGTCCACTGTTTACGCCGTGCCCAGTGAGAAACTTGAACATCTATCGCCACATTTCTACGGCTCTGTAGCATTCAAACAGTCAAGTCGAGAAGACAATGCCTGGTCATTGCTCTGCATTAATTAAGGCTTATTTAGTAAATCTCAAATACACAGCAGAGGCAGGACAGATCAAAAGTTTGACAGTTTCATAACTCATAACTCAACTTAAGTTGGTGTTAAATCCAGAGAAATCCAAGTTCATGTTATTCTCAAATGGCAAAGAGTTGTTAGCTACGTCTCCTAAGATTAAAACAATTCAAGGATCTGAAATTGAAATGGTCACATCTTACAAGTATCTAGGGATCATTATAGATCAGAATTTGTCATTTAGGACTCACATTCAAAGGCTTGTGTCGAAGTTAAAACTAAAACTAGGTTACTTTTTTAGAAACCAATCCTGTTTCTCCCTCCAAGTGAGAAAACATTTGATTCGTGCAACCTTTTTACCTTTATTGGATTATGGTGACCTGCTTTTTATGAATGCACCTGCCCACTACCTAAAGAGCTTGGATACTGTGTACCATTGTGCTTTACGTTTTATTACTGGCTATGGAAATCATGTACATCATTGTTCTTTGTATGCTGCTGCTAAATGTCCATCTTTGCATATTCGCAGACTCTCCCATTGGTTGATCTTTATCTATAAATCTCTCCTTGGGCTGGTTCCATCTTATTTATGTGTTTATATGTGTAAAAACCACAACCAATACAACCTTCGCTCGAACAAAATCATACAACTGATTGTCCCAAAAATCAGAACAGAATTGGGGAAAAGGGCTTTTATATACGCTGCCCCTGCTTCCTGGAATAATCTGCAGAAGGAACTGAAATGATCAGAATTGGTTACCTTGGGAGAGTTAATCTGGAACAACCTAAATTTACTTGGGGGAGAGCTGTAAAACCTTATGAAAGAGGTGCGATATGAATCAGTGAGTCAATGAAGTTCACTTTAGCTTGATGACAGCATACTGAGGTGAGTTGTTGAACTTTTCTGCTGTCAGCCTCTGTTAGTGAAACTTTCTTAGAAGATATTGTTGGACTTGGATACTTAGCAAATAAACTTTTATATGAAGTGAGGATGTCATCAAACTGTTTATCAGATGGAAAGCATGATTTTTTTGGACAATTGAGCTTAACATAGCGTTATCTTATAAATAACTAGTGTTGTTATTGTTTAGCTGGCATTTTGTTCGCTATTCCGACACAGGAGGGTCGTACGTCTGCGAGACTTGACACGAGGAAGAACCGGATAACGTTTTATTCAGAGGTTGTCTCTTTCCTGACGTTTTTGCTTCATTGTTGAAGGAGACTCAAACATAAAACATGTTTCCTCATACTTTATCTTGATTCTGCAGCTGCATAAATAAGTTACATTTTTGCCTCCACAACATGTGAACAAGTTCTCTCCTCCACCTTTGGCGTAGTATGTATGTGGCAGGGTGGTGGGACACCGTTACAGTCTCCACAAACCGGCGCCTGATCCTATGTATTTTTAATGGATTAATTCAAAGTTTATGAGAATCCATCAGTTTAATGGAAGATGTAATTACATACAAATTAATGTATATTTATGACTACAGTATTTTTTTCCCATTAATCCAACTCCAAATGATTTACTGTACCTTTAAGTTAATTTGGTCAACCAGTAATCAACAAGTGTTTTCATTACAGTAAATACACTACTGAGAAACGTTCAGTAACATTGCAGTTGTGTTTCTGACTACCTGGTAAATCTAATGTATTCACCCTTTGGCTTTCTGTTTGACCTCAACTAATTCCCAACGATAATACTAAGCCCTTCTGTTGCTACAGCAAATGCTTTGATATCTTTATCACCTGGTTGTTATCTGTGTATCTTCCATTTATATCTGGGCAAGTAGGTTGCAGCGGCTTTTAAGCCCCTTTTTTGTTGAGAATACCTAACTGATGTGTCTGAAAACAATATTATTAGAGCCATCAGAGTAAACAACTGGTTCAAACTCACTCTAAATCCCTGTAGGAGAACTGTGCAATTATTTAATAATTTTCTGTAGGTGCCTAATTGTCTCTGGATTGATGTTTTGATACATTGCTAACATAAAACTGTGGATAATTGCTGCCTTACCTCTATCAACCATGATAAGGATGACACAAAACAATGACATGTTTGAGTTTAGGAATTAGGCGACACCATTTTTGGAAGCACCCCGGCTCCTCTAGAAAAAGGGTGTGACTCAGTGTGATGAGCCTTTAATTTATCGGATACCCATGTGTGGATGGGAGTCAGTTATCCCATACATGTGTGATGATATGCACACCAGCTGGAAAGCTCTCGCAGTGCAACAAGAGATGGTGCAACGAGACTCGTTTCCATGACTTTTTAAAATATTCAGTGATCAAGGTGGAGATTATGTCACAACTTTATGAGCCATTCTGGCCCTCACAGTGCCTGTGAAATCCCAAACACACATACATTTGAAGAAAGGTTGCTTTTAAAACTACAGAGGATCAGTAATGTGGAAAACAGAAATTATGTCTGAGAGATGTCTTAGCTTCATTCTTGATAAATAAAAAAACCTTAGGAAAACTCCTCTCCTGTCATTTGCCTAGTTTACACTTGTATTCGGTCTCTCAGCTTCCCTCATCTGAGCAGCAGGCCGTGGGGTCATGTTTACACAATGACATACAGGCGATATAAAGCAACAGCCACTCATAATCCAAAAGCTTTCCAGCAAAAATAGTGCCCATAAAAATCTGGGATTATGTTGTTTTGCACTACCGGTTCAGGGACAGGAATATCTCGTGCTCCTTCTCTCAATCTTTTTTAATCCTCTCTAGTTCTCAGTTGTTTTTTTGTCTTTCTCTCTCACAGCCTTATTCTCCCTCTTTCCTCCTCTAAATCTCATAAACAGCTTTAGTTCTTATCAGGATGGGATCAGACAGAAAGGGCTCAATTTGGAGGTTGAAGAGAAAAGTTTTCTGCAGATGCATATATATATATACGTGTATTATTGTTCCAGAATGTTCTTCCACTTGAATTGAAAAGTATTAAAAGATATTGTGCCCATAACCCATCGTTGGATTTAACACCCTGGTACACTGTGGCCCTGTGTATATAAGCTGGATTAGAGGGTCTGACACAAACACAAGCAGGGACGCGCCCCTTTGGCTTTACATATTTGAGCAGCACAGCTGGATATCTGGCCCAAGTGAAATAGGATAAAACTTCTATTGTCTCCTCAATTCCTCGTTTTTATGTTGCGCTGCTCTCATCCCCGTAAATCCTTACAAGAGGGTGGCAATCTTTTTTAACCCCTCCCAACAAGGAGTTTGTCCGTCCTGGATTCACGTTCGCACAGGTTTAAATTGCCTGATAGTCACACAACATCCCATTCATACAGATGTGTTCTGCAGGGACATCACTGTGCAAAGCACGACCACTGAAACAATCTAGTCTGTTTGTGTACGCCCCCAGTGGGGCTACACTGAATTCATTCATCCATCTCAGCCCCCGCTCTTCCACCTGCTCACCCCTCTTCTCTCTGACCTCCTCATTTCCCCCTGATGACAAGATCTGCTAATGATTAATGATAAGCTGCGCAGACCATTGGTTGCAATTTGGGAGCATTTTATATGAGAGGCAGCAGGGGGAATTTTTACCCACTCTTTCTGGGTTCCCAGTAGTGTCTTTTACTCAACTGACTCCAGCTTACTGAGGAAAAGACACCAGAGGGAGCCAAGATAAAAGACACTTTAGAGAGGAAAGAACCAGCGAGCCCACATTCACTGCTACTAATAGCAGTATTTTGAAAAAAAGTCAGCTCTAAGCAGGAGTAGGAGGAGGCAGACGAGATCGGTGGTTAAAAATGTCATCTTACAGAGAAATACAATCCCTTTCTGTCGAATCTGGCCCAGTTTAAAAATCCTAAAGTTATCTTCTGAAGGCTTAACTGAACAGGAAAAGTAGGCAGTGGTGGTTCACAGGTTGTCAGTGCAGTTAAATGTAATTCTAATCTCCACATATACATATACATATCTATATATATATATATATATATGTGTGTGTGTGTGTGTGTGTGTGTGTGTGTGTGTGTGTGTGTGTGTGTGTGTGTGTGTGTGTGTGTGTGTGTGTGTGTGTAATGTTAAGCAATCATGAAGAGAAAAATCCATACAGAAGGGCTCAGTTTAATATCTAAATGTTGGAATTGAAGGCCCTCTGGTGGTCAGACCTGTATACACTATTCACTGTTGATGCCATATAGATTTAAAAAAAAGGATCAAATCATAGATGCATGATAAAGTTATTTCATGATAAAGTGTTTTGTTCCACTGAGAGTCTGATAAATGTCTACATAAATATGCACCCAATATTTCCTTTTATTATTGATGTGTCACGTGTATATTTTGATTCTGATTCTGATGACCCTACGCTGTGTCACTGCATCATTCCATGTTTGGCACTGATCACCACCTGCACTCATGTATATATCATGTATATATCTTTCTACGTAGCACTTTTAATTCTTATCCCTACTTTTATTTTTTCATGTCTATTTAAGTGCTATTTATGACACTATGTTTGCACTGAAGCACCGCAGCAATTTCCTAATGTTGTAAACCTGCTCAACATTTGGCAATAAACCCCATTCTGATTCTGATTCTGATTCTGATTACTCTGATCAGGTTTTTGGTCTCAAACACTGTGAACAATGTTTGTTTAAATTCCATAGTGAGTCATTTTCACAAATCTGGTTTTGTCTGATCAGAATTGCGAAAAACGAAAATATTTGGTTTATTATCACAAGCCACAGTTCAAGTTGTAATGTGCTGCCCCCCTCCCCTCACAGCATTTCTGATAAGCATAGACCAAGATGCGGGCTCACTTTTTCTTCTATCACCATGTCAGGTGGTTGTTTTATGAGATCAGTGGCAGCCAAGCAAAACCATAAAAAGTCGCATCAAACTAGAGCTGATGAAATTCCCGTCTGTCTTTTGTCATCGGTGTGCCTCACTACTCCGTCTAACACACTGATATACATGCCTGTTGCGCCACGTCTCTAACACCACTGGGTGTCAGTGTGTCCTCACATTTCAGCAGCCATAGAGCCGAAAGGGTGAAGCGAGGACGTCTAGCTGAGCTCCACTCTCATGAGTAAACGTCCCCAGGGACATGTTGGGTGACTCAGTAGTTCACAGCAGCCTCAAGCTTGTTCCCTTGTTTTCTGTGTTCACTGATCCGTGCTGCCCCGCGTGGGAAAAAGATGAGAAATGCCAAGTTTTTGGCTTCACAGAGATTTTCATTGACTTTCAATGTCGTGTCCTGGGGTGAAGGTACTGTATAACCACAATACTGGATTATCTAAGCTTTGATAAATTGATAAAAGAGGCAGTTTAAACAATATCACACAAGCTAATCTCTTAAAATTGCTTTAATAAAAGAGACATGCAAGTAGAAACAAAAAGAAACAAAAGATATAATCAGAAGCTCTACAGGTTAAAAAACCTCTTACACGCCTACATTTTTATCTGTTTTGTTGGTGCATCTACAACTTTGTTGATGGCGCTTTATTCTTTCTATAATTTTGTATGTCACACACACAGGATACTGCACTGCTCCATGATTTAGTTTTTAGTTTCAAAATATGAGAAAAGTTATACTGCCCAGCATTTATTTGACAGAGCCAAGGACTCTGGAAACATTAGATCATCTTTAATTGCTTTCTTTTTAATAGCAACAAAGTATGAAAAATTATAGCGTGAGAATAATGTGAGCATTTGAAAAGTGGTAAAAGAATCTGCATTACATTTCAGCTCAGTGTTTGGCTATGTTCTCTTCCACTTTAATGTTTGGTTTCATAATTTTCTGTTGTGTAGGCAGCTTAAAACCCAATGAACACTATCTGCTTAGCACACAGATAGCTACTGATTTTCATAGCTTTTAATAAATATGGGATTATTATCACTTTGACCTTCAGCTCAGTCTATTGACCTTACAGGAGACATCAGAGGTCAAATGTGATGTAATTTTTTTAATCTTCAAATGATTCTATTTACATGTGGACATCACACACCACACTTGTAAGAATCATAGCTTCTAACTGTCAATTTTTGACCAATAAATCACTGAGCTGACCGTGAAGACCAGGGTGAATGTAAATTAAATTTGAACATGAGCCCGCTCTACACCCCTACACGGTTTTATCAGAATTCATTCAAAACCCTTTGAGCTCTATTTTGCTTGTAGAAATAATTATAATTATACCTCAGTTTTATATGTGATCATGGCCTTACTGTTAAAGTATTCAACAAGTTACTTTTGCAAATATACATATTTTTAATCATTTGTTCTGACAACTGTATTTATAACATACCTTTTACACTTAGTTCACTTTTCATTTCTCTTATTTCTAAAATCCACTGAATCCAGTCTGGAAGTACATTATGTTTGTGCTTTGTACATCACCAGTACAGTATTAGCATAAACTAAATCATAAAAATTGTACGCACATAGTTTAATAAATAGCCTTTGGTTGGTTTATTTATATTCCAGTAATTTATTTATAGTTCTTATAGTTTTCTCCTGCAGCATAAACATTGGATTAGTGTTTGTTTTCTATGCATTTCCAAACCTGCATACAGCAGGTAATGTATGGGGCTATTAGGGAACAATTTTACTTCATGGTTCTTTTGTTGCTGTGATTCCACTATAGTCACCATCTAATTAAAACTATGTTTCTTACTGTTTGTATTGACATCATATGAACATACAGGAAATGGAACATGAGGATTCTAAATATAAGGTTACTTTTGAACTATTACAAGTAAGGTCGAACTTGCATAAACACATTATAGTTTGGATCCAAATATCACAGCACATTTGACCTTTGATCTACATTTCACATCTACATTTCTTTCAAGTTGACCCCAGAATGCGTTACTTTTACTGTACTATAAACTTTTGCACATATGCAAAATACCATACTGTTCACATAAAAGTAGATACTGGTCAGAGAGTGAGCTGCCTTGGCGAACGTAAAGAGTGCTTCTTCTTGTTTTTAAAACATGTTTTGTCTTTTTTTTCTCGATTTTCTTCAGTGTTTTCTGTTTTTCTGCAAAATCGTCGGCTATACTGCCAATCACCTGTGTCCTTTTCATTTAATTCAAATCTTTGCTGTCATATTTTGATTTTTATGGGCACATCGCTGTGAATTACGACTGAACAAAATCTCACAACGTCATAAAATTATTATCACAACCAGATGTTTCCCTCACGAGCTGCTAGAGAGCGAGAAGCAACAGCCACTGCATTTACATTCACCAGGTGGACACTAACATCGCCCCAAATGAATCCAAGCGAATAACAGCATGTCTGCTCATATCGCACCAGCAGATTTACCTTCATCTGATGATATTTCACTGTTATGTTTGAAGCACGGTCCAGCTGGTGGTTAACACAGACTATAAAACTGTATAACGGTGATGTGCTAGCACTGATTAATCTACTATCGGCACTGTTCTGTATGAGTTTACATCTTACAGTTTGCTTCTTCATGCAACATTACAAAGTGTAATTTCATTTAACATTCAAACAGTTCATGACTTGTGTAACTTAGTTCTTGCTGGTACAAGAAAGACTGAAATCTGCATGTAACCTATGGAAGCTGGCTCACGACCCAGGGGGTCAAGTAGACGGTGATGCAACTGTAATAACATAAGACGTGTAATTATCAGTGTCATGACAGCATTTTTGGCCAAATTAATGACCTTTAGTGACAATGTATGAGCTAACTATTAGTACTGTGGTTAGATTTTCCCCTCTGTGTCATTCAGACTGAGCAACAATCTATGCTGGTGATACTGGACACTGCAGATGAAGCTCAGCTCAGGCTTGTTGTTTTATTGTCTGACACAAGATGTGTGTCTTGACTGTTCATCACAAACACACACACAAAAGCAGAAGTTTTCCTTTGGCTTTTCTTTCACTCCCTTTCCAATCCAAATTTATTTAACGCACATTTAAAGACGACACGTTGGAATCACACACACACACACACACACACACACACACACACACACACACACCAGCCTAACATGTGGAGGTAACTCACATGTGGAGATTTACACCAGTGTAAAGGGCATTAAGATTACCATTAAGTGTCTGACACACTCTGGGATCACTGCTCAGAATGTCCTTTAATGTAATTGTTTTTACTTTTTTCTGTATTTTGGTCAGACTCAGCAGTGGCATTAAATCCTAGAAACACCAATTATAATCCATACCACTGAACAGTGATTATTTCGGGTCCATAACAACAACGAATACTCAATATTTATTTTATTGCAGCCAGCAGACCCTGCCGGTGTTTAGAGAACAGAGTTTTTATAGCCTTGTTGTTAATGTTGACATGTTTTATTTGAGTTGCTGCTAGTTCTTTTTTCTCTCTTTCTTTTCCTTTTTTTGTTTTTTTGCTGTCACATTTAAAAAATGAAGAAGTGCTTCTAGATGCAGACGTCAAAATTCTGTCACGCCTCTGAAGCTTGTCGATGTTGTGACTTTGGCTCTCAGTTGTTAAATGGAGGGTCAGCTATCACGATTAATCCAAAGAAATATGCCTCATGATCTACTGCAAACTATAAAGCTTCTTTCTGTTTTATGGAGCAGTTCATAGTCTGGCAGGGGTATAAAGGTATTTTAAATGTCCAAACTGAGCTCTGTCAAAGCGAATTAACAACACGAACTCACACTAAATAAAAGATCTGAGCAAATTTAGTCACCAGTCAAATGACTTGACTTTAAGTTTTAAAACTGCAAATCTTTGATTCCTTTAGATCCTACCAGACTTTGGGTGTGCCTATTCAAAAAAAAAAAAAAGGGGGGGGGGGGGGGGGTGGTGCTCTCAGCACTAGACTGCTGCGTCCAAAGCACCATCATCTCAAAAGACATTACGCTACAAGATGAACCATTTAGCATGGGTCATAATAGCAGTTTGTGGAGAAACAGCTGGAGGCAAACATGTAAATCTGTTTGCAGCTTTCCTTTTACAAACTGTGGCTCCATCTCAAATACTCATCTTCCTCATGTAATCACACATCAGCCAGCAGCAGCTCCCCTTCCGGACAACCTACAGAAATAGCATCAGTACTCTGTGGCACGGGGAGGTGCCAATGTGTACCGTTATATTTGAAACTACAGTATGTGGGTATTACCATGGAAACTGCAGAGAGCTGTCCAGATTACATACTGCATCTTGTAGAGGCTTGTGGTTCCAACGTTTCAACAACTAAGACTTTGTTTTTTACACTAATGCACCAGAAATTTGCTTCCAGCTATTTCTCTTTGGGTACCATTAAACTCCCTAATGTGACTTTTAAAGAACTGTTATGATATGATTGTGAGTGCTCATAATAGGCTATTGTGGCTTAATAATGCTCATACTGTAGGTGAAATGTTCACCCTACCCCGGAGCTCGTGCTGTGTTTTCACAGCGTACTGCACCCTGGGGTGAATGAACTTGCGACCTCACTGAGGGAATGGCATGTTAAAAAGCTTAAATCCCTCTTGTGTGATTTCCTGTTGCACTGTGGGAGAAAATAACTTGGGTCAAAGTCCATTTTCTTAGACTGCACCAGAGGGGACAGAATAATAATGACAGCAGATTAAAATGAAGACTTAATATATCCATAAAAAACAAACGAGAAAACAAAATCTTTACATAAATGATGTCATTATTCTTTAACCGTAAAGGGGAGGGCCAATTTAACGGTTAAATCCGGTCAGCCAATAGCGTGCAGGCGGTGGCACCCGAAAACACTGTGCGATGTTTAAGTGCAGTTAGACTTTTTTAAGCTCAGCTTTGGGAGAAGAATGCAGTGTCTCACTCTCTGCCGAAAGTGTCTTATTTTCGCCAAAGGGATGCAAGAGTTTTTGTTTTTGTTTTGTTTTTTGCAGTAAGGTAAAGTGATGAGAACCACTAATACAGCTTGCATCACTGCTTGTTCACATCTGAAAATAGGGGCAGCCACATTGAGTATTATGTTGCATGGAGTATACGTTGACACATTGTATAAGATTTGGCTTTTGCCTGCATTGCCAAATGGTGTAGTTTGTAAATTTATAAGAATTTTATATTGCATCTTCATTCCAGTGCAAAAATTGCAAACATTTTAGAATCTCTGATGTGAGAATTTCATGCTGTTCTTTACCATCTACTAAATAAAAGAAGAAACAATGGAAATGGCATTTCTACTGTCTTACACACAGCACTGTGGAAAGCTGTTTCCACCAGAAGCGTTCCTGTTTGTTTGTTTGTTTGTTTGTCAATCAATCAATCAATCAGTCAATCAATCAAGGCTTTATTCGCCACGTGCAGGTTGCCCTGCAGTGAAATAGAATCCCCCCCGACTTTACACACACACAACACAGACATCACATGGGGATACAGGTCGGAGATCGGTAGCGTTACAGAAAAAACACTGAAATATACACTACAATGGGAAAGTTCAAGAGGAAAAAAAGAGACCTCTGCTTATGCTGGGCTCCTGGGAGGACAGCATGAGGACAGGAAACATTCGCGCTACCATTCCAGCGCGGGCTCAGACCCGCCGAGTTCCCAGGAGGGAACAAGCATCGAAGGCGTTTGGAAAGGGAGGGGGGATGAGTGTGTGCATATCAGTGTATATGTATGTGTGTGCGTGTTTGTTTGTTTGTTTGTTTGTTTGTTTTGCCACCCATAAGTCAAAATTTCAAGTCATTAATTCAAAGTTTCTACCTTAAGACTCCAAATTTCAATTTGCTCTTCCCATTCGTCTTATTTTCTCAGAACCTTGAGTTAGACAGTCGATTTTGTGACAAATTTGTGATAATTATACATAATTATGATAGTTATAGCTTGCTTTTGTTTTTCAAGTGGCGAAAACAAGCTTGTTGACAAAATAGCAGGTAGTCGAAACACTCCTGAACCTGAAACCAAAAGAACTTTGAGTCTCCGAGCGGTCTTTGAATGCACCTGAGAGGGAGGGTCTAGTCAGTTATCTGTAGGCTGCTTCTCGGCCGTTCACTCTGATTACGGCTCCTCAGGAAAAAGGGCGACCACAGGAGGGGAAACACGGAGCTCTTCGCTACTTTGAGAGGATACGTCTGAGAGAGGTAAGGAAATAAATGCTTCTATACTTACGCTTACTCGGCTGGAGCTCCGAGAGCCGTGTAGAGTGAATAAAGCGCTTGAGACTAAAAGGAAAAGTAGTTAAGAAGCACCGCTTCGAGTGGAGAGATAACCTTAGTCATTTAAGATTCCAGCAGCACCTCGGTGAGTTGAAACCTGTTACTTGTTTAGAAGTTTTCCAGCAGTCTTTAAGGTTATTATTGTTCGTTTATTCGTATTATTATGTTTAAAATGGGGCAAAGGAGAAGGACACACGGAGGGCACACCTGTTTGTTTTTCTCCAACCATATCCTAAAGAAGATGTTGTTGTTGCCTTTCTACCCACTCGATACTTGCGCAATTGAACTAAATGGACTTTAACTGTGGAGCCTTAGAGCCCGTCTTTAATTGCTGTGAGAAAGTTCTTTCTGTTTGAGAACCTGTTTGTCCAGTAAGCTGGAACAAAATGTTTTTTTGTTTTTTCTTTATTTCTTTTAGGCAGGAATACTCGGAAAGCTCAATTATTCGAATACATGATACCGACTGTGTGGCTTTTAAAAATGTAATTATTAATATTTGGTGACAGAAGTCTGTCCTTTTCACCTGAACTAAAATAAAAAACCCCAAAAGACTACATTGTCTGTCCCGAGGAAATTCCTCTCTGGCAGTCACCACACCCTTGTTGTGCTGCTCGGCTTCTGTAGCGCAGACCCTCACATCTCAACAGCGACTTGTTCCCTTGTCTTGGCATGTTCACCATAACAAAACTGCACTGCCGGTATTTGGGTCTGCGCCAGAGTCAAATCTGCAAAACTCTGCTATTCTTCAACTCAGCTGCTCCCATCTTTCGAGGCTGACGCGCACACTCAGGATGTTGCACGTGAAGAGTCCTCGAAAACGGGTCTTCTCGGTTTGTCCACTGCGCGCGCGTGTGTGATTGCAACGTCAATATTTTTGTGGAAGAATGATGATATATATATATATATATATATATATATATATATATATATATATATATATATATATATATATATATATATATATATATATATATATATATATATATATATATATATATATATATATGCATTTTTTTTGTAGCAGAACTGCTGACCCAGCAGGTAGTGGACAGAAGTGAAAGTGTTGCCCAGTGTAACAAGCAAAACAAAATCAGTGCAGGGAAATGTAAAGGAAATCCCCGATCTGAGGTATTAAAGGATGTGGCCGTGTGATGAGATGTAATCCACAATGTTAGGGCTGAGAAAGTAGGGATATTGTTGTAGACCATGGAGTGGATATACTATTGAATGCACACGGGAAAGAGTACACACACACACGCACTCAGAATCCATACAGATATTATGAAGTTAAAACATAGCATTAATTAATGCATTGCAAGGTTTTCCGATAATGCGCTGGATAAACATGATAACCCAGATTACACATATTTCTTACTGTTTATATTGCATCATTAATCACAGCAAAGATTCCACAAAGAGTTTAAGCAGTGTAAATATAATAACCAGCTACAAAGGCAGTAAAGGCATCCTTAGCGGTATTTTCATTACTGATTAAGCTGAGAGTTATTTTCTTGATTAATCGTTTGGTCTGTAAAATGTTGCATGCAAAGAGCCATGTTGATGCTTATTGTTTTTGCTTGAATGAGGATGATAAATCAAACTTAGCTGCTAATTAATTTTCTGTCGATCGACTGGTTACCCAATCCACTTATTAATCAGAAGCATAGACAGTGTAAAAGAGGGATATCGCTTCTGGGTTTGAGAAGTGCCTTGAAGTTCATAGTGAGCAGGAGAGACTTTCGGTTGTATAGACATCTATGGGAAATAAGTCCTCGGCTCCCTTCACATGTGACCTCAGTTAGCACTTTTCTTATCTTTATGGTCTTGGTTGCTAGTTTCATTTTATACTGAATAAAAAAATGGGTTGGATAATATGGTCGTTATTAGAGTCGCAAGTGAGGATTAGTCGCAAATCATTAGCCAATGAGAAAATTTCCCATTTCCTCCAGTTGCTCATCAGTTTTGTTTACGGCAGAAAAGCTCGACTTGAGGGGGAGTAAAAAACAAATGGACAACTACACGTCCATTAGGCCTTAACTATTACTGGAACAGGCCTTGTTCTGTGTATAGGATTTAAGTTGTCCTAAAATACTCACAGAGGACTGTATTTCCTATAAAAATAAGACGTTGTCTCCAACTGATGGAACTGCCAAAGATCCATTTATTATTTATTTTTTTTTTAGTATGTGACCTTTTCTCGTCTTTTTCCAGTATTGAGGCCAGACAGACAGCTGAATAGCTTTGTAGGTCATGAAAGCTTTCATGAAAGACTAATGTGGATCAAAAGCTGCATGTATGCCTTTATAGCCAGAGGTCCTTTCACCCTGGTGTTTGCACCTCGTTTTGTTCCTCTTGACATTTGACTGACCCGCTCTGCTGTATTTTTACTTTTCAACGATTGATTGCGGCCACCTAACCTTTAGGAAGCACACTACTAGCACTCGATAAAAACGTAAAACGCAACGATTTAGGAAGTTGGTGCTAAAAAATGGGAGGGTTTGTTTAGATTTGAGTGCTGAGATTTGATCTTTTTTCCTTTCTATGGGGAGTTCGAAGGTTGTTAAAACCATAGGTGTTTATCAGCTGATGTGCTTATAGATCTTCAAAGTATTAGAATGGACCACCTTCCAATAGTAGCGATTTCCAAGAAAGCCAGTCTTCCTGGAAACGGATCAAACTGGAGCTTGTTTTACACGCTGATGAAGCACACATGTTTTTCAGTTTTCTAGTCATTTGTCTGCAATCGACAAGCATGGCTGCATGGAAGATTGCATCCGTTGGATGTGGGGTGTACCACACATGGGCAGCATGCAGACAAAAAAAGAGAAAAAAAAAAGTCTGGGAGTGTTTCCTGTTTGGATCTTGGGGTTTGAGGTTTCAGGAAGCCTTAAAGGGATAATGTAAACATTTTTTTTTCTCCTGACAGACTTCAGAAGTACTGCTCTCTCAGACTCTTGTAGCCTGTTCCATGTTGAGTCAAGATTCCCTTTGGGAAATTGCTTGGATCGACACTGTATTTGCTCCAGCAGAACGTTTGGCTGCTCTTTGGTAAATGCTTTCAGTTGGTGTCACCAGTTATCAGTTCTGATTTCTGCTGGTTTTTCCCCGTCTTTTGTAGTACTGACTGCATTAAAAAAGCCATTTTAAAGAAGTCCTCTTTACACTGCATTGCCAAAAAAATATGGACTAATCTTGAAAATCAATAATGAACATAATTGTTCTTTGCAACCCTCCGTTTATATTCTTTCAATCCTAATAGTTGTGCAATTGGCGCTTCAGTTTTTAGCCTAATTGGACTGCAGCTATTAACTGGATACATCTTTTCAGACAGTGTAAAAACATGTTTTTGATTATTCTTGTCAGCATCTAAAGATCATGCCTTTGTAGTTGGTTTGTAGTTCTTTTCGCCTTCAATTACTTCCAACTGTTGATGGCTAAACCTAATAAGATTTGATGAGCTATTTCAGAGGATTCAGTGCTACATTCGATAAAATGCACTCGCTTCACAGGCTGACAGGACAGATGAGAGACACAGTTGGAGGATTGACTCCATACAGGCTGTGCACATGTGTGTCAGCTTTCGTTTTCAGATTTCATTTGTGCTGCGTGTGTGAATCAGAAAGAAGCAGGGATGCGGCGCCCTAAGGATATGCAACATTAGCTCCCTGATGGTGACATCACACTGCAACACAGAGGGAGAACGCGAGGGATGAGATGAGGGCTGATTGAGAACAAGAGCCTGGAGGAGGATGGGTAGAAAAGAGGAGCTAAAAGAGCAAACAGAGTTAGGAACAGGGTGCAATCAAGTCGGCTCCTTCACCACGCCGAGCTGAGGTGGTGCGTGTCTGTGCATATGCACACTTTATAATCTTGGAAAGCGAAAATGCATTCCTCATTTCTATCCAAGTCCTGATTAGCTATTTTCCCAAGACAGCCCATGACTAATTCAAAGATTTGTTTATTTTATACTCATGGAATATTAATCAAAGGCCTCGTTGCTGCACTTTAATGCTTTCAAGTTTCTCCATATCGTTTGCTGCTGCAGCAACTCGTGTTCTAGTTTTGACCACAGTGCTTCGCTTTCCTCCCTCCAGCTTTCTGACTTTTGTTTGTACTGCAACCAAGAGGCGGGTGAAGGGATGATTCTGTGTGAGATTTCTCTCTTTCGTCCTCTGCTCTCAGCCGAGTTGTGTGCACGGTGATAAATTGGGTTGGGTGAGTCTCAATGGCTCTGTCCTATTTTGGGCTCCAGCTAGGTTCTCTGACTTTAGCTCCTTCCCTGGCCTGGATCTTGAGCAGTCACTTCTGCTCTTAAGTTTGATTCAACCTTGAAAATGTTAGCTTGGCTGACCAGTATATTAGGATATACTCTAGAGATAAACATCTAAGTAGCTTGGAAGGAAAGTGACTCAACGTGAAGACATTTTACCTCTAATACAAGATGCTCCTTCAGTTCAGAACTGAGAGGGGAAAATGTCTTTACAAAACTTAAAGAAGTCCAGTCAGTTTCTTTCCTAGCTCTTACTACCATGACCTGGATGACTGACGAACTACATGGACTCGAGGGATAAAAGTTCTGGGGCTGCCTTCACATTTTACCAAGAGGAAGTACTCATCCTGGAAACCCGTGCCATAAAGTGGCACATGTTTTTGTGCTGATGTTAAGAATGGTTTAGATGGTCTGCCCCTTCACGGCTGAGTTGCTGTTGTTCCTTAACACTTCCACTTTGCAATAAAATCACTCGCAGTCGATCGTGGAATATCAAGGTGGGAAGAATTTTCACAATCTGACTTGTTGAAACAGTGGCATCCTGTTAAACCACTCAAATTTAGTGAGCTCATTATAATGATGTGTTCTTGCAGATTGCATGGCTAGGTGCTTGGTGAATGTGAATGTTGGGTATTACAGGTGGGTTTGTTTTAACAAAGCAATTCATCAAAGCAGATTAATGAAAAAAGAAAATATCCAGTCTGAAATTGCCAGTTGTGATACTGAAAGTGCTTTTAAGACACAGTTCAAAATATCAGCTGTATTTAGACTACCAATAATTTAGACTTTGTTTGTTAGTGCTTTGGTTTATAATCAGTATTTGATTGATAGATTAGTTGATTGGCAAAAAATAATGTAAATGTTTTTTAATGACAATGTTTAAGGAAATTTAAGAAAAATGCTGATCAGCGTTATGCATGGCCCCACTTAGGGATTGGTAATTAATCGACTTTCATTTTCGAGTTGTTGTTTATGAGAACAGGTTAATTGACTTAATTATTATGGTAAATGGCCTGTATTTGTATAGCGCTTTACACAACCAGTCATCCACACATTCACACTGGTGATGGCAGCTACATTGTAGCCACAGCCACCCTGGGGCGCACTGACAGAGGCGAGGCTGCCGGACACTGGCGCCACCGGGCCCTCTGACCACCACCAGTAGGCAACGGGTGAAGTGTCTTGCCCAAGGACACAACGACTGAGACTGTCCAAGCCGGGACTCGAACCGGCAACCTTCTGATTACAAGACAAACTCCCAACTCTTGAGCCACGATCGCCTGGTTTTGGAATGTAGCTGTAGTTTTGTGATGTGCTTTGAATCCTGTTTGTACTTTTCCTTAATCTGTGATTTATAGTACCAAAAATGTTGTTTGTTTGCATATGGGTTTCCACAAAGACAGTGCACAGAAAGATGACTATGCAACTTCACCAGGAATGGGAGAAGCACAAAAACCCTATTAAAGATTAAAAATATATTTAAAAATGTAAAAAATAAAATGATAATAATAATAATAATAATAATAATAATAATAATAATAATAATACAGCTTGAAAAAATGTAGACAGTGGCTGCAGCAGACACTTCTGATTGTTTTTAACTCTTCGTAATGTTATAACGTCACACTTCTCGACAGCTAGTTGACAATCCAATGGCAGCATAAACAGGAGTAGCCACAGACTGGTTGTACCTAGAGCTGGGCGATAGAACGATAACGATATGTATCGCGATATAACTTTTACTCGATAGAGAAATTAAGCTATCGCGATAGACTTCGCCGCTCTTGTCCTCTTTAAAAAAAAAAAAAAAAAAAGGTCAGCCAATCCAAATTAAGTAGCGCAGAGCCGAACCAATCACAGCCGCAGCGTCACGTCGCGTGACTTGTTACGTACAGCACAAGTGCCAAGCCGCACGTGTGTTTGTTTGGGAAGCAGCCAGCGGGTAATGGAGCCAGCACGTAATGGAGGAAATGAGTGTGCCGACTAGAAAAATCAACCGAGCGTGACCGAAGAGAAAACAGATGATGGTTCCAATGCCGGAGAGATTGTCGAACGGAAGAGCCAAAGAAGTTCCGTAGTGTGAAGGTATTTCGGCTATTTCAAGTCTGACAAAAAACAGAGTAGCGTGCACTGTAAATTGTGCCGAAAACAAGTCTGGAAATACAATAAACTGGTGCATGCGTCACACTGTGCGCCACGTTATTGTTTCGGTGAAATGAATTTCTACAATACTGTTACTGTTAATTCTACTCTCTGCAGTGTTTAAATGCTTACATATACACACAGTTACTGTCCGTCCACACTTACGACTCGGTTCTGCTTCTATGCCCCAGCTTTGTTTACTTTTTCCCACCGAGGCTTCTAGACTTCTGATTGGCCAACATTTCTGCACGGTTAGGAATCTAGCGCCACCTGCTGCTTTGGCATGTTCATAGCAGCGTTTTCCTTCATTTCTGCCTTTATGTGTGGACGGGATTATTTTTTAAAACGAAAACGGAAAATCTCCGTTTTCAAAAATACCCGTGTACGTGTGGACGTAGCCTCAGTCTCTGACTGGAAGCGCTAATTCGTCATTCGGCTTTTGTCAGACTAAAGTAACTGTTAAAACTGTTTGAAAAGCTCAGCTATACAACAAGGACAGATTGAGAATTTCCTTTTAGTTCTCAGTTTATTTGATATTGACAAAAGTTAGTCAGTTTTGTCTGTTCTTCTGTAAAACAAACTAAGATTTATTTTTAGAATTAATATTTTGTTTCTAAGTGGAATTGACAATTTAGTCTGTTTCGTTTGTTCTATTTTGAAACTTAAACGCTTTAGCGGCTGCCTTTAGTGTAGTTTACAATATTTGCCTTTATTTATCTGAAAAAGTCTCATGTTCCTTAAGTACATCTACCCTGTTGAACTTATTATGGGAAATAAATATTTAAATAAAAACAAGCTGCTGATTATTTCACATTTTACTTGTGAGCAACGGCACATTTAAATCTTACAAATATAGTTATTTGGCTGATATCGTGATAGATATCGTTATCGCCTGAAATGAAAAAAACATATCGTGATATGAAAAAATCTCATATCGCCCAGCTCTAGTTGTACCACATACTTTGTACACTGTCTCCATCGATGGCATACACTCCCTGCAGGTAGACGGATAGTCCCCGATCACTTTCGCACTGAAACTTAGTTTTGCTGTCTCTGTCATTTTTTACTTCAGCTCACATTAATTTCATGTTTACATTTCAGACATCACACAATTAATTAATCAACCAATTAATCAAGAAAGTAATCCTCAGATTGACTTGAAAAACATCAATGATCCTAGAAAATGTTTGTTTGTTTTCTGGCAGACAGAAAGTCAGCGATGCTGTAGAGGGATGTTGTGTGTTCAGAAGAAAAGGGTGAGGGGTGTTGAAAGTAGGTGAGAGATTCCTCATGGCTTATGTATTCCCACATTTTTACACAGTCAGACAGGGCTGTGTGTGAGCGCTTAGTGACCCGACATTAATCATCGCATGGAATGCACTTTGCAGCTTTGGCCAACCACTGTGTCAGATTGTGAACTGCTAATACCCAGTTAATATTTTTCTTTAACAGCTGTTTGTTCATACATCACCTGGAAGTGTACAGTCAGTTTACAGCTAGCAGGGGTGCGCTGTGCTGCTTCCCATGGAAAAGGAAAATATGGGAGATGAATCTGGTCACACGGAGGACTTGCTGACGAGTAAAATGATGATTTTATGATCAACTAATTCTATATTTTTTCCCACCTTTGGTCAGATGCTGGTAGTCTCTTTAAGTGAAGATGAGAGATTGAGTATTGTCTCCCTACCTCTGAACAACAGGAAGTTCAGACACTCAGATAATTTAAATTTTTCTGTTTGCACTCAGAACAAGTATGTTTCTGCCCTTTTCCTGCTTCTGCGTCAGACCTGATGGAAAATGGGATTGTTGGTACAGATCTTCAGTCATATTCTCAGATCACCCCGGTTTTGCCTGTTTGGGCCTGTGTACTCTCTGGGTCTTCAGTCTGAGCTGTGATCTAGTATTTTGGAAGACATCCGGCAGGCGACACGACTAACAGGAATGTATAAGGCACGATAATCCCTGTGGCATGTTTCTGAGGGGGAGGTGAACGTGTGCATTCCTCACGTCCTCTGCTTGAGGTATTGGTGACACATTAAATGTGATTAATGTATTTTATCTTCAACAGTTTAACTGTCAAGATAACTGCTGTATAGCTTAAACTGTGCAGCCCACATCTCTAAACTTCAGACCTAACGAAGCCTGAAATATAAAACTTATAAGAAACAAAACTGCTGTCTCCGGGTGACTTTTTCCTCAGTATGTTGTCTATACGAACTTGCTGTTGTATTATTAAGTTAACATACATCTTCAAACTTGGAGATATTATTTTTCTGTTGCGCCCACACTGGGCATCTCCTCTAGAGATGCCCAGCAGAGGACGAGGATGGAGAGTGGGGGTGGGGTTGCATAAGTCGGAAGAGTTTATTGAAGTAGAGATGCAAACGCTGCCGCAGTTTTACAAAAGAAACCTTTATGTAACAGCACCAGTCTATGTCGATATAACTGATATTGTCTTAGACTTTACTCTTTCAAAAATCCATTGTAAGAATGCATGCTGACGTGTCATCCAGCACTAATCACTGTCCAGTAAAGTTAAAGCCCTTCGTTGTTTTTTGGCTACATTGGCAGAGTGAATGAATTTGCTCAAATGAATCAGAAGCTGCATATACACAGGTGATGAGCATTACATGGACCTTAAAGTGGTTTATGATGATTTTTGTAATGTGTTTTGTAGAACACAGAAATGTTCGTTGTGGCAAGAATAAAATATCGATGTTCAAATAGTCGTCATTTAAAAGTCGAAGCTCCTCTGGAAACAAAAGCTTTTTTTAAACCCATATCAGCTCTGATGGTGTTGAACTCCGCAGTACCAATTACGCAAAACAGCTGCCTGTTAACAAAAATCAAAATGCAGCTTCACAGTTGCTTCACCCACTCACAGCGCTGTGCTTTTCAACAGCACAGCAGGGTGTTATACAGCAGCTGGCACGCTCGAGACATCAAGAGAAGGAAATTGAAATCCACTGGGCCATCTATGCCTCTTTTCCACTTGCACCTACTCGGCTCTGCTCTACTGTACTCTGTCCTTTTCCATTGCAGTTGAGCACCACATCAATGTGGGTGGGATCATTACAGTAACACGGCCCAAAAAAATCCTGTGATGTCATTTGTATGCAACACAAAACAAACAATGGATGACATGGAGGTGATGGTAACGTCTGCACCTCATCATTGAAGCAGTGTTTGCCTAGTTCCAAAAATGGCAGGTTTGAGACTTGTGAAGGAGTGGTCAATCGGTGGCATGCGGTCTGCTGATGTCTCATTTTCAGCTCGACTCAGCTTAATTGAAACCTGGTCCCAGGTACTACCACCAAATGGAAAACCCCCAAAACAGTGACACTGAGCCAAGCCTGGTAGGTGTTATTGGAAGAGAAGCTGTTTAAAGGTTTGGGTGAGCTGGTCAGAAGATGATTACCATCTTTTGGTGCAGAATGATGAGCTAAATTAATTCCTTCTAAAAGGTTTTTTGCTTTCGCACTGAAAGCTGTGATCAGAAATATCTCTGCTGTCTTTCAGAATGCTTGTTTGCCCTCTTGTTTTGTTGGCTGCCACTGTCTTCAGTTCAATAACTTACAACTTTGCATTGCATTATATTTAGTGTTGTCCTCACTGTTTCACAACAAATAATCTAGCTTTGTAGATTTGGAGCCATTTGGAAGTTGTTGTAATAGATTTATTGATGAGATTCATGCAGTTCATTAAATAATTGAGATTGTGAGCCAAATAAAATAATATAAAACATTAAATCACCCTCCTCTGCTGTACATGATAGCAAATCAAATGAGGTACTATGTGTAGGGTTGTTTGAGTGCCTTGAGTTTGTGATTAGAGGTCAGTCCATACGTCACGAAGAGGAAGATTGTTTTAAATATATTTATTTTTTAGTCTTAGTCCTTCTCCTGGTGTTTCATGACAATTTTTGTGTTTTGTTTTTTTTACCCCCACCACCTGAAGTGAACAAGACTGGCTAATGTGTTACCCCTGCAGATATGAGTCACAACCTGCCAGCGAGGAGAAACGAGGGAGAAAACGGCATCTGTGCTGCTTGTGTGGGAAATGAGAACTTTGTCCTTTGCTACTCCACGCAGGGCAAATATTATGCAAGAACCGCTCGTTCATCCTAAGACACGTGCGAACACGCACGTTGATATGACCTGTTTGAGGCTCGTGTGCTTAGGCCGTCGCTGCATGTGCGCTATGGCTCATCACTCAGGATATGTTGTCATTCTTCTTCAGCTCGGCCTTCGGCTCTGTGCTTGTTCAGCAGTGATCGTAGTAGCACAGAGCTTGCTACAGTGCAGTTATATGAAGAGCGCCTTGACTGGAATTTTCTCAAATATGACCGTAAAGTTTACTTGGACCCAAAGCTTAACAGTTGATGTTTGTGTTTAAGGTGCAAGGCCACTGTGACATCACATGGATCCCATTCTTGTGACACACCCAAGGCACGCTTACTGATTTTTGAACATGGCCTAACATGTCACAATAAAACTGTAGGAGGTTGAGGGTGGGATTTCTTGCAATTGCTTTTTATGAGGTTAATGTTGTGGTTTTATATCATTGTAGTTTGTTAAGTGTTTTAAATGCAGCCACGTGTACATTCAAAGCTACAAGCAGCACAACAAGTAACCTAACATGCTTAACTATGGGAGGCCTTTGTGCAGTGATCAGCATGGACAATGTTACTTACTACTGTAATACAAAATGGTTGTTTGCTCCGTTTCCAGTAAAGCTTATTGAAAATGACCCAGTGGAAGAAACTTGGTGAGGAAGAATGATGGTAAATAACAAAACTGGTGAAGTCCCACAAGCTTCACTTCTTCCTCTCCAGTTGCTCTCATGTTGTTCTTACCAGGAAGTCGCTTAAAGGAGTCTAAAAGATAAACGAGAAAGATGATTGATAATAGCAGAGGCAATGCTTGGCAGTTATTTAAATGTGTAAGGATGACATAAATCACTTTTTAGGGTGAGATGAATTGATCAGAGTTCCTTTTCTTACCTCCTGAAAGAAGCCTCGGTTCACTACTTATCTCTGAGAAGACTCCCCCTGTGGTCAATCTGGTTATTAGTGTTTACTTACTGTTGTATTAGTTCATTGATTTGCTTTTGATCTTGCATAATACATGAGAAAAAATGCAGATGTTATATGTGTGAATATTTTATAACAGTGTATGGTATGAATATTGTATGAAGGTTTTAAGTGAATTGTTTCTATCCGCAATCTAAGGGTAATGGAACACACCGGTATGTAACTCTTATTTAGGGAACGAGCGCTCGTAGTGCCTGCTCCTGTCCTTGTCCTGGCACAGTATGCACACACAGACACATTAATGCAAAGTAAAGGGGCCATTATCCCCAGTAAGCACCATTTGCTGCCACTGTCACAGTGGGGAGCCTGCTCTGAGTGCCACGATCATCAATATGCCGCATTATTTTATCACAGCACAAACTCTGCAGGACTAGCCCCATTTTGTGAAGCTTTCTGGGGCTGTGCTGTAGCTCCAAGTCACGTGTGCATGTGTTTCTGGATGAGTTTGTGTGTCTTCCCTCTGGCAGTGACAGTATGATGTATGGGGGAGCAGCAGCCTGCTATCAGAGAGAACAGGTGGCTCTCTCAAGAGACAAACTGACAACACACTGTCCTGATTTAATGTGTAGAAGAAAAAAGAAGACGGAACGATCGTCTTTATTCTCGTGGTAAAAATTAGTAGCTGTTATTCCCACGAGGGGAGGAGAATGACTGAGGCCCACAACATGATGGAGGCTTGTTCAGGGTCAGTGGTTCATTGTAAGTAGGCTTTCAGAAGCTACTAGAAAATATTAGCTTCAGCTTTTATGAAGGTTTAGAGTCCACGGCGACACGGCGCTCCACCCACAGAACATTTTTAAGGAAACAACTTTTTTTATCTTTATTATTCTATTTTCAATGATATGAGTATTTGATAGGACTTTTGATTAGTGGTGATGAGTCACTGGCTTTTCCACTCAGGCTTTTCCTGGTGGCACTCATGTGAAAGATAATGAGAGGTGTGGCATTTAAGTCTGTGGAAACATCCTGCAACAGGAAGATGGCGGTAAAAGTAAAGAACTTCAACGGAAAGTAATTTGCAGAAATAATCAGCAGAGTATTAATTAACACTCCCAGACGCACACAAACACACACACTCTTGTCGTTAAGCTTTAAAAACCCAGAGGCATTTCAAGATGGCTGCCAAGCGCCCAGACCTGTTTCACAAAGGACTGGGGCGTCATGCCTCTGATACTGGGATGCTGGCATGCCATGTGAAAGCACGCACTGTAGTGGCGTTATGCTGTTTTTGTTTGGTATGAATGAGCAAAGGCAACATAAACGGGTCTTTTTAGCCACACAGACCACCATTTCTGTCTGAAAGAGGCTTAAACGTGTGCTCAGGTGTATTTGTGCTTATTAATCACCACGAGTTTTCATTTCTACCTGTGTGTGCCGTATCCCTCGTTTGGTCATTTGGGAGTAGAGGAAACGAGCCCAGAGATATTCTCACCTTTCAAGTAGCAAAACAGTTGTTTAACAAAACTTCCACCGAGTCCAAAGGTCATCCTGTCAGTTTGGCCTCCTGAGGGAAATGTCTGACTCGTTACTGCTAAACTGTGTTCACCAGGTACTATAAATTATATTTGGTATCGACTAAGTCGAATTCATTCAATTTTTACCAGCAAAAAATAAATAAACAAATCGTGCTGCAGGTCATAAAACAGAAACAATCAGCAGATCTGGTTCTTTATTGGTTCATCATCTCAAGTGACTACTTTAAATAATTGGGAGATATTACTACATCTTTCATCAGTTATTACTTAAAGTGTGTGTGTGTGTGTGTGTGTGTGTGTGTGAGTGTGTGAGAGAGTGTGTGTGTGTGTGTGTGAGAGAGTGTGTGAGAGAGTGAGTGATTGCAGAGGTTTTGATCCTAATCTTGGTCCAGGTAGTTTGAGGCTGGTGGAAGCTGAAGCTGCTGGCAGGCAGCCAGTGTGTTGTCCCATCTCCGGCTGCCTTCCCTCCATTATTGTCAGCCCGTGGGAGATGGCTATTGATCTGTGTGTGTGTGTGTCCCCCTCTTGGTCTCTGACTAGCCACATTTCACTCAAATCTATGCCTTTCAGGGATATGAGAGAAGAGAAATGTGTGCAGCATCGAGGTGTCAGACCAAACCAGTGTGAGCTGTATATCACTTGGCCACAGCGATGTAGAAGTGACATGTTAAAGATCATTATGATTGTGGCACAGAGGTCATGAGTGTACAGCAGCATGTAGACCGCAGGCAAGCTGGCATCAGTATTTTGTGCTGTGCTGTACTCTTTACAACTCTTTATATAAATCCATCTGAGATCACATCCCTGCACATCTGTTCTCCTTTACCTTTGTGTTTGGTGATTTGTGAGACAGTCTGTGGCTCCCTTCCCTGTTTGAAAGCACTTGATTCTCACCAGTTCACTAATCATCACAAACATGTTTACTAATCAAACTGTTGTGTTTTGTAGATGGCTGCAATCAGAAAGAAGCTGGTGATAGTTGGGGATGGTGCGTGTGGAAAAACCTGCCTGCTTATTGTCTTCAGTAAGGACCAGTTCCCAGAGGTCTACGTCCCCACTGTGTTTGAGAACTACATCGCTGACATTGAAGTTGATACCAAACAGGTACGTTGTAGAATATATATGTACTGGAAGTGCTGGGTATACAAGTCTGGCCCAAGTCTTCAGTCAGAAAGACTGCTGCAGTCCAGGAGTCTAGTTCACCGTCTTTAATGAAGCTTCACAGAAGAACTGGTTACAGCAGGGCTTGCCAGGATAAATCCAACTGTGATGCAGCCAGATATGCACTTCTAATTGTGGCAGATGCAGTATAGGTGACTATAAGCATGGTTGTCTGGAAACAGAAACAGGTAATACTATAATTAGCAGGGTCAAAGATAACTAAGCAACAATCAGAACACATCATCTACTCAGACACAGCAATATTTTACAATGTCCACTAGGGGTCGCCGTAAGACCCGAAGTTAGCTAAATAGCGCAAATCTTCCCAGTTGCTAGTACTAAGGCACAAATGTGGCAAGCTAACAGCAGCTAAACTAAACAATAAACAACAGAAAAATCCTTTAACCGCGGGATGTAATCATTGGAGGAGATTCTGGCCACTGGTATTAACTTAGTGCAAATTAATTAAATAATTAAATAAACCTACTAACGTGATATCTGTGTACCGGGGCATAACTTTAGCTTTAACATGCACAAACAACTATAACTATTTTCATACCAGTTAACCTGTCAAAAGTATTAACACTTACAGTTTCATTGACGCACACGGAATCGCACAAACTGCGGGGAATTTGCACATACGTCGTATTTGAAATATCGGTTTTCAGTTTGAAGACTATGAATAATTTAAACTATTGAAATAGAAGTAATAGTTTGACCTTTGTGTATTTGTAACAACTTCACTTAAAGAGGTTCAAGTTTCCATTTGACATTTATTTTTTGTTTGGAAAAGTAATAAAAGCTTCTTCCTTTTTTGTTTTTTGACTCAGTGGCTCTCAGCCATTTATTTGTGATTCTTACAAAATATCAGCATCTATTTGGAGCTCCTTGTCACTGTTTAAGACATTTGTTAGGTTTTAGTATTTCCCCTCCAAGTTTCTCCTGTGGTGCCATTTAAACAGTAGTTAGGTTGTTTCTGAAAAGTAGAATAAATAAGAGTCCAAAAAAACGAGTTTGCAGATTGTTTATCGTGTGCTTTGGGTACTAATGTTCTCTGTGAACCTTCAGTTATTAAATGAAGAAAATGAAAGTATAAGGATATACTTTTGTAATAAAGGAGCAAAGACTGACTACACTGTGTATGTATTGATAATATTAATTGGAGACATTTTATATTAGAGGTATTACTCCTACTCTCACTACTTTTGCTTATATAATATTTACACAAGTGCAGAATCTAAGAGCAAATTTGAGCTGTTTCTTGGAACAGGCAGGTTTATGTGACACTCTTTGACTCTGTTGATTGTGGACCACATCCCATCAAGATTGATGGCAATAAGTGCCTGCTCTGAGAGAATATTTGTGCTATTTCATTGTTATAAAGCTGCAGATCTCCAGCTAGCAACAGGAAATGGATCAGTGCCACCTTCCTGTGCAAGGTCGGGACCCCTCTCCTAATACATCATGACTAATGTCCCGTTTCCTGTTCCTTTTTCCTGTGCTGTAAAATTGGGGATCAGCTGGTTTTTACTTAAGTAGGTTGAATGTGATGGAAGAATTTAAAATGTAACAACTTTATTTGATGCAGTGAAATATTTTATAACACACTGTTTGACCTTATATTACGTTACAGTTAACATTACTAAGAAAAAAAGATATATCTTGGGAACCTGACTCCTGAGAGACATCTACTGGTAATAGAAGCAAAGGGCAGCTGACTGAGGTTCTTCCTGGTGTGAAATAGCTTATTTTACAACAGTTTACGTGTTATATCTCATTAAATATTGAAAATACCCTTCCTGTCGTAGACTGTAAGTGCGGTGTCTGGGCAATCTTGGTAAGAAGCTTGTGAGCCAACAAGAAACATGTGAGATGTAAGAAAAGCCCAGAAGAATTGTTGAGGTACTGTTGCACTCTGGACTACAATCAAGATGTTCTCCAGCTGTGATTAGTAGTAAAAATACTGCAAATGAAATCAGCAGAAGAATAAAATGCATAAATAATGCAGTTTAATCCTCAGTTTAGTTTTGACTTTAAAAAAGCCATAATTTCCTCATGAAGTGACATTTCTAGGCTTGTGTGTACTAAACATTCCTATGTAGTTCCTTGTGGTTGCATTGTAACTAGAGCTACAGCTCATGCTGACCTCTCGCAAATGATTTTTGCAAGCGTTTTCTTTTATCTGGAGCAAGCGAGGCGCTGAGGGATTTCTAACAGCTTGATTAACAGCTGAGATCCTGTGGGAACCACCTCCACCTCTGCAGACTTGCTGTTTAGGCCCGATAGTGGAGGATTGAGTTGTTCTCAGTTATGTTCCTCCCTCTGTCCAATGGGATTTCTTTTGTCTGTAATCTGTTTTTGTATTTTAATGCTAGCAAGTGTGTGCTCTGTGTTGGAGCTGCTTGCTTCATATGTTTTGTTCTTTGTCTTCCTCTCTCTCAGGTGGAGTTGGCATTGTGGGATACAGCAGGTCAGGAAGACTATGACAGATTGAGGCCTCTCTCCTACCCTGACACAGACGTAATCCTCATGTGTTTCTCCATAGACAGTCCCGACAGTTTAGGTAAGGCGGCGGTGAAAGTGTGTTTTAGTTCATTGCTGTGCCCCAGTTAAGATATTTTTCTGAAATCAACAAGCAAAGTCTCCGAGTTCCTGAGACAGTGTTGTATTATTCTTTTGTAAGATTACTTCACAACAAAGGTCACCTGGCAGGGAAATGTTCCAGATTTTATCTGCTCATGGGGCTACATCTTCTTACAAAGGGTTTTCCCACATATTTCATTGGTATCGTAACCTGCTGTTGAAATTCCATCTTCCACTGTCATGGAAAAGTCATGACTTGACTGGTTGAACTGCATTACGATGCATTAATATGTAGGCACACACGAGATTACAGTCGCTCCTCCAATGAACTTGAGGAATGAAGTCTGGGCATCAGCAGACCTTTGTAGCTTTGATTGCTATGGTAGACATGACAGACTGGAGAGGGTTCACCAGGAACATGCAGTTACTATGGATGAGATGCAGGAAACTTTTTGGGCGCAGCTTTTAAATGCAGTTTCCTCTACCACCTCAGCATCTCCTCAAAATCTCAGCAGGGAACTTCTTTTATAGTCCTTAGGTGTTAAGCAAAGCTTAGCAGAGCGTCACGGTCTCTGGGCTTGGTTAGATATGTGGAGCAACCGGTAGTGTGGGATGCTTGTGTTTACTTTTGTTGTGTTGTCAGTCCTTTAACATTGCCATGGCCACAGAGAAGACAAAAGTCACGAAGTACTATAAATGTCTTTTAGAAGAGCGAAAATAAGGGTTGTAACTTAGCATTACAGCCATTCTTTGCTTTCCTCATCCATGCTTTAGGATATTCCTACTCTAACACAAAATGTAATCTCTGTTCAGAGAGAAATCGCTTGTTTTGCCGACTGTGTGTGACACTAGCTCTCAGTGACCTCTTGGTATTTTTTTTTTTGTGCACAGTCACAAGGGAAACTAGTGACTGTCCTTACAGGAGGAAAAAGGTCTGGTGCAAAACTAATGCTCTGATTTTCATATATGGAGTTTTTCTTTATTCTTTTAGAGAACATTCCTGAGAAATGGACACCTGAAGTGAAGCACTTTTGTCCCAATGTCCCAATCATCCTCGTGGGCAACAAGAAGGACCTTAGGAATGATGAACACACACGCAGAGAGCTCGCCAAGATGAAACAGGTCTTGTATTTGGGGGGGTTTTGGTTTTTGTGTTAAAGGAAACACATCCTCTCAGTAGATAAATGTCCACGCACAACCACTGAAATTTTAACTGGCTTTCTATATATGACACCCAGGAACCAGTAAAGCCTGAAGAGGGCAGAGACATGGCCAACCGCATCAGTGCCTTTGGCTACCTGGAGTGTTCAGCCAAGACCAAGGACGGAGTGCGGGACGTGTTTGAGATGGCGACCAGAGCGGCACTGCAGGTGCGCAAGCGTAAGAAGAGGGGTGGCTGCCAGATTCTGTGAACAGCCAGAGTGTTGGCCACAGCACCTGAGGGAGGACTAGCCCCTCCCCGACACACAGAGCAAACCTAGCGAAACCTTAAATCAATGGCTTCCATGGACTTCACAGACGCAGATGTGCCGCCGGCAAATATGAAAGACTGACACACCTGTTTAAAAGCAAAACAAATCAGCCTTCTTTTTTTAAAGCAGCCTCCTCTGCAGCTCACTCTGTTATTGCTTCTTTCCTGTTTGTTCTCTACCAGAACACAAGCTTGTTTGAAGGACCAACCCGCTTACTTTACTTTTATATGTATGTTTGTATTTATGTGCATATACTTTATAAATGTCATGCATTGGGCACTGTGTTATGTTTGTTTACAGAGAAGGGTTTTGTGGACTTTCTCTCACAGCTATGAGCTGCACACAGCTTTACGTCTGCTGTTTTCCTCTGCTTCTCTTCAACCTGTGTGTGCCACTTAGTCTCCTTTTATACATCAGCTTCAGTCCTGATTCCTTTTTTGTCAGACAATTTATTTTAGACCCCGAAAGTTCTATTTCACCAAGTGCTGTGTCAGCAGAGTGCTGTTTTCCACAGCTTTCTCTTCTGACACAAAGGACTAAATTTACAGCCTGTTCACACTTCATTAATCCACTGAAACCTACATAAAGTAATGCAGGAGCGACTGTATGGAGAGGCTTCGGCCTGCACCTCGGTCTCTGTCTTTCTCCATGGCGATGGCTTAAACTGGCACTGCAGACAGTGGTCTATTGTCTTGGACACAATATGTGCAGTCGTGCTCACACTGGCTCTGGCAGACGTCATTACAGCTTCCCCCCGATGAGCCCTGCATCCTGCCTGTACTGTTTGAGGTCCAGTATACAGTCATCTCACAATACTGTGTACTGGACTCACTGTGGATGAATGCACACAATATACAGCCATATTAATATTACATAACATCAGCCTAGTCTGTGTGTAAAAGTAGCTGACAACTAGATTAGCAGCTCAAACATCATTGCGTGGTGTACAGGAGCCCTTAGTCACTGTATGGTCGTTCTTTGAGTTGTGAACAGGCAAAAACCAGAGTAACAGTGATGTCTTTTGGCCCTAAGCTAGAACCGTAAAGATGAAGAGATTTTACACCAATGTGACAAAACTGTAAAACAGAATTTGAATTAAAAAAAAAACATATTGGGGAATGAAACGCCAGAGTTTACGCATGTGTCTCCTTCAGAGCCAAAATAAAGAAGTACAGGGCAAAGGCTGTATGCACTCCTGCTCAGAAAGAGCCCAGACCAAATTGTTTGTGTATTACATCGTACAAATATTCATCTTGCCACAATAACAAAAGCAAGACATTCTTCCACTTGGAGTGGGCGTGGGCTAATGTCTGGCCAGTGGCTCTGTCTTAAATGTCACAACGAAATTTGAGAAAAGGTTGATTGAAGCTGCTTTACAAACAGGAGCAGGAAGTTTTGAATGTCTGAAACATGTTAATAAAGTATTTTTGAAATACTACTTTGGTTTGGTTTTGGAGATGGTTTTAATACATTTACATCTCAATAACGGTTTACTCTTATTTATTACAACTGACTTCTATTCTATAAGTAAATCAGCATTTAACTTTCTTTTGGCATCCCCTTGGTATAATATTTAAAATGAGAATTAAAGAGACCTCAGACTTACAAGTAAAAAAACAACAAAACAAAATTGGTAGGTTTGAACATTAAAGTGACCTCGTGTGTTGTCATCTTAGATTTATTTAAATAATTTGATTTAAAATGAACCTTACAATTACTCCATTGATAAGAAAATGAATAAAATTGCTGTTTGGTAACTGTAATTAAGAAATACATTGAAAGTCTCATACATGGGCAGGCAACACTATGTACACTATGACATGTACATTTCAGTTATTTAACAACCAGTTAATACTTAAGCACAGATTGATTTAAAACTGTAAATTCAAGTAATTTGCTCCTTCGCAAAGTCAGGCGTGGTCCCTAACTGCTCCTTTTGGATTCTATTGATGATCAGATGACACAGAAGAATCCTTGCATATAAAGTGCACGTTTGTAAAGCACACTCGGTCCTATGCACAGACTGCTTCATCTGTTCTCCTAGTGCTGGAAAAGTGCACTTCTGAGCTGCTTGAGGAACTTTTCAGTCTCAAGATTTATTGTCACCATGTAATTGTGAGAAGTTGCTGGTGTTAGTGGTGCAGTTCCCTGAGACAACATAGTTGCTTTAAACACAAAACAGTTATGTCTATCATTGTCTTTGGTCAAGATTATCTAGTAAAATATACTTTGGTTATTCTCTCTTGTTTTGGACATTTGATATAGCAAAGTGTTCATTTAGGACAGTTTGATGGTGCTGAAATGAATTCCTCTGAACAGCTTTTGGGGCTCTCCTTTGGCTCACATGTCATTCCTCCACTCAGGGTCCAGCTGCTGCTGAATGACACTCTCTGCAGTCTCAACTGGTGTGAAAAGCAAAATTCAAGGTGGAGAATTTTAACATGTTCATATGAGGAAGGTTTTTATGAAAGAATTACCCTCAGTTTCATATGTTTTTACTCAGTGGCACAATTATTGTAATTAGCCTTTGTTTGCTACCTGTGGGCTCAATTGAGATGTAAAGTGCTTGAAGTCGAGCAAACACATCTACATCTTCCTCTGCCCGAGTGAATCCAGTGTAACCTCCTTCATCTCTGCAGTACTGGATGAAGCTGCAGGCGAACAGAGAAAGAGTGAACAAGAAAGTCAGCACAGATCACTCGTTCAAATTTAAAGCTGAGTTTAAAATTTAACGTTTGCTGAAAGCGGAAGTAGGAGTGTGTCACGTGCCGGGCCCAGGTGGAATCTGTTTCCAAAATTCTGGGGTTTCCCACCACAATCAGCAGGGCTTTAGCTCGAGTCACAGCCACATTAAATCTCTGGACAACAAAAGAACGTGTCACAATAATCTGTAAATGCAGGCTCTTCATTTTGTGTGTCTGTGTATGGGATTGCGTTATTTACCTTCTCGTTTTTGACAAAGCCCAGGTTGAACTTTTTGTCCATCTCTGTGTAATTGGGGCTGCTTCGAACTGTAGACACCAAAATCACTCTTCTCTCCTGGCCCTGGAACTCCTCCACTGAACCAACCTGACACACACACACAAATATGCATTTCTGACACACTTGCTACTCTGTGTTTTGAAGTCTTTTACTCTCCAACATTTAGTTACCTTAAGGTTTTCCATACTCATAAATTGAAATTCTTTTTCCAGACCAATTTTTTCCAGTGCCTTGCGGATTTTCTGCACCTGTGTGACACAAAGAAAAACATAACCACTAACCACACCTTTAAATCTGCATCTTATCCACGTGTGTTCATTTGTAGTTATAGCAAAGGTTTGTAACCACTACATAAAAAAAATTTAATCACACCTGCTTCCTGTAGGGGGCGATGATGCCTATGTCTCGGGGTGCAATCTTTGCCACGCCCTTCTTGCCTTGTGCCTGCAGCAGTTTCCGCACATAGTCCATCAGCACCTCCACTTCAGCTACATTGAAGAAAGAAGGACTGCTGGCCTCACGTTTGTCAATGCCAGTCACCCCATGGAAGATCACTGGGAAGTTCTGAAAGACATAAATTTTGAATTGGTGAAACTTTTAACTACCTCACTGCTCTGAGTAGTTGCAGCAAAGCTTTTGTTGCTTTGATTTCCAAAAGCAGTAGAAGAAGACTGGATGTGTAAATGAATTATGTGGAGATATCATCTGAATTTCAGGAGCGGGACCACTCCTCCTTCACGCCCCCTCCGGCCTCAGGCTATAAAAGCCCCCCTTCACCAATACCTGCTGTTCTCATTTTCATGCCCCCCCCCCCATTTTCCCTCTCTTCTCCTCTTTTCCTTTCATTCATTTCTCGTTAGTACCTGGGGATCTGCCCGGCCCGGGGCAAGTTACTTTGAAAAAGTAATTAATTATAGTTACTAGTTACTTCTTCAAAAAAAGTAACTGAGTTACAATATTCTAAAAGTAATTAATTACTTGAAAAGTAACTATTGCGTTACTTTAAAAAAAAATGTTTAACCCTCTGGGGTCCAGGGTATAATTGTCCATTTTTAACTACTTTTGATGTTTCCTCCACATCTCACCTTTAAAAACTATTTACTTGTTTGGTCTCATCCTTTTCAGCACAACCTCACGTGTCTGAATCTACAGTCATGTTTTCATTTTTTACAGACTGTATTAACACAATTGATCTAAAATCAGACAAAAAAAACTAAATCCGAGGAGAAAAGGTGATATTTTTTACTGTAACAACCACAAACATGTTTAATGAATCATATTTCATAATGTTAAATGCAAATATAAATGTCAATTTTAAAATCCTATGCACAAGTTTTGCAAACAACAAAGTTATTTGCATCCATTTACCTTTTACCTTGATTTTTTTTAAATAACCATTTCAAACTATTTACAGAACAATCAGCTGTTCTTCAATAAGATGCCACAAATTATTTGTGCCACTGCAAAAACATCATTTCTGTCCACTATAAAGGAAACATCACAGCCTGATACCTGCAGCTCTGACAGCAGCAGGTGTATCACTGCTGTTTCTACCTGGAGACAGCAGTCGCCTCATTGTTCTGACACACAACACAAAACTATCCACAACACACTAACTACACAAGACAGCACATTAACTACACACTCCAAACACGCTAAACGTCACAAATCTCTCACGTCTCAAAACTCGCTCGCTCTCTTTTTCTACTCCTAAAACTTCCCCTGTTAGGGAGGGGCATAAGAAGAGAGTGCTTGCTAGCGCTGTCCTTACGTGACGACACTATTGAGGAATAAACAGGCATATATCTTGTTTATCATGACTCTGGTTTTAAGTGGCCTATCAACACAATTTAAAAACTGGTATATGTCACCTTGTTGCTTTGTCTTTAAGTGGTCATGTGATTGGCTTACCATGACTACTTTATTCTTGCTCAGTCAAACAGCAGCACTCAGGTGTTGTGATTATCGTCCGCGGGAGCGCGCAGCTGCTTAAAGCTGCAGCGTCCAGATTACTTACAGCTGAATACAGCTTCAACCGTCTGTTTGTTGAAAAATAGTAACGGACCGCGTTTCCTTGTTAGTAACTGTAACGGCATTGTAACAATCCGGTTGTTCAGTCTGACGTCACTAGCCGTGTCTGGGCCTAAACTCCGCTGTAGGTCCATATATCAAACGATCACTGTGGCATTACTGAGAGTTGAAAAACTGTCTAAAGTCTTTCATCTTTAATAAAATGATCAGCGTTCTGCTCTACCAGGTGTAACAATTGAGTTTAACATCCAGGCATCCGTGAAAACGGAATTTATGACATTTAACGGAGTTAGAAGTTAGCAGGGAGTTAGCTCGCTAGCTTCTATCTAAATACAATATAGCATGTCCTGACTGCGGGGTTTTGGAAACAAATTAAAACGTACAGCTCTGCTATTACTTCCAGCATAAATGAAGACAGAAAACTAAACAGCAGTGACGTTTGTAGGGTTACTGAAGTTTGGCTAGCTGGTATATAATGATGTGCTACGTGACCGCTAGCGACACAGCTATGTTAGCATAATATAAACAAGCTAACTTTTTTTCCACTCGATAAAAGTTAACGTGAGTGTTCTCGGTGGTCAGGAACAAATGTAATCGCATGGCAGGATGCTGTAAAAGGACCAAACTTCAGCCAGGAGAACAACTGAGATAATCCATCCACAATACAAGGTTAGTCATTCATATACTGCTGCATGGGCTGGGCTGTAGCTACATCCTAAGGTTTTAAAAACTGAGCTTAAATAAATGATTAGCGGTAATAAAAGCCGAGGGAGGTCAACAGTGATCACTGACTGTTTTAGGAGCTTTTTGAGATTAAATAAAAGAAAATACAAAACATTAAACATGTTAACAACACAAAAGCCACATTAAACGCAGACTACTTTAGACCCGGAAGTAGGATTCGTCGCGTCATCACTGAACAACCGGATAGGAATAGTAATTAGTTAGATTACTTGTTACTGAAAAAAGTAACGCCGTTATTCCCATCACTGGTCGCCAGTCCCCTTCGAGGCCTTCCCCAAACCGCAGCACCAGTTCACACTTCCTCATCCCTCATCGCCCATCATTACAGAGGATGTGGTCCCAGCTAGTGAATTGTACATACACTGCACAGTGCACACTTGTTAAAAGAAGAATCACTACCTTTTTTGGTAGCTCTTCCCAGTTGCAGTAGAAGTTTCGTGCGTACTCATCTGCACAAGCCTGCAGCTCCCCGTCATAGAAAAGCTCATTGGGAATTTTGAGAATGGCAGGATGAGACCTGAAAGAAAAATGCACATTGTTGCAAATCAAGCAAATCAAGTTTTTGTCACCGAGCATCCTTAGACTCTCTTCTAGCACACCTGTAGTTACGCAGCAGCTTGGTAACAAAACGTTTGCTGAACACACCATCAGCGTTCTTCTGGTACACAGAGAAGTTATTCATCAGCCGCTCCAAGAGGGACACTCCTGTAGACAGCACAGAGTTTTTAAAACCAAATGTCAGTTTGCTACACACAGGGAAACAGTTCCGGGCAGTATCCATCCATTCATTCATCTTTTTTTTTTTTAACCACTTGTCCAAGCCAGGGCCATGGGGGGGGGGGCTGAAAGGCTATCCAGGGGTCGCCACAGTAGCTCATCTGCCTCCATCTCACTACATCCATGAATCTTCTTTGTGGCCTTCCTCTTTTCTTTTTGCCCGTTCAGTCCACATTCAACATCTTGTGTCCAGCATATCTACTTTCCCTCCTCTGCACATGTCCAAACCATCTCTGCTCAACCTAAGCTGTCCCTCTGATGTACTCATTTCTAATCCCGTTTATTCTGGTCACTCTCAAAGAAAATTTTAATATGTCAAGCTCAGCAAGCAAGAAGGAGATCAGAGCCAATCCTTGATGTAATCCCACACCCTTTACTCCACACCTCACCACTGTCTCGCTGTCCTCATGCACCACTCTCACATATTTCTCTGCCACTCTTGACTTCTTCATGCAGTACCACAGCTCCTTTGTTGGCACTCTATCATCTGCTTTCTTTAGATCCACAAAGACACAGTGCAACATCTTCTGACCTTTTCTGTACTTCTCCATCAACACACTCAAAACAAATGTCACATCTGGAATACTCTTTCTCAGCACCTTGTGGCCAATTCAGAATCCCCAAAAACACGCACGTCCTTGGACTGTGGGAGGAGGAAAAATACTATGTAGCCTTATTTCTCTGTATTACAGTAGATTTGTGCGCAAGGCAACATAAGTGTTCTTACGTCTGTACTTACCCATGCCGTATTTCAGAGCATAAGGAGATCTAAGAATGGGGCCAAGCTGCTTGGGGTCTCCAGCCAGAACAACCTGACCAGCCGTTGCATCAAGCAACCCTTTGGTCCCACAAAATAACAAAAATCAATCATCATATAAATCAAATTTAGTACAGCTCTAGAAAGGAAAACTCTTTGTTGTTTATACCTGCCAATGGTATTATACACTCAGTCTCCACAGCATGTCCAGCCTCATCAATAAACACATGAGTGAAATGTTCTGCTGGAATGTCACCTGAGACGAATCTGCACAGATCAACAAATCTTTACATGGCACAAAGTCATATTTGCCACGTTCATCTGTCATGTTTAATGTTGTGTTAATGTTATAGACAGTGTCATGCAGATATGACTGCAGTGTGAGTCATTCACTACCTTCCGGCAGTAAACAGGGTGGTGACCATGATCTTATACGTCATCAGCTCTTCTTTAGCAGGGAAAATGTAACACTCCCCAACCAGGTTAGAGCATTCCTGTAAAGTGCCATCGTATCATAAACCTCAGTGAGACTTAATACAATAGCATCAAGCACTAGAACGCACAACAACACTGTGGTTAAGAAATGAGTGAGTGAGTCCTCATTCAGTGTGTCATGCATGAACATTACAGTCATGAAGTGCATTTCACATATAGTAGATACTTAAATGTAAACTACTGAATGAAAGTTTGCTCTAATATCACAGGTGAATGAAAGGTAATGCAGAGTTAGTTTCTTGATAAACTGCATCTCCATTAAAAAAGAAAAACAAATCATTTTCATTAAATGAACTCCCAGCACTGACCATTAGTTCATCAGGAACAAGTTTTGGGTCCCAGCTGCTGGCATACATGCGATATACTTTACGCTTGTCCACATGCTCCAGAATCCTCTTGCAAAGCAGATCAGCAGCACTGTTGGTTGGAGTGCATGCCAGAATGTAGCAGTTAGCTTGTGTCTTCTCTATCTGCTTGATGGCCTCCACCACAGTCACTGTTTTTCCTGAATAGAACAGGAAACATAAAAACGGCATCAGCTGAGTTGCATTTTCAGACTTATGATAAGTTCCTTCTATAGCAGCTCAAAAGCAGAGGGTAGCAATCTTTGGGACCCAGTACCAGTTCCAGGTGGACCAAAAATCAGGTAGGGGGCAGGTTTGGATGAGCCAGCTACAATGTGTTGTACTGCCTGATATTGCTCTGGATTTTTCTCCAGCTGCCTATCAAACAGCCTGTTGATGGAAAAATAAATGGAAAAAAAGGAATAATTTTAGAGCTGAATCACATGCCTGAATCACTCCTGTCATTTCAGGATGATTTATACATTTTAAGTGTATACAGAGAACCAAAATTTCAGCCTCGGCTGAGTAGTGCAGCACTGATGATCATCCATTATTTATTTACATGTAGAGAAAAAGGATAACACATGCACTGTGTATTAAAAAAAGTATATGATCAGTCCACTAGAGTTTCTAACCTGAGATTGGGAAGGTCCTTTGGCTGAAAGGACATGTTGGGTTCAGCAGGAAACAACACGCTTTCCAGTCTATATGAAGAAGCCAGTTCTGCCGCTCTGTGCTGGAGACGCAGAGTCAGGCGGGTTATAGTGAACTCAACACTGAACTTCATACCTTCTACAAAGCGGCTGACCAACCTGTAAAGAAATTCACAAAACCTAAGATGCCACAAATATCACTTTACTAGAAATGTATTAATCTCCCTTGATTTGTACTTTTATAATGCTAAACAGTCATCATCTTACTGGGAGCTGAAACCCAGTTTAACACTGTCCAGGTGCACACTGTGGACGTAGCCACAGTACTTGACCCCTGGTTCTCCAACAGGATACACCAGCAGCTTATCTCCTCGGAGCACAGAGGGACGGTTCTCAGCCACACCAGGCACCTGGGAAAAGGGACAAGAGCTATCTGTCACAAGGATAACCGTGATGACACAAACATGAGCTGAATGTGTCCCACAAGCTGCCACAAGCAGTCAAGGTTGTGTAGAGGTCCTTGTCATTTTTAGGAACCGACATGAAAAACAAGCTTAACATATGAATGGGTCAGTGAAGAATGACCATATTTAGGTATGTAGTATGTTTTGTATGAGTTTGATATGGGTTTAAATGAATGACCTTCATAACTGAGGGGTATTTTTCCGTGTTAATTTTTATAACTCTTCATGAAATGAATGAAACCTTCAGTTATATGCTCACTAACAACTTGCTTATTTCTTTAATTTTTCAGGTGTTGTACTGTTCTTTCTCACCATATTACATATAGCACTAAGAGAGGCTGAGCTGTTAGTTGGTCTTATACATTTTTATAATTGAACTAATGGTAACAACTAAATGTGATCAGAATCATATATCTGACATATCTGATACATTTACCTCCAGAACAAGAAGCTTCTTGTTCGTTTTGTCTTTAGTCATGGTAGCATGTCCTCTGTCAGTGTTGGGGATGTTGTATCTCTTGATGTCCACCTCCATCTGAAGCTCCTCCAGATACAGCAGCACCTGGAACCTCTCTGTGTAGTTCTCCCAGTTCAAGGGACTCTCCAGTATGGCTCTTTGAGACACACCACATGAAAAACAGATGACATTGTATACTGCAAATCATATCACAGAAGCTGAGTTGAGATTAGAGGATCTCAGTAGATCACATCAATTTCTTAATTGCTGATCATTGCTGTTTGTCACCAAGATTACACAAAAACTACCAAGCTTGAATTTTATGAAAAATTGAGCCATATCACACACAAATTTAGGACAATCTCAGGAGAATGAGATGACGTGTTTTCCACAGTCGCCCTTTCTCACATATAGCAAACAGCAGTGTCTTTTAGAAGGATTGTCACTACTGGAAATACTGGATATGCAGGGAAACTAGACATCATGCCCACTTTCTAGTGGTAAAAGCACCTGCTCCTTTCCCACAATGTGGAAGACCAACTAACATCCCATCCAGCTGGGAAGGACATTCACATACATTTACGATCGATAACACACAGAAAAGTTGTGTAAAACTGCTTTGGTGGAAAGGTGTTCAAAAAAAAAGAAGACGACTAAATTAGTTTTAGTGCAGAATGGAATTGAAATAACATTGCCTTGGTGTATGTTCTTCCACTGCCCCTCTAGTTAATCTATGTTTTTGTCCTATTGTCTCAAAAGAGATCATTGTTAAATATCATAAAAGATGTCACCAGATTAGTGAAATCAGAAGACACTGACAACAAACTGATAACACTGCAATTTTTAAAACACTTTAACCTCATAAAAAACTAATGGAAAATAAACATGAGTGAGGCAAACTACCATTTAACATTTACCACAATCTCAAGGCTCTTTCTTACCTTTTAGCATTGAATGATGAGTACTTCAGTGATGTAAGGAGGTTACGGATGTATGATGGTACTCGATACTCTTTCAGCTTAACCACGTATTTTAGATGTATTAATGCCAGCCTTAAGGAGACAAATAAAGGTGTAGTATTATAAAAGAGACAGAAAATGTATTTTTGTACATTTACAGAGTACGTTTAACAGCTAAATAAAGCTTAGTACCCTTCAGGTGGCACCCCTTCCACAGTCATGCAATCAACCTCAGGAGTCCAGGCGGGGATGGAGCGAGGTTTGTAGGGGGCTGTAGGTGCTAGCTCCAGTCCCAAGGAAGTTACACACTCAGCCTCAATAAAGCGCACAATGTAAAATGCAGCAGAGGATGGCTGCAGGTCTGGTTTGAATTCAAAGGCGAGTGTAGCTGGATAGAAACCAACCAAGCTGAAGCGGAAGACAGCCTGGATTTTATAGCTGTCACCTGAAACCCGGATGTTGAGTGCATTAATGGTCAAATTCAACCTGTAATCTGTGAGTCAAATGTGAGTCAAACGAGCTAGCTTATCTGTGATGCTCGCGTCACCTGGTTTTAGTGTCAGGGGGTTCTGTTTGGTCACTTTCTGCTCGTCAACCAGCGACAAGCACTTGAGCCAGTGTAGAGGTGTGTAGTAGGTGAAATACACAGTTTCTGTTCCAGTGTTCTTCACATGCAGGGTTATCTCACTCTGTTAGCAAAACACATCATTTTGTAAAGTTTTTTCTTTGTTTGTTTGTAAGCACATGTATATATCGGGGAACATTGCAATCTGATGGCTTAAATACCTCAAAGGTCTCTTCCACACGTAAGTGAAGTTTTCCATTCTCAAACGAACGTTCGGATGTGATGCTGATCCCATTTTTGTCAGATATGAAGTGGGTTCTGTAGGTGGGAGAAGATCAGAGGCATTGATTCACTGTTTTACTGCAGGGGTTCAGGCCACTTCTTTCACGTTTGCCTTTCTTTTCTAGCTGCATGCAGAAGTAATACAGGCAGCAGAGGCGGATGCTCTGAGTGAGTGACAGAGGTTAATGGACTGAAGTAGCCACACTCGCACCTCCATGTTCTGCATACATGCCTGGCCTGTTTGCCACAGCACATTGTTGTGATATTTTGATACCACGGTTAGCATTTACAGGATATTGTTTTACACAGGAAAACTGTTACTCAATAAGGCCCATCTACTAGTTGTTTTTCTCTTTCTCTGTGACCCAAGAATTAATGTGTAAGACTCACAAGCTGGTACCCCAAGGTCGAAAACACCACAGAGACGAGACCACTTCCTTACTCCCATCCTCCCTTTTTCTTTATCTCCTGGAAAAGGCTCGTTAAAGGCTAGGTGGTTTGTTTCAGAATTCACTAATGAAAGAACTCTGTATTTTATGTCTAGGAGTGTATTTTGCTGGGATGATCATAAATTATAGCTGAACTGATAAACCACACAAGGGATACTTTGCTCAGAAGGCAGGAAGACGTTTCCTTATTTAGTCTGTACCGGTTTGAACTGGGAAAGCTGACACACGAACCTTTTTTTCTCTATATAAACTGCTGTGTACCAAATAAACCTTTGAGTTGATTCTGGGAAAGCAATCTGAACAGTCTCTGTATCACTTTGTTCTCCTAACTGCTCCCGATATCGTAACTAACCCAGCTGAACGGCATACCTGAGTGTTACTTTGAATAATTAGGAGTCTTATAAGGAAAGGACAAAACTCTGCTTATCGCTCACGCCACGGAGGAAACCCGGGACGGCAATTTCCTTCACACATGAGTTGTGTTTTCCCATGTTTCACATTTCATTTACTCATTAAACAAAAACATTCCTAATGGTTTGCCTTAAAAATAAAAAGCATGTTCACACTGTGAGTTGCATTGTGCCAGGTTACCTCTCTGACTTGAGTTTGTTCATCAGGAGACTGGCCGTTTTCCTCCGGTATCTTACTCCTGTCTCTGCCTCATCTGCAGAGGCTCCTGTCTGTCCCATCCCCGGACTGGCTGCTCCATTCTGGGCAGGCGTCGGTTTACGGTCTCTCTGCCACTGCCACTGGTCCACGTAAAGAGCTTTGACCTGTGTGGATCATCACTTCATGTCAGTTTTATTTTAGGATTTAGAAAAAGAAAAACCACTGTCACGTTTCTGGCTTTATTTATCTGAGCTTATAAAGTTGCAACCAAGAAAGAGAATGAGCGTCGTCTTAAGAAACTCTGAAGTATTTTCTTCAGACAACAGGATGTATTTTTGAGGAAGTGACAGCATCCTGTCCTTACGTGAACTCTGATTCCTTAACTCGCTTTGACTTCAAAATTTTAAACTGATTCCTGTGGACAGTTTAAGAATATTAAGTCCTATAAAATGTTGTCCTATAAAAAAAAAAGCTATTTTATTTTAACCATTGCTAACACAATTAATGATCCTCCTATTAACAAATACAAAAAAAGAAGAAGAAGAGCAAGCTGAACCAGTTTTGTTTTAGACAATAATAATACCTTAATGTCTTTTAGAACCTGTTTGGCTTTTTACTATGAGGTGAGGTCAAACATGCTGAAAACAAGGAAACAGTTGCCCTCTGTCAATAGCAAACTAGGGTAAGAATGTTTACTGTAAATATGAACTTTGCTTCCACTTGCACCTCCTCTAACACTGAAGTTAGAATACATGAGGTGTACAGTAGATGGCACATCATGATTTAAAACTCACAATACCAATTTCAAAAGCCCATTTCAATAAATTTCTCTGATGTAACATTTATGTTGCTAAAAGAACAGATTGCAGCTATACCTTTGTGCTGGGATAACCTTTATTAAGTACTCATGGCTCAAAGCACACTCCCTCCAAATAAATCATCACTTTGATTTCAACTGTTACACGTGTGTGAAGTTCATGATGGTCTCTTAGATGGTTTTAGTGCTATCCTGCTGATAAAATCCTTCCAAAGGCACGAAAACAGCTAAAAAGTGCTCAAAATGCTGAACGGATGGACGGACGGACAGACACAATAATACACAGAAAACCCCAACAATCAGACGACCCCTTGTGAGCAAGCAAGAGCCAAGCAACGGGGAGGGATATGAGATAAGATATGAACACTCATTTATATCAACATATAACAGGTTGAGAATAGCTTTACTCTTTGACCTCCTCTGTGATAACCAAGAAGTTTGCCTTTTTACATTAAAAAAAAATAAGCCTGCATAGCCCAGATTTAACTCTGTGGCATTCTCAGGTATGAAAATGGAAGGGCAGATAACTGTTTTATTGGTACGGTTATATTAAAATACAAAAGTTATTCTGGAAAAGTCACAGAAGGAAATTACCAAAATGATAAACACTGTCAGAGAAACTACGACTACTATCAATGACCTGTATTATGTCTGTAAAAACATCACAATTTGGAAAAAATTGTTTCATTTATTCATTTTATTGTCAAATGTTGAAAACATAAAACCTTGAAAACCAAATAAAAATATGTTCACTATTGTGCACTGGAGAAACAGGAAGTAACAGCTAACAATGAAGTCTTTGCTGATACCTAAGTGGTATATATGCCTCACAGTCACTGTAAAAACATTTGCATAATGTCAGCGGATTAGCTGTATCCTGACGCTTGATGTAAACACAATTATGGAATAGATATTCCAAATAAAGCCCTGTTCTTCTTTATACTGTATGTTAGGGAAAATGTTCTAAAACACTTCTTCAGTAAAGACTCAGAGAAGAGAAACACACAGAACTTCTTGCTAGCAAGGGTAGCCTCCAATCTAAGAGACTCCAGTGTGTGTGTGTGTGTGTGTGTGTGTGTGTGTGTGTGTGTGTGTGTGTGTGTGTGTGTGTTGATCAAAGGGTCATATAACATGAAAGCACAAAAGGTACATCCTTGGTCATAAAGAGGGTAGTCTCCCCCACCCTAGATGGCACGGTGAGGAAGTCCAGCAGTTAAAGCACTTAGACTAAAACAGACATAGCTACGTTAAAACAATAAAACAAGGTACGACCTCTCCCACGCTCCCAGGATGTGGGGGTGAACCAAGCCTGCTAAAAATCACACATCCTGTCACTACCAAATAACTACAAACAGCATCCTACCATAAGCAAACTTATATCACTAAAAGATTATACTGACTACTAAATACAATTTTCCATTGACACTGTAGCACTGACTCTAAGGGAACATCAGTGTGGCACGTGATCACCAACTCAACACCAGCACCGCACCTACCTCAATCCACGAGCTGCCATCTGGACTTTACCCAACAATGACTAAAGGCTAAGATTCATTTCATTGGGCTATAATCAGCCGCCAGTATTTTGTTTTTGTTTTTGTTTCATCAGATAAACATTATTTACCTGTATGATTAACTGATTTTAAATTTAAATGTTTCACTTGAAGTTGTATCACTGAGAGATTCTAAAAAAATATCAGACATGCCTTGTTATCTCAACTACAAGACTGAGTGATGTGCTTAAATAAAATGTGAAAATGTAAGTTTTATGGTAAAAAAATCAATCAATCAATCAATCATTGAAATCAGTAATTGTTAAGAAACACATGTACCGTTAGAGATTCTGGTATAACAGATAATGAAAGAGGAGTAGTGCATACCTTGGAGTTGAAACGAATAGTGTCTCTTCGTCTTGTTATTTTGTTGGACACTTTCAGGGCATACAGGACTGACCCAAAGTTTGGATCTTTGGCCTCTGGATTCCTGAAGTGTTTACAAAGAATATCATTGGTAACAAAGTAAGTTCACTTTTCAAGTGGCAGAAAATATCAAATGCAACATTTCTATTAACTCAACAAACATCAGCAAGAACACAAACTGTGCGCAGTCTGCCGCACAGTGTTGCTAACGAAAGGTCCAGCTGCTGTACTGCTGCTTTTTCAGGGAGAGAATTCTAACTTTAGTCAGAGATGGAGAAAATTGTAAGACAGACAGGAGACAAAAGGAAAAAGAGGGGTTATGTGTAAAGGGAAGGACTGCACAGTGATTTCTGATACAGATTTAAAGATTAATGTCGTCATTTTCAATCACATCTGTGTATGACCTGTAAAATTTATACCAATGCTGTTTGTTTAGGAAATGGAAAAAAGCCGAGATAGGTTGTGAAACATCTGCTGACATCTTGTTCAATTCATTTCTGTAAATCCACAAAGAGCAGCAGGTTAGCCGATCATAAAATTGTGAGTTATCATTCTTTTCCCCACTAAACGACAACAACTGATCTTAGGGCTTCCATACCAGCCGAATTCCACTTTAACCTCTGATTGTACTCAAGGCAAAGTCACCCTCCACAATGTAGACATCAGAAGAAAAATTTATATATATAAATTTGTTTGTTTTGCTGGTATCCTACATAACAGACTGATTTCAGTCTTATATTAATTTGGCACAAGGTTCAGTTGCACAAAAATTGGTGGTAGAATTCCCTCAAGGACCTACTTTTTTACGTTCTCACTTTGAGTACATTTCAGAGCCTGCACTTTTTGGCTTTTACTTCAAGAAGTCGATTCAGTACTTCAACTTTTACTGCAGTTTTTGGTTATGGATATTTTTATAAATAACAGTGATCAAGAACCCACCTCATCCGGAACTCATTGTTGTAAATGTCTCTCAGCTGAATCCTGTCTGTGATGGATACTCGATTAGTCTCCTTCAAAAACTCGAAGAACTCGAGTCCAATTTGGCAGCGGATAGATAACTTCACATTAACCATGATCAATAGTTGATATTATCAGAGTATATCCTAAATCGTCCGTGCCGATCGTCTAAATGCGGATGTAACGCATCAACGCACAGCTTGTGTTTATTTCATAAAGCAATACCCTAAGACTGGGCTTTAGCTTTCCATTCCTTGACCGCCCGCATGGGCGGAGCACCTCTATGCTATCTGCTGCGTACTGAAACAGTCATGCTCGGAGATTAAAAGCAGGCACACCCAGAGAGTCAGTCAGGCCGGAGAAATGAAACTTAACGCGCTGAGATGCAAAATCATCTGAGAGCATCTGCAAACAAAACATAACAGCGCAATAAAGCGATGCCATAGGACGAGGCAGTCTCTGCCACGTCACTATTAATTGCGTGACTGTTATCTCGCTCTAATATCTGTTGAAACCACGTACTGGTTGCAATGGCACGAGACAAGCTGAGTTACCTTCCTTGAACTTCTTTCCTTGAATCAAAATGGGTCAACACAACGCCCATAATTAAATTTGTCTTAATTTGTTTTTGTTTTATTATTGACTCAAAAATAGAAAAAGAAACATAATGAATGGTATGGCTGTAGCATGCATTGAGCTTTATGACTTAAAACACGACTTATACTCTGGCCCATCATCCCACTCCTAAAGTAGGATCAAGGACAGAAAGGAAGACAGATATATATTCGCTTAAAATGATATGCAAAACATTGCCATTAGGTGGTAATAACAAGCCGCCTGTTTATCAAAGCCATGGAAATTCAATAACAGCGACGAACATGCTCGCAAACAGGCCTCGACCTGTAATCTGACATATCGGGCATTTGCCCTGTGGCCCGACCCACTTGTGGCTGCGCACCGGCCCTACAAACACTGACAACACTGACAGCAGCCCATTGGGTTATTTTCTGTTCTGAAACGGGATTGTCCAATCAAGTCTCCTAACGCAACCGGCCCCTCCCCTGCCTCCCCTGCGCGCTCGTGCACGTTGTAGAACACATATAAGTGCGGAAGAAGCGGTCCCAGGAGATGAGAGACAAATAAAAACGACAAAATAAACGTGTTGTTATGTCTTTCGATGAAAACACAAATAAGCAGTTTGATGCCGTTAATGAGGTGTCTGAATGCATGTCAGTGCTAAAACAGGGCTCCTCTGCCTGAGTAAGAGTTCACTCTGAGTCTGACAAACTGAGTTGAAATGCTGAGCATGCGTCGAGTATTGTTTATAGTACGTTCAGTTAAGACTTTTTAAATTATACATGCATGACTTTTTTTTAAGTAAGGCCCTAAGTCGTCAAGGTTTCAGCCAGAGAAACCATGATTTTTTAGCTTTGACACCACAGTCTGTATGAGTCACATCACACACAGAACAAGATGTTCAGTGTTGCTTTTCACGAGTCTAAACAAAGAACCACATTCTGGTTGTATTCCTCAATCTCTGTTGTCAGCAGAAACCATTTATCTTACAGAAAAAACAGGATACTTAGACTCTTCCTCATTTTTTGACATAGCTTAATTTTACACTACATACACTTCACACAGAGATACTTATCTGCAAAAAAGAAGGAAACAAGTTGTGTGATTCAGTACACAGTTGTGTGGAATAAAAACTCTCATCAAGCCACTTCCTGTGTTAAGAGGACTGTTCTATATTGATTTGATTGTTTATGCCTATTTAGCTTGATAAATAGTGTTTTTAAGTGTTCATTGAGCATTAACACCTGTTAGCTCAGCCAATTAATAATCATTATTAATCATTACTCTGAAAAATAAAAGGTAAACCCTTTTTTACATTACATAATGCGTTTGAGTGTTTGAAAAAACTGAACCAGGTACAAAGCGAGTACCAACAGCCCTGTGACTCTTCTACTTCTGGTAATAGGGCAAAGAGAGACTTCTTGAAAAACAAAAAGAGGACACAAAGAAAGAGATAGAGCCCCTTAAAGGCCAAAGTGCAGCCTTTACACACCAGTGGAAACTTTAATCGACTGCAAATGAAATTAAAAGGGGAAACCTTGAAAATGAAACCTTGGACAAGATAAAGATAAAACAAGATAAAACAGAATACACAACCCTACTGACTCTGTGCGCTCTTTCCCCTCTCTGGTGTTGTGTAGGAGGCAGGCAGGTGTGTGAGGCGCAGAGAGAGCTCACACCTGTTGGCATTCAGCTAACTGTTTAAAAAGACTTGGAAGCTAACATTTTCTCTCTAATCTCTCCAGCAGGCAGCGCGTTGTTTGTTTAGTTTTGAGTTTCTTTTTTTAGTTTTAATTAATTAATTAATTAAATGTTCTTCAAAGCTTCTTGGGATGTGTGAGCTTCTGTTGGCAAAATCTGATAGAAACTGAGGTTCACACAAACGGGTTGTCTTTATGAGTTTCAGTAATCTCTGCAAAAGGGTCAAACAACAATGCAAACTGTATGACAGGAATCTGCATGCTTTGTGACCTTGTCTTTATAGAGACAAGTTTTCCATCTTCCATGGTCACACGATACAGCCAAAACATTGCTTATCAGAAGCAATGTCCTTGTGCATGGACATGTGGCATATTTGAAAGATTACATGGACACAGAATATAACAACAGGGTCAGCTTGACAACTTGTCTTAAAACCTTCCTTTTGTTTTGTCTTGGCTTTGAGGTGGTTCATGAGACAAGGAATAAGAGTTTTATTAAGCCACAAAGAAAAGTTCAAACAACTGATGGGTTCTCAATCAGAACCTGTCCCCTTGGGGCATGTGTTGGGCAAGAGCAGAGGTTTGCAGACTCACACTTTACACAGTCCTGTTGGGAAATGTAGGGCCCAGATGTGCCCAGTGGGGTTGCCCATGATGTGGGTTGACTGTGGACTGCCCACACTAAGCAAAGCAGAGAGGGGGCCACAATGGGGGCTCATGTAGGCCTGCAGTAAACTAACAATATGCCAACACTGTAGGTTTCGGGCACTATTTGGGCCCCACCTAACAGCACAGGGCCAGATGTGCCCCACATATCCAGTAATGGGGCCTATAGTGGGCTGCCCACCTAAGCCCGATGGTGCTGGGTCCATATGTGCCCTATGGTACATTACCATAACCAACTGGTTTGCAGTTCATAAAAAGAATCCAAAGAAAAGCTACTTTCAGCTGCTTCCTTCACATGGGGTCACCAGAGCAAGTAGCACCAAATCTTTGTTGTATCACATTTGATTCCTGCTAAAACAACCTCCAAAGGATTTGTGCATCCTCATAACCTCAAACTGGGAGTATTTTACGTATTAGATAAATATGTAAACCCTTTTTTATAAATACCCTTACCCCCAAAAAAAGAAACAAACTCAAGTCTTATCAAACAAGTCGGCATGTTTTAGAAAATGGAATAGGGCCTGATAACTTTAACTGAGGGTTTCAATCAGTCGCCTTTTCTGCGCCTTATATTTCTAAGAGTGTAAAAAAATATGTTCTATGTTATACGATTTTCACATTCCCCTGTGTGGTGCTTCCCTATTATATATACAAATATAATAAAAAAAAATGTAAAAAATACAACAAATTAAATAGAAACCGCAAACCCCAAAATGCACGAGATTAGGAATTAAAAAATATTTCATATGAATTCAAATGCAGAGCTTAAAGTGTTCTGCTTCTACTTATTCTTCTTCTGACTGCTACCTTTACAGCAGATGTCTCTGTCTCATGTAACAGAACAGGCCTCTACTATTAGACCTTTACTACATCAAGTCTTTTCTCCGTCTTCTTCTTTTTTTCTCCTGCCTGTCAGCTCCATATTCACCATGTTTATTATATCCACTATCCCTCCTCTGCGCATGTCACAATCAGCCTTGGCTTTCTAACTTCATCTCCACACAGCTCAACCTGACTCTCTCTGATATATTTCTAACCCTGCCCACCCTGCTCACACCAAATAAGTCTTAGTATCTTCCACTCTGCCACCTTCAGCTTCACCTCCTGTCTTTGTTAGTGTCACTCTCTCCGCACCATGCATCACAGCAGATCTTACTACCATCATGTGAATCTTCCCTTTCACTCTTGTTGCCATCCTTTTGTTACATATCAAGCCTGACACTAGTCTCCATCCTGCCTGCACTCTCTTCTTCACTCCCTTGTGCATTCTCCAGTGCTTTGAATAGTTGACCCCAGGTATTTAAACTCATCCATTCTTGATCTCTACACCTTGCGTCTTCACTGTGACAGTGTATGTGGTCTTGTTTCATTCCTCTTCTCTCCAAATCATTGCTCCACTTCTCCAGGCTCTTCTCCCTCCCCCTCCTGTTCTCAGTATAGCTCACAATGTTGTCAGCAAACATCAGTTTATTGAGACTTGCCTGACCTCAGGAGTCAACCCATCCATCACCATTACAAACAAGAAGAGGCACTGATCGTTCATGTAATACCACCCTGTTAGGAAAATATATTTTATGTTTTATTTGCTGTGTATTTTGTCTTATGCATTTAATAACGAGGCCACCTTTCAGTTATAAACTGTGCCAGAGGTCATTAGGTTCTTTACCCAGACTGAAACTATGCAGAGCAGGAAGCTTTGTGCAGAGTTGCAGAGAACATTGCCTGTTGTTATGTATTGGTTGTTTATTCTCAGCACATCAAAACTGAATCAGGACAACCCCCACCTCAAAGCCATTTATCATTCCCACTGCACGTATCACTACTGTCTCACTGTCCTCATACTTGTCCTGCACCACCCTCACATACAGAACCACAGCTACTCTCTTGGCACCATCCTCTGTTTTCCATAGATCTTTAAAGACACACTGCAACTCCACACATTGCATCTGTGGTGTTTTCTGTTAGCATGAAGCCAAACTGCTGCTCACTGATTGTCACTTCTCTTCTTAACGTACCTTCATCAACTCATTCCTATAACTTCATGGTATGGCTCAGCAGCTTTGTCCCTCTGTAGCTACTACAGCTCTGCACTTAACCTTTGCTATTAAAATCAGCACCAGTGCACTTCTAGATTTTTCAGCATTTTCATTCATTTTTATTCAATTTACATATGAACTTTACACAATAACTTACAATAAAACAGTTAAATTAGGTGAGCTATTGTCTGGTAGATGTGTCTATGTGATGTGATTTAAAAAAAAAAAAAAAAGCGATGACACCTAATTAGTCTTCAAAAAAAGACGACCAGTTAGCACTTTAGTTGTAGTGTTGCTGTGGGTTCACATGGTGGTGCAGTTTGCTCACCTAAAACAAAGCACATGTACTCAAGGGTCCCACAGAAACCCTGAGGTCAATGTGTGTCAGGCTTGAAGTGTGTTTGCTTTGGTCTTATACACACAGAAGTGCAGACCCACAATAAACTACTATTACCTTTTTGTTTTTTTTACTTTTTGCTGTGTTTAGGTTTAAAGTAATTAACTTAAGCAATTAAATAAGAATGACAATAGGATGCCCGCATGAGTGGTAGAAAATAGAAGAATACTTAGATTTCCATTTTTGACACCAAAACGTCAGATTTACATCAACATAAAATCCAAATAATCATAATAAATAAAGTAGATGTGTTAGAGGTGTTTGGCTGACACACGTGAACCTCGAAGGAGAGAGATGAGAACATTTGCACATTTGTGAAAAACAGCACAGAAAGTTCACAGAATACTCAGTGATATCATCTTTATTTAAGGCTCTTATCATGATTTAACCCATTAAATGCTGAAGCAACAGTTCAATAGTAACACCCCCCCCCCCCCCCCCTTTTTTTTTCTCTTGCTGTTTCTATAAATCAAATTTCCATTTGAACGTTTTTATTTTATTTTTAGTTTTAAAATTATTTTTTGTTGTTCACACAAATAATGAAATACATTTCTAATTTGTCTGTTTATCTAGATATTAATAGATTTAAGTCAAATTTATTTATAAAGAACATTTAAACAAAGCTTTCACTGACTACCTATATACACAAATGTGCATGTAATTATGTAAAACATGGACACGGAATTAAGAGGCCATCGGCAATAAGCAAATGAATAACAACTACAACAACCACCAGAGGACAGCAGGAGACAGAGTTACAGAGGTAACAGCAAACAGGAGATAAGTGGGATGGAAAGGACAGAGAATAAAGATGAGTTTTGAGCCTATAGTCTCAAAAGCAGAGATGAAGGGCACTCCTTTTGTGTTAAGCTGTAGCCAATTTCACAAACGTGGTGCAGCAGCTGCAAAGGTCTGTCACCGTTTCGTTTGAGGCCTGACCTTAGGACATGTAAGAGATTTATGCCAGTAAATCTGAGAGACCTGGGAGCTGAACATAAACAAACGACACTAGTGATATAAACTGGGGTCTGTCCATTACGAGCCTTAAAAGCAATCAGTAAACTCTTAAGCTGAAAATGGACAGGAAGTTGGGCCAGGACTAGAGTGTAGTACACATGTGTTTCATATATGTGGATCCCTTGTATTAGATTCATGTTTCAGTTGAGAAAGAATACCATAAAAAGATAAAGGTGAGTGGTATATTTACAGTAGACGAGGCCTTATAAGTAATAGATTTCATTCAAGAAATGGATTTTTTAAAAATTGATCCTGTTTGCTGTGTGGACAAAGTGTGTTTGTGTTTTTTGTTTGTGACTCTATCCAAAATACAAAGGATTTGTTTAAACCTCTTCACTGGGGCACTAAGTCTCAGCAATAAGTCTGAGGTACACCTTGGCTCTAAAGGGTATGTGAAGTCTGTCGAAAGGAAAGCTGTACCCCGAGAGATCGCACACACCAAATGATCCAGTGCAGAGATTTCTGGTACAAAGGGACCAATTCTGACAAAGAAGAGTTTGAAAAGACAAACACAAAATGAAGAACTGCAGAATGAGCATAAAGACAGGGAATAAAAATACAATCAACCAGAGGAGAATGTAGCAAAAATCTAATAAAGAAAATTAAATTTAATAAAGAAAAGAGAAACATTTGGTACAACTACAAATACCTGAAAGAAGAGAAGAAAAAATGGGAAACCATAAAAAAATTGGAGGGTGAGGAAGAGCAAAAAACAGAAAAAAGGGGGGAAAAGACTGATGAGAAATGTCTGAAAAGATATTTCATGACCTTCAGTGAGATATCATATGGTATATATCAGTATAGGCTGACTTGCTATTGGCTCTTCCTGTATAAATCAGCTGTTAAGTAAAAGACTTTTCTCTTTGTGCTTTGATATGAAAAACAAAACAAATATCAATGCTACTTGATGTTAGATAGTTGTGGAAGGCATTTTAGTACAGTAACCTGTCATGTTCAAGAAACCAGTTTGAAATGATTTGAGCTTTGTGACGTGGGTAGACTGTAATTATCAAAGGATAGACATCATCAGCAACAGTACTCAGGTAGCCTGTGACATTTTAACAATGCTCAGTTGACACAGGGAGGCTAAAGGTGTGCCAAGAACGTAGTTCTAATCTTATGTATCTATCCACTTCTGTTGTCCCGTTTTGGTGAGCCTGTGTGAACTATAGCCTTGATTTCCAGGAGTGGCAGCTGGTGTGGTCTTCTGCTGCTGTAGCTTCAAGATTCTACATGTTGCACATTCAGAGATGCTCTTCTGCATACCTTAGTTGTAAAGAGTGATTATTAAATTTACTGTTTCCATTCTATCACCTCGAAGCAGTCTGCCCGTTCTCTTCAGACCTCATTTTTACACAGAAAACTGCTGTTTATTGGATATATATTTTAGGACCATTATCTATAAACCCTAGAGATGGTTCTCTTGGGAAATCTCAATAGATCAGCAGTTTCTTAAATATTCTGACCAGACCTTCTGACATCAACAACCATGCCACAATCAAAGTCACTTAAAAATGACTTTTGTTCAGTTGATGCTCAGTTTAACTTCAGCAGGCTGTCCTGAGGATGTGTACTGGTCTTAAGCGACTTGGGGTCCTGCTTTGTGATTGGCTGATTAGGTTTTTCCATGATGAGTAGCTGAACATATGTACCTGATAAAGATGTAGGTGAGTGCATGCCAATATGATTGCACAAGTTAGCACTTAAGTTATTTGGCATTTCTATTTTATATGAATTTTCTAGCAATAATGCTATTATTAGCACCTTAGCTGTAACCTGGGTAAGCTATATAAATCTGACAATAGTTAGCTTGTACAGCTGGTAAAGTAACTAATAAAAACAGCTAGCTAAGCTACCACCTAGCTCAACCACAGGAGTTCAGATTATCAGTATTTTATATGTTGGTATTTTCTACAGCTGTGTAAAAAAAGCTAGCAATTAAACTGTGATACAAGACGAGCTAATGTTACAGAACATTAGCCAGGAGAAAAATGATTATAGAAAACACCTTTGGTGTAGTAGTCCACCATAAAGTCCCACATAAAACACTATACCGGTGCATGTAATGCAGGCTACTGTGCACCCCAGCTGGTAGGAAATGACTTTGATAAGGCAGAGCTCATAAGTTTCATACATTCAAACTTTGGCCACTTTGCTCTGTATAAGGGACACACTGTTGACTTTCTCTAATATTCAGCATCCATATTTCTGATAAATGTAAGTATACAGTTAAAACAAACTGTAGATTATTTATGTGCAGGGCAACCTGCCTGTGACAAATAAAGCTTTGATTGATTGATTGATTGATGTGTTTTTGATGTTTTGAAGTGTTTAAAGTTGTTGTATTAAGCTTGCATGTAGAGTATTTCTGCAGTGCTCAGTGATCATAGAATGAGGGTCTTGTAAAATGTCAAATTTAAATGTTTTGTTGTGGTATATTTATTGTATTTTTTAAGTTCAACGATTTTTTAAAGCTATTAGATTTCTTGCAGTGCTGTGCAAAAGTCTCAAGCCACCCCTCATTCCTTTATACTTCTATAGGAAAATTGGAAACCGATCCTGTGATTTATTTTGAAAGTGAATATTTGGTGTGACCACCTTTATTCTTTAATACAGCTTGAAGTAGACTTCAGGTATAGTTTATAGGTTTTTTGGAGAAGGACATTCAAAGCTGTTCTTTGGATACTGGCTGACTTTTATCATGTCTTCTGTCACGATGTTCATACTTTGCTTCAATAATTGTTTTTTCCATGCTCTTGGAAGACCAATCCATGACTGGGTGCATCCCACTGTGTTTTTCTATCTATGTGTACTTTTACTTCATTGGCAACATGTTTGGGATCATCGCCAACCATCAGACACACTTTATAGTGTCTGATGGTTGATTCATGCAATACTTTGACCTGTGAAAATCGTCAGGTCTGAAATGTCCGAAGGAAACCTGGAGAACTACTGCTCGAGACCACTATGGCAAATGGACTGGTATTTATATGGCATTTTAAAAAATGGAATTCAAAGCACTTTTTACTACAAGTTTCATTCAGGATATCACCCATGTGTTTGGTAGAATGAGGTGCTTTTGTATTAAAATAAATTACATTGAAGGCACAGAAAATATCACATGAATTGGAAATTGTTAAACCTGTCAAATCCATTTAGATGTCTCTTAAGGTCGGATGTTAAAACACAAGCAGATGGAGGATCTGATGATCAATGATTACTATTCTAGATTTAGCTTGTGGTTCTGTTTTTCAGGATTTTGAGCCTAAGGTAGCAGAACAAGAAGGGCTATTGATGAACCCTCACCACACAGACTATAATGTTATTCCCTACCCCAAGACGGGCTAAGAACAACTAAACTAAGAGCAAAACTCTGAAAGTTGGTGCATTTAGAAAAAAGCAGAACAGAGATGAACTGAGTTCAATAAACCTGAGCTTTACAGTATGCTCATTAGGGTTAGGTAAGCTTTTCTGGAAGATGTCGAGTTTGGTGGTTTATAAGAATTATTTGGTGTGTGTGTTTGTAAGTGTGTGCAAGCGTAGGAGGTGTCTACTGATGACACCAAAGGATTAGTGGAACAGGGGGGTCGGCTTTGTTTGACACAATCTTCTGAGCATCCCGACGTGTTTGTTTACTCTGATCAGTGTTTGTGTTGTGCACGCATCTGTCGTGTGTTTCTGTCAGCCTCCTATCCATCTACTTGACTACGTCTGTGACTGTGTTTGAAGCCAAATTCTGTAACAATGGCTCCGCCTTCCAGGCTGTCTTACTGTACCGTCTGACATCCATGTTCACCATCTTCCTGCCCGGTCAGCCGTGACCCCACATGAGCCAGACGCCCAGACAGCAGGACCTGTGCATGTTTCTGCTGTGCGTGTTGGAGGGAAACAGTGCCCCAGATAGCAGCGTGCATGTGTAAATGTTTATCAGTCGACATGTCAGCGCATTGTGTGTTTGTGTGCGTGTGTGTCAATGACCCAGAGAGACAGCAGGGCCAAGAAATGACTTAAATGGCCACAGCTGCATTTCCATGGCAACAGGGTGTTTTAATAGAGGAACATTATGGGCTAGAGCGCAGGGTAATGACCGCTTTGGCTGTCGGAATGCCTTGATCTTATCACCATGGCAAGAGGGGATGCTCCCACTTTCTGATGGTCTAATAGCCCCGGCTCTAATAGACAGGCAGACTGGGCCACTGGGGTCACCCGGAAACACAGACCTTCCCAAAACACTCACAAACCAGTAATGCTGCTTGACTTTGTCCGTCATTTGTTCTATATCTGGTTTAAGCGTCTACCTATTACAACGCTGTCTTCCTGAGAAATAGGCTGCATTTTGCAAGCGTATTTGTGATGGAAATGTAATCAAAAGGCGTTTCTTCCAGCAGACGAGAGGACGAAACAAGGGGATGGATGAGGAGAGAGCAGGAGATAAGAGCTTTGCTGAAAACCTGTTTGTAGAAGAATGTCCTGTCACTGTTTTGGCACACACACACACACAAACACACTCATACTTGCTAACCCTCCCGAATCTCACACAGCTCGGCCGAGTATATACACGGACAAATCCCATAAGTCCATTTGAATACCACGACGGTCGTCTTCTAATCTGTTTGTTTGAAGCTTGTGATGAATCTACAGTTTTTCAGCGGACCCAGCACAGGCCTAATATCCACACTTATTTGTTCATGTTAAGGGTTGAGTTATTTCTCCACACAATTGGTTGGATGCCAGCAATGGAGTGTGTGTGTGTGTGTGTGTGTGTGTGTGTGTGTGTGTGTGTGTGTGTGTGTGTGTGTGTGTGTGAGAGAGAGAGAGAGAGAGAGAATGTGGCTCTTTATCTCACTCAATGAGTGAGTGGAGGTTGGTTGTAAGGCCATCTGTCCCTCTCAGACACCTAATCTGTCTCTGTCACTGTGCGCACACACACTTAAATGCTTGTACCTACCTATACAAATGAAATATCCTCTGCAGTGATGCTGCCTTTATTAGATGCACCATCGCTGGACTATATGGTGCTACTCAGACCATAAATGACTATACAAACTAACACAAGTAAGCAGTTTTTCATTTGAATTTTGTTGTAATCAAATGAAAGTCTCTGTCCTTCATACTCTCAGACAGACGGTGCTCAGGGTGAGAGCTGTGCTTCTGCTGAAGTGTCCCATTGAGTTTGGTGAAGTGGACTTATCTCCTACCATCCCCTCTCGCATCACACTCACTACTGGATCCAGACAGGGCTGAGTGCCACACTGATCCTGCCCTCCTCACACCAGAGAGGCCTCTTTCTTCTGGGCTCGGTCCCACACTCAGACCCCCTCAACCTACCGCCGTCCTTACAGTTGTCGGAGTGCTGCATATCGCTAAAGGTAATGATCGTGTGTGTGTGTGAGGACTGGACAGTCGATGGTTGTGATAATGATGTCTGGAGATGCCAGATGATACTGTTTTTTTTCCTGACATGACAGTATACACACAGGGCCTGAGAGAGGCATGAAGGATCCTTGGTGCTATAGAAACCGGCCTTAGCAATCTATGCAGACTTTAGCAGATAACATTTATCAGACTATCTGAACATGGTCTGCTCTAAGATTCCCAACCAGGCCTCCAGTGCTTGCTTCTTGGGTAATTGCACACGTGGCATGCAGATTCCACTCATATTTGCAAAACAGGGTACATATCGCACCCACAACATTTATAATAGATTCATGGATTGATTCATTTACACCAATTTTGCATTTTGGATTTTCATATTAATCACATAATAGGATTTGGATGTGCTGTGTCTGTGATTTTATTGGCCCCTTTCTTCTTACATATTGAGAAAGAGAAAGGGAAAGAGATTCAGTCAGTTCTAAAACCATCATATCCTACAGAAAATATGTGGCTCAAACAGATTTGATAACATACAGTGAATGCCACAAAAATGCTCTTTATGCCATCCAGGATCCCTCTGATCTCTAATTTGTAAAATAAAATGTCAATCTTAAAAAAATAGAGGTCATATAAAGACTTGTAATGTACTTTCCTTTTAATCTTCCTCACTCTTGACTTGGTCTCCCTCTTTTCTTCCTGTCTAGCAGTTCCATCTTCAACATCCATGACTAATATACCCACTATCCCTGTTCTGCCCATATCCAAACCATCTCAGCTTTATCTTTCTCTCTTTGTCTCCAAACTGCTCAATCCTTTCCATTTGGGTCACTCCCAATAGAAATTTTAGCATTTTCAGCTCAGGCTCATGTCCTTTTGTTGGTGCCAATATCTCCAAAGTACGTGATTGAAGATCTCAGTACCTTCTGTCCTTGTGTCACAAATCCCCTCTGATACTTGTCTCCACTATTTCCACCCTGTCTGTCTCTCATTTTTACCTTTCTTGCGCTCTGTCCATTGACCCCAGGAAATGAAACTCATCCACCTTCACTTCCTCTGTTCTTTCCGTCTTCGCTCTCTCTCACCTGCTCCCTAATCTGACTACAGTTCATAATGTCATCTGCAAACATCACAGGATGCTCTTGCCTGACCTCATCTGTCACCATGTCAAACAAGGTGGGGCTCTGATCAGATCGCTGATGTAATCCCACCCCCACCTTGAACCCATCTGTCACTCCTACTGCATACATCACCCCTGTCTCTCTGTCCTCATACATGTCCTGCACATACTTCTGTCCCACTCCTGGCAGTACCACAGCTCCTCTTTTGGCTCCCTATTATATGCTTTCTCTAGATCCACAAAGACAGAGTGCGACTCCTCCTTACCTTCTTTGTACGTCTCCATAAACACTCTCAAAGCAAGCATCACATCTCCAGTGCTATTTCTCAGCATGAAGCCACACTGCTACACGCTGATCGTCTGATTCATCGTCACCTCTCTCCCTAACTACCAGTAAACTTTTCCTCCAGGAAAAGTTTCTCAGGCTTCCTCTCACTCAGAGATTGTGTTAAACAACCTGGTTATTTAACCTAAGCATGAAAAATATTCTTACAAACAGCAGTGCGGGAGGTCCTTGCTCACAGGACAGACAAAAATAGCTGTTTGAAATACTGCAACTGTCCACCTTCACTCACCCCCCACACGCACACAGACTACAGTATATACAAACACTAAACCTCACATGTCAAATTAAACAAAGAAGATAAAAATTACTAAATTTAATAACAAATGGTATTTAATCTCATGACTTAATTTGTGTAAATCTCCACATGTGAAAAGGCTAACCTGGTTATAGAAAGTTACACAGCCCAGACAAAACAGCCTGGTTCCATGTAACCAAAGCAAGTTGTGTGTGCACAGTTTAGACTAACATGATAGTGCTGTCGAAACATGAAAAAATATTTTATTATTTGGTTAAAAAAAAGATTGTTAGTAATGTAGTCTGCTGTCAAATGTTGCTTAAGAATATAAATAAGCTGAGACAGGTTGTCGAACTGAAGAAGATTTGATCCGTCCATACACTTACTGACCTCTTTATTAGGTACAGCTTCAGGGTGGACGGCCTTTTGGCTTCAGAACCGTCTCGATTCTTCTTTGCATAGATTCAACAGGGCGCTGATTTTGGTCCACATTGACATAACAGCATCAAGCAGTTGCTGCAAACTTGTCAGCTGGTCATCCATGATGCAAACTCCCATTTAACCTCATCTCAAAAGTGCTGTTTTGGACAGTCACCAGCTCTCAGTTCAATAACTCAGTGTCCTGAACTCACTGACATGTTCAACAAACCAGTGTGAGATTATTTGAGCTTCTATCCTGCTAGAAGGAGTCGTTAGAAGATAGGTACACTGTAGTCATATAGGGATAGACATAGTCAGGTAACATTACTCGGGTAGGCTTAAACAATGTTCAGGTGGTAATATGGGGCCAAATTGTGGCAAGAAAACATCCCCTTATGGAATATCCCCCATGTGGTCTAGCCCAGGATCGATGTGCTGTTCATTCAGAGATGCTCTTTTCCATACTTTGGAAGTGGTTATTTGAGTTACTCTTGCCTTTTAATCATTTGAAAGTAGTCCATTCACCTCTGACCTCTGGCATCAACAAAGACTTTTCACCCAGAGAACTGCTGCTCACTTTTTTTTGGACCTCTCTGTAAACCCTAGAGTCAGGTAGAGATGGATAGAGATGTGAAAATCCCAGTAGATCAGCATTTTGTGAAATACTCAGACCAGCACATCTAGCACCAACAACAATTCAAAGTCACTTAAATCACTTTTCTTCCTAATTTTGACAGTGAGTTTGAACTTTAGCTTGTCATCTTGACCATGTCTTCATGCCTAAATGTGCTAAGTTGCTGCCATGTGATTGGCTCATTAGATATTTGCATTAAAGACGGGTACCTAATGAAATCGGTATTAGCACTAACATCTGAAGCAGGAAGAGCTGCACCTACACCACACAACTGTTCTAACTTTGCTGCACAATATGCAGTTTTGCAGGTGTGTGGTGCTTTGTTAACTCCCCACCAGCGCTGGTTCTAACTTTTCAGTCTTTGCTTGCTGCACAGGTTATGCAAACAGTGTCTGGTAGTGTTTCCCACCACTGAATGCAATTTTTCCACTCGCAGTCTTAAAACAAGTTTTAATGTTAAGACTAGTAACTTTGAAGTGGCTGGTTGGTGAGGTTTTATGAGTTTTAAACTATGCCATGCAAGCTATTTTAAGCCATTAAACTAAACTCAGTTAGTCTAAGAGACTAACTGAGTTTAGAAAATGCATATTAATTATACGAGCTTTAAGCATTTTGTTTTTCATCCAGCTCACAGCAAATTAGCATACAGTAGCTCCCAAAACATCCCACTGGTTTGGTTTTGGGGTTTTTTGAATAATGCTCAGATCGTATGTTGGAGCATGTCATTATTCCGAATGGATGAACATGGTTTCATGCCATAAACGTTAGTGTTTTGTTTTTATGATACATACAGAATGTTACTTTTAGGAAATTGTTTTTATGTCATTTTCATCCACATCTGAATTTAAAGAAACTATGCCTTGAATTAAATTATGTCTTTGAAGTAACCTGGCATTCTTTTCATTAAATCCAGTTGTAAGAAGCATTTACTCTATGCATAGTTAATTTATCAGTTTTTATTTTAAAGCATGGCTGCATGCCTCACTTTCTTCCTTCTGGTTGATTGTCTGGCACTGTATTTATTTGTCAAAATGCATTAGGCAATTTGTTGATTGACTGGCACTATAGAGTAGGAAATGTTAAGGTCTCACTCTCCCTTTCTCTGTTGAAACGATAGTGGTATATTGCAGCAGCTGGATATTCACATGGGGGGTAATTATGCGTTCACATTCTCCCAAACATTTCAAAGGCAAAGCCCTCTCAACATCACCTTTCACTTATACTGTGCAGTGCCATCAGACTGCATGTCCTTGGTGCTGTTGTTGTATGCGTTTTGGCTCTCTGTGTGGTAAACAGCTGTTGGTGTGTGCTTTAGTGCCTGATAAACACATTAGACTGTTGTTTACTCTCCTCTAAACTATCCCAGTTCAAACACTTGATAGATTTGGATCTCTTAGCCAGTAATGAAGATGTGAGTGCGCTTTATCTTAGCATTGTACAAAATCACGCTACCCTCTCGTGTTTAACACGTGCATGCATAAAAGTCATGTGCAGTTAACATCTATGCCTCTATGTTGCCAGAATGGAAAACGTTTCTGATATGTCTCAAATAATTTTCCAGCTTGCAGCTTTCTTTACCGTAATATCGAGGCGTCCATCATGCAGATGCCATAAATTCAATTCTATGACCCAGTTTTAGTGTTTGCATATAGCACATGTGTTTGAATAGAGCATCTGGTGATTTAGTGAACTTGCATGCTGCTGCACAGGTTTTGCAACTGTGAAACATATATGGAGGATAAGACGAAATGTTCTTTTAGATAATTTATCAGTTGCATGTAACACTGTGGGCATGGGTCTGTGCATGAACAATGTATATACAACACATTCATAAGTTCCATGTGTTATGCATGATGTATACTAACTATAGTGCTGCTGGCTGCCCCTACACTCTCTGCACGAGAGGAACAGTTTTCCATTCTGAGATGGATCAAAACAATGTCAGTAGTTGGCTGTAGTTACTGGAGAGAGATGTAGACACAATGGAGTATTGCCAAAAGAAGGTGTGGTGTGCCCCTGGGTGCAATTTAAAATACCACCACTCTTTCAGGCACTGGGGCACCAGTCACAACACAAAGCTTCTATTTTCCACCTAAACCTTTATCTGCAATAATGCAGGTTGTTGCACTGCGTTATGATGTCATCTTTTCCACACTGCTTTAGTTTTGAGTTGTGTTTTTTTTTTAAATTTCCAAATAAACCACGAATGTTAATTTAGAACAACATTAAACTGATTCACTGTTTAGCAGTAAAACTACATCCTCTGATTTTCATTAATGTCAAATTATGAACAGTAACTTTAAAACCTCTCATCTGCTGCTGTGGTTCAGGATGAAATGCTAGATATATGAGATCAGGCTCCAGGTTTGGTCCGGCAGCATTAGGATTGAAGCTGGGTTAAGCTCGTGTGAAAGCTCTATTATACTTGATTGAATTATCTCCTTACACAGAGTGGGAGGCCAGAGCATAAACAAGTCACTCCGAACAGGCAGAGGGACAGATGAGTTTCCGTCAGTTGTTTTTGTTAGGCCAGCACTTTATTGTAAAACTGAAATGATATTGTTCCTGTGGCAGCTCTATGTAAATGTTTTGTGTGCAGTATTCCTCCATTTCATGCCGAGCGCTTGCTCTGTTTACCACTGTTTACTGAGCGATAGGGGCTACTGTACCGTGTCCTTGCTCCTGATCAACTGTCTCAATGTGGGTAGAAGGTGAAATCACGACAGGCGAAGCAGGGAGGCTTGCTGCTTCTGCAAATGGCTGTAGATGGAAAAGTAAAACAGACATGAAGCTAAAGATAATGTCAGGTTTCTGTAATTGTGTGTATGGACCGGCTTCTGTGCCAATGCAAATTTACAGAGCGTTTGGGGAAAGAACACTGGATAAATGTGCACCTCCGAACACAAACAACAGCCTCCCACATTCCACATGGAGAGTGTTTGTTTGTGCGGTCAGAGTTTGGGATCCGTCACATGGCTGAAACTGTGTGTGTCTTCAGTGGTTTGTGTTTTTGAAGGTGAGGACGATTGGAGACTGACAGAGGGATGTTGACTCCAGTGACTCGACACATCTACACCACTCTCAGCATCAACAAACACACAGTTGTGAACGTGTTTGAGTACAGGTATACACTCCAGTGGATGCTTTTACTTTCTTGCCTCTTAACATTGTTATTGAGATCTTTTAAAACAGAGGTGTCCAACGTAAGGCCCAGGGGCCAGAATGGGCCCAGCAAAAACTCCAATCTCACCCACATGGACATTCACATTACACCAAAGTGATTAAGTAACATATAATCAATTAAATGAGGCGGAAAGTCATGTTTTTCCACTTTTGGCTATATAAATTTGTTTTTCACAATTCCACAGTAAAATAAATAAATAAATAGGAATTTTTCTGTGAATTAACAGAAACTTTTTATAATCACAGGACAGTAATTTCAGTCCTACTAACAAATGTTTCTCAGCTCAACCACGACATTGCACGATAAAGCATTTCTTTATCATGTAGAAAAGCTGGGATTATTGAAATTTCACTTCTTTTTATGAAAATTAGAAATCCCAGAGATTAAATGTGCAGTTAAACTACTTTACCTCAACAAAAAAGGGACTTTTACTAAGATCAGATTGGACGGTTTGTAACACTGGTAACACTAGATATTGTTCCCACTTCCAGAAGTCTGAGGAACAAGGATAGCTTTGTGGCACATCACATGCTAATTAGAAGCCGTGATTGTGTGTGCGCTCCAGGATCTATCTGTCAATGCCACTCAGGTAGCCATGCTATCACTGTTAGTGTCAGCATCAGTGTGAGTCAGCTGGTATCACTCATTGGTATCTGTATCTGTGAGGCCTACACCCTGACCCTGTATCTCTCCCATTTCCCACACCTCTGTCTTGCTTGTGTATTGTCAGCCTAAACCCCAGATTTCCTGGTATGTTGGTGGAATTTCGGCTATTTTTCCAGGTCACTGTTGTTTGTGCCTTGCGAGGTGTGTCTGTAAATCCCCACACAGGGAGGGAGATAAACACACTCTCACTGTCACACACATATACAAACCTCGTCACATTGCAGCCCACACCTTGTACGGTGAAGAATTCACCGCGACTAACTCTCTAACTGTCTGACTCCGGCTCAGCACTGAGCTCTCGCCTGTGTATTCTTCAAGCCAACACTAAGCTTGACTTCTGGCCCAGCAGTCAGGAGTTAAATCACGAATATATTAGTGATGACAAATTGATGATGGACCAGGTCAAACAAGCTTTCTGCTCTGGAAAATTCCTTTAGGTCCACTGACATATGCTTGTATGCGTCAGTTGGAGCAAATTGCAAAAGCAAGGGAAATATTGCATCTACAACAGTATGTGTGAATGAAAAAGTTTAGAGGAAAGGTTTTTTTGCCAGAATTGATTTGGCAAGCCTCTCAGACCAGTGTGTTGACTATAGTTTTGGCGTTGCACTGCTGTACCACAATGCTTTGCAGTCACTCAGCTACATGAGCGGCTGAGCAAAGGCAGCAGTTAGTGAAAAACTGGACAATTTGGGGGTTGGAGGGCAGTTGCAGTGGATCTCAGCAGATAAATCTTTAATGTCATAATCCCTTTTTCCACTTAAAGCACACATCAATTCATACTCGTGCTTTTTTCCTCCCTTTCTGTCTTTACACTCCTCAGGCAGGTCTCAGGAGGTCACGTAAATATTAGTTTGAGCTCCCTAACAAATCTGCACCTCCTGCTGCTCCCAAAGGCCCTCCAATCCAACAGTGTTTCTGCAAAGCTACACCGTGTAATACCTAATGGCTGACACCCACCACATCAAATAGAGGCAGAGCAAAAGAATAAAAGATGAGTGAAGGAGTTGACAAGAGTGAGCAGCTCACTGCAGGCCAGATTTAAATCCAGCAAAGCAGGTGTTCTCCTGAATAGCTTTACCTCATTGCTGGCCAGCCTGAGGAGAGCTTAGCTACATGAGCAAGCTCTTAATGTTTAGGAGGTGTCAACAGGCAGCAAATCGCTGCTGGTCATTCACAGTGCCAGAGCTTTTCTGTTAATACGCCTAAACTTCATGACCCCCGACCTTACTAGACTCACGTTAAACCTGAAAACAGGTCCTTCTGGCCTTGAGGCGTAAACTCATCCCACTGCACACACACACAAACACTTGTATGTTGCGATGCATTGGTCATGATCGGTGAGTGACACAGTAGGAAGGACCGCCAACACGCTGAGGGTTTTACCAGACAGGTGATAGGGTAGTTCAGGGAGCAGTGATGGGGTGCTATACAAGCGTGCAGGTACGTACATGTGAATATGTGTGCAAAACAGATCGCATGGCCGACACCCAGACCACCCCCAAGGTGGATCTCCGGCTAGATTCCCACCAACAGGACGCCTGTATCGGAGGTGGTCGAGGGAGGGGGGAGGTGGATGGAGGGCGGTCAAAGAGATGTGCCACACGGGGCGGGTAATGATGATGAATTGTGAGGAGCATAGTTTGGCTCAGATTAGGATCTGCTGATAAACATGCCCGCCAGCTCTCTGGGTAACCTTATACATTTCTTTCTCTCCTAAATCTACCAGTTTAAGTCAGCGTCTTCCTCCCCACTGTCATTAAAATCTCTCTTCCAGTGTAAGCTTAAGTTCTGCCTATGTACCTAGCATGAGTGTTCACGGATTTATATGTAACCGGAGTTCATTCTCTATTCTCAGAGTTGTTGTCATTTGGCTCCCAGAGCTCAGACTGACACGCATTACAGCCGGGGCATAAGGTTTATCAATCTTTTTAACTGTCAGTACTGAGACACAGGAGGAGTTTAGAGAGCAAGACAGAGAAAATATAGAGCAAGTGTTTAAAATGAAAAAACACTCAAAAATTTAGAAAATGTGAAAAAAAAAACTGTAAAAAAAAAGCGAGAGAGAGAAAAATCCAAAGACACTTACAGCAGCATTTTTCATTATACCAGTTTGAACGCTCTCCGCTTTTTAAAGAGAAAATGCAGAAAATTCAGCTCCATCTGAGCAGCGCTTGTACCTTGTGACTTTACCACAAAGCTCCTCTCAAAGCAGTGATCCAAGTCAGGCTACTTGGCCTTACGGGATTAACGGATAACTTTGATTTACTACAGCCTAGATTTTATGTTACAGCTTTGGCCATTGTTTGTATTGATTTTGATAATAGCCCACTAAGTTAATTGCTGAGAACTGGAAACATGGCAAGCGCTGCTACAACAGGGGAAAAGGGGGGGCTTCTTTATTTGGAAGTCAGAACACGCTGGCACACCTGTAATGTCAGTAATCATGAAATAATTCCTCGCTGTACTGGAAAACCAACCACCTCCAAAAACTTTCCTCGAGATGAGCGGTGCAGTCTCTAAAATGTGACGGATCTTTGCAAAATTGTGTCCTACTTTTGGTTTGTTTACTTTGGCTATTCTGCATCTTACTGTTTGTGTTAGTTAAGCTACCCAATTAAAAAAATCCTAAATGCAGCAGTTAATTTAGTGAGTAATCCTAACCTACTGTGCCAGTAACCAAACAGGAAAGGATCTAAGCTGACCAAGAAAATGATGTATCCTTTAAACCCTCTGTGTTGTTTGATGCTTTATTTGTCCCCTCAGTTAGTACAGCCTCCCTCTTCTCTTCCTGCTGCCTGCCAGCAGCAAAGAGTAATGGTTTGCCTGTCATACTCTTGAACTGGAATGCTCCCAGCCTGGCATCCAGGACACAGATAGACTCTGCCACCAGACGCTGGCACTAGAATAGTCTCAGTGACTGGAATGGCTTGATAAAATTACCCTAAGGGACAATAAAGCTTATCTTATCTAATGATATTGGCCTCCCATGGCTATTAAAAGACCACTGTGGTCTCCAGACCACAGCCTGCAGATGCAGAGAGCCCAGAGATGATCTCTCCGGGCTGAGGAGAAGAACGGATGGTTTCTGAAACAGCTTCAGGTATTACAACCTTGCATCAAAAAATTGTAATAAGACAAATTTTAGCTGTGGTGAAGAAGCAGCAGTTCAAAGCTTTATCTGTCAGGTCTTTTTGTTCTTGTATGTGATATCCCGTACATCTTATCGGGAGTCTCTGGACTCTCTAATATAACTGAGACTGAACTGGACAGAGTCTGGGGAGCTGAGGGGGCTGAAGCAAAGAAGATTGCTGGAAAAGTATTCCCTTTGATAAGCCGGCCAAGAAGCCTTTGATTAAATGTGGTCCCAGCAGGAGCCCACACTAGGTCCTCTGTGGCACAACCATGTCCAATCACCAGCTATCAACAGCCCCGGGTAATTACAGCCATCTAGTCATTAGCCTGGGACCCACCTGGAATTCCACATAGCGCAGGGTGGGATAGGGCCAGCAGGGGTTGGGGTTTAAGCTGGGCCTTTAATCAAACACTTCCCTCCCCTTGACTGATATCACACACCCTCCCCAACCCACACAGAATCAGCCTTTGTACTGACATAGATTGTATTATTAGTGCTCCATTGTGTGTGTGTGTGTGTGTGTGTGTGTGTGTGTGTGTGTGTGTGTGTGTGTGTGTGTGTGTGTGTGTGTGTGTGTGTGGGCAATAACACGGCACGTTATGACAGCATGTAATGTTTACAGACTGGCTCTGCAGCCTCGATATGCTCATCTGAACAAAAAACCAGGATTCCAGTGTCAGACTAATGCACCATATATTTCATATGAACATCTGCTTAGATAAGGCAATATACACAATGTTATACAAGCAAGATGAAGAGCAAAGAAGTGAAATCTGTCTGATGTTATGGTTTGGTGTGACTGAACAGCCATCAAGGCCTCGGTTTTCTTCATCTTCTTCTCAGCAGCAAGCTGAAAACTGGAGCACACCAGATAATCACAGTAATGGGAGTGCTCTTCTCTCTCCTTTTGTCAGCCAATGTAGTGCAGCGTCTTCCTCGAAAGAGAAACCAAACAGCACTTTACAGCTTAAATAAATCGCTTTAAACAGCTTTTTTTCCTTCTTCTTCTGTTTTTTTGTTTTCGCAGTCGCATTCAAAGTTCCAATAACACAATGTCTGTGTCTCCGTCATCTGTTAGTCCTCTGTTTGGACTGCTTGGCCGCACACAGCCAAACTTACACTCAGATGTCCACTCAAATTGCACTTACCAAGTCCAACCTAGTATTCTTTTTTTCGTTTTCTTTTTTAGGTAAAAGTGTGTTTCCCCCAAAACGAAGCAACGTTATGTGAGTATATGATGTTGTTGTAATAATACTGGATATGTCTGAAGGCTCAGTTAATGTCAAAATTCGTCTTTAAAGCATCATGAAAGCAGCAAACCATTTCAACCCAACAACTGAGTCTTCAGTGAAAGCCTAACCCACCTGAACCCCAAAGGTGGTATCACTGTTCATCTGATCCCAGCAGTTCAGTCTCAGGGCCTTTCACAAACAGGGGCTAATGGGTATTAATTCATATTGACGGGTACTGAATTCTAGTGCTTTCACAGAGACGGGGAGAAAAGCCATGCATTGAGTCGAGGTTGCGGGAAAGGGGAAGGCGGAGATCCAGAGCACTTTTGGACAAACTTTCCCAGAATGCCGTGTTCCACAGGATATCCTGCACAGGGGAAAGGGGCGGGGTTGCTTTGCAGGGAGCGAAGGGGGCGTGTCCTCAGGTCTGGTCCAGCCATTCAGCTCGTTTGGGAGCCTTGCACGTGTGTATGTCTACAGCTTCCTCACAGTCCTTACACTCCACAGAGCAGCACCACTTGAACTTGCACTCGCACTTGGTGATTTGCTTGACTCTCGTGGTGTCGTAGCCACGCCCACAGCACATGACCTCACAGCCGTCTGTGCCGCGCGATGTCTTATTGCAGACCCGTCCGGCTGTGCCCAGGGAACCTGCAACAGAATGGCAAAACAGAATTTACTGGTCCCGTTTCACTTCTCTGCTACTTACTCAGCTCTAAACACAAGGCTGTCGTCAGATATCGATAGAGTCACGCTGATGATTTACAGGTCTCAACTTGTGCATAAAATACCATACACTAAAAGTGTTCTGAATTATTTAGATTGATCATAATGCAGTCATCCTTATCTACACTCTTTTTTGTCTTCCCCTCCTATTTTCATATCTGAAATTCATCTGGTCGCAACATGGCTGCATTTACGCATTGGCTCCTTTTGTTAGTAGCTGTCAGCAAAAGTAAAACCTAATTTCCTAAAAAGTTAAGACATTGTGTATGTTTTTTTAATGAATACATAATTTAGAGCTTATAAAATATATATATATATATATATAAAAGAATGTTGCAGGTTTTTGAGTAACATAGGCTGCTGTCCAAATTAAGTCTTTTTCAGGCAATGACTTGCTTATTTCAGGAAGACAACAGCAAACCACATCCTGCATGTATTACTGCAGCACGGCCCCACCAGGCTGCCTGCAGTGCAGAAAACATTCAGCGCATTATAAAATGATGCAAAGGAGGCCTTGATATCTAACAAGAATGGGAAAACATTTTAGATCTGCAGCAGTCTGCTTAGCTCCCAAACATTTACAGTGTTGCTAGAAGAAGAGGTGAAATAACACAGTGGTAAACATGACTCTTATCCAGGTTGTTTTTAAATATATTGCAAACATAAAATTAAACCTTTAGCATCTTGGTTTTTTTTTGGTTTTTTTAAAAAAAGAGACATTTCTCAAGCACACACAGTTTAGCACACCCAGCAGCCCTCTCGCCAGATACTTTCCATCAGGTGGCAAGACATAACGAGACCGAGACAACGGGGAAAAACATTAGGAAGAGCATGTAGCAGTTAGGTCACGTCTCCCGATGGCTGACCAATCACCTGCCAAAGCAAACTGTCTTTGGGAAGTATAAAGAGGATGAAAATTGTGCCATAGAAGGTATGAAGTGATTCTGGCACAAGGATAAACATGGAGGCAAGCAGGTAACGTCAGCCCTGCAGGAGCACACCTGGATCCAATGTGTTGAACATCTGATAAATATCTTTGTCTTGTTTTTCAAGCAACCAAAATCTTTATTAGAAACGTGGCTGCGCAACAAAGAGGCAGAGCTGCATGTCTGAATTATAAAACAAAAATGAAATACAATAAGATATGATCAGAAGATAGGTACTCTGGCTGCTAAAAACAGAAATATGTAAGTACAACAATTTACTTTTTTTAAAAATTCACCATCTTTAAGTACGTCCCATAAACACGTTTATCTTTGCCTTTGCAATCACTGTAATACAAATAATAATCTTTTTTTTAATTTCTGCAACAGAAGTCAGAGGTTTGATCAGTGCAACGTGTTGGCCAATAGTGAATGTATCGTAGCATTGCCGTTTCATATCGTCTGTGTCTTATGTGAAAGTCACCCCAAACGAGATTAGCGCTCATGTTTGGTGTGAGAAGCTCCCTGTTTGAACTGCTACCTATCACAACAAGCTGCCCGTAGAACAACAAACCCACACACACAACTATGCGGTGTTGGTAGAGTGGCCTATAGTTACACTGCCTTTCCCAAGCCACTGCTCCCTTTGAAGCCACCCTATGTGTGTGTATGGGTGTGTGTGTGCGGGTTAAATGGACAGTGGAGCGTGACAGACAGACAGGCTCTCACACTCTGAGGCCCACTTTGGCCTCCAGCTATGCTTAGTTCAGACAGACAGAGAGGGAGAGAGACTGTGACAGACAGAAATTAAATTAGCTGCTTGTGTCCCTAGGCTGTGGATTCCACTGGGAAGGTGAGAAAGAGGGGGAGGACAGATGAGGGGCAAAGGAAAAGGCAGACAAAGGGAGCAAGGGTGAGGGAGAACTGGGAAGAGCTTCTCGGTGATGCGGGCATTGATGTCAGTGCCCCAAAAACTGTCTGATAGTAATGCATCCATCAAAGAGCCAATCAGAAACGGACATAAATGATCAGGTGCATTGTGCAAAGGTTGATGAAGACATCCCCGGACCATGGGGTCATGTGTATATGTGTGTGTGCGTTGACAGAGACTGACAGAGGTCAGGTGGTCACGGCCGTCAACGGCTGTTTCCCCAGGGTACAAGGATATTAGCTTCCACAGACATCACACAGGCTGTGTTATCTGACTACCATTACACACACACACACACACGGACACACACAAACACACTAGTCATGCATGAGTATACACACAGTATACACATAACACCACTAAAACATAACACAGTCGGGGCAATCCATCAACATCCATGAGAAAATGCTTCCCCGTCTTTCAGTTCTGCCGTCTTACCTGCTGCTTTGTCCTGCAGGCAGTAATCCGGGGAGCTCTCAAAGTACACCAGGTCATTTTTGGTAGGCTTCCTGAAGTCCTTGTTAGCTACAGTGAGACCTGTCCCATCTTGATTCATCATCACCTCGATAGCCCCGTTGTATTTTCTCCTCAGGTAGTCACCCGTCTTCCTGAAGTCTGACATAGCATTCCAGCATGTCCGTAGCGTACAAGAGCCGCTCACTCCGTGACATTTACACTCCAGCTTCATGAAGCGCTTCACCGCCTAAGTGAAGGAGATTTTGCAAATTCTCAGAATGCAGCACCACTGCAGGATTTTTTCTTTTTCTTTTCTTTTATACAAATTATGACATATTTCCTCATTAAATGCACCTCTTACTACACCCAATGTCTTGTGGGTAGTTTTAGCTTTGTTAGCTCAGATTTTGAGTTAATTAGCTTGTTTTTTACTGAATTTCCCAACGTCACTGCCATCAGCAAATTACCATGGGGCTGGATGCCATTTCCAGAAAGAGATGTTCTACTGAATTTTGTAATGAATCCGATTCACATCGGATTAGAATTAAAGACAACACCGTTTTCATCTCTGCCTAGATGGTTTCTACGGTGGCCCTGAGAGGTCAACCACACTGCAATTTAAGAAAAAAACAGCAAAAACACACAAAACACAATGGAAGTGTTTTTGAGAGACATTAATGTGACGAAACAGCTGCAGAAGTGACAAAAACCAAAACATGTGAAGGATCGCACTGAGACAGAATGTTTGGAGTAGTGAGGGAGAAAAAGAAATGCAGGGTAACGTGTGTTTTATTCACTAGACTCTAATAAGACTGTGTGTAAATGTTATACAATTATTGATTTGTTGTTGTGCTCTTCCAGATTATATAAGATGTCAAAATCTTAATCTGGAACACCCCCACCAACCCTAAGTCCCAACAGTCCAAGTGAATGTAAACAGTACTAAAACTCTAAAACTTGCAACTGTTGTGTATTTGTGAGTTGCTAAATAAGCCATACACAGAGCACTGACCAGGCTCTATGCATGAAGGTGCTGCAGCCGTGCTTTTAAGTGGAAAAGAGCAAATATGCTGCATTGCTGGCTGTACATGACTGGTTCTATCCTGCTAATAACCAAAACAAATCCTGTTTTCACTTTTAAGACTTTATCATGGGGCGCTCGTGGCTCAAGAGTTGGGAGTTTGCCTTGTAATCGGAAGGTCGCCGGTTCGAGCCCCGGCTCGTTCAGTCTCGGTCGTTGTGTCCTTGGGCAAGACGCTTCACCTATCGCCTACTGGTGTTGGCCAGAAGGGCCGATGGCGCGATATGGCAGCCTCGCCTCTGTCAGTCTGCTCCAGGGCAGCTGTGGCTACAACTGTAGCTGCCTCCACCAGTGTGTGAATGTGTGTGTGCTTTGGGGTCCCTAGGGGGGACTAGTAAAAGCTCTATACAAATACAGGCCATTTACCATTAGCGCTGTAACGCGCTAACTCGGGAGTGAAGTCACTCCTGAATTCTGACATGCGAGTTCTGAGTTCCCTCTTTGCGTTGTTTTTGTGAGATTTTTTTTCCATTGTGTTTTATTGAACTTTAATATGTTTATTTGTGCTTTTGCAGCATTTTTCTATTTTGCTCCTGTTTTCTTAATCAGCAGTGTTTTTAACCTTTCAGGGCCACCATAGTTTTCACATGTAGATTCAGTAACAATGTAACTGTGAAAGCCACTGATGATTATCCAGTTCGCGAATATAAAACTGAAAGTGTCTGTTTGCTTTTAAATGTTGTTAAATGTACGCTTGAAACATCCACATCAGGGGTTCCTTATGTTCAGTGTGTCTCAATGCATAGCAGTCACACACTTACTGTTCTGCCACAGCGGTTGTTGTGTAGGTTCATGAGTGCCCGAGCATCTCGGACCGTTCTCTCTTTGGCATCTATGAAGGTTTTGGAAAATTTTATCCCGTAGTTGATGTTATCGCTACAGCCACCCCAATCAAATTCTCCTCTATCGTCTTTATCTCGTCCGCGTTTGTGTGGGTCGCAGTTGCACGTCCTCAGCTCCCCCTGGCTGCAGGCTCGAGTGAGCGCGTAGACTACTCCTGCTGAGGAGATGGCATAGACGAATGCTGCTTCACGGCTGCCTGAGAGTAAAAGCAGAAAAGCCAAATGAGAAACAGAGGTTAGATGGGGGTAGAGGTTAGAATAACATAATCCGTTTCTGAATACGGAAACTGCAGTTACTCATATCATGCCATGCAATAGATTCTCTGAGTTCCAAAGACTTTGCAGCCCACATGTTATCATGCATACACAAATATACATAATGCTATGACAGGGCCTAGGTATGAGGACACTGAAGGTGCAGCTGACAGGGCATATCAGGCTTGAAGTAGAGTATACACCAGCTCTGTTTAAATATTATCATGGAAATAATCCTAGCTGTGGGGCTCTCCTCTGCTCACATAAATTGTTTGAATACAGACACAGTGATACCCCATTAATCAGCACCAGGGTGATGTCATGACAGCATTATCTACCATTGCTCTGCTCATCTGTTCTTTTCTGGTCTCTTTCGTTCTTTAGAATATGACTCATCTTTTGTTTGGCCAAAGACACAGAGAGAATTAGATATAGTGTTTGGTCACAGTTGCTTTTTGCAGCACCTCCGGGAATGAACAATCCAAAAAACATGGCAGCAAGAGGCAAGAAGCTTCTTCATTTTTAGACAGTTTATCGACGGGATAAAAACCATTTTTATTTGGTGTCTCTGTGCTCAAAGTTCAAAGCAAACGGGAGAACCTGAAGTGAAACTGAAATGAGGTCGTTAATCTCTATTTTTAAAACTGGCTGCTAGTGAATTTCACAAGCAATAACTTGGCTATTTGGTCTGTCAGTTTGCCCAGGTCAGGATATTTAAACAGAAATTAGCCATGAAAGTCGATAAAGATAAAAGCCCTAATGATTTCACAATCTCGCCCTGAGAAAACAAGTGGCATTTAACAGAAATCCAAAAATCATTAGTTGGATGGACTCAGTGAGCATCATCTTAGAACATTCAGCTCCTGGAAGTATAAACCGTAATTGAGACATTTGCATTTTGATCCAACGCACTCAGGCTAGAAAAGCGCTCAGGTTTATTTCTCACGTTCGTGTTTGATTTGCACTTCATATCTTTAGCTGAACCACCGCGTGCGCCCTCCTTTTAAAGATGCTTGCATTTGTCTGATAACCTGGAAGAAGCTAGGATACAGTAATGCTGACTGCATTCATCAGAAGCGCTTTTGCATTTCAAGCTTTTAGCACCTAGCTGCATTAGTGAAGCGAGACCTTCTTCTCAAAATGTGTCAAAGGATTAAGTTTCACGAAATGAAAATACCAGCACTTTAGCTAACTAAGGGTGGGACACTTCACATTCACCCTGCTCCTGAAGAGTTTGTGCGATCCAACCTGCATGCTCTGTATTCACTGGAGTGTCCCATTTCGTCTGTGAGGAGATGGGGGCAGTGGGGGTGGGGCGGGGTTGTATGTGGGAGAGGGCTGGGGAGGGCACTGCTGGTCATCTTTCAAACCTGCGATGTTTGTCTGACAGTGAGAATATCTCTCTAAATATTTACATCTACATTACTGTTTATTCCTCTCCACCCCACACACACATGCAGCCTTTATCTCCATATCTGCTACTTTTTGTTCCATGCATCATCAGCCCCCACACATGCTTGGGATAGCAGTAGCAGGCCACGGAAAGTCAGTGATGTCAGAAACCGAGTTCGCGGAGACAAACATCTTTTCGTGCAACCTGCGCTCCGACACAACAGTGAGCAGCTGCTAATGGAGGATTTCCTTCTATGCAACAAAGTGAAACAAAAAGCATAATCCATGCATATAATTTGAAGGATTAGCATCACAGTGACACTCCTTGTACCTGTACCCATGCTACATTCAGAATGCAACAATAGTCATTTAGTGCTGAGAAAGCATTTGGGAAAGAAAATAATTATGAATAACGTATCATTTAATCTTCAATGCTAAATCACCAGGTGATTGTTCTCACTTGTAAAGGTCTTCAAGAGGATGAATTACACATCCGCTGCCTTAGAAAAATATGTATGGGACTGTGCCTGTGTGTATGCATGACTGTGCAGCAAAGTTGAAATTTCTGGCAGGGGCTGAAAAACCAAATGACGACAATTCCACGTCTTGATGTGTGTGTGTGTTTATTGATGAGGCATAAGCATTACAACAGTCCATTACTGACTGTAAACACGGCGTACTAGCATACGTAAAGTAGGAAAAGCAAGAGAGAACAAAGAGAAGTGAAAGAAAAGGAAGAAAAACTGAACGAGAAAGGTGAAAATGAGGATTCCCATAGTCACAGTCAGAGCTTGGCTTCACCCTCCATTCCCTCTGGCATCACATTTACTTTCCACACACACGCAGACTTACTCCTCAGCAGGACACGTCCAAAGACAGTGTGGTCACGGTCCAGTGTGCTGCAGTTCCATCGATGGTGTCTGAACTGGTGCTGGCACTCTCTGATCCACTCTTTGGTTCCCTCCCCAATTGCCTGCATGATGTCAGGGTGGCGTTGGCAAAGCTGCCGCTGCTTGTTCACCAGGCCGGGGATGTTGTCACAGATTACACGGGCACCGAGTGCGCCGATATACCTACGATAAACAAACAAACACATTTAGAGCTATTTCAAACTGAATCCACCATCCCCTGGCCATGCGTACTCAAAAATCAGCAGGCAAGAGCGATTGATTATATATTGTAACTGATTGCTAAACCCTGGTGCCCTTATGAGAACATGTAGGCACAAGTGGAAAAACGCACCTATAGGTGGTGAGCAGCAGTTCCAGTCCTCTGTAAGTCAGAGTTCACTACACTTAACAGTTTAAGGTTTGCGAGTAGGAGGGGAGTGGAAACCATTTACTCCGCTCTCCAAATAAATAAGCACTTAACCTCTCCCCACAAGACCTGTGTGTGTACGTGTGTTTAAATGTTTCCCAAAGACATAGTTGAAATCATGCTGTCACAAATCAGAGCAGGACGTCTGGGGCCTCCAATAACCCTGTCAAACTAAGAACCCATTTACTCACTTTATTCCTCTCTGTCCTCTGCCTGATTGCTCTCATCTTGCTCACTGTTCCCCTGCATGCCTCTTGCAGTCTCTCTCCCTCGCCATAATAAAACAGACTTTTACAATGTCCTATCAAGATAAATGGTGCATTGAGATTGCCCAGAATAAACTCTAATTGTGATAGGCCTCTCGGTGTGTGTGCGTGAGCGCGAGACCTCTTGCAGCTTCGTAGTCACAAGGCTTTGGCGGTTCAGTGAGGAGAGGCCAGGGAGCCTGTAGCTGTGTGGCCATGTTTTATGAGGCCGGGCAAGAGGATGGAGACTGGAGACTCTACACTCCCCAGAGAGGGATTAGAGGGGAGGGAAAAAAGAACAGAGTGCTCATCAAAGGAAAGTGCCAGAGCAGCAATTCACACTTAATTTTCTCTCTTCGCTCTCGCCCTCTTTCTGAGAGTAAGGAGGACTTGTGGATTTTATAGGATAGTAAATCATTATCCACAGGTCTAAAACAACTTGCTGCACTGTGGGTCACCAGAGGAAGACGACTGGGAGACATGGTGACACCGAGCTGGGCTCTGATTTTAAATGACACAGACAGAACTTGTAACTAATGCAAAAGAAAAAGAAAACAGACCAAGTAAATATGAAATTACTTTTCTTTTCTGTTACATATAAGGAACCCAAGTTAAACTTCTGATAGAGGCACGCACAAAGGATGAATGTCAGCAACACACACTCACATCTCTGTTTTATCGTCCCCTCCCAATTAATACAGCAAAGTCTTCATTTCGGATGAACATATACAGCAATTTTATTAAATCGAACATATTATTTTGCTCATTTCTGAAGTGGCTACAACAGCCCGTAACATTTTTGCTCCCACCCTAAGGTGGTACAGCTCCTGATCTGTCCATGTCACCACTCAGCAGCCATCCACCAAAAACAAACAAACAAATAAATCTATGAATAAATATAAGGAACAGTTAAAGGAAGCAGTATATCTCCTACACACTGAATCCCACCCAAAGTCAGTAATGCCAAGTCAAAGCCTCTACCCATAACTGCTTTCAATCTACACAAACTATTAGGCATTCCATCATCGCTACGCCTGCCCACACACAGACACTTCTCCTGTAAACACACTCACAGGCATGGACATTTTCACTTATGTTAGTGCGCAGGCACTGAGATATTTTTTAACCCGTTCGCCTACGCTCCGCGCGGCTGGTTTGGGTGGTGTTTTAGTGAAGTCATGTGTGTTTGTGAGTGGTACCTGGTGAATTAATGACTGCTGTGCCTCGTCCAATGCGGGCTCCAGCTGAGCCGAACACGCGCTCAGCCAACAGCGCCGACATAAATTACGTTTATCGCTCTATTATTATTCCAGCACACCGACACGAAGAAAAGGCATTTTAGAAGTTTGAATCTTACTCATGAACTCATACGATTTTCTTTTTCTTACTTTAACGTCCTGTCGTGCTCTTTGCTCATTTTCGAGTCAGTTGGAATTAAATTGGACGATGACAGAAAAGCGCATTAAGAGTTTTTCTTTACACTCACTACCTCGTAAAATCAGTCGTGAGCGCAATCTGTGGTGGCAGATATGCGACTATTACAACCCAGCACATTTAGATTCTGCATAAAATTTTCTAAACAAAAGAAGAAAAGAAAGGGAAAAAGAGAGTATTAAAATGTTGCCATCAGTTCCGATGAGAGAAGCACTGTCAGCTGTGCAGTGCGTCCGCGATAATAAATTAACTGATCCAAACCCTCATAACCGCCTTTTCTGTTCGCTGCTGGAAAATTAGCTGGAATGAAGGTTTTTGGGTTTTTTGTTTCTTTTTTGCTTTCGGAAAAAAAGCGATTAAAATAATCTTCATAAGTTACAGTTGATCTCGCTTTGGATCCCTGAACAGTTTTCTAGGGAAAGAAAATAGAGCTGAGTTAAAGCTTCAGTTTCGTTAGAATAATCCGTTATATTTTGTGGGCATTTGTATTATTTAAAATCGTTATGCTGAATTATCATTAGCGTAATAATGATGATGATGTAGTAAATAAATCAGTGTAGCAGGTAGGCCAGTATGTGTGATGGATGCAGACTCACCACCATGAGGAGTCCACCCGAGGCGTCACAAGCAGCAGCAACAACAGACACGCGCAATAAATCCTCGAACTGGCACCGGCGTTCTGGCATGAAGAAGATCGGGGTGAGAGTCTAGCTCCCGCCGGCGAACCACAGCGCTGAATCTGAGCTGCACGGAGACTGGGAATCCTGTTTAACCCCAACATGATTTTTCCTCACTTTTTTTTTTAGCCCAAATGTACCAAAAAAGACCACAAAAAAATCAAATCTCAGAAGAAACTCCAAACTTCACTTGATATTGTGAGGTGTGAGAGTAGCCGTGCAGCAGGGAGGCCTCATTATCCAATGTTTGGCTTCATGGAGCGCGGCTGTCAGCAAAGAGAGGAGCGCGTTGTCGGTGCCATGTGCGCACCAGACTCTCCACTGAGAGCTTCTGGATGCCAACTGGAGGTTTACCTGGAGAGGCGAGCAACAAGTGTCGGTAGTTAGTTCCCGCACAAACACTTATCCTTGTTTTCGTTTCGTTTGTTTGTTTTGTTTTTAACTTGGTTCAGGGGCAAAAGTAGGGTCCGAATCAGCGCTGGAGCCAAGTGTTTTCAGACGAGAGACTGCGGTTCTGTCGGCTGTGTGCTGGGTCGGATGCTAGCACCGGATCTCTCCTTTATTAGTGCACGGTGGACAGTGTCCGAGCTGAGAGAGAGGGGGGAGAGAGAGAAAGAGAGAGAGACATGAGGGAGGGTTCGCGCTGATAGCTCCTCTCGCTCATTGGGCAGAAGAAGGGGTTACAGAGTTTGACGAGGAAAGAGATATTAAAAAGGATGGAGAAAGGTGCGCGCGTGTGTGTGCGTACGTGTTGGGTGGAGGGGTGGTGATGATGCTGAGGTGGAGAGGGTCCTATTGTGCGCCGTTGATCCGTAACCACAGACAGAAACGATTATAACTAATGATTTGTTTTACAACCCTGTAAAATCAGATAATTCAATCCTAAAAATATTTTACTTTTTATTAAAGGAGTTTTCGATTTTAAAGACTATTTTTTTAAATGTTTTTCTATATATCTTTTAAAAAAACACACATATTGTGTGCCAGTCATTAATAATTTTAGTGACCCAGTATTGTGCTGTTTCTTCTGTATCCTGTTGCTTATTATGCTGTTCCTGCCCTTTTCAAAAACTTCATTTTGAAAGATCGATCATAAAAGAGACTAAAATAAACCTCCAGCCCAGAAAAACGTTTATCAGATATTGTTATAAATTACAATGATTTGTAGGCTGATAAATAAATAAAGTAGTTCAGTGAGAGAAGTCATTATACATATTATTATATTACGCCTAAATATTTATGAAATCTGCTCCACTTAAAGCCGAGCAGAAGGAGAAAAACAGGGAATGTGCGATTAGAAGAACAGAGCCAAATCGTCCAGTGGAACAGCACTACGGCTTAAATACGAACCACATGTGTAAGTCAGAGAGTGCTGAGGCAGCGCTGGATACACACACACACACACACACACACACACACACACACACACACACACACACACACACACACTGTGTCTGGAGTTTACCACTCTCACCTTCATCCCCATGTTTGTTTGTGCGTTCGTGTTGTCTTCAGGTTTTGGCCGTTGTCCTGTCATCCTCTCAAATCACTCCTGACAGATAAAAAGACCTCGGAAGCATCCAGAGATCTTTCACAAGCTCAAGAACCACTTCTTGACTTTTTGACATGCACAAATTCAGTTTTCATCAGCCGGAGCTGAACATTTGTAGGCCTCTGACGTTGGAAAATAGGAATACCGCAGTTGCTTCAGCTGACCCCATTAATTCTAGCAAACGCGTAAACAAATCGGGAAAAATCCCTGTCGGAATTGAAACTATTAGAATTAGCAATAGCTGCTGCAAAGTGTTACTTCTTCAAAAGCTTGAGAAAACAGTTCCCCGTGTTTATGCCAAAGCTGGTGTTAAAGCTAAGCTACTTTTGTAGACATTTGTATTTCTGCTTAGAGCTGGCCAGACAGGCAGCTACTGTCTTTGTTTTCAGAGAGAAGCACATGCACGACCAGACAGAGCAGAGTGGGTACAGGTTTGCGAGAGGCCGCGAGGTGAGGCAAAGAAGCTAAGCTCTGGAGAATATTTGTGCACTGCAGTTTAGCTCACAATTTTCTGCAAAATCAAAAGGTATTAGGGAAGCACAAACATGGCTGAGTTATGCTTTCCCTCCTGGGGCTGGAGCTGGAACAGACTTTCTCCCTCTCTTTCCCTCTCCCAGCCTGTGAACTTGACCCCAGCTTTCTCTTCATAAACAATAACAGAGTCAAGTGCCTCCTTGTCAGTTGGAAGAAAAGTTTGCCCTGATGTACGGGGTCCAATCTGGCAACCATCTCCTCAGAAGAGAAGTACTGAAGGGGGGTTGCTTTGTTTAAACGCTGAGGTGAAAGGGGGATAAAGGTGAGATTTACAGAGGCTGAAGGTTAGGACTAATCTAGTTAAATTATATTTCGATAAATTGTAATTGCTTGGGATTAATTTCTGATGGAAAAGTTGCTGCTGGAAAAGGGACTGGCTCGAATGGGAGACCTAGAGGCATGCAGTGAAGGTGGAAGAGGTATGTTGTTGGATGCCACCAGCCAGGCAGCCCAGGGATGAGCTCAGTGTGTATTCCCATCCCCTGGCAGGCTGCAGGAGGGAGAACAGCCTGTCGTCAGGCTTGGCAGATTCCCATTCTGATGGGACAGGTGGAAGAGAGACAAAGACGTACGGAAAAGCTGAGACATCTTCCAGACTGATACCAAGAACTCCATTCGAAACAGTGAAGTGACTCATTTGCTACAAGTCCAATTTTTTAATCATCTTGTCTAGATAAGTTTTTTGATTAGACATCTTTGTTGTCTGCGCGTTACACACGTGTTACAGTATTTGGAATGAATCCGTTTTGTGATTTTCAGGGTTTGGTTGGGTTTAGGCACAAAAGCAGCCTAATCAAGTGTTGTTAAAGAGCATAGTTTGAATTTGATTTTGAAGACATCTGATTTGGGTTAAAATGACGTCTTCACTAAGGTTTGGAGGCCGTTATCTTCATGGCTACAGTAATAAATACTTGGATAAAGTTAGGGATTAACCATCGTCATGTTGACTGTTAAATTGAAATGAGGAACAAGCAGCAGTCTTCTCTGTTTGTTGATCCATTCACGCACGCCAGCCTCTTCTCCACACAAGAACGTCACCTCACTTCCTCCTTTGCTCCCAGTAAAATTTGTACAGACGCATAACGGCACTCGCTGATGCATTTAAAGACAATTTCCTTGTTTGCCTTCTCATAAAGCACTTTGAATACGTTATAACCTGGTTTCCCATCCAGAGAGCATCGTCCATGCTTCACGGAAAAGAGTTAGAAAAGAATATCCATGACCTTTGGGGATCTCAACATGTACTTCTGTTGTTTCATTTATTACAGACAATTGAACTGTGAACTACACAGTGATCCTCTTTCCTCTTCTAGCATAGCTTTTGAACAATCACCATCTCACGCAACTTGCTATTGGATCCTGTCAACGGGACATCGTAGCCTCTCCATTGGCTGAGTTGTCGCTCTATAGGCTGAGTTTTATTCAAATGGACCATATTGTTCAGCTCAGAGTGCATGAAGCTTCTGTTTATAATCATAATACTGATCATTTTAGATTATTTTACTGGAACTTGTTTTAATTTCTTGTAAAGTAAAGTAATGTAAAGTAGGCATGGTGATAAGATGAACTAGCCTAGTTACCTGAGTAAACAACAATCATCCTGAAATCCTTTAGCATTATGTATAGATCTAATGAAAGGTCAGAATACTACCCACACTCTAAAAATATACAGTCCTAAAGGGACGGACAAATCACAAAGTGTGTGTGCACGTTGGCACACATGCATGCAAGCCACCCGGAGAACTAGATCTGAGTCTTGTAAATTTAGATCTGTGGACAAAGATGAAGTACCTTGAACAAACACAGCTTCACTGGAACTCCAGAAGCTTCTGAAATGTCTGGCCAGCGCTCAAAGAAGGTGTCAGAACTTATTTTGAACCACTTCACCCCTTGGTGCAAACTGTGCAATATTAGACATGTCCATTGAGAGAAAAATTGTGTTTGCACGGGTGTAAAAACTTTGCATGCACGCACATATCCGTAACTGCTACTCTGTGCACCCTCGTGTTACATCATGGTTGGCCCCTAAGCTCTGCATACTTGTATACTTGTGAGCTTTTCCTTCTTTATCCTCAGGACAGCCTGTCATTAATAGATTTTATAGCTGCCATGAACACTCGTAAGTGTCCATAGATGTGCTTGTGATAACTCTATAATAGAACGTTTGCTGGGTCGCTGGAGGATGCCGTCATGCTAAACAGGTCCGAAGCATGCACTCACATAAACATGTACAGAAAAGAGAGCAGGTGACACAGATGACATCAAAGAGATGCCCAGGTCTGCATGGCCTCTTTGATGTTTAATACATCTCAGGCCCTTCTTTGGAAAAAACAGGTATGCCCCGGGCAATGCAAAGACTGATACGCACAGAAAAACACACAGCGATCAACTTGCTGCCTAGATACCGCGTTTCTATTCGCAACGTTTACTTTTTAAAGAGTCAGATGTTTGAAAATGATCTCATTTGAAATTTACCTTAATAAATGTTGGCCAGCTTTACAGCACACACAGAGTCCTTGTTCCATCTGAGTGACTCTGACTTTGTGCTGAGTAGTTTCCTGTTTTAGTGAGAAACCGTCTGCGTGACGTACGCTGCAGGTCATAGGCAGCTGGTCACATGGTGGCTGGCTGAGGTAGCACAATGAAGAGTGAATCAGTGAATTGAACACTTGTGCAGTGGATATTGTTACTGAAAGAAGAATGTAGCAGTTTGTGATTTTCATTTATTATTTTGAAGTTTAAGAAATCTGCCATTCTGGGTCCAAAAAAAGGAAAACCCAGGTACGTTGTAATAAGGCTTTTGCATAGTTGTGTACGGGTAGATGATTGTAGGGATATGCAGATGACAGCTAAATTATCAGTTTTTCATAAGCATTTCATATAAGCTTGATTAATTAATAAAACATGGTTTCTGCAATAACACTTTCTGAATATTCCCTTTTTTCTAATACATCTATTAGTGGAATCATGACAACTGATATTGATGATAACTATTACTTCACCCTAGACTATCAGTAAAGCATTCATGATAATATAGTTTTAAAAACCTGCTTGCTTTCATGTCTGTTCCCCTGTTCGTGTCCATCCTCTCATTATGCTGTGTATTTAAGTTTTCCTCTGTTGTCATCTCGTCGTCATTGCCTCCTCGATTGTGCCCTGTTTGCTCTGTTATGTCATCAGTTCTAGTTTTCAGTTTAGGTGGCTTTTCTTGTCATTTTTTATTTTATTTCCTGAGCTATAAAGCTCAAGTTCTGTTAAGCCTCTCTGTCAAGTCCTTTTGGGACTACACCGTCTCAAGACAGTATTCAGCAGCAACAGGTGGATATACGGTGGCCCAGAGAGGCCAAACAGACTGCAACTTAAGGAAACACCAGGAATAAGAAAAACGCTGCAAAAGCACACAAAACACAACGGAAATAGGGAAAAACAGATTTCCAAAAGCACAAGGGAAGTGTTTCTGGTGTTTCCGTTGTCGTTTCTCCTATTTCCATTGTGTTTTGTGTGCAGCGTTTTTCTTATTGCACTGCCTTTGATATAACCAATGTTGGGAAATTTTGCATGATTTGTCTGAATGGGTGATTGTAGATTGAAGTGTATATCACTCCTAGTTCTGGCTAAGACTGAAAGAAAGAGCCATTCACTGGTTAATAGGTGTCTAAGATGACTATTTCTCTCATACTTTGGTATAAAGTGAAAATACAGATTAAATGAGAGCTGTATTAGACCTACAGCAAATTCACAAGTTGAAAAGAATCATGACTGAAAGTGACATTTAATATCATTCTGCCATTTAATTTAAGAACTTCATGAAATAACGATACTCTGCCTTTACAAACACTGGGGAAAGATTTGTTCTAAAGAGCTGGATTTGAGCGTGGTAGTGGAATACCACGTAATACAAGTCTAGAAATTCCATGATCAGCTGTAAGTGGTCTTATTGGAGAATAGAAACAGTTATTAACCACAGCAGCTCAGCTGCAGAGCAGACTGTATACATTTCCAAACCTCCTGTGGCATCAACATCAGCACAAAAACTGTGCACAGGGAGCTTCATGGCATGAGTTTCATTACTCGTCTCTGTCATATTTAAAGCTGTTGCTTCGTCTGAGAAAAGGGGGAAAAACCTGAATGGAGGTTTAATAATCATGTGCATATTTCTGCCTTGATTACTGTATATAACAAGTAACTCTGATCTGGATTAGGTTCACTAAGCCTCCCTGGTGTTTTAGTCTCATAAGTCTTACCTTAAAAACTCCTTCTACACGTAGAAAGCTATAAGCTGAGGGGAGTTGGTGTGTGCTACATCAGTTGTGCTTTTCGAGGTCATTCCAGCAGATTCCATGATGAATTAAGAGCCGTTCATTCTGCTCAGACCAGTTTAAAAAAATGGATCCTAGAGAGTTTAATCCCCCAACTCACACCACAGTACATACAGGAATCAATGTTCTTAATAGAGCATGAATGTGTACATAATCCATGCATGTAATATGTAGTATTTCAAAATATTTGAATATGTACATGCAAGCTAGCGTTTTCCTCTTCTCCTTTCAGTTGTTCTTGACGGTGAGGTATTTTTATACTCATGTTGAAAAAAGTCACAATATGAATGTTCTGGACATTCGTTTCTTTAAAATTGATAATTAAACAGAATAAAACACATGAATGTGTTCCCTTCTCTGGATTTAACTCCTTAATGAGCTCTTTGTGACCTGTGATGGAGTCTCTGTGAATTTTCTGTGATCCATCAAAATGTGTGATTGGTTTTCATTTTTGTGTTGAAGGTTGTACAGGTTGCCTGGTATTTTAGGTTGAATTCTTGAGTGGAGGCCATCATGGCCCTTTGGCACACGGATATGTGGCGAGGGCTCTGAGTTGTAGGAGAGGTCCCTCCACGCCCTGAGTGATGAGAGCAGGGTTTAACCGGCTGCAGGTGTGCTCAAGACAGGCGGGTTGGGCCTTTGAAGTGGAAGCCAACTGGGACCCCAGCCCATCTCTGACCAGCAGCCAGAACAGACACATTCGCTTTCAATTAACACTCTCCCTTCTTTCCCAATCCCTGCTTTTTATGCTTTGTGCACATTTTTTTGTGCTAATATATGTTCAATAAAAAAGAGCATGAAAGTTGTGGTGGGGTCGTGTTCATGATTCAAGTAAATACTTATTCCTACTGAGCTGACGAAGGCAGTAATCTGCCTATGTGCATTCAGCTCTTGCTTCACCTCGTGAAGCTCAGGGCCAGGTTGGATGTCCAGAGGACTGCGAGTTCTCTGACACCCTGAACCCTCAGTCATCTTTATACAATGAAATCATGTTTCTCTGGTCACACTCACACCCTGTCTTCTAAATGAAATGCATCCCATATTTAGTGCTTCTACAAAACGGAAAAAGCTATACTAACCCTGCTACTTAAGAAGAAGAGTATAGCAAATGCTGTTGTGGCTTATAAGCTGTTTTCACGAAGCATACATGCTTACATGCCCCTCTCATTACAAAGAGTGAAAAGTGAAATAAATGGCTGTTTCGATGGTAAGTTCCCTATAGGCAGCTACATCTGGCTCCTGTTAGTCACAAGCGTATAAAAAAAATGCGGTTAAGTCCCAGGCATTCTGTATTACAGACACACACACTGGGAGGTAAGAGTCCAGCATGGTGGTCACCCCCAGTACTCCCAGTCTATGCAAACCCAGCAGACAACAAGGGGCTCAGACAGAGACTAGTATTGCTGCATAAACAGTAACAATAACCCATATACAGCCTGTGTATGAAATATTAAACCCCCATATATTTGTACCTGCCGGCTTCTGCTGATATGTCTGCATGAGAGTCGGTGTCAATAATTGAAAAACGCAGCTCTGTCTGTAGAAGCAATAATGGACAAAACCACAGCAAAAGACTTAGAATGCAAAAGTGACTTTGTGGGAAGACACAGTCGCGCTCTACGCTGTGTTTGTTTGGGAGAGGGTTTGTGTGTGTGTTCCCAAAGCTCGAGCACCTACCCACAATGCAATTTGACCACCAACAGTTCAGGCTCAGTTTCCTGTGTGCTGTGTTTCTCGCAGCTAATGTCGCCTCAGGCAGAGAAAAGCAGACAACAGAGGTCTTGCACGCTTTCCTGACACGCTCAGCAAATTCTCAGGTTTGACACCGTTTTGTTTGCAGTCGCATACGAGCTTTTTCAAGTTTCTCTGTGAGGGTTTTGTCATATCCATCCATTTTCTTCTGCTTATCCTATCAGGATCACAGAGAGGCTGGAGCTTCACCCAGCTGCAGTAGGGTGAGAGACGGGGTCCATCTTAGACATGTCGCCATTCCTTAGCTTGTAACATTAACATCAGTTAATTAACGGGTTTGTATTTTGAATTAAAAATGTACTTTTAGCTGCTCCTGTTGCAAAACCCCCAAAAGTTTTTGATTCTTAACTATTGAACAGATAAAGGAAGCTAAAATGTTTCACCATATACTCAAGTATAATGATAATAACTTTACTTAGACGCCCACGCCTGGTGAACTTTGGATTACAAGCCTGTAAAATGAATGAATATGAAAGCATGCCACCATTCAAAAGAAGAATGCAAAGATGATCAACAGGATGTAACAGATGTAAACATACAGTCACAGACAAGCAAGTGAACTCAAGACAGACTACCTCTACATCCCAGAAGTCCAAACAAGTCTGTGTACACTTGGTGACACATTGCCGTGCGATGCTTCAGTACAATTGTGACTCACTGATCAGTCCTCGTTATCACAGCCGCTGATAGAGAAACTACTGACACAGACTTGAAGCATGTGCCGGGGTGTATAATGAGCATCTGATTGTGTAAGTGTAATGTTGACAAAATCATTAGCAAGAAATGCTTATCCCTTGACAAGTCAGACTCAGAAGCAGCTGGAAAATGGTGATGTTTATAAGGTTTTTCATCTTTTCGCCCCATTAGAGACTGAACTTTGATTTTTATGTGTAGTGCAAGTATTCTGGTAGTCTCTAAATGTTACTAACGTCAAAGCCAGCTAATCTTGAGCCAGCAGGCCTGTCTGAATAACTCAGAAGCCCTGGGAGTCTGTCTCTATCCTTTAACCTCCTGCTGCTTTAAATCCTGGACAAAACAGTTCTATTGATGTGATTTCAAATTAAGTGGGTTCTCCTAACAACTTTTGCATTAACGATATTGAAATTCGATGCCGGAGTAATGTCACCACTATGTTCTGACACAAACAAACCTGTTCAAAGCTGTTAAATAAGAGAACTGGTCATCATCAGAAGTGTGCACATCTTTGGGTCTTGACAGTCCTGCTGCTGCTGGCATTATCTAAAGACTCACACTGCCCTGCAAGGAATAGCGACAACAGTGTGCTAGCCTCATAAATTAGCCTTCGTGCATGCCAAGCTGATGTAAACAAACTGTAAGAGACCACCGGCATCAAAATCAAAACTTTTTTCTTCTTGGTAAAGAGCAGCGGCCTTCACGCCATATTTTAACAATAGATGTGTTGTGGCTACCTGAAGCAGTCCAGTAAAAGCTGGCATTTGTCCTGGACTGTCAGAGTGAAATGTTGCCCTTATGTCAGCTCTCAGTAAACTCTCTGACTGTGATGGACGGGCCCTCTCGTGGTCTCCTGAGATCTAACACACTGTAAGATACACTGAGGCTTAGATCAGCCTCTGGAGTGCTTTAAAATCCTGGAAGCATCTCCTGGCTTCTTGCTGCCAGGTTTCAGTAAATGGTGAAGTTCAGAGAGTTTGACGCCTGGTTGAAAAGTACTTCAGGCAGCAGTGGAAGAAATACTCATATCTTTACATGAGAAAAAGTAGCTATTTGGTGTACTACTTAAGCAAGGGTACTAATTAAGAAGAGGGATGTGACAGTTTTAGGTTAGCATTAACACCTATGTATTATTGGGGGGGGGTTATGTCTCTGAGTGGTAGAGAGGGAGCTATTGTTTACTGTATTGTCAGAGATTCCCAATCTAAGGTTTTATTTGTTGACTTTATATTTTTAAAAATGTGAATGACTTTAATGCATTACTAACAGTTTTTATCCCTGATACATGTCATGGGCCCTGAATCTTTTTCCTTGAAATGGCCATAAAGCCAAAACTCAAACTGAGAAACAAATTAAATGAAAGTACAAATAGCAGTGCTTACGTAAATAAACTTTCCATCAGTGAAGATTGGAAGGTTGTTGGTTTCTTTTGGTTCTTGGCTTACTTACATTTTGGAATTAGACTGAATTCTGGCTTGTGTCCCGCACTGTTGTTCCTTTGAATCCTGTCAGTCTGTCCATCCAACGGGTGGGTCAGTTCAGAAAGTTCCAACAAAAACTGGTCATCTGGCAAAATAAGTGGAACCCAACTCAACTTTTGTTTCAACGCAACACAACCTCAACGAACCTAGACTGATGCTGGCCAATCACATACAGATAATAGCTGGTAGATTGTTCTATAACGTCAATAGTCTGCTACAATGTGAATTTCCAACATTAACCTCATGATTACAACAGAGAAAGAAACAAAGAAAGATGCTGGTGTAACAACCATTATTCAATTCAGTTCAATTTTATTTAAATAGTGTCAAATCACAATAACAGGTGCTTTCTATTGTAAAGTAAAGACAATAATACAGAGAAAACACCAACATTCAAATGACCACCTATGAGCAAGCACTTGGTGACAGTGGGAAGGAAAAACTCAATTTTAGCAGGAAGAAACCTCAGGAAGAAAATTATGCAGTGAGTTTTCTGGGATTTTTTATTCTTTCCTTGTAGCAGCATACTGCCCCAAGTGCAGCCTTGTGTGTCGTTTTAGTGCAGGCCTTTAGCCTTGCATGAACTGCTGTCACTGCAAATACTTAAGCCCTTGATCCACTGGGATTCTTCCAGTTCACATCTGAACTCCACTACCAACTGTGGTCATCATTCATCAATGTTTCTGTGCATGACTGTGTAACCTTGTGCTTCTAAGCCAACTCCATGGTCCTCTTTGTTGGTTATCTGTCGCTCTAATGTTTCATCAGTTCGCTCTCTCAATGAGTTTCCTTCACTGTAACATTCTTGTTTTTCCACCCCAAGTCCTTAACTTGGCAATGAAACTTGTGCCTGACACAAACTCATCTTTCTGAAGAAAAAAAAGGTAATCCAGAAAGCGTCCAATTAGATCACAGAGCAATAGATCCATCCATCAGTTTGTTTCCGCTGCTTATCTAGGTCTGGATTGCATGGACAGCAAGATGCCCAGAGCTGCCCAGAGGAACTGGTGGAGGTCACTGGCAGGAGGCCAGTGACCTCTACCAGTTCCTCTGGGCAGAGAGTGAGGTGTTACCAAGCTAGCTGAGATGCATGATCTCTCCGGTGTGTCTTTCCCAGGGTCTCCACTAATTTGGATATGCCTACAACACCTCACAGAGTCTACCTGATCAGATGCCTAAACCACCTTAACTGGGTCTTTTCAATATGAGAGTCCTTCTCACTCTAGTGGAGAACCCCAACACAATTTGGAGGATGATTGTTTCCACAACTTGTATCCAACATCTCATTCTTTAAGTCACTATCAGCAGCTCGTGGCCGTAGGTGAGTGAGTCTTCCAACAGAAGACTATAGTAAATCAACAGCTTTGCTTTCAGGTTCAGGTCTCTCTTAATCATGCCAGTCTGCTACAATATCTGAATAATATCTGTCAACAATATCTGCCAATCTTCTGCCCCCTTCTTCCCTCACTTGTGATATACATGAATTACTCAAAACTCTGCTCCTTTCCAACTGTGAACCATGAGGTCAGACTTGGAAGTGCAAAATGTTCCTCCAGCTGCTTTGCATTTGGCTGCACATTGCCCTAGTACAAGCTGAAGGTCATTGTTCAGTGAAGAACCACATTGTCAGAAGAACAACATCACTCCAAAATTCAAAGACTCAGGCTACCAAAACCAGTACCCTATTATATACTCAGTACATTAGCCTATGCAGTCCAAAAACTTATGAACAAAAGCCCTGGCGAAGTAACTTACTGCCCAATACTTTATAATCCTCAAACACCCCCTACAAGTCCAAGGAAGACATGTAGAAAGTTTTGTAAACACCCATGCACCCTCAAATATCCTCAAGAGAGGTCCGGTGTTCCATGACCAAGAAGGAAACCACATTGTTCGTCCAGAATCTGAGGTTGATCTCAAAGATGGACTCTTCTCTCCAGTAGTCTGCACTTCCCAAGGGAGCCGAGTGTGATATCCCTAAATCTGAAATACACCTCCAAAAGCCAATTTATGGGTAGGGGGACACCCACCCCAGTTTGAAGGGCACAGTCCGCAACATCCATGCAGTGTTGCAGATGCATGTCAACCCAAGAACATCCAGAGCTTTAAAGGATTAGGTGGAGCTGATCATTCCAAGGGGTAAAATCACTGGAGAGCAAACTCTGCCTCCTCTCCAGAGGGTGCTGGGGCTGAGGGTTGTTTTTCTATAGACTTCTATAAAACTAGAAGGCATTTTAGAACCAGAAGAATTGCATTCATCTTTAATACTGTCTATGGTGGTGGGCTGTTATCTGTTTTTTTGCCTCAGATCTTTTGCTGAGGCACCAACTGCACCTAAACCAAAACGTTTTATGTCGTTAGAATGAGGCTGACATGGACATTTATTTTATGTGTTATATGTGAGAATGTCCATTCTGACTCACCCCAGTATTTACAGGAGTTCATCTGTAAAACCACTTTTGCAAATTATAAGCGCAGGTGTTTCTTGGAATATCAGTTCTGAAACTACCAGATAACTTCTTAAAGGGGGCATTGCTTCATCTACTAAGATTGAGCATCAAGATAGTTTTTTGCAGGCTGATAGAGATAGACTACAACAGAATTTGCATGACGTAGCATGAACATTAAATTAAAGGTATTTTAAATCAAACAGACTGCCTTATCAGTCTCTGCATGGGATTTAAAACAGACGCTGTAGCAGAGAGAAACACATGTCCACGTTAAGCAGTTTCACTGATCAAGCTGATATGAGCTATGAGAACCGAGCTGGAACGTATCCCCTCCTAGAGGTGCTGCTGCAACCTGTCAGGAACCATACTTACTCAGTCTTTTCATGTTGTCATTAAAACTATCAATGTGTGATGCTGCTTTCATGAAGAAGGTAACTAGCAATGATCAGACAACATGTAATTTGTTGGGATGTGGATGTTTTGGAAACAGATGATATAAATTGTTTTGCATTTCTTTGGTTTTGCGATCTGTGTTGGGACCATCTCTGCTAAGAGAAGAATGAAGAAGAAAGAAATCGAAAGCAAAGAGCAGAGGAGTGACTGATTGCAGGGCACACAACCAAATGGGAACCAGAGACTGTGAGTTGTCAGCGCTGCTACAGATTTATACTTTACCTGCTACCCTGGGATCTGCCACACATACACCTGGTCAGAACAGAACAAAAGAGGGGGGGAGATGTGAAAAGGTTTGTGCACGGAGTCAGAGGTCAAACGGTGTGATAGGATTAGTAATAGATGCCTACAAAGATGATAAGAGATGGAGAGGGCTGGCTCTGGGGCAAAAACAGCAACTTCAGCTGGGTCTTATTTAGATCAGCCTTTTGTACTCTGGAGCCCTGTGCGCCCGCCTGTGCATCTGCCCTCCGCATGTTGGACAGCACTGGGTGGGTTTTTCTGCCTTTTCTGCCCTTTACTCACACACTGCCCTATTTCTTTCTCCAGAGTGTAAGAGCTGAAACTGTCTTTTCAAGGAGGGTATTTATTCTTTTTTTCTGATTTAAAAATGACTTAAATCAGTTAATGATGACTTCCTATTGAATTTGATTCTGAAATTAAAACCGATAGTGAAATAAAGGTATAATAATGCATAATATGGGACAAAGATATTAGAAGCACCCTGTTCAATTAGTTAGAGTTATAGACTCTGAAGGCTGATCCTGAACATCAGGAAGGCAAAAGTTATCCAGCATCTGCAACAAGCTCATTTCCCCTTTCATTATTAAAGTTTCGTCACAGCTTAAACTAAAGAAATACTGAGTCATTGAAGGAAAACTCACAAAAAAGTGTTTAAGAGGCGAAATATTAACCAAACTGGGCATTCTCAAAGCAACACTTTCCATTTGCTGAACAGGACAAATATTTGGATTTCCAACCTACAGCAGATGCATCACAACTCTTGAGTACCACACAAACATGCAAACATACTCAACTACTTAGTGTTGGATTGGATCTCTAGAAAGCCTTTACTGTCCTTGTTCTCTGCGAAATACAACAAATTTAGGAGTGCAACTCCCAAATGGTGCATTAAAGCACCAGCAACTGTGAAACACTAACAATAACTTCCCATGTCTAATCAACACACACACACACAACATATCCTGCTGATATTCTGCTGGTCGCATCACAGCCCTCGGGTTTGAAGACTTAAAGCTCTGATCTTATTAATGTGGTCTGGCTCGCCACAGGCAGCTTGTGGACAGCAGTATATGAAACCACTGAGTGTAACTGACAGACACAGATGACAGAACATGCCCAGTCTACAAGTTAACACACCGCAGAGCTCCTAACTGTTACTTTGACTCAGGTCTGGTCTGAATTAGATCCTCTCATCCCTTCTGCAGACCGCATACCCTGATTTAACCCCAACACCTGGATAAACCTCAACTGGTCATTTCTGAATCCCAGAATCGGTGCCTTTTTATTGGCTTGTTGGTCAGCTGGTCTCTGCTCTTTATCTCTTCTATGCTCTCTTATATTCATCACTGAGTTAAGTTAAGAGGAGATGCAAATGGGCATATCCCACCTGTACAGAGTTAGCTCTTGGGGGGCCTGCAGACAAGACTTTTCCTGAACACATCTGCAAAATCTTTATGGATATGTCAAATAAATTTTTAACATTCAACCCACTTAAAGACTGCTAAATGGTTGCTCATATTAATTGTGACCAACGTTTCTAACAAAGAGATCAGGTCATCTAAGACGCACAGCTTTGACTATGCGCTAACAGCTTGCTCACCCATTTGGTGTTTAAACCTTCTGTTTGTGAAGGGCAGCCAATTAGAAGAAGGATGGGTTAAAGGGAGAGCATTTTTCAAATTGTGGGTCAACTGAGGACCTCTACCAAGTCCCAATTTAAGATAAATAGGAATTACTGTGAACTCTGAATCATTCAGAGCTGTTCTAATAGAGTCCAGGAATAAAAAAAGAAAAAGAATGGCGCACCTTTTAAAGACCGACTGATCTGACTACGTAATGTTTTATCTACAGGGAATGGTGGAAGTATAATGCATAAAAGCTATGGCAAGACAAGAACAGGTGGCAGGTGTATGTGTGTTTGTGTGTGTGGTCAGATCTTGGCAGTCAGTCACTGGTGGTGAGATATGAGGCTTAACTGGCTTTATCTTAGATGGTACTGAAAGGCCACACTGGCTGCCAGACGTTATGAAGGTATAACTGCTTGAGAAGAAGTATATCCAGATGTGTGCTGGTGTGCACGCTAATGGCCCTCAGTTACTCTCAGATTAGCGAACACACCACCCACCCACACACACACACACACACACACACACACACACAGCCCAGCAAACAAACACATAAAAGTACTGTCAAAAGAATCTCCTCAGGCTCCCTCACAGGAAGGCCCCATTAAAGTGTGTGCATTGATTAGAAAAAAAAAAGTCTGCCCTGTGGCTCCCGATAGCCATCTCCTCCCCTCATTGGGTTTCTACTCAAGCTGCAAGCTGGGCAGCTCCAAGTCTATAACTGCACCCCCCAGGGGGAAACACTATAATGGAGTTAAGGAACCTCTTTAAGCTCCAGATAAAGAAAATTTACCCATACTTAATGCCAGATTCCCCATGTTGCTTGTGGGCACATATATATTAGCATGCTGTGTTTTAAATGTGTTTAGTAATGGAAAAAATGGACAAGTAGAGGGATTCATGTGCATTCAAACAACAGAGAGTAAGAGTCTCTCATAAAACATTAAGGTGTAACTCAGCTGGTCTTAGAGAAACACAAATCTGAAAATTCATGTCCTTTTTATACACAGAATAATCTTGCATTAAGTAAAGGGGGAGGTGTCAGTCAGTTAAAAGAACTTCCCATCCTGAAGACAGAAAAAGTGTTGAATCATTATTAGCATTTCCTCTATGCTGCCAAAGACTGCCATAAACCATTCACTTCCTGATGGCACAATTATTAATGTTGGTAATAAGTAGCATAGGTAACATTTTCAGAGGAGCCTGACTTTAATGAGCAGCCTCACTCGCATCTGCCACACAAGCAATACTATGTCTTACATGGGAATTCGACTGAGAGCCTGTCTTTCCCCTTGCAGTTGAAGCAATCTCATCATGACGTTATAATGTAGATAGATGGCTCTGACCTGGCAGACTATGCTCCATAACTGCTAATGGAAGAGAAAAGCAATATTTTACTTCTTGTGCAATTCTGCTGGCAGTCAGTCTGAATTACAAGGCTGTGGACCAAGACCGCCTTTGCTTTGTATTGATCTGTCCGAAAGCAGCACATCTAAGACAGTGAGAGAAACAGCGTACCAGATATGCATCATGTTAGTGGCAAAACAATGTCTCTCACCCTTTCACCAGCTCTCTTGAACCTATAATTTCAGTGGCTCTAATCAGCCATAGGATCAGCCTTGATCTCCACTTGACCTGGAAACCTTAATAAATTGCACTCTTTGATTGACACCACATTTGTACACTATACTTTTTCCCAGTGGCCCAATAAGTTTGTGGCTTATCTTTTTTTTTTTTGACTTATCATTTTTGAGCACAGTCACAGTGTGGAGGAGTCATGAGATTTCCTTTAGCATAGCTAGACTTTCCCATGCGTGAACAAGCATGGGAACCACTTAGTATAAAGTTCTGTCTTCACACTGAGCTAACATTTTAAAATCTGATCCTATTGTCAATGTTTCTCAATAGGAACAACAAACAGGCCAGAGGGAGCAAAACTAGCTCCGGTTAAACACTCAGCGACGGCAGTGTGTGCAGCAGTCCCTCTCCCTGTGAGGGATAAACACTGTGTCGTGGCCCGATCTGTTTACGAGTTCGCCTCTGGCCGGCCAGGGTCGCAGAGGTTTTGTGTGTGTGTGTGTGTGTGTGTGTGTGTGTGTGTGTGTGTGTGTGTGTGTGTGTGTGTGTGTGTGTGTGTGTGTGTGTGTGTGTGCGAGAGAGTGTTGGGGAATGTGTGATAGAGGGATTACAGGCGAGCTAGCCGTCGCTTTCATGAGGAAAAAAACAAACACAAGCAGAATGCTAGACCTGCTCCATGCATAGCGTTTATGGTTGGGAAATTAAGTTTTGGGGCTTGGCAGACTCATTCTCTCATCAATGCACAGTGTTGATGAGCTTCAGTCTAGGATGACCAGACAGAACAAATAAAATGTGGGGCAAAAAGTAACCTGTGTACACCCACTGTGGGGGGTTGTTGCTAATAATCAGAGGTTAACAAATAAGTTAACAAATAAACACACATACACAAACAATGCAGGTGTTCTCTTGTTCTCTGGAGACCATCTATCCTCTGTTTCCTTTGTTCTGATTTTCTCTTTTATCTCTTCTTTCCCGGCAGATTTGTCTTTTTTTGTTCACCTGTCATATTCCACCTTTTCCCTGAATGACGCATGTTGAACCCCTCGGAGAGGCGAGCCGAAGTCGTACCAGCCCTCCTGGCAGTGCTCAGCTCTGGCTCCTGATTTTGCAGCTGTTCCCTGGAACCCAACTCGAAGCCGGTTTTACCGCCCTTCTAGGGAACGTGGAGCGGCCTGGGATACATGCTTCTGAACTTACCCACAGGGATGTTTCACAAGAGGCCAGCTGGGAAGTCAGTGGGAGCCAATAGGAAGGTGAGGGGGGTTGAAGGAGAGGGTCAATACCAGAATCCGAAGAGAGTTAAGAGAAAGAATTGGAATGGGTAACGGATGGAGAAAGATTAAAGAAGCTTTGCTTCTGGTTCTGGTTTGTGTGTGAGAAAACCAGAAAAGATGGTGAGTTAGATGACGCACTTTTGATTTTGTTGTCATAAATGTATAATGACAGCTTCATTTTTTCACGTTTTTAAGCCATTTCATAAGCATGCAACAGTCAGCAGGACAACAGCTCACTTCAGAATGCAACCAGAACTTTTCATATGTATCTCCTCTCACTGCGGTGGGATGGGGCAGGGTGTCACCTCTGAGCAAGAAGGTCCTCGGTTCAAACTCACTGGCACACTGGAGCCCTTCAGTGTGGACTTTACATGCTCGCCACTATGTAAGTGCCCCAACATGGGGTAACTTTTATATGCTTTCACCATGACTTTTACCTCTACAGTAAAAAAAAAAGTGTACTATAAGCACAATGAAATGGACTGGCCTTTTGTATTCAGTGAAACAAAGCATTTTTTTTCCCTTTCTTTGACTCTGAATTCATGCAGACAGGGTTTATGCACGATTTAAAAAACATCACATTGCAACAAACTGAAACTAAAGTACATTCAGCTGGTCAATAAAGAGGGCACGGTTCTACAATGTGGCCCATACTGTACTGATCACAGCTGTGTTATATTGCTGGTGAGAGAGCGACCCCTACTGGAAAGTTATGTCTTTACAATTTTCAAACATTCTGAGTTGCTTTGGTGCAATTCTCAAATTCTGTGCATCATCCTACTGTTATGACAATTGTGAAATATCAATGATTTGGGGGGGGTTAATCAATCCAATTTTTTATGACTTAACCAATCAACTTTTTCCTTAATGGTATGACCTCATTGTTTTGTATTTCTGACCGATTAGTAGTATTAAAAATTCAAATGTTTTGGTCCTCCCAGGGACACCAGTGCATGGGCGTAACTTTGTGCTGAACATTGGGGTGAACAACTTTCTGAGATGTGAACTTCAGAAATGTGCCAGACATACAGTCCTGTGAAAAAAATCTATTTGCATGTTTATATTTGCCATAGTCATTTCCAATTATGATAACTCCATTCTGTAAATACTCCAGTTATCTTTGTCTAATGTTAAAATTTGCCTGATGATCTGAAGCATGTAATATTGACATTATTTTATTAACTTAAAAAAGTAATAAAAACTATTTCATTGTAATCATTTGAAGTATATGAGCAGGTGATATTTGCAGGTAACACACGATTGCTTGGGTTTTTGCCCACCTGCAATACCTTCATGGCCCACGAGGGCGCGTAAAGGGGCCTACATTTCGGCTATCGCTGAAACAGCCAACATAAATATACTTCAGTGCGGTAGGGGGCGGAACATAGCAGTTGCCTTTCATCCGCCACTACACACAAAGAAGAAGAAGAAGCCGCACTAACAGAAAGCGAAGAAGAAAGCGATCACTGTAAGGTGTTTGTTTTCGTGTCATCACTGGTAATCTGCCATCTTTATTTCTTTTAGATTATTGGAATAGCAGATGCCAACTTTTATGCATTTATATGAGGTAAGTTGGACATTTGTGAGCTATAGGCACCAACTGACTATCGCTCGTATAATGTAGAATAGTTAAATTCAGGTCCTGTGGACTTGCACGATAGCTACCTGATGCTAGTTATCGTTCTAACGTTACTGGGGCGTGTTAATGTGCGTGCTAGCTAAAACAGTGCTATCTATCAGTAGTAGCATTGGCGACGCTTAGTTGAATGTCCCTGACCTGTTGGTGATTGTTGTCAACAGTCAGCTTTGTAACATTGCAGTAATAACAGTATGGTTGCTTAAATCTAATGGACTTGCAGTGTGTCCTTAAAAAGAATCATGCAAAGGTTGTATCCAGCAAAGCGCTGACACAGAGCCTGAGAGAAGTGCAGTAAGTGTCCACATCCATCTATAAAACACGGTGAGGGTTCGGTAATGGTTTTGTGCGGCATTTGAGACACGATGTGTTGTGAGTTTCTCAAAATTGAAGGAAATATAAATGCAAAAAAGTACAGTCAGATTTAGATCCATCGTGCGCTATCATGTTGAAAGGATCTGATTCACAACAGCTTCATTTTTCTGAATTGCAATGATCCCAAACACACTGCAAGGCACTAAAAGCATACCTGAATGGAAAAACACACAAGTATTCTGAAAAGCAGCCAACATCCAGAGAAGAGCTTTAAATGTCCTGTAAGAAACCTGGACAAATGTTCCTGAAAAAGTAAAGAAATGAGAAAAGCTTGGCTAACAGACTTCGAGCTATGTTGAAGAATAAAGATGGTCGTGTCATGTGACCTTACAAAGCTGTTTATTGTCTTAAATGAATGTATGAACATAACATGTGGTAAACTTTTCTTTCTTATTATTTTATCCAGTGATGGAGCCCGATTACCCTCCAGAAACACTACATACTGAAAGTGATCATGATAGCGTTTGCAACACCTCCTGGGTCTCTGTGTGTCCCCGAGGCCTCTGGAAGGTCCACCAAAAGCGACTAAACAGTCAGCAGACAGCTTCTGATCCAGCAGGTGTAACACGTATGATACTCATTTGTTCCTTGTTATAATGAATGAGTTTTCTTTACTCCAGCTAACAAATATTTCTTTGTATCTTACAGCAATTTCATCAAATAATTGTCCAAGGTTGGGTTCGCTGTGTAGAGTCCAAGTGCGTCTCAAAGCTAACAATGATGAAGCAGAGAATGTAGCATGTGAAAAAACAGGTGAGAAGCTGCCAGCCCAGCCTGATCCGTTCACCGCTGAACTTACTGAATCTGGTACCACACCCTTTGTGAGGTGTAAAGACTCTGTGCTGCAGGTCCCACTGGGTGACTGGACAACACTGAGGCTAGGGGATGGTCAGTGTGATATCACAGAGGCGTGTTTGGAGGGAATGAGAGCTGGGGAGAAGTGTGAGGTAAGATTTAACTGAGTATTGAAGTCTTTGTTTCAGTATTCTGTTTTTTGATGGATGAGGCAGAAAAAATAAATGTAAACTTCATGAAATAAGAAAAGCTTAAAGTGTATTTGGTGTCACAGAAACAGGAGTATTTGAAAACTTTCTTTACAGTTTGTATTCTGTACTATATGCATTCTGGGATATCTGTCTCCAAGTCCACTGTATCAAGTCTGGGATCAATCTTAGCTTGCAGTAAATGATAACCAATCAGACGTCAGGGTCAGTTGACGAGCCGCAGTGATGATTTAAATTGTTTCTTGATTCCCTGCAGCAAAGGAGCCATGAAAAAATGAATTAAATAGACAAATAATTAAATATGTGTAAAATAAAATTAATTGATATTTTAATAAATTGAAATTTAATTAATTATTTCAGCATTAATTAATTTGTGACACATTTGCCCCTTATTGATAGATGTATTTAATTTCTTTAATTTTGGCACTGCTTGACCTCCACAGTGTTTCTTATTTATTTATTTATTCCACACTTGGTCAACAGTTTGCACAGTTAGTTCTTTCAGACAAACCAACCACACTTTCTATCAGTAAAGCACTGCAACCACGTGTGAAAAGCAGCAGGAAGAAGAAAATATTCTTATTAAACCCTGCTGCCTATCTACAATCCAACTTATATTGCAAGTGGGCACCAAAAGTCAAGGAACAAACTAACATTAACATTTATCTCCGGTCCTAACAACACATTTCCAATCAGAATATACCAGAATAATATATATATAAAATAAACGAGGCAAAAAAAATAATGGATCCTTTTTCAATTAACTCCAATTTCATTCACATTCTTCATATTGAGTTATCGTTTTAGACATGTAACACTTTTTAAAACAATATAAATTTATACAACTCTTTAAATTATAATGAAGAGACTTCCACAGTCGTATACTCCTAATCGTTGGACTCAATAATCTTTGTGTTGTCCTAGCTAGCTGATGCTTAAAGTAAAATTTCCTTCTGTTGTCTTCTCCCCCCGAACACCTTAAAAATACTCTTTGTAACTTAAATTAATATCTCCAATTTCTCAAATTGATCTCTAATTTCTGGCTGACCATCATTTGATAGCTCATCCTAAAACACACATTTCTCTCAACCTGTGTAAATACTGTTTTGTTTAAATGATCTTTCCCTTCATCTTTCTTGATGAAATCGTGATGGCTAAATGACCGATGCTCTGTCGTGTTTATCCTTGGTTTTGTTTTTAACTGTCAACCGTGTAAAGATGAACGGTCTTAACATTGTATTTTGATACCCAGATACAGCTTTCTCCTTTGGAAACTGGACCAGATGCTGCTGTTCCCCACCCCTCAGATGAAAGCCTTCCCTTTTTTGCCACAGTGGAATTGCAAGCTTTCACACCAGGCAAGGAAGCCTGGGAGATGTCTCCTGGTGAAAAATGGGAATGGGTCAAGTCACACAAGGACACGGGCGGAGTGAGATTCAGGAGCGAGGATTTGTGGGGGGCCGCGGACAGCTACAGCAAGGCCATGAAACTAGTCATCACTTTTTGTAATCACGTTAGAGATGTGGCGAAAAAGGGATGGGAGTATGAAGCTGAGGAGCAGAGAGAAGCAACTCTGGAAACACTTGATCCTTCAGCTGAAGAACTCAACAAAATGAAAGCTGACCTCCACTCCAACTTGTCCCTGTGCCAGCTAAAACTGAACCAACCAGAGCGGGCTAAGGCCAATGCTGCTAAAGCCACTCAGCTGGAACCTGGCTGTGCCAAAGCCTGGTACCGGCTGGGGAAAGCATGCCAGATTGTGAATGAATTGGAAGAGGCCAAACAGGCATTTAGGAAACTGCTGGAGCTGCAGCCAGAAATGCCTGCTGCTCTGAAAGCGCTTAAAGATATTGCAAGTAGAGAGAAAGCAACAAATGCACAGCTGGGACTGAGACTAAGCAAAATGTTCAGCTCAAGATAAAATATCAGTAGAGAGAAATGTGTGTTCTCATGATTCCCCATTAAATGTAAGTGCATTAACAACCACTGCCTCGATCTAAAATAAAGCCACTGTGATGTTGATTCATGTTTCTCCTCCAACTCTGTTCTTCCTTTCTTGTGAGAGATGCACGAAGGTAGAAATCACACGTCAGAAGGTTTATTTGGAATTGTAGTTGCAGGAGAAAGAGACAAATGACACCATGACAACATTTCTTTGTAGCCTATCTTTTATATTATGGTCTACATCAATTCCCTCATTGCCCCCTATTTTTTTTTTCAGCTTTAAAAATGCATGGATAACAACAATAATTATACTTTAGCATTATAATATAATTTTGATACAAATCCTCCTTCACACCGGTAGATTAACCACGCTAACATAAGAAATGATTTTGGTAGTTACCAGTGCTGAACCAACCAGAGCGGGCTAAGGCCAATGCTGCTAAAGCCACTCAGCTGGAACCCGGCTGTGCCAAAGCCTGGTACCGGCTGGGGAAAGCATGCGGGGGCAGCTATGGCAGAAACCCTACACTGGGTGGTGGTCTAATTTTTTGTTTTATTTCTTGTAAAAGAAAAACCAGTGTTGCCAACTTAGCGACTTTGTCGCTATATTTAGCGAGTTTTCAGGCCCCTTAGCAACTTTTTTTTCTAAAAAGCGACTAGTGACAAATCTGGCGACTTTTTCTGGTGTTATTGGAGACTTGTTTATGACGACTTTTTGACGTGAAAGAGCGTGTTGCTCTTACTCTGAACAAACAGCGGTGCTGCCGTGGGCACCTCACCCGTGCTAAAGCGCTCACGGGCGGAGGACAGTCCTCCCCCAGCTGCAGGAGATGTTCACACCTATGCGTCCAAACTGCAAATGAATCGCGCATGAGCGAAGCCGCTGCTCCGCACTGAGCAGTCAGTTCTTATTTTACTGTTATGCTGTTTTGTGGATCACAAGGTTTAAAACTACTTATAAACACACACACAAAGTAACTCCACCAGAGTGCCTGTTTCGGGTCACTTTTGCCAGTCCAAGACCGCGGTAAAGTGAGCCGTCATTTGTGAGCCGCGGTCAAGCCAGCCGCCTCCTATCCGCCGCATAAATTTCCTTGCGCTTTTACACCAGTCTTTACGGTAGCGCCTTTTCGCCTTTCGACTGAAAGCCTAGACTCGCGCGCACACACACAAATTACAATGGAACAGCCCAATACAGCCATCGTGACAGTCTGGTTGCATATTCAAAAATTCATTAAAAATCATTCTTAAAAGTTGATGCCAAGCTTTCAACACAATCCTCTTCTCGGACACCTACTTTACCTCTGGGCCAGGTTTTACCCAGATTTACTGTAATATTACTCAGAAATCACAGTAAACTCATATTCAGTGCAATACAGTCAATACACTACAATTATGTTTATTTCAAAAATTCATTAAAAGTCATCCTGAGTAGTTGATGTCCAACTTTCAACACATCCCTCCTCTGGGACACCTACTGTACCTGTGTGCCAGGTTTCAGCCAGATTTACTGTAAAATTCCTCAGAAATTAAAGGACATTTATATGCAATTCAATACAGCCAATACACTACAATTATGGAAATTTCAAAAATTCATTAAAAATCATCCATAATAGTTGAGGTCCAACTTTCAACACTTTCTTACTCTGGGCGTCCTACCGTACCTCTGGGCCAAGTTACATCTCAATTCACTGTAATCTTTATCAAAAATTGAAAGAACAATTATATGTCAATGCTGGATGTGTGTCCTTTCAAAGTGACACTAAATAACAGAACTCAGGCACATCAGGGAATAATCCAAAAGGCAGATTTATTAAACAAAAACAACATACAAAATATCTCTAACCCATACTACATAACCTAAAAAGAAACAAAGGGACACTTAGAAGCACAAGAAAACAATACTGAAAGGGCAAGAGACACAGCCCAAACATAATCCACAACTAAAACGCCAAAAGAACAAGTCATCCCACATAGCAGACGGGTCTTGCCTGGATCTGGTGTCAAGCCGGCACTGCTGGCTGACTTCTGGCATGGTAAGATGGCACTGTTTATGTGATGGCATGCCACATTTGGCCTGATTGGGTGAATGTGACATGTTGTATAGAGCACTTTGAGTAATATGGGTGAGTAAAAAAGCGCTGTATAAGAATCAGTCCATTCACTGTCTGAACAGAGTTTCGTCATGTTACTTTTGCACTATTATGTTCCAGCACATGTTGTTATTACATGGCTTACATGGCTAAGGTACACATTAGGCTGACATCTGGGGCCAGAGCTGAAACTTGGCCCAGACGTACAGCAGGTTTCCCGGAGGAGGGATGTGTTGAAAGTTGGACCTCAACTACTCAGGATGATTTTTAATGAATTTCTGACATTTCCATAATTGTAGTGTATTGGCTGTATTGAATTGCATATAAATGTCCTTTAATTTTTGAGGAATTTTACAGTGAATCTGGCTGAAACTTGGCACACAGGTACAGTAGGTGTCCCAGAGGAGGGATGTGTTGAAAGTTGTACCTCAACTACTCAGGATGATTTTTCATGAATTTTTGAAAATTGAGAGAATCCTATTGTATTGACTCTATTAGATTGAATACAAGTTTCCTTTAATTTCTGAGGAATTCTACAGTACATCTGGCTGAAACTTGGCACACAGGTACAGTAGGTGTCCCAGAGGAGGGGTGTGTTCTGAGCCCCCTGCTGTACTCTTTGTACACATATGACTGTGTGGCCACTACCAGCTCCACCACCATCATCAAGTTTGCTGACGACACCGTCGTGGTGGGCCTGATCTCTGATAACAACGAGACGGCCTACGTGAAGGAGATTAGGAATCTGGAGAACTGGTGCCAGAGGAACAACCTCCTTCTAAACGTCAGTAAGACAAAGGAGCTGATAGTGGACTTCAGCACTAAGCAGGAGAGGAACTACCAGACCCCCGTCATCAACGAGTGCCCAGTGGAGAGAGTGGACAGCTTCAAATACCTCGGAGTTCACATCACGCAGGACCTGTCATGGTCCTGTCACATCAACACCGTGGTGAAAAAGGCCCGACAGCGTCTCTACCACCTCAGACGCTTGAGAGACTTCCAACTGCCCTCCAAGGTGCTCAGGAACTTTTACTCGTGCACCATAGAGAGCATCCTGACGGGAAACATCTTAACCTGGTTCGGGAACAGCACCATGCAGGACAGACGAGCTCTACAGAGGGTTGTGCGGTCAGCTGAGCGCACCATCCGCTCCGAGCTCCCTGACCTGCACTCAATCTACAGCAGGCGGTGCCGGACCAAGGCCAGGAAGATCGTGAAGGACCTCAGCCATCCCAACAACAGACTGTTCTCTCTGCTGAGGTCAGGAAAGCGATTCCGCTCCCTGAAGACCAACACAGAGAGACTGAGGAGGAGCTTCTTCCCGCAGGCGATACGGTCTCTCAATCACACCACCACACAGTACTGACCCACACATATGGTTCTTACACACACACTGGACATTCTGGACATTGTTTTCACTTCATTACTTAAATCACGCTGCTGTTATTGTGTATATATTTATTTATATTTCTTCATACATTCTTATATAGTTCTATATTGTGTATTTTGTTGTACAGTTATTTTATTTTCAACTTTAATTTATATATTTTATCTTATTCTTTCCCAGTTAAATTTACCCTTCATTCTAATTTGTGTTGTACAGTTATTTCATTTTTAACCTTAATTTATATTTTATTCCTTTCTAGTTAAATTTACCCTTTATAATTTTTCATATTTATTTCCTATCTTATTCATAGCCTTTTCCTTTTTTGTTTTCTTTAGGTCACGAGCAGTTGTCCAAGCATTTCACTACATATCGTACTGTGTATGACTGTGTACGTGACAAATAAAATTTGAATTTGAATTTGAATTTGAAAGTTGGACCTCAACTACTCAGGATGATTTTTAATGAATTTCTGAAATTTCCATAATTGTAGTGTATTGGCTGTATTGCATTGAATACAAGTACCCTTTAATTTTTGAGGAATTTTACAGTGAATCTGTCTGAAACCTGGCACACAGGTACAGTAGGTGTCCCGGAGGAGGAATGTGTTGAAAGTTGTACCTCAACTACTCAGGATGATTTTTAATGAATTTCTGACATTTCCATAATTGTATTGACTGTATCGGGCTGTTTCATTGTAATTTGTGTGCGCGCATGTGCGTGCGACTGTTCGCGCGAGTGCACGTGTGCACGGGTATAGGCTTTCAATCGGCACATAAAGCGAAAAGGGGCTACCGTAAAGACTGGTGTAAAAGCGCAAGGAAATTTATGCGGCGGATAGGAGACGGCTGGCTTGACCGCGGCTCACAAATGACGGCTCACTTTACCGCGGTGGTCCAAGCCCGGGTAAAGGAGCAGGGTTGGAATTGTGACATTAAAAAACAATAATTGCTAAAATAAATTTAATTTGTAGTTATAAATAAATTCTAACTGCATTTAATACGTTTTTGCTCACTTTATGTCTCTTCCACGATGTTATTTCTCTCTCCAACAGTTATATTAGCATGACCCATTATGCAAATTAGGCGATGACGTCATTTAGCGACTTCTAGCGACTTTTAGGACAGCCAATAGCGATTTTCCTTACTGAGGAGTTGGCAACACTGAGAAAAACTTCCGTGTGAACTTTGACAAGACTGTGGATTGCACAACACTGGTCACTACATTCTTCATTTCCGGTTAATACTTGTACAGCTGCTGTTATTGTGTGTGTGTATATATATATTTATTTATATTTCTTTATACATTCTTATATAGTTCTATATTGTGTATTTTGTTGTACAGTTATTTTATTTTCAACTTTAATTTATATATTTTATCTTATTCTTTCCCAGTTAAATTTACCCTTCATTCTAATTTGTGTTGTACAGTTATTTCATTTTTAACCTTAATTTATATTTTATTCCTTCCTAGTTAAATTTACCCTTTTTAATTTTTCATATTTATTTCCTATCTTATTCATAGCCTTTCCTTTTTTTGTTTTCTTTAGGTCACGAGCAGTTGTCCAAGCATTTCACTACATATCGTACTGTGTATGACTGTGTACGTGACAAATAAAATTTGAATTTGACCCTAAACAGCCTCGACACAGTTTGCAGCACATTTCAGGCTAATAGATTCACATTTTTAAGGTATTTTTACTGCTGTCAAATGTAAAATTAGGTCACATTTGACACAAACCGTGTGTGAAGGGTTAAAACGGTAAAACGTTCTTGTACGTTTTACTCCCCGCCGGGTGGAAAGCCGACACACCCAAATACACGGTTGCATCAAAATGCCGAAACCCGGGATCGAACCAGGGACCTTTAGATCTTCAGTCTAACGCTCTCCCAACTGAGCTATTTCGGCACACGGTGTTGAAGGTTACCAGGGTCTACAAACTTTTAAATTGGCTACAAGGCAAAAAAAGATGTTTTCATTCCTGATGCGTGATTAGTTTGAGAAGAGCTTAGCCTGTCTTAACTCGTCGAGTTTAATACGTGACGTGATTTAGCCCCTCAGTTGTATGGTTCCGTTTCACCCACGTGAATATACTCAAACCTACATTATGCATTCTCGTTAAGTAGAACTTGGACTTATTTCAGCTTGGTTTTAATTATCTTCCGAGTTCAGAGGCGAATGCCTTTAAATAAGTAAATCGCTGCAGTCACATGTGAAGTCAGTTTGGTTCAAACGTGCATAAGCCCCAAATGTTAATTATGAGCTGGAAATGGTGTAATCCGTAATCACTGAACAGGGTGATCCGAAGGGCCAGCTCTGTTCTAGGATGCCCTCTGGACCCAGTGGAGGTGGTGAGTGACAGGAGAACGGCGGCTAAGCTGTCATCCCTGATGGACAACATCTCCCACCCCATGCAGCAGACTGTGACAGCACTGAGCAGCTCCTTCAGTGGGAGACTGCGGCACCCACGGTGTGGGACGGAGAGATTTCGCAGGTCTTTCCTCCCCACTGCTGTCAGACTCCATAACAAAGACTTTAACTGAACAAACACACACATCCATACATGTGCAATAACACTAAGTGCAATAATCTTTTCTGGCATCGTTGTATTTTTACTCAGTTGTATATAGCATTCGTATTCTATTTTTATCTTATTGTATATTTTTATTCTATTTTATTCTACTGTATATAGTATATTATTTTATTCTATTCTGTACAGCTGTGTACTGTATTTATTCTTATTGTATTCTAACTTTTGCACTGTCCACTTCCTGCTGTGACAAAACAAATTTCCCACGTGTGGGACTAATAAAGGTTATCTTATCTTATCTTATCCACTAAAGTCTATAATGTTGGCCACGTGACAAAGAAATAATACAGACAATTCCATGTGAAAAAATTAGAAATTTAAAGTTTTTGTCAAAATGTTCGCAAAGACATTGTGTGGTGGACCACTAGAGGGCTCCACTCACACCCAGTGTAAAGAAAGTCTGTTGCTGTGTTTTGGAGCGAAACGTAGTCAGTTCTGTTGTGATGAGGAATAAAGCAGGAGTTAGAATCGAGAGCTCTCGTGTCGTCTGTGTTTACCTCCACAATAGCATTTCTAAACATACTAATTACATTAAGAAAGATAATTATTTCAGGGTAAAAAAAATACTGGGATCAACTTTTTTACCCATCTAGCCACAACACAAACCACTGCTGAGCAATGATGTGTTTTAACTTTGTTAACGTCAAAGCTTGTAAAATCAAGTTAAAACTGAGGGTTATCTTCCAGTTTACATACGTTATAAAAACCTAAGCAAGGTTTTGAGCTGCCACTTGAGAAAGCATCGGTTTAAATGTGAGAAAAGCAATCGTTGATGCTTACAAAGTGTTCACTGCGTTTCCAAGTGCTGGGCAGCAGGTTGACTGATCTGCATGGAGAGTAATTTGTGTGGATGGAGCTCAGATGGATGCTCTCCAAGATAAAGACAATGCTGGATACCTCCCACGCAGTCCATCACATGCTGGCTGGTCACAGGAGCATGTTCATTGAGAGACTGACATTACCAAAAAGCACCACTGAACCACACAGGAAATGATTCCTGTCCGTGGCCATCTCCCTGTACAACTCCTCCAGCTAATACACTGTAAACTGCAAATCGATCAAATATGAAGGAGGTTGGGATGGCTACAAGAAATGACTCCAGCAAAAAGGATACACAGTTCACTGTTAGCATCAGAGCAGGCTAATAATTTTCATACTGGTAATTTTTGGTTCATGTGAAATCTCTTCTTCTTCTGTGGTTCACACCACCCTCACCCTCATAGAGCAGAAACATTCCTACATCCGTATGCTCTTCGTGGACTTCTCATCTGCTTTCAACACAATGATCCTACAGACACTTGTTGATAAATGACTGACTCTTGGACTGAGCTCTACAGGGACACCTGTATCATGAAGGACCCCACTCACCCAGCACACTCACGCTTATTTTGCTCTTCTCAGAAAAGAAGTTGCCAAGTAAAAAAAAAAAAGAAAAAAATCAAGGAACTATTACTTTATCAATATGAGTGTCAGCAAAGTCTCATAATGACAGAGATGTAATGTTGCAGTATTAAATGCCCCCCCTCCCATACACGCACACACTCAGTTCTTCTTATTCTTCTGAGACTTTGTGCTGTCCGTTTGCCTCTGGGCTGCTGACAGATGTTTCCATGCATCCAAAATGAGCGCCAGCGGTATGACGATCCACAGGGTGTTCATAAACACAAAGTAGAACCAGAAGTAGACTGGATGTCCCAGCTCGCTGTGGGCGTAGCCATCTCTGTGCTCTGTGAAGAAGTAGAGTACCGCTCCATATGCCTGGCCTGAGTCAGATTACGTGAGAAGACAAAATAAAGCTACAATTAAGCAACAATTTATTTCCACCTGAGGTTGGCATGAAGATAGCTTCTGTCCCGTCTTACCTACTGAAATGATGAGCTGCAGGAGAAATCTGTAGGGCTTATTGGTTAAAAAGGCATAAACAGCCCAAAAGCTGAATGGACCCCACAACCAAGCAGTCACAGTCTCCATACAAACAGTAAAGTTATCAGCACTAGAGAGAAAAGAAACATCAATCGCAACTTTTTAAAATCATTTTTATGCACAAAATTGAGAGCAGAAATGAGCTTACATTGCATATCGACTGTCTCCCTTGCAGTACTCTTTCCCTGTGAGAGAAAAACATAAAACACATTGACCAGATTTTACACACACGCACACACACGCACACACGACAGGTAGGTTATGCATTTTTCTAAACACATGTTCTCCGTTAGTACTCACACAGCTGTGACAGAAAGCGCTGATCTCCTGGAATTATATCATAATATAGCGAGAACCAGCCCTCGATTACACAATGGATGAAGCCACAAACAGCAAACCAGCACACAGCCAGGCGCCTCCATGCGCCCAGGCTGCTGGTGGCCTGGCCGGTGATCAGCCAGGTCACCAGCATAAACAGCCCAGACACAGAAAACAGAAACACCAGAATCTCTGACATCGACCGATCGTTGGCCACATAAGTGGGAATTGAAAGGTCCCGAGGCCAGTAAGGGTGATGAGATGCTTCAGAGGAGTCCATTATCTGTTTGAATACAGAAACATAATCAGCACTAGACTTAAAAGTGTAGAGTTAAACATTCTCTGTATTACATTATATTACATTCTGTTCTAGTTAATTCACAGAGTTAAAAGTGTAGCGTTTTATGTGAGAAGTTCATCGGTGTGCTTTTATCCTTACCGTAGATGCCACCAAATGGGTGTTCAGCTCCACAGGTAATTTGACCTAACACACAGCAGGTCAAAGATTCACTGCTATCTAACATACCCGCGCACATAAACTCAAACGAGGAACTCCGTGCCTGGGGGACGTTACCCGTGGATCACAACAGCCAATCAAACATCTTTAAGCATAGAGCTATTGCACATGAGATCTACTGGCTCACTGATTGGCTCTTCCTCTCGGAACATGGACGTTGTCTATGACATCTACCAATGAAAAGGGATCAGCCCTCTTTTTCAAGGCGAAAGTCATACAATGTTTTAGGGTAGGGTAGAAAATGGCCTTCAATCGGAAGATGCTCCATCTGATAATGATTTAGTAAGGAAATATTTACAGTTAACCTTTCACTCGCATGGACTGAAAATGACGAGAAACAAAATGTAGCTGAAGTAAAGCCCTCTTAAATATACAAACCTAACGTGGAGTGCACCCATGTGATTTCCGATGATCATTTGGTCTAAATAGGTTAAAGGAAAGACTTGTAATTACCCTAAAAACCTTACATTTTTACTTTAAAGTATACGAAACAAAATTTGCTCTTTACGGCATAGTAAGAAAAGAGTCGTCCCAAGCCGTGCCAGGGTTTTATCCCTGCCGTGACCCGGATTCGAACCGGGGTTGCTGCGGCCACAACGCAGAGTACTAACCACTATACGATCACGGCGCGCTACTGGGAGACATGCTCAACAGTGAAGCAGAAGCGTATATGTAACTGTGTGAGCTGCGTCGTCGAAGAGTGGTTTGACGTCTCGCGGCAGACGACTGCTGTTTAAAGTGACGTTGTGACCGTGTGCGGATCTGCTTTCCGTTAAAAATAGTTTAATTAATTAATATTCTAATGTGAGTCCTGCATAAATAGTTTCTTTTTTAATACTGAGAGTCGTTTTCATCTTAGCTGAAGTTTTTTTAAGCTGTTTTTTTAATCAGTTCTTCAGATGGTACCTGTCAAAGCTACAAAAAGGAGGAACAGTAGTAAATATTAAATGTCACTTAAATACTAAATATATGTACAAATAAGTCACAGTTCCATATATATCCTTCATCTATAGATATGTAGTGAGGGCCGTTATTGCTCCCATATGGTCTAGCGGTTAGGATTCCTGGTTTTCACCCAGGCGGCCCGGGTTCGACTCCCGGTATGGGAACTTCGTTTTTTTTTTATGTTGGTTTTATGGTTTTATCAAATTTGGAACAAAATGTTTTGTATTCATACTTTAATGAGATTCGACAATTTACTTAATGACTTAGAAAGTCAGTTACTGTAAAACAGCAACAAAAAATTATGGGAAGGGTAATCTTAACAATATCTCAATATTATTGCTTTCGTACAGCGTTTCTTCGAGTCCATAACAGTACATAGGATTCCAGGACTCATAAATGATTCAAAGTCACACTTCACAAAGTGTATTAGCGATATGTTTGGTATTAGTATTTTCTGTACGTTTGATATATGAACACGTGATGTATACCACGTGGTTACGTGTCACGTGACGGTACACGGAAGCACTCAACAGATTCTGTTCGGTTTACTCAAACGTTGTACATCAAAATAGCGGTAAAGACTACCCGCGAAGGAGGCTTAAATTGGCGCAGAGAGTGAGTATGGGTGTGTCAGAATCAGAGGAATCTTCTTTGTTACTGGACGAAAAGCTGCTTCGTTTCATGGAGCAGCTGGAGTTACTGGAGGAGAAGCGAGCCACTTTCAACTCTCTCATAGAGCAGGTACCTGTAGTGTCCTTGTTGATAAATAGCCAACATCAGACATTTAAGTTCAATTTTTGCTCCCTAAGAATCTGTAGGTAAAAATATAGAAAATAAATCAAAATGTATATGGCATTTTGGGCTGTAGGTGTTATATAATGGGAAATATCTTAGTGTGGTATATTAACAGACTTTAGGGCTATGTTGACTGTGTTTAAATTCCATAAAAAGCCATATAAGGATTTTCAAAAATAAATTTACGCAAAAAAGGTTTGTAATAAAAATGCTCTTTTTTTACATTCTGCCTGTATAATTTGACTTTACCATTTTCCCCTCAGGGGTGGTTTTCTATGAGCAAGGCACGATATACGATGGGAAACAAACAAGTCTCTGCACTTCAGTATGCAAGTGAGATTGAGCCACTAGTCTGTGTTCAAACTAGGTGAGGAAGCAGTAATTTTTATGAAAAACGAAAAGTCTGTTGATCACTTTAATTTGTTTAAAAGGCTCTTTTAAAACGTATATTTGTATGTAACAGGACACTGGACAATGGTGAGGTGGAATTCACCACTGAAAGATGTACACAAACGTGTCGTAAAGAGTCTGGAAAAGATCAGAGAGCTATAGAGGATATAGGACCTCAAGAAGAAGGTGATGCAGTATTAAAGATGTGTGTCGTTGATGTCTACTATTAACTCTGTTATTGATGACACTATTTGATTTACAAGGTGTCAGGAGAAGAAACAGACCAAAAAGAGAGATTGGAGAAAAAGAGGAAAGCGAGAGCACTGGTAGCGAGAAAGCTCCAGCTGGAAAACGTGACCAGAATCCTCAGCAAGACCCACTGAAGTGGTTTGGAGTTTTGGTGCCACAGTCTCTAAAACATGCACAATCATCTTTCAAGCAAGGTATGTTACATGCCAAAGGACATCTTAGTGTTATGGTTTCAGGTGAAACCTACTCTGCCTCAACTATGGATGAGATTATACTTTCAATGTCTGCAAATAGGCTAGGGTCTGCTGTCATCTGAGATGGAAATTTCATGATCGGATGGTGAGCACGAGGGTCCGTGCGAATGCAGAGAAATTACCTTATACTACACATGTGTCCCAGCTGGTTGACTTCACAGAAGTATAACAGGAACCATGTGGAGTAACATGTGACTACTTCTGGACATATATCAGATGAACCAGTCTTTGAATTTGATCCATATGTGCCAGTATTGCCATCTCAAAACAATGCAGCTAGAGAGATCGCAACCACAAACACAAAAAATAAACAAATCTACAAAACTGACGATATGCATGAATAGCTTTTAGGGAAAAAAATATGCTACAGAGAAATCAAACACAGGAAAACTGAAAAACATAAAGAGAACACGTGCAATATAATCTGCAGCACATAAAACGCCTTTTTTATTATTGTGTCTATTACCATGTAATGCAAGACTCTAGATATGCAAACCTTAACTCATATGCATATGAATCAAGGTTTGCTTTGTGCAGCTTGTTAGATATGAATAGAGGTTTCCAGAGTCCTGTGTATACTCACAGCACGATGGCTACAGCTTCTGTTGCATAAGTAAATTTGGATATGGGCAAAGATATTTCTTGAAGGTAGGAGAAAGCTCCTGCTGTTCTGCTGCTCCACCACTCACCAATTTAATTGTTGTTTTCTGTCATTACAGTAATAGAACTGTCTGCTGAGATCGCAGCACTCCAGGCTGCAGTTTTGAGCGCCAGACAGGAGCTGAAACACAGCTTGCAAAACAAGCACACTCCAGGGGAAAGGCTCAGCAACTCAGCTGGACAAGGTAGCAGACATAATACTTCTGCTGAGTCAAAGCAGGAGGAGGCTAAAAAACAGCTTTCAGCCAAGGACAGTCAGTAGATGATGCTTCAGGGGCTCGTTAACTAAAAAGAGAGCTTCCTGGTGGAGCTGGACGAGCAGATCCCAGCAGTTCAAGCTTTCTGTGGAAATCATTGGTAATTTATTTATTTCATCTCTTTTTTTCCTTTTAATTGAGATGGATGTGTTTGTGAAAATGGTCTTATTACACATGTTGTAAAATCATAAAATGTTAGCAGAACCTGTTTAAATGTTTTCAATAAATGGCAAGCAGTGCTTTGGCATAAGGCTGCCTGTTTTTGTGTGTGTGCTGTAACTAATTACTTTATTAATTGTTAATAAAAGTGTAACTTTATTTTATCAAACACAATCCATTAATTAAAAAAAGTTCAGGGTTGGCAGCTTGTGGAAATGTTTCATAGATGTTGTTTTCATTTTGATGAAACACATTAGAAATAGTATATTCTCTGCATTTTCTTTCCAGACGTATTGCTTGTGGAGCCCAAAAATGCTGAATACTAAAATGTAAAAATATATCGAGTAATTATATACATGAAATATACAAATGAACCAACAATTTTTGAAAATGAAATCACATTAAATTAAAAAATATACCTCAATCATGCACTATTAAAAATGTCTGAACCTCTTTGTGTCTTGTATTTATAGCCTAACAACAAGTCAACACACATTTACATCCCACGTCTCCGCAAAACCTCGTTTAAAAACACACGAAAAGCTGAAAGATGTGTTTTGTTGTGTTTACTAAATATTATGGAAAGTAAAAGTCACCGTGATTTATTGTCTTTAAAATGCGCTCAGAATTTTCACACCCACCATGTTTCATATGTAAAACACGACACGATGCTATGTGCAAGTCAGTATGAGTGTTTTCTATTTATATGTTTTCTATTTATATTATTACCAAGCCAGAGACGCAGACCTAATTTACATTTTTGGGAAATGATGCTGTACATCCGGAGAAACTCTGGCTGTTATCATACCGACATGAGCATAATTGAAAACATTTGACCGAGCGCCACCACCCTCCGACGCCAGCAGTTTCACTGGGGACAGCCGAACATTACCGGGAACTACCGAAATGGGAACCGAAAGTCCCGTTTATTGTGTGTACTTCCTGGTCCAATTATAATACTCCCTATATGCCTCCGTGAAACGCAGCGCTTTGCGTCCGAACGACGGATGGGAGCGCAGAAACAACGGATGTGGCCTCAGTGTTATTATTGATGTGTCCAGACATCCGCAGCAGACTGTGCAGCCTGATCGTGTCCGATTTTGGACGTGCGAGCGACGCAACTCCTGCTCGAAATACAATTTTTCTTTTGTCTGCGCAACTGGGAGCAACATTTGTGATGTGTGATAAGGGACTGAGAAGTAAACACTCAGGCCTGCGCTCATGATCAGAGGCGAGGTGAGATTGATACCTCGGACTCAGATTGCCTTTGATTGCAAGTTGATTTCACTCCGGAGCGGAGAAACTGTCTGCTCCAATGGCGTCAGTTTCCAAGGTCTCTATTCTGGATTACTTTAACATTGTGTTCGAAGGGGAAAATGGGAAAATCGAGTCCAACTGTAAGGCTTGTGGCACCAGGATCCAGGCGAAACGGAGCGTCACGTCCAACTTCGTAACGCACCTTAAGGTAACGGTTTCCGAATAAAATTGTACATGTGGCTGTTAACATCTGGCTCATCTTGTTCTTGTCAAGAGCAGCAGAAGCAGCTGGCTCTACGACAGCTCTGGAGGATTAGCTGTAAAAACCTGACTGTACAGGCAGTCTGTTGCTTCTCTGCAAGGGGAAACAGAGTGGAGGGGAGGGATGGGGGTTACCTATACCTTATCATCTCCTGCAGAAATGTACTCAGCATGCTGTGTAGAGGTATAGAAATGAACTATAACAACCTCATGCTCCTCTGTCTCTCTCCATTCAGCGTAAGCACCAGGCTATGTATGATGACTTTGTCAAAAGGAAGGATATGAAGAGAGAGGGCTACTCCTCTGCTTCCCTGCACAGTTTCAACGCCAATGGAGGGAATACCCGCTACACACTCCCTATTAGTGCTGGAGTGGGAGGAGGAGGTGGAGGAGTAGCAAGTGGAGTTGTTGGAGGAATGGGAACTCTTGAGGGAGGAGTAGGAGGAGGCTCTGGAGGAGGGGTGACCAAATTTGACAGACATGATCCACGTCAGGTGTGTTGTAGCCCGTTAGCGCTGGAGCTTGCAATGTTGCAAATGTAACAGATGATTTATTGAGACATTGCAGTAGAATCATTAGCTATTTTTAAAAAGTGCAATTTGTGGTGTTTCTTTTTAAACTACAGGTTCTGATTTCTGAGGCTATAGCTAAGATGATCGTGCGTGATCTCCAGCCAGTGTCCATAGTGGAAAATCAAGGCTTCAGAGAGTTGCTTCAGCTCCTGGAGCCACGTTACACCCCTGAGCCCCAGCATTACATCCAAAGCCAACTTCTTCCAGCCTACGCCTACCAGGCCCAGCTGGCCACCCGTCAGGCCTTGGCCTCAGCACACGCCCTTAGCCTCAGCCTGGATCTCTGGGGAGGATTATCTGGAGTCACTTCAGGGTAAGGAGGTAAAACAAGCCAGAAACTACAAAATGGAAACTTGGTTTGAATCCCTTTACTGAAGACTCCACTTCTCTCTCTCTATAGGTACCTTGGTGTCACCTGCCATTTTCTTACATCTGAGTGGCAAATGCGCTCAGCTCTCCTGGCGTGCCTTCCACTGACTGGTGGCAGCTCTGGGAATCGCATACTTTCCGAATTTGATGAAGTATGTCACTCTCATGGCGTGTCAGGCAGAGCATTTCGTGTTGTGGCAGACCCTCTCCTGCCGACGAGAACAAGCGGAAAGCCATGCTGCCTTCCCGGTTTTCTGCTTTCACCTCCTCTCGGTAACGGCCAAGATGGAAATGATGAAGAAGAGGTGGACGGTAGTAACAATGTGGAGCGAGAAGAGATCAGGAATGGCCACGGCGACGCTGGAGAAGAAGGAGAATGGGAATACATATGGGAGCAGGGTTTGGGCGTTTCTCGGGTGGACTGTTTCTCTCGCTCTCTTGAACAGTGTGTCAGGGAAGGGCTGCGCTCTTGTCCACAGCTCTCATCCACACTGGCAAAGGCAGCCTGTTTCTACAACTACATTACCTCTGCCGTCCCACCTGAGAAGCTCAGCCAAGTGTTCGATGGTCCAGGGTTGATGATGGGGGGACAAGGAAATTTCCCAGAGGCAGCACAAGACTGGGCTGCTCAGCTTAAGGCAAGTTAACGTTAGGGTTACATATTAGTAATGTCACCAAATAAACAGATTGCATCAGCTTCAAACATTTAACATGAGCAGTATGTTAAGCAGAAGGTGCACAAAGAAAGTGTGGCTAGCAAAATAAATGCATAATACCATTAATTCAAGGTTTACATTATGACACTGAGATATGACCACAGTCTTGGTTGGCATCGTTAATAATCTTTATGTATTTGTCTGCTTTGATAAAGGTCCTTCGGCGGCTGCTGGACTCTGTGGATTTCCTGGAGGAGATGAGCGGTCCAGGGGAACTGGGGCTGGGTGGTACAGAGAGAGCTCTGCTGAGGGAGTTCACGGACACTCTGGAGCCCTTCACTGAGGCCTGGGATATGGTGCACGGAGACAGACAAGCAGACGCACAGACGGACAGACATGTGTCTATCAGTCTCGCTCTGCCTTGTGTTCTCGGCCTCCGCAAGCATCTGTCCGAGACGTCCACCCCCCACTGCCCCTCCCTGGTTGTGGGCCTCAGCCAGGCTGTAGAGCGTCTCCTTGCGCCTATCCTGGAGAACCCCCTCTACATCACTGCCACCACCCTGGACCCCCAGTTCAAACTTACTTGGAGCAGTAACCCTGACTGGCACAGACAAGTTATCATAGAGGAGGTATCCAAACACTCCACAGCCTCCAGCCCCGTAAATCTCAACACAGACCTTCATCCACAGTCCCACACTCCTCCTGCCCCAGCTCCATCACCGATCTCCTCACTTTCTCGGCCCTGCAAGTTGTTCTCTTTCATCAAGCAGAGACCCACGACACAGGCCAAGAGCCTAGAACAGGAATTGGCTATCTACCTACGTGAGGAACCCACAGACGAGGAGGCTTTGCATTACTGGCGACGTAAAGCTATTGACTTCCCTCTGCTTGCCCAGGTGGCCAAGAGAGCTTTTACCATACCTGTTTGTGGTACTGTGGTGGAGAGCATTTTCACTACAGCTGGACGCTTCCTGCTGCCAGAGAGAGGCTGTGTCTTACCAAAGAACCTGGAGACGCTCATCTACCTCAAAGCCAACTACAGATTATTATGGACTTAGAGCTCTTTACACTTGCAGTAAAGTAACTTCTTGGATTCTAACCTCCATACCATTCTAAGGGAACCTGAGCTAGCACGATAACATAATCCTCATACTGCACATGATTTCATATCAGATAGAACGAATCACCAAGAAGAATTTCAGAGCTGCAGCTCATTTTAATCCTCAAGATCGGTTTTCCCAGCTACAGCGGGCGTGGATGGCTGTCTGCTTCCCCTCGTAGCCTACAGACTATCGCACCACATGCTGTGGACTGAGTTTGCTGGAAGCAGATCCATACTAAAGCATTTACTTTGACATTATTTTGCCTGATCAGGGTCTCCAGACAACCACAGATCTCCCTCTTTCTCATGTATCCATCAGTCAACACTGACAAACCAACAATAACCAGCTAGTCAAGTTTTGCACACTGTAGCAACTCGTGTTTTTTTTAGCTTTAGGTTGTGATTCATTATTTCGATTTTTAAAGGAAGTCATCAACTGCTCAACAGTATGTTAATGCGGGGTTCAATCTTTGTTTTAACTATGTGTGTGTGTGTGTGCCTCATCACTGGGAGATGATAATAAATTAGTTTCACTTACTTTAACGCTGCGGGTGTGTGCAGTTTGCAGATGTCAGTGAATGCACGTCCTCATGTGACACGCTGTTTGTTATATACGGTGGACCCCCGACTTACGAAATGAATTTGTTCCAGAAGGTCTTTCGTAAGCCAAAATTCTTCGTATTTATTTTGAAGAAGACATGGATTGTGCTTCATGTGTATCATTTTGACCCTTATTTATATCGTCCTCTGTCAATCCTTCAGAGGAGAGGTGAATTTCATTTCATTTTTATTATCAGCACCCCCCCCCCCACCCTCCTTTTTTCAATTTCATGTGAACTTTGAGGAAGTGAAATGGGTTTGACCCTGTGTCTGTCACAGAAGACTAGCAAGGAATGACTGTTTGTGCCACGACAAAGATTTTTCTTTGTTGAACTTCACATAGATATTTTGAAATAATTTTGCAGAGCATCCTTACGAAGGAAAACAGGGAATAAAGTAGTGTGTGTTAGCCTTTTTTTGCTTTCTTACTCTGGGCTGGGCCTGCAGGGAGGCTGGGTAATTGCAATAATTCCATTACAGTTAAATTTGAGTCAGCAGGCAGGCAGCAGTCACATCCTGCACCCCCTCCCTCTTCCCTTATCACAGGCAACAAGCCTCACAAAATCTTATTTCTAAAGACCTGAGAAATAAATGTCAGGACTGCATGCAGCTACTGTACATTTGTTCTATAATACCACATTAAAGGGATGAAGCGTTTCAGTGCCTCAATTAAGGAGCTATGATCAATAAAGTGACCATAAACAACAGCATCAGTCAGTCTGAAGATGAACCCCTGATAGTGCTCTCACAAGGCTTACATCTATTTATTATTATTACCTGCAAAAAAAAGAGAAAAAAACCCAGTGTAACAGTTTTTGTTTTTGAAAATCAATGTGCTAATCTGTGGGCGATACAAAGAGATCCCCCTCATAGATCATAATTATCAAAGATTGCTGTGATCTTAATGGTTATCACCCCGGGACGTCTCTGGATTTAGATATGGAACTAGATATCTGTGTGGACGTGCCACTGTGTTCATCTTTGAAGCGCGTGTTTTCCCAGCTTTCCATGGGTGTGTTGTTGTTGTTCTTTGTTAGTATATGTGGAGCAGCTTGAGGCACCCACCTGCCCCTCCCCAGCTGTGACAGCTCATCCATTTGAGTTAGACGACTGGGCTGGGATGCAGCCCTGTTGGTAATTGCCTCTGAAATGAATTACTTGGCAGACAGTGAGACCGGGGGAGGGGGAGGAAATTGTAATTGAACTGCCCCCTCACTCCCTCCCTGGTCCTTATACCTCAAGTTATTACATCTGCAGTGCAGAAGGACATTTTCCATCCGCACACAGACACACAAAATGCTCACACCCTTACAAAACCAATTCTTCCCTCTCCCCTGCACGATGGCCTCAGCAAAGCACCATATTGATGCAGGGTGATTTCATAGATTGATTGTTCACGGGCACATGCACACTAGGCCACTGCACACTCTCGCACTCTTATTCACAGCACAGAGACAAACCCTCTTTTACACACTGAGTTTGCATTTGCTTGTGCTGCTCTGCTCCAAATACTCTCCTATTTGAGGTGCCCTTTAGCTGGCCTTCCTAATGCCTAATGGGCTGCAGGACATCGGAGTTGGCACAAACAGAAGCGGTGTTTAGTATCTTGAAAGCCCTGGTTACCCCGTACACACAGACACGCACACTCAGCCAAGCAGTGTTATTAATAACCTGCCTGTTGCTGGCCTGCTGACAGTTAGAAAGCCTGATGGATTGAAAAGCACTCGTGCTTGAGGCGGCACATTTGTGCACGCTGTTTGGTTTGTCTTTCATTTTTTGGACATTGCCTAAATTATGGAAGAAATTTAAGGCTCGTCTTGTCCCTTTCACCACACGCACACACTGGCAGTCAGTCATGTTTGGTCATTTGGCCTTTTAATAGCCAGGCCACTGTAGGCAGGGGACTTAGTTAACTGAGCCACCTACCCCCTACCCTGGTCAGATATGCACATGTTTTGACTCCAACCTTAGCACACAATAGGTGCTATTTCTGTAATGCACTAGGGTCATGACTCCACTTATACCCTCCACCCCTCCCCATCTGTCTCTCTCTCTCCTTTTCACCCCTGCTCTTCATCCGACACCGTCACCTACTTGCACAGAATCATGGCGGACAGAAACAGCCGGTTCAGCGTCAAGAGGAAAGAAAAGAAGGCGGAAAGCAAAACGAATAGTGAGAAGGACAAAGAAAAGGAAAAGGTGAACGAGAATACGGCAAAAAAGCCAGAAAAACCCCAGAAGAAACCAGAGAAGGTCCCTGAGCAGCCAAAGACAGATGAAGAGAAGAGGAATGGGGAAAGTGAGGGGGCAGCAGGCGCAGACGCAAAAAGCAGTGATGAAAATGGGGAGTTTCAGCCTATAGAACTGCCTCCGTTTGAGATCGTCACAGGGTGGGTAAAATTTACTGCGTATGCCATAAAGGAGTTCAAAACAGTGTGTCCCACTAACCTGTTTTAGTCTTTAACACAAGCATGTTTTATCTTATAGATGAAGTCCTTTCTATGTATAAGTCATATTGTTCTAAAGTGCATGTTCTTTACTTGATTTCAATGAGACAGGAAACTGGTGACTTGCACATGCTGTTATTAGCGTAGTGGTAAGAATAGGGATGAGTCACGAAGTGAACACTGAAGCCGGCCCCAGATATATCCCCCTGCCTAGCATCTGTTTCCCGTATCTGTCCTATGACTATGTGCTGTCAAAGCAAAGCGCCATCAACATTATATGAGATCTATTTTGTGTGATCCATCTGGCTCTCCTTGTGCAGTAGAACAGTAGATTATTAAGTCCGGGCAGGTGGAGTTGGCTGGTATAGGTTCTTTAGGCCATAACGTTCAGTCGTTGGCTCTTTATTTTTCATTTTATTTATTACTTTAGTTTGGATCATCACAAAATGAGCAACCCATGCTTAGGCAAGCAAGTGCACGTCTGCCCACCTGGAAAGTCATTTGTGACTTTTTCTCACATTGCACTGTCATGAACCACAATGAGAGGTGACAGAGGACAAACCTTTTGACCCTGATAATGAGAGCAGTTTCTGCCAGTAAACCACTTCCTTTTAGATTCACTCACAAGGCAAAAGGGCGTCTTTGTTAAAACTCACACTTTTACTCTACCAGGGAACAGATGAGCCCATTCTACTTCAAGTTTCAGTTCAGGAATGTGGAGTACTCATCAGGGAGGAACAAAACCCTCCTGTGTTTCAGAGTGGATACAGCAGGAGGCAGCGCAGAGCCTCTGAAAGGTTACATGGAGGACGAACATGCCACCGCTCACGCTGAGGTGGCCTTCTTTGAACAGGTAATGCCATTGTGCCCAAATGTGAACTCTAGTTTTCTCATTTCTAACTTCATAATACAAACTAGACTCAAACCTCGACTCCCACATCTGTAGGTGCTCCCTAATGCCTCTCTAGAGTGTGATGTCACATGGTATGTATCATCTAGTCCCTGTGTGGCCTGTGCAGCCAAGTTGGCCAGCATCCTCCAGCAGCGCAAAAAGATGCGTCTTTGTATATTCTGTTCCCGTCTCTTCGAGTGGGAGGAGCCAGAGATAGTTGAAGGGCTTAAGGGCCTGGTGAGAGCCGGCTGCAAACTGCGAATGATGAAGCCGTCTGACTTCCTGCATGTGTGGGAAACGTACGTGGAGAAGGAGGATCAGAGCTTTACACCCTGGGAGGATTGTCAGGAGAACTACAACTACTATATGGAAAAACTGGCAGATATCCTCAAGTAGATGTGAGTCAGTGTGTGTGTTGTGCATGCAGTGAGCCACCATGCTGTTTTTGGTTCATCACAGGTTTATTTATAGATGGTAACTTGGTTTTCCATGTGGATTCTGTCCTCTTTCTTGTCACTGCTACAGATGCACGGACCTCCCCACCGACTGATCCACAAATCGCACTACTTGTGAAATTCCCACTGGCTGAATGCGTGCTTCTTGCAGTCACACGGTGCAGAATGTTGTTAGTTTATGCACTCTTGGCAACATTTTATACTTTTTATTAACACAATTCATGTGGAAACTTAAAATGCTTGAATTTTTACATAAATACATCAACTAATCAACATCCAAGTGGTTAGAAAACGAAGCAAGAAGCAAAGAACAAAAGTGACATTCATCGTTACGGTAAAAATAAAGTTTGGACAACACCACAGCCTGTGTTACATCTGCTGACATCTGCTGCTTGCTCGGAGAACTGAAGATCTAACTGAAGAACAACGAATAAATTCTCCTCCACGTCATCGTACATGTAAAATATATACAGCAACTCAAAATGAACAGTGGTTATAAATGATGTTCAGCTCATAAATAATGTTTTTTCTATTTAACAGTGCCTTAAAATCCAAATTCATTCAAACAATGTGAATTAAACGATGCATAAATCCTCAACAGTTTTGTGCTGTTTGGAAATGTGTGTATAAAATATCTGTTCATGCATATTTTATCATATGTTTATTTTTTTCAGTAGCTGGTTTTTTAAAACTATCTCGCCCTGAAGAGTTTCCAGCTGTCGGGCCATGACAGAGTACGTCTAAAACGAAAACCTTTCACATCAATTGTAATGATCTTCAGCTGAGTTTCAGATGTCCTGTGACTGCCACATCACTAGATCGCACAAAGATGTTGTTTTCTGGTGTGCACTGACCATTAAAGCCTCACAGAGCTGAAGTACGTCTGCTGACTCATTGATAGGCCTGTTGTTGATGCAAAGACTTCGTCATTCATTTTAGAAAAGAACTCAGCCCACCGTTGGTTTCTGTTGTTTCCTGGTTGTCAGTCGTTGCAGCTAAAGACCAGGTTTGTGGAAAAACAGAGAAATTGTGTTTTATGTTTTAGAAACGCTGACACAGGATCATCATCATCATCACCGCAGATTAAAAAAATAAGCGCATTAGCAAAGTGCATTTGTGATTTAAACTTTATTACCTTGGTCCTCCTGCTTGGTTATTGGTAAGGGTGTTGTTTCACTGCAGACTGTGCCATTCTCCTCCTCTTCTTCTGTTCAGACGGATTAAGAAAGAAAAGAATCAGCATCTTTTACGACAGCTGAGCGCTTATTTAAGTATGTCAATCAAATCTTCTCTGCTTACAGCGATTTTCTTACTTTTCAGTTTCAGACTTACTGCAAAATATGACATTTAAAGGAAGTATTTTGTTTCTCCCAAGGAAGTGATGTATTCTCAGTTTCCTCATATTACATAGTTACAAAAGCAGCAGATGAATCAATCATGATAACGACTTCTTCGAAAAAGGACTTATGTGCTCACTCATTACGAGATTTATTTATTTTTACCTTTAGCTGGTGCATTCAGAGAGGCATCAGTGATGTACTCAACCAGTGGACACGGCACATCTGCAGTAAGAGGAATAAAGAAGTTAAATACAGGAAGTCACACCTAAACTTTTATGTGCAAGTCGGTAGTTTCCCAGCCTTTCTTTTTTTTTTTGTTTTTTGTGGCGGCCTCTATCTACAGCATACTTGGAAAGGGCGACCAAAACCACGTCACTGACATGGTGCTAACTTACCAGTTATCTTTAGCTCGGCCATTGTTGGAAACAGGTTGACCTCTTCCATTTTGTCATCACGACCATCTGTGTGAAAATTAACAGCTCAAGTTTTTGTGATACTTGTATTGATTTGGACATTTATATAAGTTGGGTGTCACCTTAATACTGTGCTGATTTTGGATTCCATTAACCCTTTAAGATAATAGTTTATCTTTAGCTACAAAATGATTCACTAACTTACTGGTACGTAGTCTGTTTAATAATGTCGAGTGGGAGAGATGCCCAAGAAAGACACTTTGAGAGCAGTGCGAGGGTAAAAGTGCAGGCTGAATAGATAAAATTTCTGCACCTGTCCAACCAAATGCAGCTGCAGATTTAGGTGCAAATCGTTTTTCTAAAGGTTTTTTATTTCACTCTTCAGTTTGCCCACTTTCATTCATTCTAAAAGTTATGATGTTGGTTCTTACAGAGTTTTAGAATTTGCACAGTCAAAAAGATAAGAAAGCATACTTGGTTTGCGGAAGACTCTCAGGGCCACGCATCCTATCAAGACCGCAGCGATACCAAAGACGATGCAGCCAGAGATGGAAAGAAGCACCCGCCTCTTTAACACTAAACATTAAAACAAAACAAAGCACAAGATTAATGACAGAATATTATTTTGAGAGAAGATTCATAACTAGCAGAGCTCAGTTGTACTTACGAAGGTTCTTGGTCTTGAAGGAGTCACTGGATTTTGAGTATAAGGGTCTCTCATCAGCATGTGCACAGCAGGTGTAAGTACTCTGGTCGGGGTCATTGCTGGGAGTTACTGTATGTGTCACATTGAATGAATCGATTCGTTCCCCCTCTTTGAACCTATTAAAATTCAGTTTATTGAAAATCTGCATTACTGCTGAATTTTCCTAAAGAGCAGAATCTACACAGGGCACTAATAATTATGAACATTGTTATATTACCATGTGTAATGCATCCAGTTGTGCGTGCTCTCCTTTACTTCACATTTTAGACTCAAGCTATCAGTGGAGAAGACGTCTGACCAGCCAGTTAGCAGGACTATAGAAGCCTTTGGGCGCTCTGTAATAAACGCAACCAAGAAGTGAATAACGAACATTCAAAACCAGAAGAATGAAAGGAGGAAATCAAAAAACGTACCTTCAACGTTGAGCTTTATTTTGTTACTGTAGCTTGAATAGAAGACCCTTTCTGTTCCTCTGCTAACATTGCATTTATATGAACCAGAGTCTTTTGTTGCCACAGAAGTGATGTTGTATTTGCTTCCAGATAAGTCTAACTTGCTGCCATCTTTGTACCACAGATACGTCCATCCAGAGGAAACATTAACGTGACAGTTAAAGGACACTGAGTCCTCAGAGTGCATCAAATTATGTGCCGGATTCTGCTCCAGTGTGACTGTCGGTTTTGCATCTGAGGGTTGATAAGAATCAACAATAAGAGTTGTACAAGAGCACTGAAATACAAGTCAGACGGCGTACCTGATCTAAAGGTAAGACGACCATTAACTAGTCTGCACTGCTTTAAATATCCATTTTCTTAACGAGAACACTTCTCTGCCATGATGAAAAAACTTTTTTATTTGAGGTAGTTACAGAGTTACACGATGATGCTGCTCCATCCCTATGATGCTACAGTAAACACAACAACATTTTTAATGTACTTTTTAGTGTGTAAATACAATAATAACTTTACTAGACTTCATGTGAATTAACCGCTGACTTCCTGAAGACTTTATCACCTTTGCATTGAATGAGGTTAACATGGGTGTTTGTGTTTTTATGGCTTCTCTAATTTTCAAGCCAACCTTCCCCCTCTGGTGTGATCTCATACTGAACATCGCATTTGTAAACGGGTCAACACTCTCACAGTCTAACTGTTAGCAGGAGAGTCAACAGCCTTACATTCGCAACATTTTAAACCTTTACTTTAAAATTACAGCTAACACAGCAAAACTGAAAAAGACAAGTTTCAATGAAGAACCGTGTCAAAAATCAGAAGAAGAAAACAAATCTCACCATAGACATGAAGATTTAGTGGAGAACTTTTGGTGCTGTAGACGTCCCTGCTCTTCAGTTTTCCTGAGCAGCTGTAGCTTCCCCCGTCTGAGGTTGAAGCAGAGGTGATGGAAAGATTTCTGCCCTTATCTGAATTATAATGCTGGACCTTTGTGCCATCTCTGTAAAACGCGTATGTCCAGTCAGCGCTGTCCTTCTGCATCTCACAGCTCATATTTACACTCTCAGTGGGGAACACATCTGGCCATTTGGTTACTAGCTTCAAAGTTGGAACAGGAATTTCTAAAAAATAAAATATAAGAGACTTGTTAATCATTTTACAAATCATTAGAGATTTTCTGTTTTGATTCTCCCCATAATAATACCCCAAAGTATCTCAAATCACATGATTTCAAAGAGTCTTTCTTTAGCTCACCAGAGATTTGTACGGTCCGCTGGTCACTGAATTCTGTGTTGAATCCTGTTTTCTCTCTTTTGGCCTTGCACTTATAAACTCCCCCGTTTAACAAAACGAGTCCTTTCATTTTTAAACTGTTGCTGTTGTTGGGAATTGATGCTTCATCTTTGTACCAGTCATAGCTCCATCCATCTGAGTTTTCAACTTTGCATTCAAAGGACACGTTTTCTCCAACGTAAAGCTTTTTAGCATCTGGCTGTTGAGTTATTGTAGGCTTAGGCTTGTTTTCTGAACAGACAAAGAGGAAGTAGTGTTTTTTTAATTTTAGACAGAAGCAACTGAAGTGTTCATGAAAAAGGTTCTGAAATGAAAGCAGGAACAAAGCTGCTGGACTACAAACAGATATTCTGAAGAAGAGTCAATAGAAACTTACCTTGCACTTTAAGTTGTTTAGCTCCACTTGAATCAATGATGAAGGCTGAATTTTGACCTCTTGTTGCTTTGCATGTATACGATCCCTGATCTGCTGTTCCACGAATTTGAACTTTAAGTTTGTCTGATGATCCAGTAACCTTACTGCCATTTATGTACCACAGGTACGTCCATTCAGACTGGACACTGATGGCACAGCTGAAGGTGACCGCTTCTCCAGCAAACATCACATCGTATTCTGGATCTCGTGTCAGTGTGAGAGTGGGTTTCTCAGCTGAGGGGATATGAACATGACAATCAAAAATTATGCAGTATTTAATGTGGACATTGTGACGTGCCTCAAACAATTACTCTTGTATTTTGATATAATATTTGATATGTTTTATACCTGAACTTGAAAAAGTTCCTTTGTAAAAATACACAAAAGCATTTGTGATGTTGTGTAAATTTCTAAAACTCACCACAGTGAGAGAAACTTCAGAAGAGTTTTTATAAATGAAAGCAGAAACAAACCTGCTGGACTACAAATAAATATTCTGAAGAAGAGTTTATATAAACATACCTTGCACATTTGTAAATGAGTTATCACTGTCATTCTCTAACTGTTAGCAGGAGAGTCAACAGCCTTACATTTGCAACATTTTAAACCTTTACTTTAAAATTACAGCTAACACAGCAAAACTGAAAAAGACAAGTTTCAATGAAGAACCGTGTCAAAAATCAGAAGAAGAAAACAAATCTCACCATCGACATGAAGATTTAGTGGAGAACCTTTGGTGCTGTAGACGTCCCTGCTCTTCAGTTTTCCTGAGCAGCTGTAGCTTCCCCCGTCTGAGGTTGAAGCAGAGGTGATGGAAAGATTATCTGAATTATAATGCTGGACCTTTGTGCCATCTCTGTAAAACGCGTATGTCCAGTCAGCGCTGTCCGTCTGCATCTCACAGATCATATTTACACTCTCAGTGGGGAACACATCTGGCCATTTGGTTACTAGCTTCAAAGTTGGAACAGGAATTTCTAAAAAATAAAATATAAGAGACTTGTTAATCATTTTACAAATCATTAGAGATTTTCTGTTTTGATTCTCCCCATAATAATACCCCAAAGTATCTCAAATCACATGATTTCAAAGTGTCTTTCTTTAGCTCACCAGAGATTTGTACGGTCCGCTGGTCACTGAATTCTGTGTTGAATCCTGTTTTGTCTCTTTTGGCCTTGCACTTATAAACTCCCCCGTTTAACAAAACGAGTCCTTCCATTTTTAAACTGTTGCTGTTGTTGGGAATTGATGCTTCATCTTTGTACCAGTCATAGCTCCATCCATCTGAGTTTTCAACTTTGCATTCAAAGGACACGTTTTCTCCAACGTAAAGCTTTTCAGCATCTGGCTGTTGAGTTATTGTAGGCTTAGGCTTGTTTTCTGAACAGACAAAGAGGAAGTAGTGTCTTTTTTATTTTAGACAGAAGCAACTGAAGTGTTCATGAAAAAGGTTCTGAAATGAAAGCAGGAACAAAGCTGCTGGACTACAAACAAATATTCTGAAGAAGAGTCAATAGAAACTTACCTTGCACTTTAAGTTGTTTAGCTCCACTTGAATCAGTGATGAAGGCTGAATTTTGACCTCTTGTTGCTTTGCATGTATACGGTCCCTGATCTGCTGTTCCACGAATTTGAACTTTAAGTTTGTCTGATGATCCAGTAACCTTACTGCCATCTTTGTACCACAGGTACGTCCATGCAGACTGGACACTGATGGCACAGCTGAAGGTGACCGCTTCTCCAGCAAACATCACATCGTATTCTGGATCTCGTGTCAGTGTGAGAGTGGGTTTCTCAGCTGAGGGGATATGAACATGACAATCAAAAATTATGCAGTATTTAATGTGGACATTGTGACGTGCCTCAAACAATTACTCTTGTATTTTGATATAATATTTGATATGTTTTATACCTGAACTTGAAAAAATTCCCTTGTAAAAATACACAAAAGCGTTTGTGATGTTGTGTAAATTTCTAAAACTCACCACACTGGGAGAGAAACTTCAGAACTGGTTTGGCTGGTGACAGCCCTGTTCTGGATTTTTCCACTACACTTATTTTTTCCTATATGACCAGCTGAAGCAGAGCCTCATTCACATCTAAAGACACAGTACCATCAGCGTGGACCTGCGTCCCATCTCTCTACCATGTATACATCCAGTCACAGGCGCCCTGCCCCATCCCACACTTGAACTTCACACTCTCGGTGGGGAACACATGTGCCCACTTGAGTGTGTCTGTTGAAGTTGGAACTGGAATCTCTGACGAAAGCAGACACATTAACCATTTAACATAGCATGCTTTTACAGTTGCAGCTAGCAATGATTTCTATTATTTAGTGTGTAAAACAGGATGTGTCCTTTTACACAAATGATCTTATTCTTTCCCTCACAGCTCCACCTATGTTCTAACACCCTGACGGCTTTTGAGGCATCCCTCTCTGCTTTATGCTACGCCACAACATCCTGTTTCGACAGACGATGCAGAAAATAACGGAAGGAAGATGCTCTCAAAATGCTGTTTCACGGAGTACAAAGAAGTTTTGAGGTTTTAATAACAGTATGGACAACGCAAAATATGACCTGCTTATACACAAGATTAGCATTTTGCATATTCACAATACCAACTGCTTATTTACAACAATAATTTTACTTGTGTTCACCTACTGTTGTGGTGAGGTTTGAGAAAACTGATAAGAATCTCATGTTTGTCTGTGAGGTATATATGAAGCAACGCAGAGGGCCAAAACAGACTGTTTGGCTCTGTCCACAGTGACAGAATCACCCTGTTAGCCTGTCGTACTCTTATTACTTTGTTATTTCTTAAACTGTTAATGCAAGTTAAAGTAATGCCATGCACATGCAAGAAAACTCACCGCTAACTTGGATCATAACCTCGTTGCTGAATCCAGAGTTCACTCCCCTAGATGTAAGGTGAGCTTTGCAGGTATATGATCCTTTATGCGTCTGACGGACCGGGTTGATTTTTAATGATGATCCGTCCCCATTAATGATCTCAACTGGGTTATTTTGGAGCTGCTGCTTATTTCTGTGCCATGTAAACGTCCAGCCAGGGGTGCTGCTGACAACGTGACAGCGAAATTCCACCGCCTCACCTTCAAACACATCTTTCCAGGCAGTCTGAAGCTGCAGACCTGGTGTTGGTGGGTCTGTAACACAAAAAAAGAGAACTTTTAACTGCAGGTTAAAAGAGTATCAGTAAGAAAGCCAAATTGCTATGTACATCATCCAAGTACTATACATGCATCCAAAGTTACACACAGCTTGGGTGTGCTTGCTGCTCAGGACACAGAAAGAAAAGGGCATGCTTCAGCAGTCTACACTCTCTCTATAAATACAGCACAAATATTGCAACGAACCTTACCATAAACTGTAATTTTGACAGGTCCACTTTCTTTAGTTTGACTGGGCTTCTTTTTGCCCTCAACCACACAGGTGTAATTTCCAGAATCTTGTGTTGATGACGCTGTGATTGTAAGCACTGACTTATCTGGGGACGGAGACAGATTTGGACCAGAACCTAGAGGGCTTCCATCTTTCTTCCATGTGATGATCAGCTCCGAGCTGCTAGTGGCTTTACATTCTAGCACTACTTTCTCAGAAGAGAAGACGTCTGACCAGGAGGACGTTCGCTCCAGAACTGGTACCGGAGGCTCTGAAAATTGATTAAAAAAAGTGAAAGAATGGGAATGAATGAGGGTTTACACTCCTAAAAGAAAAACAACTGGGAGTTTAGATTCCATTCGTATATCCAGAATCTGAGCAAAACCCCCCTAATGATGGCTACAGACGTAATATAAAAATATCAGTAAATCTAAAAGAATAATCACAAACGAAGTACACAGAGGAGCATCTGTGAATGTAGAACGCAGTAAAAGCTGAAGTAGATGTGAGCACAAAAACACCAGATGCTAATCGTGTCAGGTAAGAACAGGAAACCAAAGTTACCAAAACTTGACAATTAAAGACCGGAAAAAACATTTTGATTGGTTAGATTTCTGTAATGACACAACCTCAGAATTGTTGCGTTGAATGGGGTGTTTTATGGGTCAGTAGGAAGTCTTTAGATACTCTACAGCATCAATCAGACATCACCTAAAAAGCTTACTCAAGTAGCCCGTTGTTGCTGGCCCTGCCCATTCCTTTACTGATAAATTGTACCCATCTATTCAACAGGACGGCATGCCAAAGCTCAAACACTCGCGCTGTATTCTTGAACACAACGAAGTGTTCACTGAATTCAGATCTGACTAGATGTCAGTGAAATACGTCACCTATCGGATGTGGTTAAATAAAACAAATCCATCATGCAGGTACTGCTGCCCACTAATGTGCAGGCTGTGCATGATGCTCGGCATGCCAGTTAAGGTAGCTCTGAAGCCAAAAACGAGCCCGACATGTTAGCGGCACAGTGCAAGTGGCGTTTGACGAGTACATATGATCAAAAAAACTGAGGTCATAATCTCACCAAAAGGAGGAGGTGCTGTCGATTCACTTTCTCTATAACTGTAGGTGGTTGCTGGATGAAGAAGAGAAAAGATGTGGAGAGCAAAGTTTAGATTTTAAAAAAACAAGGTTTGAGTCATATCCACAATGTAAAGGTGAGACTTCATAAAAACACTGGTAACAGTTAAATCAGAGCTCCAATCTCAAACTGCGATGCCTAATTCTTTTTTTAGTAGACATGAATGATTGAAATGAATACATTTTTCACAACTTTTAAGAACTTTTAGTTTGACAAAACAATGACTTAAAAACACTTCTCATGTAGAAAAAGGAGGAAAACATCCTTTGTGTCCTACATACAAAACAATTACACAATACATCCACTCTCAATACTGTCAAGTGAAACCTACGGCATGATGACAGGAGACTATTGAGATTAGGCTGGTGTGAGGTAATACGGACACATGAGTTTATAAGTGTGTGTATCTAGTTGTAGGAACTTTCAGACTCATGACAATAAAGTACTTCATGTTCCTCTTGTTAAATTTACCCAAGTTCTACTTCCTAAACATTGCTCTTGCTCGACTCAGACTCAGCCATGTAGGCATTCAGTGCATAAATGTTGGTTTAAGAGACACTTTATGATCTTAACAGTTAACTTCTGTACTGAATCTGGTGTTTTTGCTCAACATGAAAATGTTTTAAAAAATCTTTTTCCAAAAATCATCTTCAACTTCTAAAACAGTGCAATCTGCTCAAATGTGTGAAAATCTGCTCTCGGCATGAAAGACAGTTTTTCCTACCATCGTTATCCTCAGAAGCACAAACAGCAACCGCATCTGTCAAAGAACCAAACAATGTTCAGTTGCATTAAGATTTGCATGTAAGTGAAAATATTCTTTATAAACTACAGAATTGAACATAAACGCTTAAAAACTTACATATTACACTGAAGACCTTGAACAGCCACATTTTCCATTGAGCTGCACGTGTAGCACATGTAGAGACTGGGTGTCTCAGTTGACTCATTTATCTGCTTCGCTGTGACATTCAGTAAAGGAAATAGAGCGCAGTTGCAGTATAAATGGGCGTATGTGACAGCTTCATTTCTGAACTCACCTCAGGACAGCAGCTTTCCTGTCGCTCTCTGACAACTGCCTTTTTTTGTTAAGGCAACAGGAAATGTGTTGGTGAACCACACTCAGATGTTTGTTGTTGATACAAAGTTGAACTGCTGATTTGTGTGAAATAAAAGGAGGGTTTAGGGAATTGAAAGAATGTGCAAGATGCTAAACTGTTGACAAAGCTCGATATTGTGCTCAATTTGACGATTTTAGACCTAAAGTCGTCTATGACTTAGCCAGCATGTCGTAGCTGGGATATTTCATTGTGCAGAAAAAAACTAAACAAAAGAAATAATTTTAAAAAACTACCAACATCAACAAATGCATTCCTAAAATCAAAGTTATCCTTTTACTATGGTGCAGGCCATTTGGAAACTGTAGCTGAGGCGTGATTTGAGGGGATGAACGGAAACTGCAGGTTATTTAAATTATACTTTTTTTATAAACTTATATGAAACTAGCGTCTAACCACAAACTGTGACTTCCTTTTGTCTTCAGCTGAAAGTTGCTCTCGAAAAACAAGAAAGGAAATTTCTTAACAGTTTCATTTTGACTGAAAACACCTTTTAGAGCACACATGTAACTACATTATATGTAATATTCAAAACAGCCTTAACGAGCACATCAGTTTTAATTATTACGTGTTGAATGAATCTTTCTCTCTCTGGTGACTTCCTGTAAGGCTGGGTGTTTTGCACCGAGATGCATCACATTTCAGTTCCTGTGTAAGCGAGGACTTCACTCACCCTACTCACCACAAGGTGTCTGTATAACACAGAAAATCCCGTTATGTCATGTCAAACTAAAATAAACCTCGGTTCATATCAAACCTGGGAATAACAACCATAACCTATCTTTAAAAAAACATTTGTATATATCAGTCTTTTGATTTATCCAGTTTATTAGAGCCTGATTATAATGATTAAATTTCACCAGGCCATGTATACTCGGTGGCCACTTCATTAGTTACACCTTGCTAGTACAAAGTACTTGGACTGCTCTTTTGCTTGCAGAACATCGTCAGTTCTTCATGATACAGATGATATAAGATGCACTGTTGCACTATATAAATAAAACTGAACAGAATTTAATTCGATTGAATTGAATGTGGACGAGAAATCGAGATAAATCACACCTGCCACCATTTTTTGCACTCTTCCAGCGTCAGTTTTGGTGTTTGCATTTGTGTAGCCTCACTGTTCTCTTATCACCCTACATGAGTGACTTCCAGTCTGGTCTTCTGCTGCTTCTGCATCAAGTTGTGCATTCAGAGCTCATCTGCACACCTTGGTTGTAATCAGCGGTTCTTTGAGTTAGTGTTGCTCTGATATCAGCTCAAAGCATTCTGTTGATTCTCCCCTGACTTATAGCATCAATATTTTCTGTTTTTCAGACGATACCATCAAACCCTAGAGATGATTGTGTGGAAAAGTCCCAGAAGACCAGCAGTTTCTGAAATAGCCAGACCAGCCTGTCTGACACCAACAACCATGCCATGTTCAAAAATACTTAATTGAGCTTCTTTCTGATGCTGAGTTTGAACTTCTGCTTTGAAGATAGTGGATTATGGCAGCAGATATTATACAGACTGAGTTGCAGCCATGTGATGGGCAGTTGAACAGGTGTAGCCAGTGAAGTGGCTGCTGAGTATATATGTTTCTATTAGGGGGGGGGGACTGCATGATTTGTCTAAAGTAGTATTTAGTGAATCATATGTTTTGGAGTAGTTTTATTTTGGTATTGATGCTATTACTACTAATAATAATAACAATAATAACAAACAATAATAAACAGGCACTTACAGGTACTGTTATCGGTGGCTTGAACCACATACAACAACCTCGGCTCTGTTTAAAACCGCAGTTTAGCGGTTGTTAGTGTGTAGTTGACATCAAAAGTTACCGGTGCTGTTGTGTCGCTTCTGACACCATTAATACGTCAGCAAACATCTTTTTTTTTTTAAGTTACATAATGTAAAACTTACGTTGTCGTTAACGTTACTGTCACACACAATGATGCATTCACGGGTCGGTTTCACTTCCAGAGCGCACAGTCTCCTTCCTGTCTTCTAAACTGGGATTTCCGTAGTTTTTCTTTTCCCAAACTTTACTACTTCCCAGTGTTGCCAACTTAGCGACTTTGTCGCTATATTTAGCGAGTTTTCAGGCCACCTTAGCGACTTTTTTTCTGAAACGCGACTAGCGACAAATCTGGCGACTTTTTCTGGCGTTATTAGAGACTTATTTATGACGACTTTACTCTCAATAAGCAGCGGGTGCTGCGGTGGGCACCTCGCCCGTGCCAAAGCGCTCACAGGCCGCTATCAGGGCAGGGCTCCCGCACTGACTGTAACGCAGTCAGTTCTTCTTTTACTGTTATGTTGTTTTGTGGACCACAAAGTTTAAAACCACACACACACACACACACACACACACACACACACACACACACACACACACACACACACACACACACACAATAACTCCCCCAGAGCGCCTGTTTCGGGTCACTTTTGCCGGTCCAAGCCCGGGTAAAGGAGCAGGGTTGGAATTGTGACATTAAAAAAACAATAATTGCTAAAAGAAATTTAATTTGTAGTTCTAAATAAACTCTAAATGCATTTAGGACGGTTTTTTTTACTGACTTTATGTCTCTTCCACGATGTCATTTCTCTCTCCAACAACATAGGTTACAATTACATTAGCATGACCAATTATGCAAATTAGGCGATGACATCATTTAGCGACTTCTAGCGACTTTTAGGCCAATAGCGATTTTCCTTACTGAGGAGTTGGCAACACTGCTACTTCCAACATCGCAAACATCGTGCAAACAGCGATGAGTAACTGGACTGTTCCTGTCATCAATGTGTAAACAGGCTAAACAAAAGAGGCTTCCAGATGTATGTACAGTTTCGTTTGACATTTTCCCCCCAACAGGACCTCAGGTGATTCTGGCAAAGACAAAAATGGGCAGAGTCGTGGTATTTCCCTTGTTTGTCATAAGGTCTCGCCAATCCTGGAAGCTGTGCTGTGCATCTGGACTGCATACTTCTTTTCTTTTCTTTGTTACCTTCATATTCAGGTCCCGTTCAGTTAAACTGTTTCATTATTAATAAAAGATAATGTACAGTCACTCACTGTTCCTGATGAAACACCGGTGCAGTGTCAATAATATTACAAATATTAATACTAGTAACGCTAATAACTGTTTGAAAACTGAATCATGAAGTGGTGCTTTTTTTTCTTTCTGGGGATTTTCGAGAAAACATTTCAAACTTAAATGTTTTTTTCACAGAGGCAATGGTGGGGAACTCTTCAAAGAGTGTACAGTTGAATAAGATAGCTCGGCAGATAGTATTTCATTTCAACATTATTGTTTTTTAGAAAACAATAGATGTTGTACAACATTAGCTTCAAAGACAATCTTGTGTTTGGTGGCAGAAGTTGAGGGGCTAACAGAGAGAAACAGACATGTGCCTGCAGCCAACATCGAACCACCAGTTAACCTGACATACGTACAGGTAGGTCCATATATATTTGGACACTTTTTACCTGTATACTTAAACATATTCCAATTATTGATACATAATGGACATGGACATAATATGCAGACTCAGCTTTCATTCAAGCGTATCCACATTCAAATTGGATGAAGTGTTTAGGAGTACAGGTCCTTAACATGCACCGCCCTCTTTTTAAAGGGACCAAAAGTAATTGGACAATTGATTTAAAGGCTATTTGATGGGCTCATTGTTTCATTACTAATGAAGCAGATAAAATGACTGGAGTTGATTTGAGCTGTGGTGCTCGAATTTGGAAGATATTGCTATGAACAGCATGCGGTCAAAGCAGCTCTCCATGCAGGTGAAACGAGCCTGCTTAAGCTGCAAAAACTGAAAAAAAAAAAACCTCATCTGAGACTTTGCTGCAGTGTTAGGATTGGCAAAATCTACAGTTTGGTACATCCTGAGAAAGAAAGCATTGGTGAGGTCAGCAACGTAAAAAGATCTGGATGTCCAAGGAAGACAACAGGTCTCTCCAGGAGGTAGGTGTACCAGTAACCAACCATGAAAGTAAATACAGAGTTCACTGCAAGGTTCAAGCCACTCATAAGCCCCAAGAATAGAAAAGCTGGATTGGACTTTGCTAAAAAACAAACAAAAAAACAAAACATCAAAAAAGCCAGCACAGGTCTGGAAAAATATTCTTTCGAGATGAAACCAAGATCAACGTCTCTCAGAATGATGGCAAGATGGCAAAATTATGAGACAGCTCATGATCCAATGCATTCCACATCATCTGTAAAACACAGCAGGGCGGTGTGATGGCTTGGCCATGCATGGCTGCCAGTGTCATTGGGGCACTAGTGTTTGTTTGTTTGTCTGTGTTCAGAGACAAATTGAGCTCAAATTGAGCTAAATGCAGTCAGAGTGATTGGGCAGCATCATAATACAGATGGACAACGACCCAAAACATGCAGCCAAAGCAACACAGTTTATTAAAGCAAAGAAGTGGAATATTCTTGAACTGCCAAATCAGTCACCTGACCGTAACAAACTGAGCTTTTAACTTGCTGAAGACTAAACTTCTCCACACAAACAGCAACTGAAAGGCCTGGCAGAGCATTAACAGGAGGAAACTCTTTTATGCAATCTTTTTGTTCAACCCACTGAATTAAAGCTGAAGGTCTGCACTTCAACTGCATCTGAATTGTTGCATTTAAAATTCATTGTGGTAAGGTACAGAAGCAAAATTAGAAAAAGTTGTCTGTGTCCAAATATTAATGGACATAACTGTACGTTTGGACTGTGAGAGGAAGCCTGGAAACCCGCTAAGTCACAGGAACAGGAACAGAAACTTAACGAAGGCTAGAAACATCTTATTGAGAAACAACAGTACTCACCACTACGCCACCAGTAACCAGAATTTCATCAAAATGCCAGAGAACCAGTCTACAAAGGCTGTTTCATTAAATGATAGCAACTTGAACTCTCATTATTGAAATCCTATGAATCTCTTAATAACTGTAGATAACTCTAATAGCATATGGGACACTGTATTATAAGCATCTTTAAATTTATGTTTTTAAAAAGAAAATCACATAACATATAATAAAATATAACCTTTATTTAACATCCCTACAGGCATCGCATCTCCCAGGATTTACTGTTTCATTGAGCAGTACATGTACCTTATATATACTTACTATAACAAACAGAAAAAACATGGTAAATATAGCTTTACATACATGTCACCAACTGAAATAACATACAACGTTTGGCAAACGGGGATGGGCTGGATCTTCCATGCATGCTGGAGGGAGAGTCAGGGTGTCTGATTTGAAATAGACATGGAGATGTTGGTATGGTGTTCTGCCCATTTCTTCATTATGTACACACTGCCGCACAGCCAACTTGCACCTTCTCAAACACTCTGGAAGAAATAAGAGGGATTTATAAGGTTTGCACACACGCAGTCATATTTCCACAGAGGATATAAAATTGGCATATTGTGCATTAATTTAATGAATTATTTTACCGGTAACTGAATGATGTACACACACACACACACACACACACACACACACACACACATACACACACACACACACACACACTCTTACCTTAAAACATAAGACCTGGACTTCTGCTGGTCCTCTAAAGCCAAAGAAAGGTGGAAAGATAATTAAAGGAAGAAGACATTAAATGGAATCATGAGATATTGGTAATCACTTTAATCAGAAACATTCTGACAGAAAGCTTGACCGTTCGTTTAAGGTCTTGCTGTCTTGTAGGTCTGGGTGTGTCCTTATGTGTGAGATTGCTTAAGTGCGTATTTTCCATCAGGGATTATCTGCCTCAGTTTCTGCTCTCTTAGCCCATTCTCCCCTCTTCTCACAGCACTCGGCCTGTTGACTCATGGTAATGTGAAGAGTTTGGCTGTGTGTCAGATCATCTGGAGTCATTTATAGAAGCTGTCGAGTGCCGCACTGACATCACCCCTATCTCTCGCCCAATGGCCAATCCTGCCTAATCCTTCTTTCTCCCCATGCGGGGCCATCCCATGTAAGGCTGAGCTGTATGGGATCACATACTGACACCTTGTAGAGACTTATAAGCAGGATCACGTCATTTATAGGGCACAGTTTACACTTGGCCTGAAAACGCTTTTTCAGTAATCTGATCACAAGAGGACAGCTGTACATAAATACAGGTGTGAACCCATCCAAACACACTGGAGTTGCATTCGGAGTAGAAAGGTATGTGACCCCATTTACGTAACAGCATGATGTGAAGACACTTGTGTCCCTGACCACACTCAAGGTCAAGTTTGAAGTGTGTATGTATCATGGCAACTATTTTATTCCCTCAAGTCAAACAACTAAGAAGGACACTGAAACTGTTCAAAGTGCAAAAATAATGCACAATGGTTGTTCTCCTATATTGCATATTACAAAATGTAATTGGAGCTGAACAGCAACATTCAATCACAAGTGGTTATTTTTAAATATAATCAGTTAGAGTTTCGTCAGGATCCCTACACTCTGAGAAGATTTTGTTTGCTGTGACTGCTTTCTGGAACCTCTCCATGGAAAGCACATAGCAGAAAGAGCAACACCATCACAGCAGGTATCAAGAGATTTGACACTGATGAAGTCAGATACAGCATAAAAAGAAAGTGGGTTGCAAAGCTGCTTGCAGGTGAGCATGAAACTTTAGGCAGGCTAAAGCAACATAAATAGAGCGTTCTGTTTGAAATTTAACAACAGGCTGTGTACAAAAATAACAGAGTGAGTTATCAACGGATGTGAATCTGCTGATGTGTCAGATCTTAATAGTTAAAAGGAAATTTTTAGCACTCCCTGTGAAATTCTACACCACTGGAGTAATTAAAACACCAAAACACAAATGTGGCAGTCTAAGAGTGAGGATATAAATAGCATAATAAAAGCAGTGAAAACATCAGATTTGGTATTTCTATTTAGCCATCATTAATCCTCGCCACATTACCACATCTAAAAGCAGGGCTTGCAATGTACAAAATGCACAGAGGATAAAGGCTGAGAGGAGACATGAGGAGGGAAGAGGAGAGCAAGAGCGGCGTTGCTTTTAAACTGATGAGTTTGTCACTGCAGCTCATGGCTGGTCAGTGGCTCTGCAGGTTTTATCAGTCTGTCCCATTTCATCTCCAATGACAACTGAGCCAGTAAACTGGGTTTGCCAGTGAAAGCTTTAATAACAAATACTTTGTCATAGTGATGTTGCATAGCATACAGGGAGAGGCCATCATCATCATCGTTTATTTATATAGCACTTTAAAAAGAATATATATACAATATCAGGGGACTTCAATCATGCCTCTTTGGACTCCACACTGCCCACCTTCACCCAGTATGTGACCTGCTCAACCAGAGACAATAAAACACTGGACTTACTGTATGCCAATGCTGAAGAGGCATACAGTTCATCACCTCTCCCTCCACTGGGCAAATCTGACCACAACCTGGTGCACCTTGTCCCTGTGTATGAGCCCTTAGTGCGCAGGGTGCCACCAGCCACCCGCACAGTGCAGAGATGGTCAGAGGAGAGCGAGGAGGCTCTTAAGGACTGTTTTGAGTCGACTGTGTGGGAGGTGATCTGTGACGACCATGGAGAGGACATCGACAGCCTTACTACATGCATTACTGACTATATTAATTTCTGTGTGGATAACACCGTACCTACCAGGACTGTACGGTGTTTCTCCAACAACAAACCTTGGATTACCCCAGAAATTAAAGCTGTCCTCAAGCAGAAGAGGAGGGCCTTCAAATCCAAAGACAAAGAGGAGTTGAAAAGGGTGCAGAGAGAGTTGAGGGGACTGATAAGGAATGGGAAGGAGAGCTACAGGCAGAAGATGGAGAACCAGCTTCAGCAAAACAACGTTGGTGAAGTCTGGAGAGGCCTCAGAACCATCTCAGGCCACAAACAGCAGAACTCTCTGCCTGGGAGGGATGTGAGGTGGGCAAATGAACTGAATAATTTCTTCAACAGATTTGATTCAACCATGAGACAGTCTACAACATCGGCTGCAGACTCACCCACCCCCACTGCTGCTGTTCCACCTCAGACACTTCACACCTCCTCTATTCACCCTGCTCACTCCTCCCCACCCCCAACAACAGCATCCAATACACACTCAACACAAGGCTCCAGCCTGTCTCTCTCAACCACCCAGGTTAGGAGGGAACTGAGGAGGATTAATGGCAAGAAGGCAGCGGGTCCAGATGGCATCAGCTCGAGGGTCGTCAGGTCCTGCGCGGACCAACTGTGTGGGGTGATGGAGCACCTCTTCAACCTGAGCCTGAGGTTGGGAAGAGTCCCACAGCTCTGGAAAACCTCCTGTGTTGTACCAGTGCCAAAGACTTCACGCCCCAAGGACCTCAACAGCTACAGGCCGGTGGCTCTGACATCCCACCTGATGAAGACCCTGGAGCGGTTGGTCCTGGCTCAGCTTCGGCGCCTAACAAGCTCATCACTGGACCCACTTCAGTTTGCCTACCAGCCTGGCATTGGAGCGGATGATGCCGTCATTCACCTCCTACATCGTTCCCTCGCTCACCTGGAGACCGCTGGAAGCACTGTGAGAATCATGTTCTTTGATTTCTCCAGTGCCTTCAACACTATTCTTCCCTCGGTTCTGAAGGACAAGCTGGAGAACTCTGGAGTGGACCATCACCTCACTACCTGGATTTTGGACTACCTCACCGACCGACCACAGTATGTGAGGACTCAGGGCTGTGTGTCGGACAGGGTCGTCTGCAGTACGGGGGCCCCACAGGGAACGGTTCTGGCTCCGTTCCTCTTCACCATCTACACTGCAGACTTCTCCCACAATTCCACCCAGTGCTTCCTGCAGAAGTTCTCTGATGACTCTGCAATAGTCGGCCTCATCACTGATGGGGACGACAAGGAGTACAGAGGACTGACTCAAGACTTTGTGGACTGGTGCCAGCTGAACTACCTCCAGATCAACGCCAGTAAAACCAAGGAGCTGGTGGTAGACTTCCGCAGGCACAAGCATTCTCCACTGCAACCACTGAACATCCAGGGTATGGACATTGAGGCTGTGGACAGCTACAGGTACCTTGGTGTTCATCTGAACAACAGACTGGACTGGACTCATAACTCAGACGCCCTCTACAGGAAAGGGCAGAGCAGGTTGTACCTGCTGCGGAGACTCAGGTCGTTTGGAGTGGAGGGCCCACTCCTGAAGACCTTCTATGACTCTGTGGTGGCTTCTGCTATCTTTTATGGCGTGGTCTGCTGGGGCGGCAGCATCTCTGCTGGGGACAGGAAGAGACTGAACAGGGTGATCCGAAGGGCCAGCTCTGTTCTAGGATGCCCTCTGGACCCAGTGGAGGTGGTGAGTGACAGGAGAACGGCGGCTAAGCTGTCATCCCTGATGGACAACGTCTCCCACCCCATGCAGCAGACTGTGACAGCACTGAGCAGCTCCTTCAGTGGGAGACTGCGGCACCCACGGTGTGGGACGGAGAGATTTCGCAGGTCTTTCCTCCCCACTGCTGTCAGACTCCACAACAAAGACTTTAACTGATCAAGCACACACATCCATACATATGCAATAACACTAAGTGCAATAATCCTTTCTGTCATCGTTGTATTTTTACTCAGTTGTATATAGCATTTGTATTCTATTTTTATCTTATTGTATATTTTTATTCTATTTTATTCTACTGTATATAGTATATTATTTTATTCTATTCTGTACAGCTGTGTACTGTATTTATTCTTATTGTATTCTAATTTTTGCGTCATAACTTTTGCACTGTCCACTTCCTGCTGTGACAAAACAAATTTCCCACGTGTGGGACTAATAAAGGTTATCTTATCTTATCTTATATATATAACAATAAATATAAATATAGGAATAAAATAGCAAAAACCAGACATAGCAATAAAATTAATAAAAATGCCAGTTACCCACAGAGTTAAAAGCCAGGGAATAAAAATAGGTTTTTAATCTGGACTTAAAAACTGGCACTGATGTAGTCTGTCTAATAAGGAGAGGAAGGCTTTTCCAAAGCATCGGAGCCGCAACAGAGAACGCTCGGTCTCCTCCAAGTTTCAGCCGTGACTTTGGGACAGAAAGCAACAGTTGCTGACCGAAGCGCAGGAATGGGGACATGTGGCTTCAACAAGTCAGACAAACAAACAGGTGCCAGACCATTTAGAGATTTAAAAACCAATAAAAGAACTTTAAAACGGATCCTAAATTCCATTGGAAGCCAATGTAGAGGCCAAGACCGGAGTGATGTGGTCGAATTTCCTTCTGCCAGTTAAAAATCGTGCCGTGGCATTTTGCACTAGTTGCAAGCGTGAGTGGGATGTGTCTAAGTAGCATGACTGCCAGGAAGCAGAATATTGGATTGGAACATGATGAGCTAAAATGATGATCCATATCAAAATCATCCATTTTATCTGGCAGTGGTTTTATTTTTATGGCCAAGTGGTACCACAAGAACTTACAGTACAGGCCACCTACAGAGAAATAGGGAGACACCTCGAAGAGTAAACAAAGCAATAAAAACAAACTGAAACAAAACAGTACAGGTAGATGCAGAGCACAGGGGAAAGCTGTCTGCTTGTTTACAGATGGATGTTCACAGTGTCCTATGTTACTAAGGTATTTACAGTGAGGGTTTAGGCAAGTGAACAGAGGTAAGTTGCTAATGAACTTACCTCTAGAAGTTTAGATAATAGTTTATTTCCCCTTCTCAGCATCTGGAAGAATGACCTCTGTTTAGGAAAAAAAAGTGTAGCTGTGGTTAAAAAAAACTTCTGCTTTTCAAATTGATGTAAATGTCTTTTTATAGTTACAATAATTCACAACAGCTTAGGGAGAAAATATTGAAGAGTAAATGTAGAAATATTTCCCCATTTGATCAACAGTAGATACATACGTTTGACCTCGAGCTTGCAGGAGACGGTGGCCTCTCCCTGGGCATTTTTAGCTCTGCAGGTGTACACACCACCATCAAAGCTGCAGGGCTTTCGGATCTCGAGGGAGCAAATGCCCTGGTTGGAGATCTGACGATACTTGGGGTCGTCACCAATGACCATTTGATTCTTCAACCACTCGATCTTAGGCTGAGATGAAAGAAAAATGTACAAAATAAATTAACTTTACCACAAAATTACCAAGACTGATGTTAATGAAAATCAACATCTTGCATGAATTATCATGATAACAGCAGCTGGGATGTACAAGGTTGATCTCTTCTGCAACATGAGAATATTCATCGGACACATTCAGGAACCAATCTGTAAAGACACGATGACTAATAGAGACACGTGAAAAAGTGTGTGACAGTTTTGGCCATGAAGCATGGTTAAGGTAGTCAGTTGGTCTACCACTTCCAAGCTGAATACTCAACAACTATTCGAAAGATTGCCACGAAATATCAAGATCAGGTTATGTTTGTAAGTTAATTAAATAAGTTAATTAAAGACATCCAGGTTCTGTGCACCTCGGTTTATTTCAGATTTCCCCAAGACTAGACGAACCTCCCAAATATACACATTGGTCACACTGTCATAGTGTATATTTGAACATGCTGATTTCGATGTTAGCTCTTTAACCTATGTAAAGCCTTAGAGAACTGTTGGCATGGCAACGGACTTGGTCACCAGAAAAATGGTTAAATGGCGAAACAGGGAAAATGCAAAGAAATCCAGTAATTTCTACAGGTTAAAGGTTGATTTTCAGACCAATTCTGTTTTGACTGAATGTGTCCTGTGTGACAAAACACAACTGGCGTCTCAGTAAAGCCTAATAAACCCCTGCCAATAGTCAGTGAATGTTTCCGTTTCAAACTGGTCTTTAAATCTCTTAATCCTGGCAAAACTGACATTTGTGGTCCGCCTCTGTAGCTTCACCGATGTGTTTTTTTCCACTTCAGTTTTACATTTCTTACTTTAAACTGTCGTGGTTTTTCTTTCCTGTCTGCTTGGTACAGAGTGAGCTATTTAAACTTGTTCTGCAGCTGTGGTCTGTTTGGGCGGCAAAAATAGTGCTTTCTGTGTTACAAACACATCTTCAATCACCCATGAAAGGAGAACAATCTATACTTCTTATCACTGTCTCTTTTTCTGTCCGCCCTTCTTATCACGCATCTCTCACCCCCTTAATGCAGTCCCCTACTCTATGTGACAGCTCTTTATCAGAGACAACAGGACAAGCTATCACACTACTGAGCATGCCTTTGTACTGGACCTCTCCACACTGAACTCCATGCCAGGGAAGAGGAGGTGGCTCGATAAACACATGCTATAAAACACTTCAAGCCCACTTACAGGAGTATAAGAGATTTCAATTTACAGTGATTATGTAAAGACGTGAAGTTAAAGTATCGGTCATACAGCGGTTAAGTAGATGACCAGGTGTACCCTGCCCCCGCCCTATGCCCAGTGGGATAGGCTGGATAAGCAGAGGACGACAGATTGTTGGACGCATGGTTAAGCAGACATACAGATGATACAACTACTTGGAGAAATCTTTTTACACCACAGGGAAAGGCAAGAAAGACCTATTTGGCAAGGACAGCTCTCAGTCTGTAGATACTAACTTGAAGGAAAATTGCTTTCTCATTATTCTCAGCTACAGACTTTGTCTGTGATAAGTTTCACTGTCCCAAACTGTGGCATACTGTCATAAAACGACTAATAAATACTAAACGCTGCAAAAAAGAACAAACACAAAGCTACAAACAAATTACCCATCAATCCCTGTTTTCTTCATTGTCTAACGTCAGCTTTTGTGCCGTGCTGTACCAAATTTGTTAGCTCTGTCTCATCTACACCGGCACGCACAGGGCAACTAACTGCTGCTGTCCTGGGGAAAAGCCAAGGACAGCTAGGACGAATAATCAACTGCATTTCCATTCTGAACTGCCACTTAATCTGCCTGCATCTGTCAGACAACTGTAAAGATAAGTTTAACCCAAGCAGTTGCTGCCAAACAGTGAGATACATTCTGAAAATCCCCATAAACATACCAGTGGAAGCCCTCCCTGAACTCCAGAGTGCATCCTTTTTTAACTGTGGCACTAATATCATATTTAAAGTGCATTTGTGAGGTTTTCTGGTGAGAATAAGACCGCTTCAGTTCAAAAAGGAACATTTGCTATGTTTGTGTAACATGGAAAGTCCCCCAAATCTCAATAGGCCAGTTCTATTTATAACCAGCAGATGCTTCCATGTGTCCTCCTAGCTTTGTACCTTTAGTGTGAGCATGAGCTCTAAATATCCAGTCAACTGTTAGGATACCACCACGATACCAACTGATAAGATCTAGTATCAATAAATTGTTGTATAGACACTGCTGTTTATATAAGATGTTGGTGTTTTGGATGTTTTTGTTGTTAAAAATGTGAGCTCTAATATTAAACCACTGTCATAATAGTTCCCTAAAATCTAAGGCGTCTAATTACAAATGTTTTAAGAAGACAAACTATCATAAAATACTAAGCAAACATTCAGACAAGAAAAAAATATGAATGAAACCTTTTTGACATCTGTAAATGAGAGTAATGCACGTCTAACCTTAGGACTCCCACGAACAGAGCACAGCAGCTTGGTGGTGTATCCCACGGTGGCGGCTCTGTCGTTGAGGGCCGTGGTGAACTTTGGAGCCTCGTTGAAGTCATGCTCCGGGTACTCAGGAGGTTTGTAGACAATACCTGTAAAGGAAGCAGCGTTAAGCTTTTATGAGCCAGATATAGTGCAGATCCTCTTTTTTACTGCATTATGTTTAAAAGTGGAACTACTACACACATTTGCTTAAAGAATAAAACACACTGTAACACAACTATGGTAATCATCTTAATGATTTCACAGCCTATTTAAATTTATTTCAGTAATAGCAGAGCACTTGCCAAGAGAGCTATCCACTTATGTTTAAAGCAGTGCCAAGGCCATTCCCACTCCTCAAGTCTCCACTTCAGATTCTTGCAACTAACCACAGCTCAATAAAATCTAAGTATCCATTCGTACTGCAGCCGTGCCACTAAAACTTTATGCAACAGAAACAAACTGATGTGAGACAAATGAAAGTACTGTGTGCATTCAGGGGGTCACCTGTCTTCTGGATGGTGGCCACTTCCTTTGTGACAGTGCTCTTCTCGCTCATGCCCACTTTGTTTTCAGCAAACACTCTAAAGGAATACGAGTTACCCATGACAAGGTCTGAGATGGTGGCACTTAACCTGTGATAGTGCTCCAGCACCGTGAACCATTCCTGCGTGAGACAGCAGACAGTCGGATCAGACGTGTGAAATGATAGCATGATGTGTCCTTACTGGACTGAATTCATCTCTATTCATTTCGTCTAGATTATTTCAATTTTCAAGTATACTCAGTATACTTACACATGTAATATGTGAAGTCCCTTCAAGGCCCTGCCTACACTCACACACAATTTAAACATTTATTTAATCATAAATGGCGATCGTGGCTCAAGAGTTGGGAGTTCGCCTTGTAATCGGAAGGTTGCCGGTTCGAGCCCCGGCTTGGACAGTCTCGGTCGTTGTGTCCTTGGGCAAGACACTTCATCCGTTGCCTACTGGTGGTGGTCAGAGGGCCCGGTGGCGCCAGTGTCCGGCAGCCTCGCCTCTGTCAGTGCGCCCCAGGGTGGCTGTGGCTACGATGTAGCTGCCATCACCAGTGTGTGAATGGGTGGATGACTGGATATGTAAAGCGCTTTGGGGTCCTTAGGGACTAGTAAGGCGCTATATAAATACAGACCATTTACCATTTACCATACCAGGGTCACAGTGGCTGCTTTGTTGTGTAAGTTCTAATGCTGCTCGTTGTAAAACAAATACGACTCCAGCTGAAAAATGTCTTTGTTTCACTAACACACTTCAACAAAGACCATTTTCACAAACATTCTGGTTAGTGCATTTCTGTAAAAAGGACATTTACGCCTCGTTCCAGCTGCCTGGATGTCAGAAATTGAAAAAGCATTTGTTTTGGTTTTAGCAAGGTTGAGTCTTTCATGCATCACTACCAATACAGCACAATACCTGTGCTTTTGCTCTGAAAAGCACCGCTGCAGCACATCCCCGAATAGTGGCTGCTCTGCAAATGTCTTATTAGCAAATCACAAATACACAACAGGGGCTGTACAAATGAAAAGATTTAGATATCCACTACTGGTTACATTCACTGCCGCCATCTTTGATTGTTAACTCCTGCTCTGAATTTCCGAGTTGGAAATCCCAGTTGAGGAGACAATCCAGATGAAACTGTTATTGGGAACTTGTTAATTCCGACTTCAGAGTTAATCTGAAATTCACCAATAATACAGAACCTTTATAAAACAGATCAATATGCTGCAGTAAGGCTTCACTCTGACTGCATCATATTGAATGAAACACTGAAAACCGAGTTAAATGCACATAAATGTGCATCTTTCTGTGTCGTGTTAAAGATGCCAACACCTGTGGGGCAACTCGACCTCAAACTATGAAGAAAAAGTGATGCTCTGGGTTTGTGAGATTCATGTCAACATTACTGATCTGGTGTAACAGATGGGTTTTGTGCAGTTTGAGTAAATCTCTACTATACCCCAGTCTTCTTGTCAGCTTTCTGGACAGTGTATCCAGTGATGTCTGTGTTGCCATTATCCTTGGGTGGAGTCCACTCCAGAGCAGCATTGAAGCCCCAGGCATCCACCAGCTTTATACTAACAGGAGGACCAGGGCGCTCTGATGAAACACATTACTGTAAGTATCACGGTATTACAATCATAATGAGAAAACCATCTATTTAAACTGTATGTATTTTAAGCAGTAGCTGGCACAAGGCTCAAGCACTCTGGCATCTTTGTCAGAGATGTCATTTATGTTGGCTAATACCCAGAGAAAGTCACAAGTCTAGAAACAAGGAAGTCAACACGTCAGCTGCAAAGCCAGCTGAGCAGATTTAACAGGAAGGCCTCGCGTGAATCAACAGTTTGACACGCTCACATATTCCTTTGTGTAAATGAGATTGTTTTATGTCTCATGTGTCACTCACCCACAATCTGAAGGGTAATTGTGCCTTTATCTTCAAAGCTATCCACTTTTAGGGTCATCTCATAAACACCAGAGTCCTCCCTCTGAGCGCTGCGGATGAACAGGATGCTGTCCTTGTCACTGTTCCTGATATTGACCTTCTTGGTATCCACAGGCTGACCATCTTTCAGCCAGGACACTGCAGGTTTAGGCTTTCCCTAAGGAGTTGAAAACGAGAACGGTTAAAAGCAAAATAAACCGAAGTGTTCAAAAATGTATCTGTCAGCCTTTTATGTTTCCTCACTGACTAATGCAGTGAACGTGCACACTAGCCCGCTTACAAGAAACGGGATGACGAGGTTGATCTGCTCTCCGACTTTCTTGACATAGCGGGACCTGAGAGCCCGAGGCAAGCGGATCTTGGGACGGTCTGCAAAGTCAAATCAAGCATGTTTACTTTTCACCTCGTCCGTCTTCTACAGTCTGACTGAGCAGATTTGCTGCTGATTTACTGAACAGTTAACATTACATGCTAACAGCATAAAGCACGGTGTATACACATCCTGTCAGACTCTTTAAAGTGTGGTCACACATGCATATAATGGCAGGTCAACAAGATCTAAATAGAGCAGCTACTTCTGCTGCAAAGTCTACAAGAACATGATTGAACAGGCTAAAATTAACCCACAACAGTTTTAACAATGCAAATTCATGACAGAAAAATAGTCATAACAGCCGAGAAGCTGACAGTCTATTTAACTTTAGAAAGAGCAATGACTATAAAGTGGAAAATGCACTGTTAGCAGGACAAAACAAACTAATTTGAAACAGCGATGTGTGCGAAACGCATACAATTAAAAACTAACTTGATCATCAAAGATTTTTTAAAGCGTCAGCTCGTCGCACTTTCACTTCAGTTTTTCAACGTAAAACATTTCCTTAAAAACATAAAAAACAAGCTAACATGAAATCTTTTCCATACTGATGCAAGTAGACCTGATACATCGTCACACTCAAGCCACCGTTTAAGTGCTTATGCCTCATGACCCAGTTTTGCAGGACCAAACAAAACAAAAAATGAGGTGAAAGCTAAACAAAGGTTGTGTGTGCTTAAAGAAAAGTGCAGTATCTGGGCAGGGAGAGCCGAACAAGTAAACCAGCAGCTCCTAAAATAGCTTTAGTGACAAGAAAGACTGAACCCTGAAAGCACAGCCCTCACGTCGTGCCCAAAGGAACCACATGTCAACGCTTTCAGCTGAGCAGTGGTTGCGATATCACGTCTGCAGACGACTGCAGCAACTCCTGATGTGAATTAAAATCAAACAGGTGAAGTTGCATCGCAGACATCTAGCTGGGCTCTGTTGGATGGTTTCCTTCACGCCAAGTGCTAAGTATCAGGAACAGCATCTCTCACATGTTTCTGCATAAGCAGCAAATGTCTGAAAAGCTCTCTGGGCTTAGAGGATAAATAAAACCACCAGGCTCCTGCCCTCCCTCACCTCATTCACCCCCCCCTACAGCCTGCTTCTCCTAATCCACTCAAACTACCCTCCCATTGGGCACCACATCCACTTCCATCTTCTTCTAGCTATAAGAGTGTTTACATCTTCTCCTTCTGATGCACTAAATCTAACCTGATATCTTGCCTTCCTGTTCTTACATTTGTCACCGTATCATTGCTTCTCAGGATGGGATCTTGCTTCTGGAACAACCATTTCCCAAGTAGATCAGGGCTGCCTCCAGATTTGGCTCAAACACTAATCCTTGCTAATCAGCACACTTCCCAGCAATGCCCCGAAGTGTTGCAGGCATTGTGGCATCCAGCAGCCTGTAAGTCCCCCCTGCAAGGAATCTATAATCTGCCATTGTCTCCGGATAAAATGTCTTTGTAGGGGGCTTTCAGCATATGTAGGTCAGCATGTCTTCCTCTAAAGCTTAAACCTGTGGATGGGTGTCTGGTCCGGACAGCTTGTGACTGACACACAGCTGAATTTAACCTCAACAAGCCATACAGAATCCAACAATTAGGCTCATGTTTCACCAACCAGGAAATACGCCTAGAGACAGTAAGCTGTGGGTAACTGGGGCATGTCAACTCAGGTCGGCACTACGTCAGTGTGTGGGTTCAGAATCAGAACTACGGAAAATAAACCAACTGTGGTTTAAACCACAGAAAAAGTACTGTGAGCGAAGTGTGGTGACAAGAGAGTCTCTGTGTATTCTGGAGCTGTACTTCTCAGTACACAGCACACCACAATAGTGAAGCAACAGTTAAAGTGAGGAATTTTACAAAGGTCATAATAACCATCAGCCAGATTTTTGCATTTTTAACAAGAACGCATTGGTCAAAGGGGAAAGAATAGTCGTTGATGCAATCGTAAGCAAAAAGGCTGCATCCATTATTAGTTATATAGTACTAGGCAGTCTCTTTTTGTGCTTGGAGTCAAATGCTTTAACACGTTTCCCATGGTAGTCATGCTAATATAACAATCTTAGGGCAAGCATGTTAATATTTGCTAATGAGCCTATTTGGGCGTGGTGCAAACGCCTACTTACTTCTAGCTATAACCGTGTTTGGCCTTTTTTTGAGTAAACTGTGACCCAGTGATAAGTAAATGAAAGACTGTTTTACACACACAGTTCATGAATGAATGTACCAAACTGTATCGGCAATACAGTACTGTGCAAAAATCTCGAGTCAGCCTTCAGTTTGCTTTCTTGAGCAATAATTATCGAGTCTTTCAAAGATTTAGAAAGACACAAAAAGTAACACAAAGGTCAAAGATAACACAGTTTGATAGACATAAAATTGTATTTTTGCACCAACAAGGTGATTTATGGAGAGCAACCTCTCACGATACCTTAGTAAGATTTTGATCCATCACACATTAGTATCTGTAAAACATCTCTGGCAGCACTGCCAGTAATGTAAAAGCATTCCTGGATAGAAAAACAGACAGTGGAACACTTTCAGTCATGGACTCAACCTCAACATGACTGAAGCAGTGTGTGATCAACTTGACTCAGAGCAGAACAAAAGGCAGCCAACGTCCAAAGAACAGCTGGATGTCCTTCAAGAAGCCTGGATTCCTGAATAGTACTCACAGAAATTACACGAACGTTCGCCTAACAGAGTTTAGGCTGCGTTGAAGAATAAAGGTGCTGATAGCAAATACTGACTTTTAACCTTGTTAGAATTGTGCAAACTCTGTTTTTGCTTTATATGCAGTGTTTACATGTATGTGTGGATATTTCAATAAAATGCTGCAGCTAATTCCCATTTTCCTAGCAAATTGCAAAGAAACAAGGGGCGGCTTTTGTACATTACTGTATATTAAGTGATATTATAGTCTGGACCAAAGCTGCAAACTGATTCAAAGTGATTTAGTGCAATTTAGTTTTATATTTATTCAGTTATATTTAGTTTAGTTATACATTTTCATGGATGTATAAAATGACAGGAACATTCTGTAAATTGAAAGTGTACCAACCAGCAGTCTTGACTGAAGATGTGCGTACATGCAAATGAAAGCATGACTTACAGCTAATGAAAGCTCTTGTCAGCACCTTTGCGATTTATGTGCTTGCATCTGTGCAATCCATCTGAGGCACCAGCAGTTAATACCACCTCTACCTCACTGGTTGTAACATGAGTATTTTAAGGATAGGTCATAAGTTACAACTATGTTAGAGCTCCTGATAAAGAGTTGGAGACAGTCATTTTACCAGGTGGCTGCACAGCAACGGAGAGCTTCGTAGTAAGGTTCTGGTGCGGGACGTCTTGTGCAGAGATGAACAGCATATTCTCTGTGTTAATTCTCACTATGAAATAGAAATTCTCATTGTACTGTGCAAGCAAGCTTTGCGTGGTTCCTTCTCCAAACAGAATAATGTCACGGGAGCTTAGCAACAAAGGTTTGAAGAAACCTTTTAGGAATTATGAGACGTTTTTAGAGTTGGTTTGACACTTTCTACGAAGACTAACTTGTAAGTGTGTTATGTGATTTTAGACTGTTTTTTAAAAAAAAGCTGTCCAAAAAAAGACAACTTTGCTGGAAGCTGCCTGATAGTGAGGTGCAATAATGACTCACCAACAACCTCGCGGATTGGCACAGGGTCAGCGAGTGTTCCAGGTTCGCTGCGGCCACCGGGGTTTACAGCCACCACGCGCACGCGCAGCAAATCACCTGCTTTCAGATTTTTGATGCAGTATCGGTTAGCTGCAGTCAGCTCCTCGTTAGCTACAACCCAGTCTGTTGCTGTTGGGAAACCAAGGATCTGTGTTAGTGAGAGGCTTTCAGGGTCATTATTCCATATTATGAAAAGAATGCAAACTATCCGCTTTTTCTCCTGATGGTTTTTTATTTATTGCAATTTTCCTGAATGTTGAAAACCCCTCAATTAAACTTAACTGGTTTATCACCTGTTGACACCAGTTTACAAACAACCTGCCCATAAGAAGTATACTTTGGCTACCGTGACGAAATCTCAGAAGGCATGCCGTCATCTGAGCAAATGAGTGCTTCTAAAAGTGGTGTCGGGAGATACAGCGACAGCCGGTAAACTGATGCCTGCCGTATACGGCCCGGACCCAGCAATGAGTATATTTGCCCTCTGACACGCTGGGGACAGGTGCAAGCAAACACTCTCACATACATGTGACACACATATGCAGACTTACTTCCATCCTTGCAGTACTCGATGGCGTATCCATCCAGGCCCGAGTCTCCGATGGTCTCTGGTGTCTTCCACTTAATGGTGAGACTGGAGTCGTTAACATCATCCACAGACACGTCCAAAGGAGCACTGGTGGGGACTGTGAGAGGTTTAGTGCAGTGAAGCTTGATAAAGCATTCTTAATACAGACAAAACAGTTAAAAGTACACACATAATGGGAAAATTAGCAAGATACTTTACATTCTAATGCATAAATATGTGGAGCTGCAACTCAGTTATTTTTATTGATAATTATTATGGAAGATTTTTGTCATTTTCACAATGAAGCATTAGAAAAACAGTCAAACAATATGTTGATACAAGATCTGATTTAAAGCCAAATTCATTTATCATTTCCAGCTTTTTAAATAAGAGGATCTCTTTCTTTAATTTCTTTACATACAAGATAAAAGTGAATATAATTGTTTTAGGAGATTAATGCTACATCTGACACACAGCAGGATCAGATGTTAGTGTTACCTGCAGGAGGTGGTGGTGTGGGGGCCTTAGGTGGCTCCTCGACTACAGCAGGTTCCACTGGAGCAGCTAGCAAGAAAAAGGAGAATATTTACATTTTTATAAGCAAATACAAGAAAAAAAACCTGGTACTTATCCACAGTATTTTTTCTATACAGCAGCATTCAACGATGCAAATGTCCAAACCTTTGAAAAAAACTATTTTACTGCAGAGAAAAAGGCATCAGGAAGTTACCTTCTCACAGATTGGGAAAGTCATGATGGGAAGTACTTATTTGTAATAACGATAATGTTTACCGTCTGCCGGAGCATCTGCAGCAGGAGCAGCAGCAGCATCTTCAGCGGCAGGAGCTGTAGCTAGCATTAAAACGCCGTTAGGGAAGCCAGTTAGATACGAACAATTTGACATTATTAATGCAGGTAATTGAACGTTTTTTGGCATTTTGATAAACTTACAGTGATGTGAAAAAGAAAGTTTTCACAGAACCTTTTGTGAAAACTAAATGTGTGTCATATTACAGGACCACCTTTAGAAGTGATAACTTGAAGGAATCCTTGACTATCAGTGTCTTGTGGAGGACTTTTTGCCCACTCTTCTTTACACTGCTTCAGTTCATTGAGACTTGCACTTGAATTTCCCAGAGGAACCCACCCGAGGGATTAATAAAGTTTTATCTTATCTCTGGGTTTTTTTATGCACAGCTCTCTTAAGCTCCTGTCCAGCATTTCATTCGTGCGAAGGTCAGGACTTTGAGTGGACCATTGCAACATCTCGATTCTTTTGCATGCTGTGTTTGTCATAACGCACAGCACCACATTTGGGGAAAAACAACAGCATCTCCACACTAAGTCTTGTGGGTTTTTTTTAGATGCTACTTAGCAAGCCTAAGATGAGCTGCCAAGTTCTTATAAGAGAGAAGAGGCTTTCTTTTGGCAACCCTTCCAAACAAGCCTAATTGTACTGTCATGAACTTTAACATTTAATATGTTAATGTGTTGTTTGGAATTTATCTAAGAATTGCACAGTCTGACCTTGGGGTGAATTTGGCATCCACTCGTGAGACGATTCTCGCATTGTGTTAACACAAGCATCTGAATGCTCCACACCAGTCAGCTGCCAAAACTGCTGCTTTTATAGAGGTGCTCAGACTTGCGAATGATCAGTTAACCAGCATTTGATTACCAGAAACCTGCTGCTCTTTACCCTCTTCATTCCTTTGGAAACTGTTCTTTCCAAACAAGTGCACAGAGTCCCACAAAAGCTTTTTTTCACATCACTGTATACTCTACTGAGCAAGCAGCAGGAAAGAGCAGTGTGGGTACAGCTGTGTTAGAACAAACAGGTGACCAGATGTCCACAAACAAAAACCTCAGCAGTTAAGAAAGGCGGAAGATGAACACACAAACACATTTACAGACAGAAACACAAGAAGTGCACAGTGGAACACAAACACATGTTGCATATCAGCTTGCATATGTGTGGAGACAGCCTGTGGTGTAAGTTTACTCTTAGTAGCTGTTCAATCTCCTCTGTCTTCTGTCATATTGCCATCAGTTAAGGTTAAGGGTCATGTGTCGAGGTTTAAAGCCAAAAACACATTGAACCAATTCTTCATTTTATTAGAGTATTGATACAAGAGGGTAACTTGTGATCCAGCTTTCGTTTCAGTCTGCAAAAAGGCTTCAAGCGCTGGTGTTTACAGTTAATGTGTGGTCAACTTGGGGTAAATTACTGAACAGGAGTAGAAGCATGAGAGATTTGTTTTTAAAGAAATGTGTTGTACTTTGCTTATGTAGCACACACTGTAGTTTACAGTGTTCAAGTTTCAGATTGTAAAGTAAAATTTAAAACACTACACAATGTTTTGCAAATCCTTTCAACACTAAATTATATTTAAAATAGTACAAAGACAACATATTAAATGTAAAAAAATAAGAAATCCGTTTGCTTTTTGAAAAAAATGTTCGTGTAACTTGTTGGAGGGACATCTCCCAACTAATAAGGCTCTCCACAAAAATGCCACCATGCCAACAAATTCAAGCCGCATGCAAAACAAAATGCAAGATCTAGAAATTCAGCTGCGTTTTCTTAGCTCAGACACATTTAGGTCTTTTATCTGTGACCTGACAAACTGAGATTAGAGGGTTTTGTTTTTAAAATGATGAGTATTTTTAAAATTTACTCAGATTTAGAGCAACAAATGTTGCCATTCAGATGACATCATTTTCAGGGAAAGCCTTGCTTATGTCGGCAACACATTCTCCACATATTACAGCAGCATAGCTCTGTATTAAAGGGTCCCAAATGGCCATGCCAGCAGTCCACACCTGTCACCTACTTAAAACATATGAAAGAAAAAATATGACAAAGGAATGCTGAACTGTGGAACAGCTGAAATCTTACAGCAAGTAAGAATGGAAACCATGTGGCTTGTAAAACCATTAAAACTAGAGCAACTGGTCTTCTCAGTTCCCTGTCACTTATAGAGAGAGCTGCTTAAAAGGGAAGGTTTCTGCTCTAAATCGGTATGCTTGGTCTCGTTCAGGTTTTTCTTTTAAGTTTTCCTGGAATTCACATCCCAACTTTGTGGAAAGGGGAGAGTGGGGGTGTTGCACGTGTACTCGGATCCACTGCTAGTACAGGCAGTAAATTATGGCAGCCTTGCTCAAAGTAAGTACTTGTAAAAACTAATGACAATTGTACTGTTACTACTCACTTGATACAATTACTTTGTTGCACTGCATTCACTTTAGTTTTGATCACTGGCTTTAGGATGCTTCAAAGCTGTCTGATGCAACAAAAGCGTAGAACTTCCTAACTTGGGGGAGAAAATGTCTGCTTATATTCTTAATTAAATCAAACACTGTTAAACACGAGAGCTACCCACGCATAGTCACGGTTAGTAATATTAGCTTGCAACTCTACTCCGTTCCCAAGAGTCTATCGAGATACCGGGAGCGCTTCCTTCAGCAGCGGGGGTGTCTTCTGCTGGAAGGGCGGCAGCTGCTTCTGCCTCGGCTGGAGGAGCTTCAGCAGGTGCGGCCTCGGCAGGTGGAGCCTCCACGGGTGGAACGGGCTCAGGTGCCTTCTCCGCAGCCTTCTTGACTGGTGACTTCTTGATAGGTGCAGGTTTGGCCGGCATCTTGCTGGCGGACGCGAACTCCTCGGGATGAGGCGGTGGAAGAGTCTTAGGTAACATATATACTGAGGGCTGGTGGGCTGCTCCACCCATTCCCATGACTTCTACACCCGCCTACCCACTTAAGCCACATCTTCTATGGGAAGACTGAAGGTAAAGAAATATAAGGAGAAAAAAAGTTGTGTACCTTTAACTCAGGTAACACACCTGTCGATAATTAAACTGATAATTAAGAAACCATCAAATACGGTCCTTCAACTTAATTGAGTAGTGGCCCATTAGCACCCCCTAGTGGATTATAAAGAAACACGTAAAAAACAGGTAGTGATGTGATGAATGGCATGACTTTATTGTAACAACTGCTCAATGTTAGACATATGGGATTTAATGTGGTTATAGAGACATGCCATACAACCTTTACCGAGCCCACTTTTAAGCCAAGTGCTCCTTCCTGCTGGAGGAAGACAATACAACCACAGAGGACGCTCATTTTCTGCATACGCGGGCCCAACTTTCTCTTAGATCCCTTAAGTGATTGTTGTCGCAGACGCAGTGACTATTTACAGTGTTTACAATAGTGATGTAATGTACAAAAGAGGAAAAACAAAACATCTTTACAAATATTTGCATAAGAAAAAACACAAAAACCCCCACGTCTGCTCTTAAAAACAATGTGAAAAAGAGGAAGATATCCAGTTATTTAAAAATCCCTCCCGTGATAAGGTTTAAGTGCGGTAGGTCCAATGAAAGGAAACTTTGGGAACACACCAGGGATACATGCATCAACATCACATCTCTAGGCTTGCATCTGTTCTCACGCAGCTTCCCATTTCTCAGGCAACTCCCCAATGACGACAAGACCTTCAAGCTTAAGTTGAAGATGGTGTCAAATCGTGCAAAGCAGCCCAGTCATGATACACATTCGCATTAACTGCAGTTTACTGACACACACATCATCTTAACTTACAGCTTATCACATAACTGCCTGTCAAAGGCTCCAAATATATCGATAACCCACTCGAAACCCAAATTTGGGCATTAAAGTGATGACATGGAAGTGACATCAGAGTAGGTCAGTGGAACTAGTTATGTTCCCTCTAGATCGAGGCCTCTGTGTGGTAGATCAAAGCAGCTTTTTAGGCCAAATTGTGTTTCAGGCACAGATAGACTTAGGCATCGTGCCTCTACTTTACAGCAGTAGAGGAACATGTGGGCAGAGTATGGCAGTCTGAGGTACTTCAGGGTCAAGCTAAGGGGTTTAAGAGTATCCCAGCAACCTACAGTTCCCTCCTCTTACACCGCTCTTTATACTTTCTCACTTTATCTCAGTTAACAGTCAAGATGTGAGCAATAAATACTGTCATCTACTACCTCTAGCATATTTCATGTGCAAACCAATGAAGAAACAAAACGGGAGGAAGTCACATTTAAATATTAATCAGTCTTTTCTGACGGTAACTCAAACCATGTGAGAAAAGGAAACTGACAATTAGCAGAAAGTCACGTTTTAATCAAAAGATGGAAGGAAAGAGGAAGGAAAATGTTATGGCTATTTTTTGCTAAAGTTTTCTGCTTCTGCTTCAGGGATGATGACACGGGTGATAAACGTCGGCATACGGGCGATCACTGAAGATGACTCGGTACAAAAAATCCTACAAAATCAAGACTTTGAGAGCTGTGTCGTCAGCTATTACAAGAGAAGTCTGTGTTTTAAAACTGATATCTAAATACAGAGTATACGCAAGCATAGCCAGAAACGGTGCTCAATAAACAAGCAGGTCGTGGGTGTTTTTTTCTTCAATTTTTTTCTCTCTCTGTGTTTATAATTCAGTACATTGACTTCCTGTGGTTATAATATCAGCATAACACTGGTTACCGAGTCCACGTATGATGACATTCTCTTTACAGACTCAACCCAAAATGAAATCATCACTCGTTTCAGTTTTCACCTCATGCACGTTGCTCTTTGCAGCTTCGCAGTTCTGTTTATTCGATAAATGACAAAATAGCAGAACTGAAAAGAAGAAAACATTCAAGGCCTTTTTCATAGTTGTGTTTTTGAGTGTGCGTTATGTTCTACCAAGCACCTTTAGTGAGACTGAAAGCGCACCATGAACAGAAGAGAGGCAGGAATCAATAGATGCTGCCATCTGGAGGATTTACTAGTGAACTGCATGATTTGGCCAAGCCGATCCCCCCATTTGATACACAGTCACTGACTCGGCCTCCTAAAATCCAATTATTACAAGTAAAAAAATAAAGTGCATTTTGGCTGTAGTCAAGTGCTGGTCCTACTTTTTGGGGAGTGATCAGACTGTTTTTCTGTAGTCTGCATTCCTGAAATGACGCATGTGCCTCCAAAATAAACCTATAAGCACCAATAGTTGTTGTGAGGGTTGCGGCAGTAAAAAACAAAAAAACAAAACAAAGGGAACAAATATTCAACGGGGTTATAGGTAATATTTTGTTTTATACTATTTTGGTCACCATGCACTTGCAGATTCAACAACAGCCCATCTGATACCAGCTGAGAGCAGAAGGGAGAAAAGACACCATCTTTCCCCGCCGTGATCATCGCAGCTTCCTGTCAAAGCGGTTTCATCATCTTTCCCATGTTCAGATATCCGGGAGGAGCAAACCCATTGTCCACAGTCCATAATCCTCCTACTCCCTCTCTCTGTAGATTCTTTACATTAGCTTTGTAACTGCTCACTGAGCACACATTAAAGTTCATCTTGGAGTCTTTAAATTCTCATTTGAACTGCATTTGTGAGAGCCGCGCTGTAGAGTCGACAGTTCCTTAGCTTTATCGACAGTCTACTCAGAGTGTAGCCTGCAGAGTGGGATCGAGACTGCCTTCCCTCTCTGGAGACTCTATGCAGTTGGCCGACTCCTGGAGCTTCAGCAGCATGGCCATCTGTGGAGCAGGAGGAGACACAGAAGAAGAGTTAGCCACAGAGAAGATTGCTACACATGTAGCAATCTTCTCTGTTATTAAGTTATTCTAGATTAAGTTATTCTACGTTTAATCCAATAACTGCTCTGCCAGCGTTTTTGACTGTCTTGTAATCAGGCTCTCCTTTCTTATGTGTTTCTAATGCTAAAGATATATTTTCTGTGTCAGAATAAAAGGACTCAGTTGAGGAAACAATCGCAGGAAATTCAGTACATTTATTGAGAATTTAGTACTGATAGACAGTTTTAAACATTCCTGTGAGTATGGAGCACGATGGCCCAGTTACAGTGAGCTGCTAGATGAGGTGTTGCAGGCTCTACACCAGGGGTCCCCAATCCCAGTCCACGAGGGCCGGTGTCCCTGCAGGTTTTAGATCTCACCCGGGGTCAACACACCTGCATCACATGATTAGTTCATTCCCAGGCCTCTGGAGAACTTTGAGAAGGTAATTTATCCATTTAAATCAGCTGTGATGGATCAAAGACACATCTAAAACCTGCAGGGACACCGGCCCTCGTGGACTGGGATCGGGGACCCCTGCTCTACACTCTTCACACCTTTCGCAACATGAACTTTTTTTGCACCATGGTCAATTAATTCAATTAATTGACAGTCTTATTGAAACAATGTCAATTTGTTTGTATTCCCGGCAATATTCTCCACTCTCAGCAAATCAAAATGGACTAAAGCACATCTAGGCACAAAAACTAGAAAAATTTGCATTTCCTGCGAAAATGCTGTGTGGGTGCCTTAACGCTGAAGATGTCGGCTGAAAAAAGTTGAAAAAACAACAACAAAGCATTTCCCTGAGCAGGATTCAAACCTTTTGGTTTCAAGGCGGCGACTCACCTCACTCCGCCAAACTCATTCTCACAAAGAAGAGGTGGAGAGACTGACAATTCTGGTGAAATTAGCAGAAGCTGCTTAGAATTGTGCTGATAAGAGGTGAAAAGGCTAAAAGTTTTGCAGAAAAGAGTTCAATCAGCAGAATTTCTGCTGAAAAGAGGTTTTTGCTGAAAACAGCTGAAAAAGTGGTGAAAAAACTTAAAATTGTGCTGAAAAGGGGTGAAAAAGTTTAACTGTTAACTGAAAGAAATTTTGCCATAAGCGGGATTTGAACCCGGGCCTCCCAGTCTGAGAACGGACGCTTATCTCACTGAGCTAAAACACAGGTCAACCCGGCGAGGAAAATCAGTGAGGCCGCTGATAATGTGGCAGAAATGGGCAAAAAATATTGCAAAAAAAATTCAATATCTCAAAAAGTATAGAAGTTATGAGCACCAAAAGTCATAGCACCCATTAGCAGAAACAGCAGAATTTTTTAAAGTTTGAACGGAGAAAATCGGCTGAAAACTGAGGGAGTAGTTAACGTCCAAAAAACGTACGGAAGCAACTTGCAGAATAAAGAAAGAGGATCTCAATAGTGTGGATGCCTATGGCATCCACACAATCACTCACCAGTGGGTCTGACTCCAGTGTGCTGGGTGGAGGTGTGTCTTTAGGAGGCTTCTTCTCCTCACTGAGTGGACCTATGCTAGGAGGAGGTAGGTGAAAGAGCCTGGACTGATCCTGCTGTGCGTTGGGCCAGGGGAGGGTGCCTCTCACCCACTCGACCGGATCCTCCCATACTGATTTATGCCCATGGACCTGACAGGAAGACAAGTCCATAGTGAAAACAGTGTTGTTATAGAGGGGGTTATTGTTTGTTCCACTACTGTTATATTTTGGAAATGTGTGCATGTTCACCTTAATGCCATCTTTGGCTCCTTCCTGCAAGTACGGTATGATCGAGTGGTTCCACAAGTCAATGAACCACTGCCTGAACTCCGCCACTGACACTGGGCATGACAGGAAAAAGCAGGGACCTGGAGGAGGCAGGGTTTTTTGTTAACAGGTCTTTATCATAACAACTCTCTCCCAAGTATCCAAGTCGGACTTTGCTCACTCTGTCTGCTAATATCTCACCTATGAGGAAGTCTGAAGTGCTGTGTTTCTCCAGGAAGGCGTGCAGATGGTACCAGAGCTGAGGGATCCAGTCGAGAACCTGGAGGAGCTCCTGGTGGCGTGCCAAGTCCTGCTCCTGGTCCTGGTAAGCCTCTACAGCTTTACGGTGCAAGTACCTCAGCAGAAACCCATTTGCTGGTTCTACGTTGTTGGAGAACATCACCATCCTGTGGCCACATGCAAGAAACACTTACTTTCTGCGTAAGAGTTAAACAGGGTCACGGAGTATGCTTCATCCAGTCCTCTGCCTACCTGAAGCTCAGGTGCAGCCCATGGTTAGACGTCATTTTCACAGGTTGATTGGTCGTTCCAATTATGTACGGACTGAAACAGCAACAGAGAAAATCTTGTTACTCTTCGATTAAACAAATCTTATTGAATTCTTTGGTGAAACAGAGTAATTCTCAGTCATTTACCATTTGTGATACTTGCAGGTGAGCGCTCCATTAACAAGCTCAGTGATGGCCGCTGAATCGCTAATATCATCGATGATAACGACCAGGGGAAGTTCCCCTCCACACTCTCTGTCAATCTGATTTGCTAGATCTGACAGATACAACTGCAGCTCCTGTTAAAAGGTGAATACATATTTTCATACTTGCTTGTGAAAGAATAAGAAACAAAAAAACCCACCAAAAATCCTTAATCAGGTTTTACCTTCTGTGATTGACGGTGCATGTTGAAGGTGATAGCAGGGCTGCGACCCAGGAGACCGGGCTCGTGGCCGGCTTCAGTCGAGTCAGTGCGGCTGCGCTGCAGGAGGTAGTGGGCCAGACGCTGAGCTAGGTAAGTCTTTCCTGTCCCGCTGGGCCCAGACAGAACAAGGCGCCTGTGCTTCATCAGCAGGCTGATATAGTGCAGCATCATGGGCTTAGGAATCAGGGTCTCAAACACCAGTGAGTCAACACATTTTTCCCGGAGACCTGAAGAGTTTCAGACACAGAGGGGAGGATGAGCAAGACGATGTATGTAGCATTTATGAATAACTAAACTGTCTAATTTTATACTAGATCCAGTACTTAAATTACATCAGTTGGTCTAGGTCTCGGGGGGCTTAACCAACATGAAAATAGTCATTTTAGCCCCCCCAACCTAACAATAGAAGAGGAGCTTTTTTTCTGTCAAAGCAGGAACCACAGTGAAGGTTTGGGTTGCCAAACCCTGGCCCAGATAAACCATCACATGCTTTCATTACATTCCCAAAGTCCTGCTTTTGTCTTGTGGCTATTTAATAGCACTCTGGCATCCACGACCCTCGAGCCAACCATTTTCATTTACAAAATAGGCCTCAGATTACACTCAAAATATGTGTAAGATTCCTGGAGACTAGCACCATGTAAAAGTTAAAAAGCTGCATGTAATTCATTTAAGAAAATAGACGTCAATAAGAGTTTTGAATACAGCGTTTCAAAGCAAAACAAACTGTTTTCAGCTCCATTTTTATTCATATAGTCCAAATATTGCAACAACTTTTACCTCGAGCTGCTTTGTATTCAAAGATAACAATACAAATAAACCCAAACAATCAAAAAACTCCATGTGAAGCAAGCACGAGCACAGGAAAAACTCTGACCACTCCACTCCAGCCAACTCTGGGAGGGGCAGCCATCCGCTGGTGAGAGGGGGGGGGGGAGACAGGACATGGAAAAAAAAATGCACTGAATGCACTTATATCTGCTAACCTTTCAAGGTGACAAAAATACGAGCGGGACCATTGCCAAGACATCGATAAGGTGAGCCTTGGGGTTTGTCCCCCCCAATCACCCTCAGCCTGCCCTGGGTAAACTGGTACATGTGCAGGGAGTCACTGGTCAGACCCAAGCTGGCTGTCGGGTCCACTTGACTTAAATAATCCTAAACAAAGAACAAATATATCACAGTTAAAAGTTTACGGTTGAGCAAACAAATCGCAGCCGGGCTACTGAACCACAAATGTCCACTCAATAAAAAAGGAGACCAGATTTACAAGACTTACTTTGAAGGTCTCGGCTATGAGGGAGTCCAGACAAGGCCAGTCAGTCCTCACATTAATCAGCACGGAGCCAAGGTAGTACTCCTGCTGCTGTTTGTCCTACAGAGAAGAAACAGACGCTTAATTTCCAGAGTGTCCAGTTAAAGCTCTTGACATTATCGGACATTGTGAGTAATAAAAGTGTTCCACGTCTACCTCTGTTTGGTCTCCGATACGGACCAGCAGACGTGCACACACTTCTTCACGCTGAGAAGACACGCTTAGCGTGTCACCTTGAGACGCTTCTGCAAGAGAGGAGGAAATGAGGAGGAGATGCACGCTGCACTTCTTTATGAGGTAAACATTGTTTTAAGGCTTTGTTAGTCTCTGACCTGGATCTTTACAATCATTCAGACTAAGGCTGAAGGATTTGGTGAGGGACATGCTCATTGGCTGCCTCAGAGAGGGCCCCAGGAGGGACGCCAGGCCTGAAGGCTGGGATGTGGAGGAGGTGGGGCCAGAGGCAGGGAGGTGATGCTGGGTTCCTGTTTTTAAATTGACATTTTCTGCCTTCAGGTTCTCCACCGTCGACTGAAACATGAGCATAAAGCTTTAAATTGTAATAACAGCTTTGCAGGTAACTGAACAAAGACACGTGCAGTAGGCAAAACAAACCTGCATGTTTTTCATGGCGTCTCGGAGCTGCTCAAGCTGATGTGCAGAGTCTAAGGCTTCAAGTCGAATATCTGTCAGTTCCCTCTCTTTCACCCAGAGCTCTGAGCGCAACTCTGATACGGCGCTTTCCTCGCCGTCTCCCTCTTCTGTACTTTCCATGATCCTGGAAAAAGCCAAGGAGCCCTTATAAGAAATTTTCATAGACGAAAACTGCACTGCTGAGCTGTGCGGTGGAGTAGGTGTTGTGTACTCACACAGAGGAGGTGGCTGAAGCTGAGGTTTTCAGGGAAGGCAGCATGCCGTCTCCTCCTTCTCCCCCTTCATGAGGCATCTTGGGAGAGTTAGGAGCTGAGGAGTCGGGGGTGGCAATTTCCTCAATGTCAGAGTATGTTTTGGAGCCTTTCTTAATGCTGAATGCTTTGTTGAAGGAGCTCCTCAGCTACATAGAAACAGAAGAGATAAACCGATATAAAACAGTCAAACGATGACTTCACATGACTGCATTCATAACTGGAAAGAAAAAAAAGAGGGAATAGTTAGAACTGTTAATGTGACACATGCTAAGTACAAAGAGTATAAAAAATAAAGGAATAGTTTGTCATTTTTCACTGCAGATAAAAGCCAAAACCCCCAATCTGTCAAGTATAGTTTCATTTTATATAGAATGAATAAACGAGATATCATCATGTGCATTTGTAAATCTCACAGAGCAGAATATTTGTACCTTTGTTTTAAACCAAGCAGCTGGTGTTAATCAAAAACAAAGAGCCTTCCCCAAAATGACAAACTACCGCTTTGAACTTTCAGTCGTTTTCTGCACTGAGTCCAAGCTCCAATCCGTTTTCTGCACTTAGATTTAGCAGCTGGTTTAGTGAGGGTTACATGGTAAAAGAAAAAGTCATGTATTCTCTTACACAGGGACAAAATACAGGATAAAGTATGATGTAGCAGGGGAGAAACATAACTGAAAGATGCGTTAAATAAACTCGATTAAGCCTGAGCGCTTCGCTTCTTACGGAACATCATTTCTGCTGCCAGCCGCTCTAACCGAATTACGGCCATCTATTCAAATTAAATGGTCACATGAGGCAGCCAATCAGCAGTGTGGGAGGCCAATCAGCAGAGATGGAGGGTACTCGAGGACTGTGCTGCACTTTTATATGGTCCATCATGCTGTATGACAGGAAATTAATAGAGGTTTTATAGAAACACAGTGACTGAACTCACCTCGAAGACCTAAAAGAGCAGAATAGCACAACACAAAGGAGGGAAAGACTGGTCATACTTCATCCACGCTGCTTTGTCATTTTCATTAAGGAGAACAGACACAGACCATGCAGTGAGAATAACATAAAGCCTCGCAAACAGCTCTTACCCAGCTCTTTTTCTTCTTCTTCTTAGCATCTTGGTCCTTCAAGCTGCCCACGCTGGACATGCTGGTCAAACTGTTCAGACTGGAGATGCTCTCACAGGAGTTCTGACGTCTGATACACAGATCTGGAAAAAAATAAAGAGAGAAAATATTGAATAAAAGTGCTGTGGAGTGAGCGAGAGATAAAAGGATAACCTGAATAGTTTACAGACCTTTGCTGTTATCTGGGTTGTTTAAGGCTCCGTGTATGACAGCCTGGGCTTCTTCATTCCTGGTCTTCAGAGCATCAATGGTCTCCCGGAGCTCCATCAGCTCAGAGTCCTGCACAAACATTAAATAAATGGTTTGAGCAACACTTGTTTGTATCTGCTTTGAAAATCGAGCCGAGTGATAGCTTGTACTCGTCTAGTTATCATCCAAAAAATGCTGCATTTTCATTTTACTGTTTTTTATAACTGGGGATTTTGTGCTGTAATAAATGAAAAAGGTTTTTATTTAAAAGTCATGAATACTTTCATTAAATAACTGAATATGTTATTTATGTAGTGGGAGTGAGCTTTTAGTAATGCACTTCAACTCAAACCAATGCAAAGTGAAAAGTTCAAAAAGACAAGAACAACAGTGCCGCTCATTGTCTGCTAAAATCGATGCCACTCCACTCTAAATAGAGCCGCCCGGCCCATCTCCTCAAGGTTAAAGAGTCTGTGCTTTGGGCTGAACTGCACAGGTCAGTGCACTGGCACAAACAACAAAGACCTTTCCTGGAGTGGTCTAGACAGGGCTTTCAGAGGGAGCAGCAAGGCATGAAGCACTGAGAAAGACTCTGCACACGCATGCTCACACTAAACAGCTCAGGCACCGATCGATTCTTTTACACCAAAACACACAAAGGCAGAAGAATGCAGGAATGCGATGTTTACTTTAGGTGCACATGCAAACTGTTTGAGTCTTTCTTATCATTCAGCCTTTAGAGATTTTTAACACACTGATCCTCCTCCTTTCACACCAAGCCACCCTGCAGGCCTGCAGCCAGGGGCCTCTAACCTAGATTCAGCTCCCACTGCAGGATTCGATCAAAGTCACCTCCGTATTAGCTCTTAGCCGAGTGCTCATGAGAAATTTGCGGTGGTGAAACGCAGCTGGAGCTCAGGTTTTTGTTTGTTTGTGCTTGAAAGCGGGGCTGGGATGTTACCTTCTGTTCGTGGCTTAGCGACAGGCTCTGCAGCCGCGCTGTCATCAGTGCCAAACTTTGCTCAAAGGCGGCCACCAGGTTTGCCTGTTTAGAAAAGACGAGAGACAAAAACAACAATTTAGATTAAACTCAATTTTTCCATTTAAATTTCTCTATATCAGGACATCAACGTGTAGATGAACTGGTATTTATTTATTGGCCGATTCGACAGAGCATCGTTTAAAGCAGACATTACGCATAGAGGGACAGATTGAATGGATTTTGTCTGACCCTTTATCCCTGCATAAGAAGTGCTAAAAGGCTGAATGAGGCACAAAGGCTGAACAGGATGTCGTCTGTGCAAAATCCCCCTCCTCCCTAATCTCCTCACACACACCCAGTTTAGCCCAGAGGAGGGAGAGAAAATTACTTTCTATTCTCCTTTACAGAATGTATTAACACAGTAAAATAATGGATTCAGCCCAGTCATTAATCCAGCACATAATCATGCTGTGTGTCGCGCATCTGTTCTGCACATTCACTGCCCTCACATGAGAAGGTCAAACAATGTGAAAAAAAGGGGGGGTGTGCACACGCACTGATTGATGTCTCCTGCATGAAGCGGTGCATAATTCCTGCATTTTATTGCCGCAATCAGACGCATTGAAAATGCTGACTGGATAGTTATATTGAAACAAGGGAGGAGGAGGAGCGAGGCACATGTGTACGTGTGCGTAGTGAAGCTAAGTGGCTTTTTAGAGGGGAAGATTAGCATTACTTAGACTCAGCAAAGATAAGAAACATCCTGAAAGTGCAGAGAGATGATCTATGACCGACATGACACAGGTTCTCTCTCTGTTCGCTTTTCTATAAAGGGTCAATTACTTGAGTAGTGTGATATGCAAAAAGGAAGTCTCGCAATAAAAAAAAAAAAAGCTTAACATGCTTTGTGCAAAGCAGCATCGACAGAAAGTGCATACGTTTGACGTGAGCTGTGTCGTTAAGTTAGAAACCTTCTCCTGCGATGACTCCAGCTCTCTTCTCAGCTTGCGGATTTGCTGTGAATAAAAGCAGGAATGTTCCAATTATAAGACGGCCGAGGCCACTAAACCGGACATTATGCAAGTGAGTGGATGGTGCAGATGACGACTGACAGGCTTGTTCTCCCACAGACAACAAGGATGAGAGTGGATGGGAAAGGGGGAAAAAACCAGCTGAGTAGAAAGAGCTGGGCAGAAAACACTTACCTCTCCCTGGATCCTTTCCTCAGCCTTGGACAGCATAGGGGATAAGAGTAAAGATGTTAGCAAAGACACAGACGAGAGGAGTGGGGCCTAATAAGGTACAGGCTGCAGTTTCAAGTGTTTAAAGCGTGAAATAAGAGGAAAGCGTCATTGCACCAACATACATCCACACATACAGCATACGCTGAGCTGTAGCTACCTGAGTCTGCATGCTGCCCAAACTCACCGAAGAGTAGCTTGATGAGTTGGAGGCCAAGGAGAGTACAGAGCCATGAACTGAGCATAAATAAGAGTAACACACACACACAAAGAAAAACAAATCCATTAGAGTTGAGATGAAGTCAAACAGATCCTACTTATCAGATGACAAAAACGTTCAGAAAAAATCACCATCTTCATTCGACTCCCTGTCCCTGAAGGATCCGGAGCGAACCATTCCCATGCTGCGGGGACGTTCAGCCAGTGACACCGTGCTGCCCAGAGGCGATGCCCCGTACAGCTCCATAGAGGCATCGTGTGTCGGGATGCTGTTGGATCGAGTCATCCTCGGCGGGCCGCCCACCGGGCTCGGCACTGTTATAAGAAATAGAGTTACCAATGCTCTGCAATACACATCAAACAAATGTATGCGTGTCAGCATTTATCATTTGCCATCATAGTGTGTGTGCTTGTGTATCTACGCACCCATGCTGGTCTTTGAGGTTCGGGGCAGGGAGGTGGGTGACGACAGCAGTGGAAGAGCGAGCGAGTCGGTCATACTGAGAATAGTATGAGAGTGCCTCCTCTCTCCTTTCTCCTTCCCATCCTCCTCGATCTGGGAGGCACTGCTGAAACTACAGTTTAATGGACCAAGTCAGTGTTGGCAGTGGTAAAAGTCAGCTGAATATCTCGACGACCAAAACACACAAAATGCTCCTGGCAGGGCTCATTGAGAGGGAAATGAGCAGCAGGAATGATGTTTCATAGAGCTGTGGGCAAGATCCACATAATCTGCCACACAAAGGGCATCTTATCAATCAATCTCTGTGTTTGTGCGTGCAATTTTAACAAAAAACACACATTTAAAGTTTGTGTGTGGAACTACTTACCTTAAACCTTTCTTTGGCAGCGTGTTTCTGTCTCTCTGAGAGCTGTGGAGATTAAACAGTGTCATTAATTAATCACTAGTGCAGGGAGTTATTAGAGTCTCAAGCACAGACAGCAGGCACAAAGAAACGCAGTAAGACTGGAAGATGGGCAGCGTCAGCTAGTAATTATGACTTCAGTCAGTAGGGCTAGTACAACACTGATAACAGCCCTGCAGTAATAACAGCCCAGCAAGCCTCAGCATATCTCTCTCTGCTTTAGTGTGTGTCTGTGTGTGTGTGCACTGTTTGCTTTATTTGTTGGCTGAGTTTAAGAAAAACACATTTTTATCCTTCTCATTAAGAAAGGGGACAAATTATCAGGCAGACTTTAGGGCTCTAAATTTGTCATATTCAACATCGCATTCAGAACGATTCGTTTTAGAGCTAATGTTGTGTTGTTCTCATATCCACACAGGGCTCCTGCAGAGAGGGCTAGTTTAAAACTCATCATCACCATCAGCACTCATCATCCAGGATGATTAAGCAAGCATTGCTAAATATTTTCAATATTTTTAAGGATCTCCTCGTCATGTTGTTCTTGGTTTTTATAAATGCCCGTTGTCTGTATGACATCTACCTGGTTGCTCGATTCTGGGGGGAAACTGCAGATTATCAAAGCTCTTCCACATCCCTTCTGCTTTCCTGAGCAGTGAATAAAGTTGGTGCACTTCCTCAACTGACCAAAAGGTGGAGCTACTCGGTTGCCCTCTATTTAAACCCTGGGATAGACTCGGCTGAATATGCAGTGTGTGCAGCATTATGGATCGTATTTGAGTAGAACTGAACTGACCTGTCTGTGGGAGTCAGTGAGACTTTACTTCCGGGTGTCCAGCTAGAGGGCTGGCCGCTGTCATCGTGTCTATCTTTGACTCGGGACTCTAAGGTGGTGTAGCCTCTCGTCAAATTCTCCCCCCCTTTATACTCCTCTCTCTCCTGGGGCTCTGGGGCCAGGCTCATCTGAAGTGGCAGAGACTCCAAGCTACGATGCAGCCCAGACATCCGAGGGTAGAGCAGGGGAGAGGTTCTCCCTTCATTGCTTTCTACCCCGAGGGAAGTGACCTGCCTGGGACCCAAACCTATGCCAGAACTGGAAAAGCAGGCTGAAGAGTTCACATTTAGTACAGGGGCAGGGCTGGGGGTCAGGCAAGAACTAGTGGAGTTGCCTGCTGAACCAGAGAGGTCTTGAAGCTTAGAGTAAGGAGGAATCTTAGGAGGCAAAGTGTCCCGAACCTCAGTGTCCAGGCTGTTTGAGTTCAGCTTGTCGAGCTGAGCCATCGATGGAGGCTTTGCCAGGCTACGCACTCCAGACAACCTGAAGACAGAGAAAGACAATGTTGAAGCAAGTGTGTATTTTAGATGTGATCGTCTGTTTATGTGGAAATGGAAGCTAATGAGTTTTGATACCTGTGTGTGCTGGGAGATGGGAGATCCATGCCCTTGCTGCTGCTGGGGGGCCTCAGCCCTTGTACTTTCCCTCCGTTCTCTGATGGGGTCTGAGCAGGACTTCCCTTCATTGACCCTCCCCCACACTCAGAGTCAGAAACCACAGCTTTAGCTTTGGCTCTCTCCTTCTCCTTCTCTCTGTCTGTTTGATTGACAGGACTGGGGATGCCACGTCCTCCTGGTTTACTCAGTCCTGTTCCAGAACCGTGTCCAGAGCCCGGCTCTTTGAGCCTTGAGCCCTGTGATGCTGCGACGGAGGGTTTGATGAGTCCAGAGCCGGTGTCCATGGTGGTGCTCACCGGGCGAGCTGAGCTCGGCCGTGTTAAAGTCAGGGTGCTCGTTTTTGCGGGGCGGGGCAGAGAGCGGTACTGCAGAGACGTTCTGGCATTTGGAGACAGGAAACCACTCTGATCGCTGCTCGAAACATCGAGACTTGTCTTTCGTCCTCCACCACCAGCACCTGGCTTCACAGGGATACCTGACGTTTTGGGAATTTTCCCTACAGTTGCAGAACCGCTGGGTATGCCGCTGCTAACTGCACTTGTTACACTGGGCGGACTTGAGTTGTTTGTGCTATTACTGGTAGCTGCTGCTGGTTTCTTGAAGCCAAAGTTTCCACCAGTGGAGGGCCTGACCAGGCCGGATGGAGGTTTACGCTGCTCAGCAGCTCCGGTGCCATTTCGATGGTCTTTACCAGCATCAGAGGAGGAGCGCTGAAGACTTGAAGTCTTCACTGCTAAACGGGACTTATCCATGGGCTTCCCATCAGACTTCACGGTACCTAAAGCAGAAAAGAAAAAACCCTGATGAGCAGCTTGAACAGAGTTAAGTAGTGTGAAATGATGACTGAAACTAAGCACGCCACATTAGGAGACAATATCTTATCTACACACCTACGATGTCTGACTGTCAGCTGATAAAAATAAATCCCTGTCTGAGCAAGGAGACAGTTTGTAGACCAGACTCACAGCCAGCTTAACCCTCACATGTGCTGTTATCAGGCAGTTACTCCTCTTTTCCATCCTGATGAACTGAAAAAGTTTCCTTCTTCCAGCAAGTTTTTTAAGCTTTCCAGTCAGTGAACAGTGACGTCACAGCTGTAGAGTGGCAAAATGAACACGTGCAGCATGGTTGTTCACGTTCATGAAGCATGTCTGCAGGCACTAAACTGCATCAAACAGCCAACACGACTGAATTTCCCCCATGTTGGAGGCTCACTGGGGAAAGGTGAGGCAACTTAGTGAAACAGGGTCCCCCATTTGAACACGTCCCAGTTGGCAAATTAAACGGACTTGTTTGGAAGTTATTAAGAGAATAAAAGTCTATTACACATGTGCACTGCATGCACCACCCACACAAGTCCGCACTACCAACACTCTCTTAATGTGCATCTGATGGGAGTAGTTATGTGAGGTTTATATACAAGGCATTAACAGAGTCAAAGAACCGCTGTTGAATGAGACCTACCGGCATGCTGCCTGGGGACATCTGGAGACACTTAAGAGTATTTATAAACCCGCAAAAGACAGACACACACACACACACACACACACACACACACACACACACACACACACACACACACACTTGCAGTTCTTAGTGATTGGATCTCGCAGAAAGCACTGGGTTATTTCATATAAGTGAAAATTGGGTTTACATGTCAAATCAAAAGCTCAATCCTTTGTGTCACCGCATCGTAGCCTGTTCCATGAACACTGGGCTGAAGAAACACACACTGTTGGCATTGAGACACACCGACAAAACTCAGGCAATTGTATTAATTGTGACACAAATGAAGCCTGATTTACCGACACGGGCTTGTAGAGACAGTGAAGCTCACGGCTTCACACGGTAAGCGCGTAGGAGAGGTGATGAATCACTGCGTTTCTCAGCACAAGAGGCCAACATGTCTGAAGATATGGAGATGTGAGCACAACGCTCAAATTCAGAGCGACTGGCAGACAGAGAAACCTTTTTCAATAAATCATCAAAAACTGGCTTCTCTGGCTCTTAAAGGAAAGTGGCTCACGTGTAAATGCTCCTTCTTCTGCTGAATGCCACTTTGGTAAAGGGGAAAGATTGTATCTATGCTGCGCTCGCTACGTATGGAAACCCACCCTAATACTCTTATTTGTCAATAATACCAGTCTCCCGGGACTCACCACTTTTTTTTGCAAGACTTGAAAAATCTGCTGAAATCATCTCTCATCAGTCATAACACCGAGACCATGTGTGGCCACGTATATGTTGTTGTTAAGATACAGTATCAGTAGTTATTTGTGTGTGCGTAAGAGGCTGGCGAACGTTAGCTGTAGTTTGTCTCCTGTGACAGAGGGAAAAAGACATACAACCTGTCCACAGCTCAGCGATAACATAATGACGAACACTTGAAAATATGCAGTGTGCTCAGACTTTAAAAAAAATCATTTTGCTTACTGTGAGATCCTGGTACACCATAACTCACAAGGACAACAGAGAAGATGCCCTTTGTGAGCGAACCGAGGCTCCAGGGCTCCACTAATAAAGTCTTCATTTCTATATCAGTCATGCGGAGACAATTCACAACTTCATCTGTGAGCACTTCACAGTTTCAACGCACCGTCTTATTTTTAGAGATGACACAGTAAAGGAGATGTTTACTTTCTGAGAAGTAGCTCCTGCAAAAGTGCAATATGAGAGAACGGGAGCGAACAGAACACATGTGATATGACGTCAGTTTTATGGATAACACGGGTAGGTCACTGACAAATTAGACCCTCTCTGAACTATTTGCTTACAACTGTCTCATACAAATAATCAGCAGCTGAAATGACACTTAAAATGATCTTTAGCTGCTGTTTTATCTTCTGCACTTACTAAAAGTATGGTCTGTGCTGTACACAGACACATGGAGGAGACAGAGATAGTGCATCACACTGCTCATCCCAACATGCTGTCGCTTCTTCAGAGTCACACACTCTGCGTCTCCTACAATTCCACAAAAATGCAGACGCATAACAAACGGGGCGCACACACCGTGACGCACAGCACCCTCCTAGCCTCAGCGATAGACTGCGCTCTGTGAAACTCTAAGAATGACTGCTTGTCATGTGACTAAACCCCGGAGCTTCTCCGCACACCGACAAGCAACAACAAACTTTTTTTTTCCAAATCTGTTTTTGTTCGACTTCACCACCTGATTTATTACAGCCTCACACTCTGTGGCGCATCGAGCAGATAGCAGATTCATACTGCTGACATCGATAACAATAACAGCCTGGCACAAAGATCACAGGCGAGTTCAACACATCTGTCATTTCAACAGCTGGCAGTGCAAACGCACCACCGTTCCACAGAAACAGGACTGTTTACACAGACCCCTGGCTATCTGGACTGGCACATAACACCGCAACTAATATCCTGCTGTTTCGGTTGTCTATATGTGTGCAAGTCTGTGCGTGTGCATGCGTGTGCATACATAAACAACACACAGATGGTGTGCCCAAAAGGCAGCTGCACAATCCCTACCATTGTGCTCTTTCTGTGCGAGTGTGTGTTAAGTGTGATGGGTGACAGTCTTTAAGGCTGGCACAATCTCAGTCATGGCTGCACTCACAGCACACATTATTAGAAGCACACGCGCTCTTATAAAGGCCCTTATTTTAGCACTATAAATTATCTCTGTTCAACACAAAAATAACGCTTGGCTAGGAAGAAGCTATAGGAAGAAAAACACTGCTGGTCAGTGTGTGGTGTGTGTGTTAGTCACTGGCTGGCAGGCAGCAAGGGTGTGGGTGGTGATGGGTGTTTGATACATGGCACCACTTTCTAAAGGCCCGGAGGGTGGGCTGCAGCTGTGGATGAAAGTGTGTGACAGAAACAGAGTGTGTCTGTGACTGTGTGAGTGAGAGAGAGAAAGGACTATTTAAAGACAGCCTGAGAGACGTGTCAGGTTAAGAAACATTTCAAGTAAAACTATATGTTCTAGACTTTTCACACACAGTATTTGTGTTTTGCCACTCACCTGCCACTTTCAGCCCAGTTTGAGAGGTGTGTGTGATTGGGGAAGTGACTCCCACAGGTGGGTTTCTTCCTTTCTTCAACACATTTCCTTGACCCAGGGTTTGAGGTTTTCTCAGCTCACCCTTCCCACCTTCCGGCCCCTCCCCTTGCGGCCGGGTTTTCTTCCATTTATTAGCGGATTCGGACTTGAGGCTTCCTGTATCGTAGATGCTGCTGCCCTGGCTCTTGCGGCTGGGTTTGTTATCATCGGAGTCCCAGGACAGACCGCTCTCCACTAGAGATCTCTTCTCTGCATCTGTACGCATCTAGAGTAGAGAAGAGACAGACGCATGGTTTGAGACACTGCGTCAAAAAAAGTCTGGATAGCCAGCACGTGCAGTCTGACCAACAGAACACGTACACAGCAATTACTTTCCCTATCTAGCAGGTTTGAGTCATTTGCGCTGCCAATTTTACGCTTCTGAGGCTCATCTATGAGCGTTTTGATCGTCTGAAAGCTGGTTTGGAAAAGAAATATATATAAAAAACCCACATTTGCGTCATGTCACACTTTTAAATATGAAAAAAATAAGAGACAACAACATGGTTTTAAATGTAAAGACAGTAAAATGAAAAAATAGATCCCACAAAATAGAGTAAAGATGCCTCACAAGCTAAATCTATTCAGAAAACTGCACATGGATAATTGGCCCAATGCATGGCCTGTCGTGCTTTTTACATGTATCTACATGTAACTGTCATGTTTCTGGTCTTCAGATATGTACCACGGCCCTGCAGCTTTCTAGCAGTCAGACTGGATATTAAACTCACACGGTTCTCTACCCTAAAGCCTGTGTAGTGTCCATTTGAGCCTATGTGTAAAGAACTGATGATAGAAAAATCTGCTGTGTGTGGAATCATATCAAGCTACACTTTCACATTTTAACTATTATATGCATTTTGGCAGTTGTTACATGTTTTTAGGTAGTTTTGGTGGACAATGTAACACATAACACACGCCTGGAGGCAACTGTTGTTATGATTTGGTGCTGTGTAATAAATATGAATAAAACTGAAGAGTAAGTTAAACATTAAACCCAAGTTGACACCAGTTTTAAAGAACCTTACTCCTTTACCTAGTCCTTCAGACTAAACCTCAGAACTACGATATACTTCCTCTTGCAACTACTGTGAAAAATAGGCTTGGTACACTGGAGTGAAGGACCTCTTAGAAGGTGCATTACTGGTTGCAAAAAGGAGAAATGTGACGTTCAGACAGATCCACACACTCCGCCTCATCTTAAAGCCCTTTGAGCAGACAGTGCACAACTCCGTCAACCCAACGACATATGGATGTCTCGTCTCCTCCGTCTAAATCCTATTGTAAGCTCTGTTTAAAAACTTCAAAAGGAGAAGTGGACTGAGACGGCTGGAACAGAAACTGCTAAAACCAAAAACCCCAAAACATATCTACACAAAGAAAGTAGACAACACTGCGTAACTATAAGAATGTCAAATGTCAAACTAAAGGACACGTGGAAATCAGGCCGTTGTAAAACCAAGGTCTATTGTGTGTGAAGGTTTATGACAACAGCACTTTTTACAGATTATTCTCCCGCTGCAGGAGGTCGCCAGTTGCACAACGGATTAGAAAGTGTGTTTGTGTGAGAGAGAGTGTGTTTGGGACATTGCACCTGATTCTCATGAGGACTCATGCTGAATTCCATTTTTTATTAAAACCAATAGACCCCATGGGCAGGTTTGCATGACACGAGGAGGAGCTCGACCTGACTGTGTGTTGTATACACACACGTGTGTATCCTGTTTGAAAGACCTCGCTGATAAAACACTGTCATTTCCTCACACACATTCCTTGTTTATTGAAAGATGGGGTAGTGCGGGTGAGATACACATCTGGTCAGATAGCTGTGACCAAATGATTAACAGACAAACAGGCAGACAGTGAGGCAGACAGGAGCATGCACAAATACACAAAGGCATGAGGAAAAACTGCATTAACTTGAGGTCTTGTTCCAGGTTTTTCTACTACCTACATATAATACAGCCTAACTCTGCACAGTCTCTCTTTGTGCCCCCTTTCCTAGATTATCTTTCTCTACCGCCCCCATGCCTCTGCTCAGGATGTTATACAATATGTAGGAGGGAGATGAGGGATGGATTTGCCTTTGTCTTTAAGGAAATTAAAAACAACAGCAACAAACAAGGACAGGATGCAGTGATGGAGAGGAGACAGGGAGACAGAGAAATGGGACACAAAGACCAAGAGAAACGCATCAGCTGAGAATGCAGAGAAGGCACGGAGCATGTGCATTATACAATGTGGGGTGCATGACGATGGGTGATGGCTGGTTGCCATGGTAATGATGCCATGGGGTGTAATGGTTGCTATGACTCTTGCAATTAGGCGTGGAGGGAGGCGCCCCGGTTCTTCCGCCTCGCTGGCCCGGATGCAGGACTGCAGATGGCCCTGCTTGTATGTGTGTGTATGTGCAGATGGCTTCGCTTTAGACCTGTCCTACAGTATATGGGTAAAGACAAAGCCTCTGCTCTCAGCATCCCTGCACTTTGGTTGCTATGGTTACACTGATTCCCTCTGTCTCACTCGCTGTCTCGCTCCCTCTAAAAACCCACCACTTCAGTCACATAAACCACACTGCGGAGGTGTGACCTAAATCAGACACTCGGGGACACACACACACACACACACACACACACACACACACACACACACACACACACACACACACACACACACACACACACACACACACAGAGTTGGAACCCATATAGCTACAGATGGATCTTGACGAACTCAGCCAGGCTGTAAACAGGATTTTAAGCAGAGGTCATTGGTCCCAAATGCTTCCATCACTGCAATAAATTCTAAGGACTGCAGCAAACATACAGCATATAAATGCATAGCGTGAACAACCACGATCACTCACAACAGTTACTTCTACCTCCAAGCTGAATATACCACTGAACTAAGCCACAACTACAGAATCGGCTCGATCCAGTGGATTTAAAATCGTAGCTAGCAATGAGCATCTTACTATTTTAGCTCATAATTTGAGTACAATACTTAAAAGATTTTTAGAATACCTAAAATTATTACAGATTAGTACACTAGCTAGTTGTTGGTTAGCCTAAAAGAAAGGAAACATTTAATAGGTTGTCTTTTTCCACCCAAACTGAATTTGACACTCCTCCACTAGTTGAACATGTTCCTAATGTATCTGAAAAATTCAGCTTTTAACAAGTGAGCACTTCTTAAGCTCAAACATTTCTGAAAATATACACATCTTCATATATATGTAATGAAAAGAGAGACGCCACGGAGCAGTGCAGTGAGTTTGCGGCAAACTTTGATTGCTGCAGATGTGACAGATATTATGGGCGTGTGCAGAATAACTAATCAGGCTTTGTCTGTGATGCCAGGGTCCTGCTGCCTGCGTGTGTGTGTGTGTGTGTGTGTGTGTGTCTCCTCTGTACACTGACAAAGTGTGTGCATTCAATACCTTTGTGGATTAACAGCTTAATCAATACTACTGTAATCAGTGCACGCACTTCTTATCCGTCTGTGTCAAACAGTTGCGCGTCTCTATTTTGTGTGTTTGTGTGTCACTCACCACAATGCTTGAGTTTCTGCGGGAGCCAATGGGAGTGGTAGGAAGAGAGTTGAGAGTGGGACTTGTGTTGAACTCTTCAGAGCTCAGGTTGTCTGAACCGTCACTCAGTCCACTGCTGATGGAGCTGCTCTCATCCCAACTAAAAGAGATCATGACAAGGAAAATATGTCAGCTAACATTAATGTGTAAAGTAATTCCCTTCTTAAATGCTTAAAATAAAAAGAGAAGAGGATCTGGATTTCCTAGCGTACAGCAACAGTAAACAAAAGTAATATAAAAACTGTTTTAAAGACAATATTTGCAGACACTTTGAAAATAGCTCCAGTAAAGGATTCAATAGTTTTTACATGAAATAACCGTATGAAGCCATATGTAATAAGAGAGAAAAATGAACCCTGTATCTTCTAAATATATATAATAAACATCAATTTTGTAATGTTAAAACAGACGGGGTTTATTTCTACTGACTTGCACTTTAAAATATGCGTCACTTTTCTTTTTTACCACAAGTTGTCCTGACATTTTTAGGTGACTTTCATTCTAAACGAGCACAGCTGCTGTGTCAGTTAAGAAGTGCTTGTGAACAGTGTGATAAAGGAGCCCATCATTTAAAGACACCATCATCTGTGATCAAAGGTGTGATCATTTCATCATCGTTACAAAAGCTTTTCTTTATTAAGTGCAAGTCTGTGACTGTGCTACAATAACTAGGTTAAACGCTGCGCTCCTATTTTTGTTTCACAAATGTGGGCTGGTCTCCTTCACCTGGTCAGCCAGAGTTTAAGTCCCCGAGGCATCAAGCCTCCACTTTTATCAAAGTGTCCTTGATCAAGATAGCAAACCATTCCAAGTCTGTGCGGTGGTTTACCGTCTGCCCCTGTAGGGCCAATCATGTATCACACATTCAACAGAAAGAAAGCTATCGGTGTCAGTTCACTGGTATCGCCTTGAATCCATTTATCGCATCAACTACCAAAGCTCCATCAGCTCGGTTACCACCTGAGGTTGGGCTCATTCAGCTCTGTGTCTCTTAATTTGTCTTTTGATTAAATGTTCAGAGCGACAGAAACCTTATTTAGAGCACCGTCTGCTCTAAATACCCAACTTTTGCACTGAAACATTTGGCAAACTGAAATCTGGAGCACTCGTCATCACATCATCTCAACCCACACACACAAAAATAGCACTGAAGAAGATGCATGCACCCACGAGTGCATACAGGACTGCATCAGAAATATGAAGTCCCCTGTCAGAAATCTACCTCGCTGTCTCTTTTCCCAGTGAAAAGCCTTCCTGTGTGACAGAGAGGTTGTGGGTGGTTCTTGCTTTATTTAGGTCTAATAAAAAAAATCCACAAACATCCAACTTTAAAGTTATTTCAACTTCAGATAATGCTGACACTATGAGTTTCACGTACGTGAGATACAATTGAATCGGCAGCTTATAGATTCATGTGCTCGTATACATGAATAGGCCATGTTTAGGAAGTATACGGGTTCGATTTTTCCTCTTATTAAGGTCAATAAGTAAGACTGATGTCATGTAATAACGTAAAACAAGTTAAGTGGGCAGTGATGGGCTAACAAGGACAGATATAACGGGGTGCAGGGGGTGGTGTAGGCAAAGGAAGCGGTATGATCCTTCCAGTTGGGTGCCTGTATGGGTCACACTGTACCCTCAGGGAGATGGTGGTGGGGGTGAGAGGGAGTGGGGCAAAATGGAAAGCCCTCCCCGTCTGGCCCGTGGATATCTTGGATACAAAGAAAAGCAGATCAGATTTTCCAGTGAGAGTGGCTGTCATGCTGCTGTCTATATGCCGCTGTAAGATTAAGGGCAAGTTTAAGATTGAGTCAGACACATCCAGAGATCTGACCGATACTTTGTGGCTCGATGGGAAACGCAGCAAAACCAAAGCAAATGTTACTGTTAAGAAAACAGAAAGAAAGAAACAACAATGCACTGATGGATTTTGGTGCATTTTCACATTTAAAAGCATTTTATGGCACTTATATGGTGTATTTCTAATTTTAGTGACAACTCCAAGTATTCCACTTCACCTGTTCACACATATTCAAACAGCACTTCATTCTATGCACTTAAGTGCTTTATCTATATTGCATCCACCCCCACGGCCAACTGAGAATCACCAAATAATCTAACAGCTCAGAACGTGGGAGGAGGCCGGGGGAAAGCATGCAGGCAGAAAACCAGCCTGAGAATCTGCTTGCTGTGAGGCAACTCAGGCAACCCTGTGCCACCCAGGACGTCTAATTTTGATTCAGATGTTATTTGAGATGAATTTGTACAGAGATTGTATATATTCTTCCTTTTTTTTTTAAATAATAAGAAAAAAAGAAAACTTATTGGACTATCAAACTGCCAAATTTTGCACAAAAATTTATGTTTCCCTTTGCACAAGACAACATTAAAAAAAAAGTGGAATAGTCTTCCAGATGTTAGCCACAGACCTTTGCGCTCTCCTCGTTGTGGACTGCACGCAGGCCAAGCCACGCTGTTGTACAAATTTCAACTCATCTGACAACAGAAAAGTTTTCCACTTAGCCACAGTCCATTTTGAAACAGCTTTGGTGCTTGTGGATTTGGCATTTGTGGATTGCACGGCAGACTGTATTCACAGTGATTTCTGGAAGTGCTCCTGAGGCCATACACTGACTTTCAGCCCTGTCCCTTGCCTGCAGCGATTTCTCCAGATTCTCTGATTCTTTAATGATATTATGTACCGTAGATGAGATATTCAGTCTTCTGTAAGAACACATAGTTTATGGTAGACTCTTGGCCCATCTTTGCTTCTGAGGAACTCTGCCTCTCTAAGGTCTTTTTATAACCAGTCATGTTACTGACTTGCTGCCAATTAACTGCAAAATGTTCCTCCAGGAAATCAAGGTATTAAAAAAAGCTCACTGCTGAAACGCAAACATTTTTAGATAGACAGCTGTGGTTAACCATCTGTAGCTCTCGGGAAACGCTAGGCTGTCCTTCATATCCCATTATTCGCTTCAAGCTATCGGCTTGTCCACCAGCGCTTCACTGAAAGATAACACACCTCTATGGTGAATAATTCAGACGTGCCAGAAAACAGAACAAACACAGCCAGTGCTGGGTTTGGTGTCACTCAGCTGACAGATATGGAAATACAAACCCACAGAAAAGCGAGGCAAGGTCAGAGGTTGAACTTTACCAAAAGCATTCATTAAATGCACTATATGCAGTGTAGAAGTAAATAAAATTTGAAGCTGATGATTTAATTTAAAAAAGAAGAAGTTTTATCTTGATTGTGGAAAGTTACAAGCTGCTGAAAAATGAAACTTTCAACTCTATAACAGATATTAACAGAGACTCTCTACTGAAAGCTTTTCTTTACGATGCCAAAAATAAAAGACACACACACATACATACCTACCTATATCTATCTCTAGTTATAGATATGAAACATTTTTTTTTATTTCCAAGTCAAAACTTCTAAGTAGCTGCACCTCTCTCTCTTTTTAAAAGTTCAATGTAATGAAACCTGAACTTGAAAAGAGCGGTCTGAAATACAAAGACACTCCAAGAGAAGCGGGTAAAGTGGCGTGTGCAGAGAGAAGAAAGAACTGAAAGGACACGTATAAAAGACAGGGCCTTTAGTGGAAAGAGAAGAGCTGTTAATGCTTAAAACTTCCTCAGCTTCTCAGGACATGATGCACTCAGTGAAGAGGATCATCTCACACTGATAATCTTTCCTCCCTCCGCCTTATCTTTGTACATTCACCATCAGCAGCTGCAGAGACTGAGGGATATTAGCACCCCCTTCATTTACATCAACACTTTTACAGATTAGTGCTGAGCAGGAAGCGCTGCTTTAGTCATGCCACTTGCCTGTAACGGCTCTTTTTATTTTAATTATCTGTTAACTACAGTTAACTATGTTCCTCTCGCAAGCAAGGTAACACTAGAAATGTTACAATTTCCACCAATATGTAACAAATGATAACTCTTAGTATGCTTATATAAAACCAAATGAATGCACGGTGTCATAAAATGCAAAAATGGCGATGTCTCGCCTATTACGCTAAAGAAATTTGGTTTTTTGTGACTTCCAAACTGATCCCAGGCTTCAAGAACACAGCTGGTGGGAAGCACAGTGGTCAAGATATTGAACAATGGTATCCTGCAACAGTAACACTGTGAGCAAAATGAATATCAATGCTGATTCAATTAGGCTGCAATAAATGTCTATTAAGTTGAGTTGTGCTTGATTAAGCTCCTTCTTCACCTCCACCTGACAATTTGAGTCATGTGCAAGCCAAAGCACCGGGCAGAGTAACGACTACATCACATGGACACGCTGTGCACGTCCTCTCGAGCCAGCTGTGGTTTCCTGCTGTACTCACCCTGACAGGAGAAGCCACAGTGAGGCAACTCTGCAGCCTGTGGTCTGTCCAGAGAAATGTTATCATCTTCTGTAAAGCGAGAACTTTTCAAGCATTTACAGTCATTTAAATGGTTTGGATATTTGTCTGTCATGTGCTGCATAAATAAAAGTCATGGTGGTCACTGTAAACAACATCCTCCTTTCACAGAAACATGATTTCTTTGTGCCTCGTTTTCTGCATAGATGACCGGCACACCCACACAAACACTAAGCCTCACAAGCTATCAAGAGAATAGCTGAATAGTTGCTGCTGAGTTAAATAGCCAGCTTTTATTAAGAGGCTTCTGCATCCCCCCTCCCACACACACACCCACCCTTGAACCCCTCTATTCAGACTATGGAGCTAATTGCTCTCATCTCTATGTGAATGGTCTTTTTTGCCGCTCCTTATAAGAGCTTTGCACTCTCTTCCCCTGGTCTCATCTCCTGTCCCACTCATTTGTCCGCTATCTTGAGTGAGAGGAGGAGGAAAAAAAGTCAGTGAGACAAATGTAGAGACAAAGCAGCTTTGGCTGTTTTTAAGAGCAGTGCTTGCTGGGAGTTGAAGTCCCGACAGAGCCAACAGAAATGGTGCGATGTTAAGGTTTTCATCTCGATAAATATTTGCTGATCCTGTGTCGGGAGCAGCTAAACTTTAATTTTTGACTTTGCTGCTTTGTCTGCAGTAGTTCAGCTGCACCAAAGCAAACAGCAAGTCGACAACAAAATGCCGTTATCTAATTACACTGCAACAAAAGCAGACATTACACTGAAGAAGCAACATGAAATTATTATGAATGCTTCGTACTGTCAATGTAGCCGATAAATAAAAAGCAGCGAGGCCCATTGGGAGCTGGAGGGAAGTGTCTAACAAACCAGCTGGACCACATTTTAGCAGATAAGATAAGGAGACAGGAATCAGTTGGAAGGTGTCAGCTTGGGAAAAGAACACAAAAATGACTCAAGAGCTTATGACTAATATAACACAGATGCAGTTTGAATATAATGGTTCAACTTTTTGTTCCCTCATGGGGTTAAACACGTCTTATCCAGGGTGATATTTGCACACTGTCTCCACCGCTTGTGTAAATGCATGGAAAATGTTTCTGCAGTCCCTCGGTGGACTGGAACTTTCCATTCCTATTAAAAAATACAGAGTCACATGTCAAAACCCAAAATGGCTAAATCAGACCTGTTCTTGGTCAAAGTGATGCATTTTCAGACAAATGGAAAGTGGGGCACTGCCAGACTGGCACTGGGCAGTCAGCTAAGAAACCAGAGGGGGCAAGCATGAAAGGGCTGTTGAAGGCATTACATTCTCTAAAGTTTAAATATGTGAGGCTATGACTGATGAGCGATGGTAACTGGGCGTGATGCTTTGCCCGTGCGTCTCTCTCTGTGCAGCTCAGAGTTGGAAGATACAGGTCAGATCAGCCTGAAGAGCAGGAGCAGCAGGTGTAGGTTCATAAAGTTAGACAGACAAAAGCTGACGAGAAAAAGAAAAGGATTAACCCAAAAGAGAACAAGCTATTCATCATTAGCAGCTCACTGTCTGCTGTGGCATCCGGTACAGTTTGTGTCTGTACAAGTTAAACAGGACATGTTAAACCCAACTGACTGTTTTCGCACAAATACCCACAATCAAACTAGTATAAACACATACCCACACACACTGCCGCAAAACACAATGACTCACTTCCAGAAAAACCAGCATGACTGGCCCCACCCAGTGTCAGTGTATCAGCGTTTCATATCTCGAGCGTAGCTACGGTGGCTCTGACCGTGTGAGAAAGAAATCTTAAATGATGGATGGAAGATTCAAGTGTGAGAAATTTTGCAATAAAAATCAGGCTGACTGCATGCATGACCTGCCACCAAAGATGTGACGCTGGGAATCTACCTGATAAGAGGAAAAAAGGAAGACTGTGGTTGCTGTGCACAGATGGCCTACAATATGTGTCCCTGGACCACTTCAGCAGCTTATCACCAGGAAACAAGCGCGCGCGCACACACACACACACACACACACACACACACACAGATCTGTGAAGTACCTTATTGGAACAAAGCATATCATAGCCCGGCAGTACAATAATAATTTTCCAACAGAAAGAGCTTTAAAAAGCACAGACTGAGAGCACAGATTCATCTTGGCTGGCTTAACCTTTAAAACACTCGACGGACTACAAAGGTTCCTAACATGCTGCGTTTGCCATCGGATAATCCATCACTGCAGCACCATATAGGGCCATAAAGACTTCGCTCTGCAGGCAAGGCTCTTACTATAGCCTGACAGCTTCAAGATCCTCTGACACATAAAGCCATACAGATTTAGCATGGCGTGAATATCCACTCATTACAGACATGCTGTAGCTTCACATTACCAATAATTCTACTCAAGATGCAGTCTTACTGGTTATTGCACTAGTTACCTTTATTAATGATAAGCCATCTGCTGCATTCTGGAGTCATGCTATGTTCTTATAAAAGAAGCCCTACATGCCACGTGATGTCCTGACATTACCTCGTACCTATAAATAAAATGCCTCTGCCATTTTTTAACAATGTCATGTTGTTGTCTGGGAGTTGAGGCACTTGTAAAGTAATTAACAATAAATCTGTCATTAAAAGTGGCTTTTAATTAGCTGCTGAGTGCAGGTTCTCCGTTGTGTTGTAGTGTTAAACACTCACAGTAAGTCACTGACAAGACCCAATTAAAAACTAGATTGTGCAAGCAGCCCGTCTTTGGCTAAATACTGAATAGAGAAAGTAAGTCTCCAGTATTATTTATCATTTCCTCTTTGTCCTGTTTTCATGATGTGGAGTGGCATACTGTGTGTGTGATAGCTGCTTGGACACACGCATCCACATAGACAAAGAAACTGCAGTATCTGGGCTTTAAAGGGGATTACAGAACAGGCTGGAGTTAATGAGCTCATAATTACTGCTAATTCCATGCACCACCAGGATCAGAGCAAGCCAGAGGTCCCAGCTAAAGGTACACATATATATCTCTATCTATATGCGTGTGTGACCATGGAAAGAAATAGGAGGTCACATCCCTAAATGGCCAATGCAGAAGAGGAATCCTTTTATGCCTTTGACAGGCATAAAGCTGACAGCAATGGCCAAAGGGGTTAGGACACACACACACACACACACACACACACACACACACACACACACCCCCTACCTGACTGGAGCTTGAACTAGCTGTCAGATGTGCGTGGTGGTAGCCAGTAAAGTCTCTGATCTACTGAGGGTTGAACAAAGACAGCCTGGGTGTGTGTTACTGTCTCAAGGTGTGTCTGTGTATAAAAGATTATTGAGCTACATCAATATTTTACAGTCAGAAAGGATTTTATCAGGATTTATTCCGTTTGTTTCTTTGTCGTTTGGATTAGAAAGTTATGAAGGTGGAATGTTATAGGGTGTGACTCGACCCCTGGACTTGATCCAGATCTGAATCTCGATGTGTGTATTTTTGGAAGCATTCTTTAACATTTTAATATAAAGCAAATTGATCCAGAGATTCAATCCATGGATGGTTTGGAGAGATTTTTGAGCGTTGGCAAAGGCAGGCACTCTCAGACTGCTATTGTTTTTCCTTGCAAAGATGAGGGACACATTCTACAAATGCTTGGATGTTCTGGATGGAAAAGGCTCGGGAAAAGCGATTGGAAGCATCAGAAATCCTTCCCCATGAATTTTTATTTTCTTTTTTTCCCTGAGTGTAGGGAGGTGGAGATGGATGGACAGAAACAGTTTAAAAAAGGGGGAACTGCTTCAGCAAAATCCTCCTCAGACAGCAAATGTATCTCTGCATCTCGTCTGTCCTTATGACCTCCCCAGAATGGATAAAGTTTTCTCAGAGTTCAACACACTGCATTTGAGAGTTGAGCTGGCTCTGCACTTTTTCAGCCCTGGTGAAATAAAACAGGACATTTGAAACAGTAGATAGCCGTATATGAAGGTTGAAGCTAAGAAGAATAAAATAAAAAAAATCGTGTGACTGCTCATGTTGAAACCGACAGGGTCATCTTGAGCTCCTCGTGCTATCAGCCCCAAAAAGGAAAAGAGTAGGAGCTAGGAGAAGTGTGAAGATGATTCCTTGAAAGGCAAGAGATCAACTATTGTCTGTCATCTCCTTAGTCGTCCTACACAGGGTTAAAAAAGGAACATTACTGGACCTGCGTCTGAAAAAAGTGGCTTTAGGGATTTGAATGCAGTGCAGATAAAAACAGTGCACTGACTAATTGAAACATATTTCATATAACTGCTCAGCAAGAATGGGGGGAAGTTTAAACAACTTCTCCCCAAAGTGTTCTTGTGTTCCTCATGTAGAGAGCGGAACAAAACGGGTCAGAGAGTGTTTAGTAAAAGAATATTGAACGCGAGCTTTCTTTTGACCAAATAACCTCTGACCGTCCTTCTCTTCTTCACAAGACAACAGGAAGCAAAAGAGGGACAGCACTCCTGGGATAAGGTGGCCTTTTAAATCACCTTCATAAGTAGTTCAGTCTGGGGTGCAGTGTGGAGCACTTCCCAGCCCCAACTGAATGGCTGAGAACCAGGGAGGAGCTCATAAGGGGAACCCCAGCACGCAGAGGCCCGGGACAGGGGTTGGATCCTGGGGTAGAATTACCTCAGGCCTCCCTCCAGACATGTCAGCTGACTTAACGGCTGTGAAATAACGGCGCACGGGGATGTTTTGGTTTGAAATAGGGGGACTAGTGAGAGAGCGGAAGGGAAGGCAACGGAGGAAGAGAAGGAGAGGGTGGTACTACTTTTGAATGAAGCACGCTTCCTACAGGTTACTCTTAACTTGAAGCAGCTGTGCAAAAGATGGTGCCACAGACATGAGCAGAAAGCACAAACACATACATGCAAAAGCATTTCCACTGGCAACTGCCCTCTGATCAACGGAAAATATTGTCAAGTAACACAGCATGGAGGAACTTAAACCAGGCAACAGACAAGAAGAAGAGCTAAAACAACTCAAACCTGCCAAAAACAAAAGCACTGACAACAAACACTGAAATATGATACCTGCTAACCGTTGGTTCTGGGAAGGGACAACACTGCACAAACAGTGATAGCAACTGAGAAACCGCATAGTGAAAGTTTGGTATTCATTTACAGAAAAGGGTGATAAGATCAAATGTCTGCAGCGCTACCTGTTAAAACCATCCTGCTACAATGTCAGGACTGAGGAAAAGTCTCGAGCCACCTGTCATTTCTTTACATTGTGCTGGAAAAATGGAAGAAGGCTGTAGTGATTTACTGAAATGTGTAAACTTGCATAGAGAAACAGCAGCGTTTGTACATTTCTAACAAGCTTTAGAGCCAGTGTTTATTCTTCAACACAGTATGAAATCTCTTGGGCAGGCTTCCTTGTCCCTTCTCGTCAGTTCTCCAGGCTTCTTGAAGAACATTCAAAGCTCTTCTTTGGACATTGGCCGCCTTCTGTTTCATTCTCTGTCGAGATGATCCCACACTGCTTCAACAGCGTGAGCACTGGGAAGTTCAATCCATGACTGATAGCGTTCCTCTTTCCAGATGGTGTCGTATGGTGGATCAAAATCTGATGGTATGTTTCTATCAATTTTTCAAGATCTCCACTGGGGTTCATAGATAGCTACAGACACTCACTGTTGCACCTCTCTCCTGACCTCCTCTCTGCATACTGATGTGGATATGAACTAAAACTATCAGATGTGGTTTCATCCCTTTATAAGCCCTGTTACCTCTGATTTTCAGTCCAGTTTTTGTACTTTGGCACACCTCAGCCTTTTCTCCCAGTTGACCTTCTTGAAGAATGGGTTTTTGACAGCCACACTTCCACTGAGATCATTTCTAATGAGGCTTTGCGATACGGTTCTTCTACTGTAGATATTGTTGAGCCTGCCATTTCTTCTTTTGTCCTCCACTTGTCCAGTTTCCTCAGAGGTTTTATGCACACACTACATACCATGCCAAGATATGTCTGTCCAAGAGCTGTCTGTGTAGAGATGTGTAGACACAAAACTGGTTCATCTCTTGGGTTGCGAGCATCATTTATGACTGATCAATTCATAGGCCAGTCTTAACTTGCTTATCAAATAAAGCAACATGCCTCTGAAAATGTCTGGTATAAGGACTGGACTGAAAATGAGTGACAAAGCGGCTAATGTCAAAGAAAACAACTTAAACAAGCATGAAGAATTATTGCTGCAATGAGACGGGGTTCAAGATGTTTGAAAAGTCACACATATGTAGGAACTACGATGTCAGCGTGATATGAGTCTGTGTTCAAGTGAAAAAGGATTGTGTCTCAACAGGGTTACCAATGCCTCAGCCAGAACAATTGGTACAGATTTCCAAGTAAATTTTCAGAGGGCCTCTACACAAGAAGCAATCCTATTTAAAATATATTCTTCCTCCTCTGCCTACATTGTCCTGGGTCGTCAGATAAAGGATGAAGCTCTCTTCAAGCTTTTCAGTTAATTCGATAACTGAAACATTAACTGAAAATGGACAGAGAGAAAGAAAGGGAGCAAAAAGTGAATCAAATATGGTTCATAACTTCTGTTCACAGTGAGCTGCACAAAGAAACTACATAACCAACAGAACACCACTGAGCACCTGCTGGAGGTCGTGCAGACACCACCTGAACAAAAAAGGAAAAGAATGAAAGGTCCATTGACTCGAGGAGAGATGCTTTCTCACTTCTGCTGCCTGATATAAAACAGACACCTATTAAAGCGCACGCACGCACGCACGCACGCACGCACACACACACACACACACACACACACACACACACACACACACACACACACACACACACACACACACACAGAGTTAAGGGGACAGACCTGTCATTGTAAAACCTGTCTGGAAAAAAAGTTGGGACATTGCTTGAAAAGTCAAGAAGCAAAACTTTATGATTAACAGATTATTTAACCCCGTCTTTAATGGAAATAAGACCAAGTCTAGCACTGAAACCTTATTTTGAACTTCCTGCCAGCAAAAAAAAAAGGGTGATGTTTACCAGTGTGCTGAACTATTTCTTCTTCAGTAACAATTGTGGTAATTTCAGTAACAAAATACTTCCTCATTGTTTGACATATGATTGCAGATTTCGACTTGTTAGGGGGAGGATGGTGGTGTGATGGTTGGCACTGAGGTGTCACTGGGGTTTTTAATGTTTTCTGGATAGATTTGTTAGGCAACAGGTCTACATTACACTTGGATACAGTGCAGCTTCAACCCATATGGTCTTTCTACAAACTTGCAGCATCCTGCTGTACTTAAATTTTAGACTGTCACAACTTCTTTAAGAATTAGCTTGTGTGTGCATTTCTAGTGCTCTTGTTTGTGTACTTGCATGTGTGAACACATGTGGCAGTGACCAGCGAGCCTAAGGGCGCACCCTGCAGGAGCCCACGCCTATCACCTGCTGTCAACTTATAGCACACACACTCCGGTCATGCCACTTAAAGCTGTTACAGTGAATTTGGGAGGCATTCCTTGCCCCGCGGGCCACTCAAAACACACACTTCACATTCCAACGAGTGTATTCTGGGGTCCCACTCCCTAATCATTCAACATATGCAGACGCACATATGCATACCACAGCACGAGTGCGCAGACATACACAGGGATAAAATGACAGTTCCAGAGGTTTCATTAAAACTGTAATTTGCAGCCTGAAGTTCCAGTGCAAGCCAGAGGAACCACCTAACTTTCCACTGAACTCAGAAAAACCCCTGGAAGTTTCAAAATAAGACACTGTGGTTTTTACTCTTCATTATCAGGCAGAAGCGGCATGTGTGCATGTGTTGTCTAGATATAGGTTCTTCTTTGGCTTTGAAGTAACAGAGGAACTCACTAAACCACAGGAGGGACCACCTCGAGAAAATACAAGGTCTGGTCGTGAACACTGGCTCCCGTGTGTATAATAAAAAAAAAAGCGTATGTGGATGTCTTACAAGCACAGGTTACAAGCATCTGTTGTTTCGCTCACAGGTCTTTCTAATGACCTGGTAGGCAGGGACAGTAAACTAATTTGCACATCACGAGTCAGTGGTTGCACAAAAAGACTCAGGTCATGTGTTTTTCTTCTCCTCCATCCGTGCCCCAGGATTTGAAACCACTGCAAATTAGGCCGGTGACTCCGCGAACAGTGAAGAAACGTTCCTTGATGTTTAAAGTGCCACTGGTTTGTCTGGTTGAATAAGAAGGCCTATATGTGCTCAGAAGGAGAGATTTAAATATTTTGACCAACTCTGTAAATGGAGACACCCTAAGAAAACAATACGTTTGACATGGATGGACCTGTTTGTGTGTTTAACAGTATTAAGTTCTGTTCATACACTATGATTCACGAGGGTGTAAGGCAGCTGTCGCATCCCAGTCATCCAGTTTTGAGTCAGCAAAGCGCGTTTCCAAAACAACTTAATCCATCTTGCGTTGAGTCCCTAAATCCAGCACAATCACAAAGAAATTGTTTGTGTGGAATGGAAACGGGGCTGTTTGAAAGCAAAAGTCGCAAACTTCCTATAGTTGTGTGTGATATAGCATAAATGCTCTTGATAGGAACAGAAATGAAATAAGAGCCTGAGCGATTTATCACCGTCCCAATATTATCGTCCGGCATTAGCTAGTTACAGACTTTCAGTATCGGCTTTTATATCAGCAGACAAATGAAAACTGAAAAAATAAAGAAGAATAGGAAAAAAACACCTTACAATATTGTCACGAGTGCTGACATTGCACACTCTGTCCATCACAAGGCTCTCAGCAACTTTCCTGTTGACAGCATGTGTTTAGACACATACACAACAACAGCTGACCCAAGTAAGTCAGGCAGAACGTAAATGAGTAAATAAACAGCTCCACATGGCAAATTTTAGATTAACTTATTTATGCTTCGTATGTTTGAAGAAAAAAATAAAGATGTCGGCCAACATATGGGACTTTTTAAACTCACCAAATATTACTGTTAGACTTCAAAATCCTGTATCAGTTAGGCTCTGCTATAGGAATTTGAAATATGAAAGTTGAAGGGCACCAACAATGTCAGCAGAAACGTGCAAAGCGATAAAGGTATTCAGGATTTCCATCAGCACGGTAACTTTGCAGTTCTCCTCCTGCCTGTGGCTGTGATCGAAATCTTTACAGATATCATTTTTAATTACTACATCGTACCTCTAAGGTGTAGATCACACTTGGTTTCAGAAATAGAGACAGAAGCAGACGTCAGGGACATGAGGTTGTTCTTAGTACACTACTGTTTAGTGTACTTGGACTGCAGATTGAGGAAGCAAGCACGAATCAGTTCCCTTGTTATGTGGTTGCTGTCTGTACAAGTCTACACGGGGTTTACTTCATAGAGCCCAACATAGCACCTCTGATGAAGGTATTTATGTCAGTCAGATCCCAACGCACGCACAGATGTGGAAAGTGTAACACTGAGTCAATGAAGCAGTTGGGACTCTTAACTCTGAAAGCCCAGTTATATGTGCTGCTTAGCCAGTGACTACCCCACTGCAGCTAACTGACATCAGCTATGGCAAGAGCCTGATCTGCATCACAGTGACATGTGTTCCATTTTTATTTGATTATAAGAAACTGGGAAGATTTCAGAGTGATGCACACTAAAGAGTGACATCACTAGTATGGGAATGAGTTATTTGGCTGAGTTTGAGAACCAGCAGGTGAGACGTGCTGAGAAGGCTATTTGTATAGTTTTCAGATGACACCACATTCAAAAACACACAAAGTGACACTAAGTTGATGTTGGCTTGACTACAATGTGACTAACAGAGTTGAGCAAATCTTTGTGTTGGCCAGAAGTGGTCGGCTAATGGCGCATGTTTAATGTTTGTCCACACACACACACACACACACACACACACACACACACACACACACACACACACGCGCTGGTGCCCACACCCTGGCATATACATACTTGGACTCACACTCTCACTACCACCGTCTCTGGCATCGATCATACAGTTTGGTGATTGCCTGAAAGCTTTAAGTGTGTTCCTGTCAGTTTCTATGTATTTGTAGGTTTATCATTCTTTTGACAGCCAGTCTGTTTAAGCCTGCGTGCCCAAGTCAAACACACTGACTCAACCCACTAGATGGTCCGGTGGGACAGTGTGTGTGTGTCTGTTATGTGTGCAACTAAAGTCACTCTAATGCTCTAATGGGTTTACATAAAGGTTCAATAGAAGCTCTGGGGGTCAACTCACCAAAAAGAGCAAAGTCAACCTCCATTTACACCCCCCCCACCCCACCACCACCACCACGCACAGCCACACAAGTAGAATCAATACCATCAGAGCATCTTGGCAAATGTGTCTGTGAATCAAGTCAACTTCAGAGTCGTTGTCGCTTTTTCAATAAGAGCATCTCTCTCCACATTTCTTTCTTCACCATTAACAGCCTGCAGCTATCAAGTGGCCTATATTAGCCCACACATTCAGACATAGTCTAAGAGAATTCTCACATGGTGTGGGCATAAAGATGATATGGAGGAGGCTTGCTGATTTTCACCCAATCACAGAAGATACACCGAGAACGCTTCAGCTGAGAATGTAGGTCAGCTGTTCTGTAGAATGCGGTCCAGTCCCGCAGCGGATCAATATGAACACACCCACTCACATCACAGGCTACCTGCCACTGATGAGTGACTGAGCCACAGAACACCGTCAAGCAGATGTCATCGCATCCACATCCACAATGAAACAACAGACCGCAAAATACAGACACTTAAGGCCAACACGCACTTCACGCGCGCGCGCAGTTATGCTGCATTCACATCCACTCTTCAGCGCTGTAATTAGATGTTCTCCTTAGATATGGATTCAGGCTGCAGAGTCTGCTGCTTGAAATCAGTTGGTCTACGAGCAGCAACAATAAAAGGCAGTGCTGATTCAACATATGGCTTTGCGCATTGAGGTCTGCCTATAAACGGCATGGCAAAGAGGCAGCTCCATCTATACGGGGATCAAAGCCCTTTCTTTACTAGGTGTCTGACTGATACATACCATCCCAGAACAGCCCCGGCGCAATCTATTCAGCACACTCAAACGTGCCACCACGCAGCTGTTGGACTTTTATCAATGAGACATGCTGCCGATTTTTACGCACAGGCTCCGCCGGAGCCTCTGCAGCACTTTTGCGACGACCGAGCACCGCCAGTTTGTGTCATTAACGAAGAAACACAACCGCACACGTGTGTGTCAATTAGCTTCTTATCCGGCATCCCCACTAGTCACATGCAGGTTCTATTCTCATTTATTACCTTGACAGAAAGTGCATTGTCCTCCCTGCGCGCTGCGGAGCCGGGAGCTGCAGCATTTTGCCGTGTAGCACGCGTCCGCTCATTCTACAACCGTCCAGCTTTCAAGCCGCTTTGTTCCCGTTAAACATATCCCGCTGCCAGAGCTCTGAGGCCAAAGAGAATCCACCCGGTGCTTTCCGCAGCTCTGATAACCAGGGAACCGCCTGTAAGAGTCAGCAGCGTTGACTGACTGACCCACTCCCGCAGTGCTTCCACTCACAGACACACACACTCCCCCTCATGGAGGGAGGGAGGCACGGAAGGCAGGCAACACACCCAATTCCTCCTCCTCCGGCCCGTTTCACTGATCGCGACCAGCTGCGCGTTTTCCAAAAAAGCGCAGAGGTTTAAACACGCACTGAGCCGTGGGACAACCACGGAGCCATCAAATTCTCCGAAGCCACACGTCGAAGACGTTTCCACACTCTTCAAAACTCTAATCGGCGCACAATACACAAACCCCTGACTCCGGTCTAGCAGCAAGTCTCTGCTCCACTGAACTGAATTTGTTTTCGTCTTCTAACAGCAAATGTCGGTGGAAAAAGTCTTTACCTTCAGTACCGGTGACACAAAATAAAAATTTCCACTACACTGCACTGAGCTGCTGGACTCTCTAACAGTATTTACCAGATTTCTTCCCAGCTGAAAGCACATGGTCTTATGCTTTGGGGTATGATTTTGTAGGCTACTTCCAATGAAAACCCCAGAATTGTATTTTAAATCCTGATGCACTAATGTAGGATTGACTTAGTACCTCTTGGCAACCCACTTAGCTGTAACACATATTTTATTGATGCGTTATAGAACATCAGTTGCCTGGGGTATGTGTGTCTTCGACAGCAGAGTTTGGTTTGACAGCTCTTTGGCTTTCTTTATTTCTTCTTTTTTTTTTCTTTACATGATCAAAAAGACACTGGCTCTGGCTCTGAGGCCAAAGACTATGTTTCTATTGTAGCACTGTGTGTTTTTGCTATTGGAGACTTTCAGAGCAATAGACTTGTATTGTGTATCCACTCCCCTCACAACATCCAGTGGTGTTTAAACACTTTAAGTACTGAGTGGACCCCAGTGAATAGATCTGTCTGTCTGCTGTTCAATAAGTGAAAGAAGGGCAAAAGGAGAGAGACAGTCAGAGGAGGGGGAAATGAAGGCAATTAACAGTGTCATTTCAGTAAAATCAGGACACTGAAAATGTGTGAGAGGCAAAGAAAGAAAGGCGAGAGTCAGAAATAAAGAGGAAAATCCCAACACAGGGATAAAGAGAGAGCGGGAGAAAGCAAGAGCTCATTAACACCCTGTTTTTAAGTGCAGCAGGAACAACGACGGGATTCTTCAGGGCCCTGCTCGCCCGTCCCATGCAGGGCCAGGTGGGCACACAGCGCTGGTGTGTGTTGCAGAATGTGACTGGCACATTGGCATGCTGGACCGCAGGTGTGTGAAGCCGCTGCCATCGTCGTTGCCTAGCGTTACTAATATAGAGAAAGGAAAACAGTTGCTATGTGCGCACACACGCACACACACAAAAGCACAACACTACTCCCACATTCAGCATTAGCTTTTATTTATGTCAGCTCTCAGAAGGGTTACTTGGACAGCTCTCAGTGGCTGGCCAGCTTTTACTCCAACCACTGACTCATGTCCAGACATGCCCTCTGTCTCCCCCTGTTTATTTGCCTTTACTCATCAAAGACAGTCACTCTGTCTCTTTTTTCCTTTTTTTTTTTTTCTTACTGCTACCCCCCTTTCACCCACCACCTAAGAGCACAGTGCTTGTTTTCAAGTTTTCAAGACCCTGTGTGTCTGTGTTGGTGCAGGAAAACCTGTGTAATTAGGTAGTGATGTAACTATGTAATGACAGTGTACAGACAGGGTCATCCATACGACCCTGGGAACTGGTCACTCCCCTCCTGATGAAAGAGACAACAGACCTGGGAAAACTCATCCCCCTTATCAGCGCAGGAACACACACGGACATGGTGTGTATCCATGAGCTGGGCTGTTGTATGTTTCCATGTGGAAACAGCAATGTAATGAATATAAACACACTTTTTAAATCCCTCACAGACTTTGATCATACTGAAAAACTAAGTTTTCTTATATTACACAGAGCTTTCTCTTTTACCTTGTTTCAGTTTCAGTTTCAGTTGTCTGCTTTCTCACTCCTACCTGGTTTTATGTTTCTCTTCCTGTCTGCACTCAAAAACACATCTATATGCAGAGGTGTGGACTCGAGTCACATGACTTGGACTCGAGTCAGACTCGAGTCATTAATTTTATGACTTTACACTTGACTTGAAAAAATGTTGTAAGACTTGTGACTTGACTTGGACTTTTACACCAATGACTTGGGACTTGAATTGGACTTGAACCGGTTTACTTGAAAAGACTTGATATTTTACCCCAAATATAAAATTTAACATGCATATTATATAGAGATTGAAAATGTGACGTCATTCACGGGTAGAACCGCAAAGGATTCTGGGAACTCGTGGCAAGCGGTACTAGCGCACGCAGGCTTTCAATTAAAATCAGTCACACAGCGATAAAAAGAAACACAAAAATGTCAAGAAGCCGTTGTATTATTAACTGCAATAGCCGGTCGCATGACAGCCACGGGAAGCCGACGGGTAAAGAGATCGGTTGTTATCGGATTATGTCATTGAAGAGAAATTGTTCGAGCCATGTTTCCGAAGTAACAAAGAGGCGACTGGATTGCAGCCATTCAAAGACCAAATATAACGTCCCAGAACACTCCAGCTCACAGGTTAGTCTGCTCCAAGCATTTACACGAAGGTCAGTGTTTTTTAGTAGTTAATGCGTCATTTTCATAACATAATTGGTGATATAGGTTACAAGCAAGTCTGGCGCTGAACAGAAATTGTCGCGCTATGCTCCTTTGTTTATTGTGCATAAATAGTGAATTGTCCTGACACAATATTGCGTTTCGCTTCTGTTATTATGGTACATTGACAAAAACATATACTTTTATTCACAGGATAAAACAGGTTTTTTGTATCACTAATTGCCCAGTACGATTACAGCATATTTCCACTGCTAATTAATTACCGTTGAGCTCAAAGGTCCTATTAATAAACGGTTAACGAATGTGTATTTATGACGACAATTTGTGAGACTGGTAAACTTATGATACGTACGATGGTCTTTCGTTCTACACGGTGCATTTCAAGGTCCTGCACCCATCCGTCGGTAAACTGTACCTGGGCTTGTTGCAGTGACCTGAAGTTACTAAACTTCATGAGTGTATGCACTCACTCCAAGAACCGTATGATTATAAATATGCATATAAATATGCTACGATGAGATAGCTGACTTCATCTAACTAGCAAATGTTTTCCAGGCTACGTTGGTGATACAGTTTTTTTTTAATGTATATGATATTTTTGTCATGCGATTTTAAAGCCGGTCCTACAACCGCATCCAAGAATAACATGCAGCTTATCTCAGAACTGTCGGTGAAAATTATTCTTGGAGCTAGGTTTAATTGAGCTGCATTTTAAAGAGGTGCAATTTCACAATTTGTGTATATTTTCTAAGTTCACTATTTCGTCATGTGTTGAGAAAAACACAGATTTTAAAATTACATGGTCTAATATTTACATTTAGCATAACTGCAACATTATTATTTTTTTTTTTTTTTTAAAGACTCGAAAGGACTTGAAATTCAAAGTTTCAGACTTGTGACTTGACTCGGACTTTTACACCAGTGACTTGAGACTCGACTCTGACTTGCCTGACATTACTTGAGACTTACTTGAGACTTGCAAAACAATGACTTGGTCCCACCTCTGTCTATATGTAATTATTTCCTAGCCAGCTTTCTTTTAAATACCGAGTGTCATTTTGAATATCTCTAGCATGCGTTTAATTTAACAGCACTGAGTTGTTCTCAGTGAACTTCTTACAATGAACTAAGAGGCCTAAAGCCCCTTTCAAGCATGACATACAGTAGACAACATAACTGGCTCCATTATCCCTTAAAAGTGACTTCCTGCTCTTATTTAGACACGGGGCACATTTACACCTACAGTGATGGAGAGGTCCATTGTATGGTCGTGATTTTTGGCATATGCACAAAATACTGGTTGTACTTGTGGCATTGTTGCCTCCACTGATGATTAACCATGTATTAGAATGTGTCGTTTCTCCCATTTTTACTAAGAGTGGTGATTTTTTGTGATATTTTGTGTGTTTATGCTGCATGTCTGACGTATAACGTTAAGTACAGCTGCCTGTTGCCACCCCATGCACGTAAGCTTACATGCTCAAAATGCACCGTACGGCAAATTGGCAAAAGATTTGTTGAGATTAAAGAAAGATGGAAGAGACACAGAGTGCAACTGTAAGCCTGTGCATGCCTCGCTACTAAGGTAATGCATGCAATACAGACTGGTACCGCGATGAAAGTGATGTAAAAAGTTTCGAGATCTGACCTAGCAAGACTGTTGTAGCAACTCTTCCTGGAAAGTAACCAGGATGCTCACTGGGACCTGACAGACAAGCTCAGACAGCGTTAGATGTGAAGTGGGAAACCTTCAGTTTGAAATACAATCTCACCACGACGTCCATGAGCAGCGGTTTAAGAGCTTTTGATTTTTAAACTCTTTTATAAGTTTAACAATACAACAATACACGAAGTTTGTTGACTGTGAGATATGTAAAAATGACTCTGAAATGTGATATTTGAACTGGTCTCTGAAACATTTAGTTTGTACTGAGACTGCGTGCTACTTTGTGTGGATGTAGCTTAAGAGTGGTGCAGTATTCCTGCAGTCTGCAGTGTTTTCCAACATGGTCATAGACTAAGTCCTATATACTATTTATATTTAGACATATTAGACAAATTAATAACCAATACTTTTTATACCAACCTGCAAAAAGTCTGTAAACTGGTTAGAACTCCATTATGATGCACTCACAGTTACCACAGAGTGCATTTCTTGTGCTTAACTTTTGGACCTTCCATGTCAAAGAACCTCATTAGGCACCTGCTTGGAGAGGATGCTATTCCTGACTTCAAAGATGCTTTCCCTCTTAAGAGACAAAAAAAAAGAAAAAAGAAAACGAGGTGGGGAAGAAAAAAAAATCCAAAAGAATTCAAACGCAGCTCGAAACATTTGTGCAGCCAGTTTAGCCCGAGTCTGCTAATGAGGGTATGTTCAGTACCAGGAGAAGTGGTGCGTGCTTGAAAAGAGATTAAGACACAGTGTAATGAAGTGAACAGGAAGGGAAAATGATGGCAGGAGGGCAAAAAGAAAAGTGTGTGACTAACGTGGAAACAGCCCCAGAGAATAACACGGTAGGAGTCAATGGGAGGGAAGCAAGGCTAATTCTTATGCGCATTACCAACCCCCGTCACACCCTGCTGTTACACTTCCAAGACTGGGCTTTACTGCATATATTGCAAGTATGCGTGAGAGTGAGACTGCACTTGTAGCGCAGGTCTGAGACCGAAAAGCTCTCAATAAGCTTAACCGTGCATTTTCATTTACCCCCAATAGATGAACCCAGCGTGCTCTTTACAGGCTCTGTGGATGTGAAGGGAGGACATGAATGAGTTAGATAAAGGTTAGCAAGAGGGTGTGTGTGTGTGTGTGTGTGTGTTTGTGTGTGTGTGTGTGTGTGTGTGTGTGGATGGAGGGGATCGGGGGGGTTACTGTGGGAACCAATCTTCTCAGGAATGAACCTGACAATTTCCTCAAACATTTTTTATTTTAAATAACAGAAACCACTCATTTGTTACGAAAGGGGAACAACATTTCACAACAAGCTGTTTAAAGTTTCCGATGTCTCATGTTTATTACTGCCATTCCAGATTTAATGAAAGTGAATGGATTTTTTTCCATATGCTGCTTACAGCATTAAAAAAACCAACAAGTTTCAAGCAAAAACAAAATTCTGCTGTTATTTCTGTTTCCATAAACAGTATCCTTGTCACTTCCTTCTTACTGTGATGTTCCACAGAATATACCACCAACAGCTGAGGGCAAAATGGAAACAGCAGCAGGAACAACAGAAAGTCTACAGGACCAGCTATACTAACTATAAGCTTAACTGGCAAGACTCTGCATAGCAGACAAAAGTGGCCGACCAGCTGCTTTTGATCCTAAAAATCAGTTTACATGTTCCTGCTGAACTCATCACAAGACTTCAGAAAAAGAAAAGACACAAGAAACATCTGCTAGTTATTATTGTGATAATACAAAGAGAAATGATTCTGAATAATTACTGCTGGTCACTTAACACGACCTTTCAATGCAGTGAGCACCATCGTCTCCAATGTGTTGGGGTTGAGCAATATGTTTTCTATTAAAATTGTTGCCAAAAAGTCCGATATATTGGCGGGTTAAGTGGTTTAAAGTCGGCTGCTGTTGTTTTAGTATCATGTTCACTGTTTTCAGGTCACTTGCCTCTTTTCATCTCTTCTGTAGGCCGAGTGCGACTACGTCATAAGAAAAAAAGTGAATTTCAAACACCTCCAGGAAGAGTGGCGTTCATCTCTTTCCTTAAAGGAAATGGAGTGGAGTTGGTCAATGGGTGAAGCTGTGACACTTTGACCTCTGTAAGTTAAGAAGCCGAATGACTCGCGCACAAACTGTTCTCGTCATTCGCTTATACTGTTGTCATGGTAATGCATCCCTCTGAACTATGCGGGGGTCCTGCACACTCACACAGACCCCCTTATCCTTGCAGTCTGCTGACCAAGTCCTTCACTCCTCTTTTGCTTTTCTGAACCCTGCCATAAGAGGAAGCCAAGGATTAGGAGGGACTTTGCCATCGCATCTCCATAGGGGTTTACCAAGCCTCAGCGTGGGGGGGTGGGGGGTCCAGGCAACAGTAGCTCCGACAGTGGTTTTTGGAGTTTGCTTGGGTGGAGGGTCGAAAAAGGGAAGTTTCACAGCATGGCTGAAAAGTATCTAGATGCACCTTGTTTTTTCTTTGAGTCACTGACTTTCCCAAAGTTTTTTTCTCTCAGGGAGAACGTGAGAATAATCTGTCTGGGCGATGTAAGAGTAGCTCCCAAGATCCGATCCAGAACATGTGCTTGTTGCTCAACAGTATGTTTCACAATAATGAAATGGCAAGTAGCCAAACTAAACATATCCATAGAGACCAGCAGGAGTCCAGCCTAGCTGAACATTAACACCAGCATATGTGTGTAATTGTACGTGGATATGAGTAAATGTGTGAGAACAGAAAAGGAGAAAGTGGTGAGAAAAAAGGGTCAAAGCAAATACTTTGAGTACCAGTTAAACTGAACTGAGAGAAATGTTCATTCATTCAGTTTGTGCTTTGTTTGTTTAGTCTTAAAGGAAACAATGTCGCATAATGCAGGGCAATAAAAAGGTTAATGATAAAACCGTGAGGCTCACACAGCCTCAGCAAACACACAAGAGTACAACATGAGTTAAGGGCATTGTTTGCATCGAAATAGGAGGAGTCAGGGGGGTTTCTAGGCCTGCAAATCCCTCATGAAGCCCCATATGTTACTCTCCGCTAATTCTTTTAATGTGTTTGCGGGTTGGTGTCTGTCTCTTTCTATGTGTGCATATGATTAGATGTGTGGGTGGATGCTTATCTGTCCCATATTAACAGACAAACAGATTAATGTCATTATTGTTTGTCAGCAACCTCCCGCTGTTAGAGCTGTGGTTACATCACCCCTTAGAAAAATAGTCCGGCAGATGCACAATGCAGCTAAATGCAAATTCAGCTAGATGTGAGTTAAATCGAATTATCCTGTACAGTAAAGTGCGGCTGTTGTGGTTAGAAATCTCCATACGACTCTGTTGATCTATCCTAAAGCAAAATGGCTGCGATTAATTAATAGATGGTGTTTTTGGCCGTCTCTGTGTGTGTTCTCCGTGGGAGTTCTCGCTAGTGTTTGGCCGCACGTGCTGGAACAAAAGAAAGTCCCCTCCATAATGACAGAAAAAGTAATTGATTACACGCCACGCTGAGCAAACAGAGCCAAAGGAGCATGGCACAGAGGCAGAGAGGCCGAGAGAGAGAAGTAGGTGGTGTACGACAGCGCGCCCCGCCAACCTCCTCAGACACACCTCAATCTGCCTCTCATCAACTTTTCATGTGAATCTGCCTCCGACACACAACACCATACTAAAGTATAGGTGCACAAATACACACATCTGTGCCCTGTAACGTTCTCATACTGTATGAGATACACATCTTATTGGTGTTATGGACAGATATGGGCAAATAGAAGACAGCATTTACTGATCTGCAGGCGATATTTGTCAATTCTGTGACGACTAAATGTTCATAAAATATGCAAACAGGCTTAGATTTCTTTGTTTCTCTGAAAAAAACAAAAAACAGTCTGATCTTTTCTTTTACAAAACAGACTGAAACATTCACTGTTGGCATCAGCTGTCGGTCAAAATGTCCGTCAGCATCAGCCTAAATATGTTGCATCCCCAGTTCCTAATTCCTTAGCCAATAATTTATGTAAACTATGAAAAGCAAACAGGCAGCAAAAATCGTGGGAGACACTGCCAACATTTCCAACAAGCATCAAGTCGACATTCAGAATTTCTTGACACTTTCACTATCGACTCACGGCTGTTCAGCTTAAAGTCCTTCAGTCTTAAGTTTTCACACATACTTCAGCACAATTAACAGAATATCAACAAGTAATTAAAATATTATATTTATGCAAACGTGACTTAACTTCACTGCGATAAACACTACAACTGCATCATCTTTAAAACTCAAGAGAAGGCCTCAAAACTTGCCTTAAAAGCCATTCAGGTCTCTTTTCTTTAGATTCTTCTGACCATACATGCGTCTCACCTTTAACATCCTAACACGGGAGAGATGTGAACACAACTGTGCTCATGCTCAGAAGGGAAAAACCCCTCAAAAAACCATTGAATTTAATGTGTTTTCTCCACGTTTCTCCCACTATATTTCATTTTAATCACAGCTGAAGTTATAACATTTAGAGTGGAGCAGAGTGCTGTGCTGATTTTGGGAGGGGTTTGTAATTGGACCTCAGTGTGAGTCACAGTGTAAAAGTTCGGGGTCTCAGCAATAAGGAAGACCTACATGGCTGAGAGTGAATTAGTAACCAGGTCAAAACCAGATGCAAGAAAAAGAATTCATGAATCAAAAGGTTCAGGATGTGTCTATCTTCATGCTAATACGTGTATATGTGACACGTACTTGTTTTTGGCCAGTAGATGGAGTTGGTGACCAACAAATTTAAGCTGCAATAACATTCATACCCACTCAAAGTACACATGTAGTGGAGTTTGGAGTACATCCCAGTAACACAGGAGATAAGGATCAGAGGCAATGATAAGGTCTATTGAATTACACTAAATTAATAATGCTTTAGATTTAACTTTACCTCTAAAGTGTCTGTGAGGCCAAACATTTAGTCGCCGTCACAAGGCTAAAGTAACCAGTGATGATCTCAAAGCCTATTCCAGGCCTCGCTGGTTTTCAAAACACATTACTTCTCTATTAAAACATTCCTGTTTGTGTTTCACTTCTCTGTAGCTGAAGTGACAGAGAAGCCAGCTCACTGCTGTTGCTTTAGAACGCACGTGGCACTAAATCAAAGCACTCAGACAGAAATGCTTCAGGGAGCTTAGAGTGCGTGCGCGCGTGTGCGTGCGTGCGTGTGTGCGTGCGTGTGTGCGTGCGTGCGTGCGTGCGTGTGTGTGCATGTCTGTCCTGCTCCACGATGTTTTCATAATTCAGACATTTAGTGCACTGAGCCATGCCTGTCTCGCGGTGTAATCATGGAGACTATGCGTTTACTAATGGGAGGTCGCTTCCACCCAGAAGCTAAAGTGTCTGCACCCAGCAGGGTGGAAAACAGCGCACACTCAACCAGTTGTTAACACGTGAATTTGCGCATGTAGGCCAATTATCACCACAATTAACGCTGTCCATCACAACAATGTGATGCTCAGACACAGGCGCGCTCATTACAGTCACACTGGTCATGCACGTATAGTCACATGCACACACAAACTAGAACTAGTCTGAGCACAATATCTTAGCTCCAGCTCAAATATTTTCAAATACTTAGTACAGAATCGACCCCATTGCTCTTTGTGGTGTTGGTGCCTCTCTGCACACCGGACTGTTTGCACTGTGATGAATATGTAATGATATTTTTTTATGCCTTTAAATGGCAACTTACCTTTGAATATAAAATCTATGAGAGAAGAAAACAAAAAGCTGTTTTTCCTTTAATTTAAAAATGGCACAAACTCTCAAGTTTATATTATTGTCCAACTGTATTTTTACTTAAATGAATTAAAGTAAAAATCAAATAATGAATGCTTCCCGTGGCTGTATATATGCAAACATGCTATTGATCTGCATTTTCGTTTATATTTGTGCAGGTTACACAAAGTAAATCACTGCAACAATTGAACAAATCTGAATGACGCGTACATGAGTGGGAGTCCAGGGGAAATACTGGGAGGGGGACTTGGCTCCAGATGTAAGTAGAGGCCCAGGCTTGAAAAGCACAGGAAACAGATAACTGAGTGACGGGATCATGACTCAGCGTGTGTGCGTGAGTACATGGGGTCTGTGCTCAGCCACGTATAGTCACGGTAAACTTAGTATGTGCATGTGACTCATGTGAGCCATGATGAGTCCAGCGGTGAGTCACATGGTCATCTGTACATGTTTAAGGACAAAAATGAGAATGTTGTGAAAGAATTTTGTTTGCTTCTGTTTCACTTTCATTTTAAAGAACAAAGAGATGAGAAATACAAAATCCAAACAATGCATAATGCATAAGGGGAAATCCTGTGTATTATATACAGGAGGAGATATGTAGTGCGACCTCTGTATGACAGGGTGGTGTCTGCATGTATAATGGATAAGTATGTGTAATAACTTATGGGCTAAGAGGGAGAAATGGAGCACTGGGGCTCTCAAAGCTCAAAGGGTGGAGGGACCAGCACAGAACAAGACAATTCTGCCCTCTAGTGGTAAAATATATATATTAGGTGTGTAGTTTAAAACCGCAGCAAGCAAACACCTGTGTATTACACAGGTTACAGTATAACGGAGCATTAGGCACGACCAGACAAGACTTCTTGGGTCATGTAAAAGTTATTTGAAAAAAAAGAAGATGAAGATGAACATTTCAGGGCTTCATCCCCTCTGTAGGACTTGGTAATACCACTGGGTGTTTATTTACGCAGTTATAGAAGCACACATTTAAACATGGTCACCAGAACACGTACAGAATCGCACACAGAAAAACTGCTGAAACGTTTTGATAACTTTTGTTTTAAGAAGCTTTTTTCTTTAAGTTTGACTCTTACCAACATCCATCGGATTCCAATTCAGGACAATACAAATTAACCAACCGTAAAAAATAAAATAAAGCTTAGTTAATCTCCAGAACCGAAATCTCACAAATCTTAACCTACATTTGGACAATAAGTTAGAGCCTATGTGTCAGCACTACCTTTACCCCCTTGCTAGAAACCAGTGTTTAGCCCAGCTTTAAAGTTTAGAGGATCAACCCTGAATCATTACTATTGTATTTCTGTCTTTCACAGTTCTATGTTAAACAGAAGGCACAAACAAAAAGGCTGTTTTTCCCTTTATGTTTGCCTCAGTATGAGTTTGTGAGCCTACTCTGTCACCGCTGTCACCTCTGTTTCTCAATCTTTTTCCTTTAGTCTGCCAACTATTGTTGCTCCTCTTTTAGCCTCCTAACACAAAACACAACATAAACCTGTACAACCACTAATCAGCCATGACCAGATCCCCAGTAACGCAATAAAGGGATGTGAACTGTGTCGCAACTGATTTCCTGGTGACTGGCGGTGCATTTTTGCAGTTACTATGGAGATGTCAAAGTGTGGCCAGGACAAGCTCTTTTTAAAAAAAAAAGGTTTAGTTGGACAAGCTCTGCAGGTTACACCCACACTGCCAGACTCACAGTTTATAAGATAATGTGTTTTTGTTCACGGTGCTTAGAGCTGGCCAGTGAAATGCGACGCCGCATCTACAGTTGAGTTAAAACTGTTGTGTCATATCTGCTCATAGTGGGGCAAGAGCTGCAAGTTGTCCAAAACTAACCGAGAAAGTCCAGAGAACACAGCTTAGGTCATTCTTTAGCAAATCCTCGAAACTTGATTTCTTCTGTTGGTGAATTGTTGGGCGTCTTGTAATTCTGCACGACTGGTAATGGCGTCACCAGGTAACGATCGCCAGGATGGTCACTCCTATGACCCGTCCATCTAATTCGAAGAACTACTCGAGTTCATGGAGGAACAACACGCAATCTTGTCAGTAATTATATCAGCGCAAAAATCCGAAAGCACTCTCATTAACCTCGATCTGACTGGGATTATTTCACTCTGGTCTAATTGTCTGGCTGATAACAAACGAACATAGCGACCCTCCTCTTATAAACTGCTCAGTATTTGCTGCCACAGAAACACGGGGAACAGCCAGCTGTGGTCTCTAAGGGGTTTTGTCTCACATCATAAATACTCTTTTTTTGTCGAGCTCTATTAGAAAAGAGAAACAAAGTTTCGACTGCGTGGACCTCCCCGGGTTAAAGCTGCTACACGACACAACAAACATGCTGATGAACAGTTCTGGAGCTCATGTTTTGTTCTATGATGTGACCTCACCACAAAATTTAATCATTTCTTCCAAGAAATCCATGGCTACTTCAAAACAAAAACTATTCTGGCCATGACGAGCTCTGGCTGCGCTCTCATTGGCTAGGCAGGTTTAGTGACCAGTTTTCCAAAGACATTTGCATTCCAGCTTTGCCAGCAGGTTCTGGTGAGCCAGCGTCGTTAAGGGTCCTGCACATGGAAACCTGCTGGTGAAGCCAGTGGGCCTGCAGCTGAATGACAGGATGATCTCTGTGAGGGGCTCCATAATGCTGACATCATTTTCGGACTTTGCCTCAGGGCTGCTTTCTGACTATAGCAGAGCCAACTGCACGAGGGGGGCTACAGCTGACAATGTCATGGCAGGCATTATGAAAGAGGGCTTGTGATTCATTGCAGATGGGCTCATCAAGACTTTGTTGTGCTGGCAAACCACTAACTCCACTTCTGTCTGTGGCTCTAGGATTGTAACAACTGGCAGGTGGCAGGATTCACCTCACAAGAAATGGTAAGACCATTAATGTGGCCTGTTTTCTTAGTTAGCTTTCCATGTGCTGTCCACGTAAAAGAATAACTTACCCATTGCCCAGATCATCAATATCATCATCTTCGTCATCATCTTCATTTGGGCTCTTCCCGCCGAGGTCACTGTCGCTGAGGTAATCTCCCTTCAGGAGGGTCGGGTTGGAGTCGTCCAGGGATTCGATAAGGTGGATACGAGATGCGTGGCTGATCCTGAGGGGCACTTCTGAGTGGGCGTTACCCGTGGACGGAGCATCACCAGCTTGGAGACGAGGGCTAGCTTGACCCTGACGCCATGACAGCGGAGAGGAACGATTTGACAGACTGGAAACTGAGAAGGCAGCGGCTTCATCGCTGTCGTAGCACATAGTCCCCTCTGCACAGCTGTGGAAAGACAAACAAAAAGACAGTTTTTAGGTGATGAAAATAATTATTCACAGCTACATTTTTAACAGACAGGAAATGAATATCTGCGTTTCATTTCCTCTTCGATTTCAATCAATCTCTCCCCACCCTGTATCCTCCTCTCTCAGTGGAACATCACGATTTAAAAAGCATGCACGAGCTGAGATGTGCATGTTTGCATATATGTACACATGCAAGCTATATGTGAGGTGCATGTGTTTTCACATTCCTTTGTGTTGCTCTATGCTCCACGTAAATACGTGCCTACTTTATGCAGGCATATATTTGTATAAATGTGTACAAAGTGCATAAATGTCCTGTTCCAAGCCAGCGCAGCACATCGACGCTTAGTGTCTGCACTGACAGTGATGAGAATTAGCATATTAAAAGTTGCTAGCGCTCAAACTGTGTGGCAGCACATGCATTTGCTTGCTACATTAAAATTAATCCTCTCTGCATGATACAGAACAAAGCGGAACCAGCCAATAATAAAGACAGTTTTAAAAGTGCTAATGTTAAACAGGCAGAAAGGAAGTGGAGCCGTGCCCACTCAGATTTTCACAGGCTTTCTGTTTATGTTTATTCAGTATATCAAGTAAAATATGTGTAAAGAAAACAATTTGCTTGCTCACTAATCCGCTTGTTGTATTCATATAAATGTTCCCTCCTAAGTACCCTTTATTCACCGGATATGCGACATCACGCTCACACGTGAATCTTCCATTTTTGGCATAACAGGGAGAGATTCAACGTTATTACCGTGAAATAAAAATATGAATGGCAAAGGAAATGTATTCCAGCAGGGAAGCATCTGCTGATTTACTTTACATGAAGGGAGACTCCCACTGAGGGACACAGATAGGACACATAGCAGGAGACTCATGGACAGGCGGACGGAAGCTCTCAAGGACAAAGTGTGGGGATATGGCGAACTCAACTAGAACCCAGCCCAGGAAACAGAGGAAGCACCGGTGCAATTAATCAGCGCATCATTGCTCGTCTTCTTGTGTGTGTAGATGTGAGTCGTGAGTGTGCATTGGAAGGGTTTGCTTTGAAGCCAGCTTTGAGCTAATCCTGCTTCTCTCCCATTTCAACCAACTCAAAGAGAGCAAAGAGGAGGTGGGAAATTACACACTAACTTACTCACAATACCGATCTTGATCTCAGAGCCTTCATGCAACCAGCTCACCCCAAAACACACAACAACCCGCCCATCCTACCTGTTACTATTTTTTACTCTGACCTGCTATTTTTCTTTTCCTTTGCTTTGGAAACCGGTTTGTCTGCATGCAGTTTGTTCCAAATTAATACTTTTCTCAGTAATCAAAAATGATGTTGTTACTTCACCTGCACAATGAGCCTTTTCCCGGCATCTGTGCTACTATCAGTTATTTTCAGTTCATGTGAAGAGAGGAGAAACAACCCTGACACTGCTGACCTGTGGCTGAGCTGCACGCCTCTCAGGCTGGTCATGGTTTCCTCCAGGTTCTGTCGAAGGTCCAGAACATTCTGCACCGTCCTTTTCCTCTGGGACTCTGGGTCTGCAGGGGGTACACACACGTGAGTGATCTTAACCACAAAAAATTGTCATGCTGCAACTTAAAAATGTCCATGTGTGTTTGAACAGGAGCTTAATGAATACAGATGCACAATAAAATATTAATTGAAACCCAATCAGTGAAGTTTTTCTATATTAGAAATGCTTGCAGTAGACTGCATAGGCTAATAATCATTCAATGTTCAATTCATCCACCCAGTGGCAATATCTAGGATTGCATGCAATAATGAAAACAAAGCCAGAAAAAAGTCTACAACTATGGACTTAAATGGTGAAACTAGAAGGACTCCCAGATAAGAGAATGCAGAGTAAGCAGGTTTATTTTTCCCCAGATGGTAGTGGAGCAAAATAAATTAAATATGATGCAGACAGACGAAACAACAGGAGGCCTTTAAACCCACACAGGTCTAACACAGTGCCCTGGTGTTTGCTTATTTCATAGTGCCTCCTTGCCCTCTACTTTGTCACTGCCAGAATAAATCAAAAGCCTTTTACAATTCATCCCATCAAGGGACATACTGACATTTGTCTCACCCCTTCCTAATATGCTATAATCTACTGAGATTACGCCACGTGGCGTCATGCTGAGTGGTGTAGCTACACTGCTGTTTCACACATGTGTACATGTACCGTATGTGTTTATGTGTGAGTGTGATTGCAGATAAAACTGGATGAAAATTCTTAATAAATCAATGCAGATATCCAGTATTTATGCTTAGGAATTTACTACTAATTAATTGAACCTAATTTTACTCAAATGTGTCAAACTGCTTCCACTTTTACTCCATGTAGCCAGAAACAAAGACGCCTCACTGGCTTTGACCCCTGCTCTCTCCGACTCCCTGACATGTTTTTGTGTCGAATGAGGAGAAGGTAATAAAAGTGTTATGGTGGCAGATATGGGGCACTCAGTTCACCCCGAGGTTCAGTTCAATAGACCATTAGAACTGACCAGCTGGCTCCTAAGCACGCACAGCACATGAGGGATAACATCAGATCAGTACATCCATGACTGTCACAGAGTCGTTCTGGCCGAGCAAATACGTGATATCTACGCTTCACGTGTTCATGTTTACATATACATTTTGTTGCAATATATTTAAAGTTGCTTATATTACTGTAGTAGTAGCTTCTTTTTCAGCTGGACTGTTGCATTAAAATTTACAGCAAACGGGGCCTAGCTGCTGAAAATAGCCACACACGTACACACAGACAGCAGGCACTCCTAGGAATCAGTCCAGCTGGTTAGTGAGGAGGTGACGGGGTGGAGAGGTCATGCTAATGAGTGAGGGGGGGCTAATTATTAACTGCCACTCTCAACAACAGCTGCTGAATGAACACGTACATTTGTACGTTGCGTCTCGTCACGTGCAAACACACTGAGACACAGTGAGGAAAACGTCAGAGCAGATTTATGAAGCTGGATTGATTTTGCTTTTTCCTATACAGGACGGCCACATAGACAATTGATTGGAAGGGCCCTGGGGACGGGCAGCTCAATGTGGAGTCATTGAGATGCAAACCTTTGCGGCTCACATTCACATACACACACCGACACACTGGGAATGTTTAATCACAAAAATAGTCCGGCTTTGTTATGTGGGAGCACTCGTGTGAAAGGAAATCCGAGCTGTAAGAAGACACTTTTTATCCTCAAAATGTTCGTTTTAGGTAATGCGGTCATACAAAAGGTTTAGCAGGAACAAAGAAGCCTGAACACATGCAAACAAAAAAGTCTGAAAGGCTCACGTGCGCGCGCACACACACAGACACAAACACACAACTGCAGGCTTTAATTGGGCGATTTTAATTACCTTAAATGGGAGCTTTGTTTAACATTGGCGTCAAATTGATTGGATACGGTCTGTGTTATCGTGTGTATGTGTGAGTGTGCGCGTGACTTCCTGTCCTGCCTCTGCCCTGGCCTCGGTGGTCCCAGCTGGCGTGTGGGGGGGACGTAGAGGCAGTAGCGTTAAGGGAATTAGGGATGCAAATATCCCTGTCAGGGCTGGCTGCTCCCCAGGGCTGCAGATGAGTTACACTGATTTGGTTTACACTGAGTGCGTGCGGATCCACCTGCCTCTTCTCGGCACACTCGTGAACACGCTCCTGCTCTGAAGAGCTGGCCGAGGCACCTTTCATAACGGCCCACTCAGACGCTTGAAATGAGAGTCAGCGAGTCTGAGCGAGACTGTTGTTGTAAGTGCACACACAGGCCAGTATCTCCATCTTAATGCGACTCTGCTCTCAGTCAGAGACACAAAACAAACTGACAGACTTCAAAGCAGCTTTGGTACGAAGGAGGAAAGTGAGCAGGCGTTTTATTTTTGGAAGCCATACTCTGCCTACTGCACCACAACCAGAGGACAGATGGTAAGGCAACACAAATGTACATCGATACGCAAAAAAGCCCCCTTTTTTAGTTTTTTTTGTCCCGTTGAGTGTGGTCAGGTCAAAGCTTGTTAAAATTAATTTCTGCCCTTTGATTTGTCAGATTTGTTCAGGAGCCACGTTCCTGACCCTTAAAAGCAGCAAAGCCAGATGTTTATACGGTCCTCAGGGCTTCAAGTGGTTTGGATGGAGACTGCTTTCAGCTGCACACAAATATTCAGTGGGTCTGTAGAGCCGTGTACGTAGGACCGACTCAAAATGAATCGCAGTGCCTGTCTTTACTTCTAATGATAGAGACCGACACTCAGTGCAACAGTGACTCATTTATGGGTTTTCTTTAATAGATTTATAACCGCAGCGGAGGACGAGGAAGGAGCTGGTGGGTGAATCCATTTCAATTTTTTGTCTTTTTGATTATATTTTATGAGAATCACAAAGGTGAAAAACAAAAATGTCGCTAGCTTGAAAAGAAGAGCAGGAGGTAGGAGTGCCGCAGTGATTATTTGACGGGCAGCAGATGCAGTGAGTGAGAAAAGTGAGGAAAAAACTGCCGTCCACTTGGTTTTCTCTCTTGAGTGACTTGACTCCCCTCTCCATTAGAAACAAACAAACTCCCCACAGATACACTAATGGCTCCGTCCTTGCAGGAGTGCTCTGCTATTTTCTGTGTGAGTATGTTTGTGTGGCAACATCCCATCCTTCTTTGAAAGTGTGCTTCTGTGTCGTGGCTGTAAAATGAGGGTTTGTGTATCTGCTGGCACACGAGTGTGAGAGTGTGTGTGTCGTCACCAGTGAAGGGATTCACTTTTGTGGAATATGAATGAAGGTTAGAGTAATGACTACCATTTCTATTCTTTCCTCCTTCCCTCCGGAGTTCATCTGTCTCTGTCCTGTGCACGTGTGTGCACACATGTTACAGCCACGATAACCTTCCTCAGGCCACGAAACGCTTGTCCCGGGATATATTGGTGTGGTTGAGCGTCACTGGTTTTACACTGTAAAATATCTGTACTTACAGCAATGTGTGTACTTCCAGTGGTGGCTTTATGCCCATTTGTGTGCTGCAAAGACAATCATTATAGCATTCCTGACAAGTGACATGCAGAAATACGACAAACAGGATGCAAATAAAACCTGTGAATTTTTTTAGATTTAGGGCATGCTTGCAAAACATGTGAAACAGGTGTGTAAGAACTTTTCAATCTAATGAGACGGTCATTTATTTTGTATTTTGTTCCCCCTCCTGTTTATTTTTTTGTGAGCTCCGACTCCACTCAGCCTAACGTTACAGCCCTCGGCTGACCCCAGACGGTTTGCAAAACAGGAAGCATTACAACATTCAGCCATTCCTGCACATCTGGACAGGACGGACAAACATGCTAAATCACACAAATGTGCTTTCATGCATTCTCACACACACACACACACACACACACACACACACACACACACACACACACACACACACACACACACACACACACACACACACACTTATCTGCTTCACTGGGATGTTGCAACAGGATATTAGAGTCCTTGAAGATCAAGTCTGATATGTGACATGAATGGTTAATGAGTTTGTCAAATCTCAATGTGGCATCTGTGCGAACAAAATTTGAGCAGCTTTCTGACTCAAGTGTTGTAACTGATGCACCACAGTACAACAAGTGTGTCAGTACACATTTGTGCAAAGAACGGGGAAAATCCTGAGAGTCAGTCGGCAGCAGTTCAATAAGCTGACTGAGAAATCCACTTAAAAAAAGTCAGAAATCCATAAGCAGGTGAAGCTTCCAGAAGAAGGGCGGAGGGGATGATTAAAACGCACGCCTGCAACGGCAGAAAAGTTTGGACATGATGGCTGAAAATCCACGGATTTTATGTTAAACCCTCCAAACTTCTGTCTTCCATCCTGTCCACCAAAACCTGGCTCTCTTAATGTTGACCCAAACACACAAACACACTTGGCATATTTTCTTAACCACTGCACTATCTGCTTAAAAAGTCGCCACCCTATCCGCTTATAGAGGAAGATGAGGAAGCTCTAAGCAACTTCAGAGAACTTCAGAGAATCTCACCTCTGATTAAAGTTTAAAACACAAAGACGAGGGACAGCGTGTGTATTCCTCTGTGCTGAGCTAGTAAACATGTCTGACTTGCTGTGAGTGTGTGAGGTGCTTTAAAAGTGACGTAGAAACCTCACATATAAACACACACGGTGTTCAGATGAGGCTAAAAAAAATCAGCTACAATCATCTAGGTCGACGTGTGCATTTGTGTGTGAAGCATAAAAGAAGCCAAATCTAGAAGTTATCTTAGCAGGATCTCTTCAGCTTTTGCTTTTATGTCGCACACATTCAAGCAAGCACCCAACAACATATTTATGCACATGCTAAATAATCTAGGCAGCGTGCCAGGGCGGCCCATAATGCATGGCAGTGTTTGGGTGGATTTCTGTTTGACAGAGTTGTTTCCTGTTAAACTTTATTTTTACAGTGTGCTTAAAGCCAGCTGCTGCACATGTGACACAGACAGTCGGCACTCTGTGTGCAATCCCCCGCACGGTTAATGAGGCGATCGCTGAAACAGTAGAACAGATGACATGTAAGTATCTCCAATAAAATGTTCCAAAAAGCAACACATGAAGTGCACACATGCACACAAATCAAATGATGTTTTGAAGCAAACGAAAGCCAAATAAACCCCAGAGATGGAGGACGGTGATCGCAGTTTGTGTAACGCTGCAAAATATCCAACAACTGACAAACTTTGTATTCCTCAGCTCTAACTGCATGTATTTACAGGACATTTGGGGCTTCAAGCTTTTTTTTCTTCGCTCTCCCACCCAGTTTTTCTTCTGTATTCTCAGCTCTGTTTGTGCCGAGACCGTACAAAATTCAATTTCCAGTTCAAGCCTGTCGATGTCCAAACTCCCAGAGGAATCAGAGATCTATAAATCTACACTAGATGTTTTTGAATGTTACCATACCTGACTGTCAGAAGTGCTAAAGTGTTTAAAAGCTAACCAACTAATGATTTATGGTTAGTTTGACATGAACTCTGACATATTCAGCTAAACAAATATAGTGGAGGTTCCCCTTGTTAGTTTTGCTTTAGCCTAGATTACTCACTGGTGCAAGCTAAATGCAATACTGTCGCAACACTCTGCGTGTGTGTGTGTGTGTGTGTGTGTGTGTGTGTGTGTGTGTGTGTGTGTGTGTGTGTGTGTGTAGCTGACACTACTTCCTTAAAGCAGCTAGAACATGCCAGGAGCTGTGACAGGAACAATGGGCACTTTTATCTGAGACTTTTCACAAGAGGAAAACATAAACAGAATAAAAATAGATGAGTACTAAGTATTTCTCATCACAAGGCAAAATGCATTAACTCTCCCTCTGCCTTTATCTTCTGCTCTCTGTCTTACACACACACACACACACACACACACACACACACACACACACACACACACACACACACACACACACGAATGAAAGAATTCTATATTTTAAGTTAAGTTTGAGCACAAGTGCTCCAATTTGATCAATGAGCACTTAAATCTTTAACAACACAAGTTAAACAAAATACACCCCTGCCACTGTCAGCATGGTACATTACAAATGATATAATGGCATCACTGCAATAACTTACTTGTTTTTAAGTGATAGGCAGTGTGTCTGTGTGTTGTTGTGCAACAGCAAATGAGACAAAAACAAAGTGAGTACTAATATGATTTAGAGGAGGACGGCAGGAAGCAGACAGCACTAATGCAATGGCTCCTGCATTAGGTCTTTAGACGCTAACCACAGAGCACTGAAAACATGCGCACACACCAAATGAGAATAAATGCATAATCATATAAGAACCTATATGCAGAAACATCCCTTTCCTCTGTGAATACTCGCTGTCACATTAAAAAGATGTCCTCTGTCCTCCTGCTGAAACACTGGTACCACAAATATCCTCTCTGCTGTCTGACTTGTGACAGAACACTGCTGCCCGTCAACTCGCATCAGAGTTGAAAAAGAGGAGGAGAAAGCGAGAGATTTGGACAGATGCTTTATTCCTCACTTTCCTTGGGCATTTGTGTTTGTTTGCTTCGTTGCCACCTCCTCAACGGGAGGACTACTGCCCTGAATCCTTCAGTCAGCAAAGCCCGGGGTGTAACCAGCAATCCGACCGCACCCGCATGACATTAACGACTCAGCATTGCCATCACAATGGAGGAACTGATTATGAAAAATAGCCTGCCGCAGCCGAACGGATGAATACGGCAGAGTATAGACAGGAGAGCGTATCTGGAATATGCACGTGTGAGCATGTGCAAGCTTTGCTCTGACACTTTTTCCTGCAGCGCTTTTAAGTTCTCTTGAAGGCTTGTGTGCTCGTTTGGGTTTGTGTGTCTTCCATTTCAGGCTTTGTCGACTTCTCTGTAGGGTTTATTGTTCCTCAGACAGCTGATGAGCACACAAAGAGGAACCATCAACCACACAAACTTGCCCACACACTCATACACAAGAGAATGCCAAACTAAAATTAAATCACACCAGTAGTTAAGGCTGCATTAATGAGCATCCATGTGTCACCGAGTCACGTTAAGTTCCCTTCTGCTGAGTCTTCGTGCTCGGCCAAAATCAAGACCACACAGCATCTTCAATCTTCTAACCTACATTTATATTCCCTATCCCATCCGAAAAGTAAAACTCCCCCAAATCTCTAACCAAACAGATGCCCTGAGGGCTTTAATCTTTAATTCATTTTAGTCTTTATAGCTGGTCTTTTCTAGGGTGATAGATCTGCGATTAGTGGAACGGGGTTGAATCTTCTCATTATCTTTATGCGAGGTTTAATCCGGATGCTTGGTTCTTGTCTTAGGCTGGGTTCTCTGTGGCTGTGCCTACCCCATGCTGGGAAAGGCCACTGCTTTAGGGGCTTACCCTCTCACACACACCTCATTATGGGTGCTGGATGGGACCGGGAGGTGTCATTAGTGGCAGACATCTGAGGTTCAGTGCGTTGGATTACTCTGGCGACCTATGCTGCTCAGTGCCGCTCAGATCGATACATTTCACTGAAAGTAATGTTTATAATTCTCAACTTGCGTGTCAAACTTTCATTTTAATGCTATTAACAAGATATCATATAATACAAGCTGCATTTGGGGGGAATTAACTCTACAAGTCCAGAGCTGCTGTCCGTGGACACGCAAGTCAAGTAATTCTCTAAATCCAATTAGTGTAAAGCGCTTCATCACTCAGTGGTTAAACATGTATGTCCGATTACAGAAAAACAGATGATGCGAACAGTAATCCCAAATCACCTCACAAGATAAACATAAAAGCCAAACCTTGAAATATCCGGATTGTTTTTTCCTCTTTCTTTTGGCGTGTGGGAGGGGTTTACCCCTTTCAAGCACACAGCTGATGGTCTTGGGTTACACATCCTCATTATAGTTCAATGGCATCTTCATTATCTTTACCTGTTACTGTAGGCTCATCTCAAAAGGACAGCGTCTCAGTGCATGTGGTCTGATGTCATGTAAAATGACATGCACAAGACACAAGCACATATTTTACTCGCAGTAGCTCAAAGCTAGCACATAGCTTCCATAACGACAAGGCCTTGACCAAATTAAGGTTCATTTGTCAATTCGTAATACGGTACACTACAGGGATCCATCAGGCTCGTGTCTTCAGGACGTGGAAAAGCAGAAGGTGAGACTGTATATAGGAAGAAGAGTGGATATCTGGGAATGATCCACTGAACATCCATAATCTATCTTCCATGACAGAGCACACGGAGCAGAAACCAATTAGCCAAGCGTCCCATCGGAAATGGAGAAGCAGATACGATAAAGGATGAGCCCACAGCTGCAAGCTACAGGGCAAGTTACAATTAACCTCTCCCTAACACACATACAAGCACAACACACACACACACACACATTTCCATGAGTATGCACACAAAGCTACCCTACATACTTGCCCATTTCAGTAATAAACCTCTGGCAGGTAAGAAGAGACCGTAATGACCCAAAGCTACACTGCATTCAGTCATTTCAATCTCAGATAGAAATATAGGTCATCGCCTATTACTATTATTTTCCTTCAGGGTGTCTCTTTCTTTCATTTGTCTCACTCCATGAATCACATTATACCCTTTCCATTTTTTTTGTCGCTAATCTCCATCATTACCAGGTTTTCCTGTCATCCTCCTTTTCTCTTTTTATCTCCCTCCTCCCTACCTGGCTGCCTCAGTGTAGGTGTGGCCAGCAACATCACAACAAGGAACAAGGTCACACACAGATGATACAAACAACACACACACACCATGTACAGTAGATACACACACAGGGCTGCTGGGGCAAGGTCAAACATGCTGCGATTTGGGGCCGTGCTGCAGGATGCAGGCTTGTGTAGAGTGAAAGAGAGTGGAGCAAAGATAAAGGTTTGATGATGAGCAGAAAATGACTTCCTTGCATCAAGCGAGATATTACGACCTACTGCACTCCTCTTCTCATCTCACCCGTTCTCTGATGCTATCTGGTACTCCTAGAGGGATGGGAAGAGAAGGAGCAATAGAGAAATGCTCTCGAGTTTGTGTGTGTGTGAATGAATAATGGATGAAAGGTGCAGATTCAAACTCTGTTTTGACCTATTAATCACAAACTCAGTCACCATCGTCACGGCACACCCACAGCAGCAAGAACTTGGAATATATAATGTGTCCCAGCGCTGCCATGGACAATCTGAGCACACGTGTGACCGCGCGGATGCTCGAACGCTACCTGCCCATGCCGCCACCCACTCACTTTCCCCTTACTCCTCATGCACGTTGCTCCCGGTAACAGGGGGATGGGGTGGGGGTGGATAGTGACCATCTGTCAGTGGCCCGGAGATCAATGAAACTAGAGGGGGTGAGGGGGTCGAGGGAGCGAAGGAGTGGTGCGAGGCTAAATAGGTGGCCCACTGTGACCGGAGCCTGGCTCAATATGCGGCCGTTTTATTTACAGACTGAAGGACAACACTCCCACCAGTCCCACTCGCACGGCCTTTATTAACGACTGACCGATTTTGGCAGGCCGGCAGAAAGATGCCGTTTACATACAGTGATGCAGTAGCCAATACATACGCTTGCTGGTGTTAAAATGTGCTGCTAATTTTAGAATACGTTCCCATGCTATCGAGGTTGCTGCAATAGAGATGTAAACATACACAGAGATCAGGGAATAATGGTGCATTAATGTAAATCTAGCACACTGTGGCAGTGGGTCAAATAAGAGGAGGCAACACTGCAGCGTATGTTGACTAATTTATCAACAACACAACAATGTCAGCCCTGGGAATGCTTACTCCAGCTTCTTTGTAGGAGCACACACTGCTTGTACACATGCACATATACACACACGTACAGACACAAATGCATACGGCACAAGATTGATTTGGCACATTTGAACCAAGCTTGTGTAACTGTTTACAGTGTTGTCAACAGGGGGAAATTCACCACTTTCAGATCAAGGGCTGTCACTATTTTATAGTGAAAAGCACTAAAATAAAACAGCACAGACACACTCAAATACACATACACAGTGTAGTGTGCTGCAATAGAGACTGGACTCATTTAAAATGCACTGTTGATGCTGGTGCTAGAGCCAGAGCTGGAGGAAAAGGTTTGGGTGTGGAAAGGAGAGAAGAGCAGAGATATTCAGTGTGTAGAGTCACAATGCTTCACAGTTTGTTTCTGTGTTTCAGTTTCCACTAAAACAGTAATTAACCTCACATCTTTGCAGCCAATTGTAAGTGAGAACAAATAACCCAAAGTAACCAAAAAACTGGGACAGAAATCACAGACTCACCCAGTATTTGGCTGAACAGCAGTTGTTCCAGGTCTCCCAAGACTGTAACCACTAACTCTGGATCCACCTTTAAAAAGCTCTTATCGTCCTCACCCTCCATCCCCTTCCTCTCTTTCTTTTCCTCCGCTGACAGAGCCGCAGGTTTGGATTTCTCCCCTAGTTTCTTGCCATTAGTTCCAGTAGTCCCAGCTCCATTGGAGTTGGCTTTGGTTGGGTGATCAGCTGGGTCTGTATCTGCATTCTGGGCTGTCTCAGAGGCCTTGCTAATTGGCTTGACCTCAGCATAAGGTCCCCGTGGTTTGCCAGGTGCAGGGATTCGACTTGGCTTGCCTATATTAGAAGTCACAGAAGGGGAGCAGAAAGACTTTGGCTTCCCCTGAAAGAGAGACTGTTCTGACTTTGAAAGTGTCCGGGACAGTGGTGGTCTCCCACCACCAGCTTGACCTGCCTTACTCTGCCCCGCTTTGTTGGTCACAGTGCCAGGACGGCTCGTGTCATCATTCCACCTGGTAGACTGGTACAGGTGCAGCTTCTTCTCAGCATCGGTGAGCACAGACAAGTTGCTGAGTGAACGCTGTTTGCGAAGCCCGGACTGACTGGGGATTGGAATGGGGATAGATCCGGAGGTGGGCCGGTAGACCTTGAGCTCTGACCCAGAGGGACGCACAGGCCCCTGGGGCAGAGCAGAGGGCTTGGCGGGTGGTTTCCTTGATGCCATGGCCTGGGATGAAGTATCCTGGCAGGGGACAGCAGCAGACCTGAGGTCCAGCTCTCTGGGCTTAGCCGTCATGCTAATGTTAGCCACATTAGCCTCCAGCATCCCTCCTGCAGAGACCCAAGCAACAGCATCAATGATACACTCTGACACAGACACAAGCGAAAAACACTGAAAGACATGGAGGAAGGAAGGGGAAGCCAAAAAACAAGACAAAGACTGTCTGGTCTGCACTCCCTCTTCACTCCAGGGTCAAGACAGCCAGACTCCCCGTAGTGAGAGACTGTGGCTTCACCCCTCTATTGCAAATGATGAGTGGGTTAGCAGAGTGACAGCCTTACTCACTGCTGGTAATCCATGGATCTGCAGATCTGCGTCCAGCGCCTAAATCCACTCCCTCACAGCATGTCTGCAGCTCCCGGAGCCGCACAGATGACAATAGTGCTGCCAGAATAAAGCACAGCACTGACCAGCGTCTCTCTCCGTGTCCCCCTCTGCTCCTCTCTCCCTTGCTCTGCGCTCCCTCCTGTTCGCCAGGCACACAGCAGCCGACTGACAAGAGAAACGGTCGCAGCAGCGACGTCCCCCACCTCCTTTTTTCTCTCCTCCCTCTAACTCGCCTTCACTCTCTGCCTTGCTCACTCTACCCCCGCTGCCTCATTCACCCTCCCTCTCCTTCTTCCTCCCCTTTCCACCCTTCTTTCCTTCTTCTTGTCTCTCTCTCTCCTCCCACTCGCTGATTCACTGCCTCTCTCTCTCTCAAGCACACGCCGCATACGCTGCGTTGTGCTGCACACCAGTGAGTGCAAACACAAGGGCTTGACGACAAATTACCAGCATTTCCCATAAACTCAGCTTTTTGCTGTTCCTGTTTTGTAATAAAAGATTTCTTTTCATGAGGGAGGGATGCTCTGAATGCGAACGCTGAATTCTACTGTCCCCATCCATTTATATTTAGGCCCAGTTATTTAATAACTTCAATGCTTTTGAAGTTATTAAATAATTTTGAATCAAAACATGCCCCACCACCCCAAAGAAACACACACACTGTTCCAACCCCTCAGCAATTATTCATAATCACATTAACTGCTCTATTCATCCATTCATATTTAGATTTCCTTACGTGCCCTGATCACCAGAGGCCCACCCGTGATTAAGCTGATTTAAATTATCTGGGGGGGAAAAGCCATGACTGCAGGATCAGCCAAGGAGACGAGGATATGCATTTGTCAGTGCTTAATACACAACAACACAGGCCACTAAACACGCTTCAATTAGTAGCTAAAAGACCCCAAATGGTCATCATATAGCTAAACGCCCCCTCCCCACCGGCCACATATCACCACACCACTCCATCGCTCTTTCCTCATTTCCCTTTATTCCTTTCCTTGTTTCCAGCATCACCCCCTCCCTGCCTTCTAGTTAAATCAGATGCACACGCAATTAAGTTTTCAGGGTACAGATTCATCACATTCGAAATCCATCCGACGATACCTCAGTGTTTAAAGCGAGCGCACATGAGCCTGCGTGGCTAAAGTGAATGGATGTTGACGTCTTTGTTTTTGTCCGTCTTCCCGTGCGTGTGTGAGTGTGTGAGTGTGTGCGTGGGCTTTTCTCTATGAGTGTGTCACATCGATGAGACAGGCCCAGAGAAGCCGAAGCTCCGGTCCTGGGCCTTGGGTTGCTCTTGCACGTTTAGCTATGTCACTTGATTGCGGTAGACATGGCATTTCAATCAAAGAAGGACCAAGAAGAGCTTCTTCTTCCTCATCCACCTTATCATTTTATTGTTTAGCAGTTATCATCGTCATGCCTGTCACTGTTCACTTCAAACACCTGCAGAATCTATTCTCCTGATTTCTCGTAACACACAGGACTTGCTTGAGATCTGATAATACAGCACAGTGATGTATTTGTTTTAATTCCCCATTACAGGTAATAATGACAGCAGGTTATAAAACGAACTTCAAGTCCATCATAACCCATTAACAATCAATATAGCTGTTTGCGCCATCATTTATTTTTGCGTTGTAATGCATCCTGTCTGAAAACTGGTTCTCAGAGTGGAGTGTTTAGGGTCTGGGCGTATTACCATTACTGTATGTCGATTTTCTGTAATATGCAGGCAGTAGTGCCTGCAGCTATGACGTTATCAGGCCTCAAACTGCTGGGAGCAGTATTCAAACAAGCAGGCCGTTTTCTGTTACATTTGCATAAATCAGTTGACACTAAACCCGAATGGAAACAAGCAACGTCCTGTTTGCACACTTTCCAAACTCAGTATTAGAGAGGCGCTTTAAATAACGGCTCGTTTTTTATCAGTAACCAAACTGGCGCCAGCCGAACCTAAAAGTGACGATGACAGGCTCTTAGTGTGTGTGCTCGCCCTTAGCCTAAAAACTATTTGGCCTTGAATGTGTGTGTGTGTGTGTAATACAGTAGCTGAGTACATACAAAAATACAGACGCTCTATGGATGTTTTATTGTGAAAAAGCTATAGCCATCAATTAGAGGCAGCAAACTTTAATAAAGGGCCAATGTTGAGGTGGTTATGCCACACTGAAGCCAGAGGTGCCTGGAGACAGTTATGGGGGCTCTGGGGGCAGGTAGCAGGCCAGCAGTGCGAATGAGGAGTGTAATTTAAGGCTAATAGGTGCTGTACGTCAGCTCTTATACCTCCCTGATGAGGGATTAAGGTTAGTGAGTGACCACATACAAGGCAGGTCTGTGGTGTACAGATGCGTGTGGTGCAGATACGCGTCATTGCTCTTGAAAGCATATACATGCAGGTAAAGTGTTGGCAGCACACAGCCACTTGTTTGTTCCAGTGCTGGTCTCTCTGGCTCCACAGTCTAATCACCTTTATATGGCTGATGTAAACATGCTGTATATTCTCTCCCTCTATACACACACACACACACACACACACACACACACACAGTCTGTGCACCCTGACTAACTGACCTGAGCAATCTGGCCTGACATCAAAGACACTGGCAGTTTCAGAGTGTGATGAGTGCCAGTGTTCAGCAGTAGGCTACACATTCAGCACGGAGCAGACTCGTAGTATGATGTGTGTGTGTGTGTGTGTGTGTGTGTGTGTGTGTGTGTGTGTGTGTGTGTGTGTGTGGTCGCGTATGTGGAGGCAGGCAGACGGAGGCTGACCACAGTGTCTGAACCCTTGGGAAACTTCTTATGACATCAGGCAAACAGTTTAATTCCAATATAAAGAGACTTTTAAGCAAAGTTAAGCAAAGGCAAGAGAGACAAGTACGAATAACGTGTGAAGAGTGAAAGGATGGTTTGAAAGCAGGGTGAAACAGAAGCAGAAAGAGAGGCAGACAGACACAGACAGAAGGAAACTGGCTCAGTGCTTTGCATGAATATACTTGGCCTAGCATCTCTAAACAGATCCGCCACTACTCTGATGGAGGAGTCATGTGAAGCAGCCAGTAGGACACGCTTACTCACAGACACTGTGTACCACATTATATTCATGTTTACAAACTTGCACAACATTTCCACCTTTAAAGGAAAAATACTGCGAAGAGGAAAGATCTGCAGATCTAGGTGCAACTGCATGTAACGCGGACCCCTAAACTTGTAGAGGAACAGTTCCCATTCAGGCTAAGCAGATGGCATGTGTTCTCACTTCTCACGCACTCCCTCTAGGTTCCTCTTGTTTTGAGTTTGTTTTCACGAGTAAAAATAAAAGTTGCTATGAAGATGAGGCATGCAACAACGGAGTGAGGACGTGAGAAGAAAATGACGAAGTGTGATTGAGAATAGAAGATGCAGAAAAACGGAGCAAGTCAAAACAAGGGGAGACCCGAGAGCATCAAAGAAGCCTAGCAGATGATATTAGTGGGGGAAAAGTAAAAAAGAAAAACAGTCAAGTTATAGCCCAGAAAGCAAGTCAATGAAGAAAGTGAGAAGAGGAGGAAGAGGACGGGTGAGGAAGGATCTCTGTGTGTTTGCCAGAGAAGCAAAGGAAGTCTGTAAGACAGAGAGGGGATATCCTGCTTCGCTGCCTCGCCACTCCTGCTACATTTGCTTTTGTCCGCTAACACACCAACGCGTGGGGTCCACAGGACACACAGAAGAATACCAGACCATGACACACTTCTCCACGAGGGACAGCTCATACTCACACACATGCTGGTACAGCGTAAACACAATGACATGGCTATTAATGTCCTGTTTACATACAAAACACTGAAACGGCAATCTGACTGATACATACAGTGTGTGGCTTCCTAGCGGAATTGCGTGAATGAGGGAGCGAGTTGTTCACAATGACACCTCTTTAGTGGTCTTATCGAGCGCTGATGATGCACAGCATGAGTCACTGGCCTGAGCATTTGGGAAATTCAGCTATCAGTGACAATAATGTGAGTGCATCAGTCAGCTAATCCAGCGAAAACACCACCAGAGCGAATGCCAGACGTTGGTCAAATCTCCCGCTAAACCAACTAAAATGCAGGGAATATTTGCAGGATGTGAAAAGGGAGAATTTGTGTGTTTTAAAAGGTATAACTCTTTGTAGACGCTCCCTCATACATGCCCCAATGTTGACATTATCAGCACATTTCCCAGGAGTATCCCATAATGATCTGCTCCTGAGTGTGGTTGCCTAGCTACAGCGTGGTGTGCAAGCAATAGTGGATCATCATGCGTATAAATGTAGACGAACAGTAGTATTTGCCAAAAATAAATAAATAACATTAATTTGAAACCTCCTAAAGCTACAGTGTGTGTTTATATGCTGGTATGTGCGTGTTTTTTGATTCCCCGTGGGTTATTAATTAGATGTACTTGTGACTTCATTCCTGTGTCCATGGGCGTGTGCTCCAACATAGACAGGTTACACGCATGAGTGACTTAACTTGACTCCCTGGGCTAGGAGTCACCCCACAGGTCAAGAAGCATCTTGCGTATGCACTCATTCACCCGTTCCTCAATTCACTCTTCTCCCTCCATTCTCTCCTCCTTCATCTCCAGCTCTGTAATGCAGCTGTGCATTATTGTGTTCCCTCTTCATTGTGAGGAAATGACCCTGGGAGGGAGCAGACAACAGGAGGTGGCTACTCTGACATAAACTGAAGACTGGGTTGTTTTTCTGGATTTTAAAAATATTGGAAATATCACTTGACTGAATGCGACCAGTTATTTTGTTGCTATTGGCAACGGTAACTCAAAACACATGCCTTTGACCTGCAGTGGCTCTCAGGGATCAGTCCTTGGCTTCTTATCTGCTGACCTCTACATGCTTCCCTTAAAAACCCTAACTCCATATAACCCGTTGCTACTGATTCTGAGTCAAACTCTTGGGCACATTTCACTGAGACCATTTCTGGTGAGGTTTTAGTGAACAGTAGACGGGTCTATTGAAGGCCCTACGCCAGGTGCTCGATTCCTATTTTTAAAGGAAATGATTTTCATATCCTGTTCATGTAAGACAGATGATGTTCATTTTGATTTTTTGAAGATGTAGCATTGCATCATGTATTAACTGACTATTACAAGTTTACCAGTCATGTAATAGCAAGAAAAAAAACAACATTTTATTATTTTATCATCTTAAAATCACAACCAGACTTAAGTCCATCCATCCATTCGCTTCCGCTTATCCTTTTCAGGGTCGCGGGGGGCGCTGGAGCCTATCCCAGCTGTCATAGGGCGAGAGGCGGGGTACATCCTGGACAGGTCGCCAGTCTGTCGCAGGGCTAACACATAGGGACAGACAACCATTCACACTCACATTCACTCGCACATTCACATCTAGTGGCAATTTGGATTATCCAATTAACCTATCCCCACAAGTTGCATGTCTTTGGACGGTGGGAGGAAGCCGGAGTACCCGGAGAGAACCCACGCAAACACGGGGAGAACATGCAAACTCCACACAGAAAGACCCCGGCCTGATGGTGGAATTGAACTCAGGATCTTCTTGCTGTGCGGCAACAGTGCTCACCACCGTGCCACCGTGCACGACTTAAGTCCTCTTTGACAAAATGGTTTATCTCTGGTAAAACGGAATATTGTAATAGATGGCATCCTTAAAAGACAGTTCACACCAAAAGGACCATATTACTGTAGTTCTTATGTCTCTACATTTGTTGCCCTAAGTCACTAAATTCATTTTAAGATTTTTATGACTTACTTACAAAACCATACATGGAGCTTTCCCTAATTATATTAACCTCCTGGGACCTGCGTCCACATATGTGGACATCACATTTTGGGTTATTCAGACCAAAATACTAAATTTTGTTCTACAAGGGCCTGATATCCACTTACAAGGACATTATACTGCTACTGTTCTATCAAAATTTTAAATGAATATCCTCATATGTGGCTCTTATTTTTTTTAAAAAACAAAAATAAGGTAAAAAAAAATCTGGTAATTCTTTGTTTTTACATTCATCGGGCCCCAATGTGCCCAAATATCAAAGAGAAATTAAAAATGCTGCCGAGGAAGAGTTCGGGTCTTAGGAGGCTAATGCTATGCTAAAGCAATTTAACACTTTAAGACCTCTTAGATCAATGGGAACTGTATGGTAGTGGTGCTTAGTGCGAAGTCAAAACAAGGAGAAGTGGCATTTAGTCTTCAGCGTAGCGTCTTAACCCTCTCCAGGCAGGCGTTGCCGATTTGCAACAGTTAAAAACTAACAACCTGATCACCCCACATACATATTTTATGAGATTTTTTTATTCAGAAGTACCACTGCAGGACTTGGTTGTGCATTAGCAACAAAAAGTTTAATTTGAGCCTGAGAGGGATAAACCAACTGCCTATTGCACAACAACTACTCCAAGAGATATGTTGAAACTGGAGGCTTTTATCATTATACCCCAACAGTGAACAACAGACATCTTGAAAGTTCAAGGTTTGGGTCAAATATAAAGTAAGGCATGACATTAAACCATAAATAGTGATTGCTGCCTCACTGCAGGCGATGAGCACGGAGATAATCTAGTCCATTCTTATGTCTGATCATCTTCCTAAAGCTACTAAACCACTCATCACTATCCAACGCCAACTCGGCATATGTCTCCCCGATTAGATTGGCCAAAGAGGATTACGCACTGTCTAGTAGATGCAGTCAGGTTTACCAAAATGCTATTCGCTTGACTGTCCAGGGGCATTAAAGGCATGGCAAGCATGACATCTATAAACAGTAAGTTGATTTCAAACCTTCATTACTAAAGATTTCCCTGTTTCTAGCTTAAAATGAAAGGCACTGAGGGGTTTTTAACATCTACTTTGCTAAATGAGATAATCCCAAACTGAGGTAAAAAAGAAAAACGCTGACCTGCAGGAGGGTAAATAAAGATATACCATAGGGCTGTGCGATATATGTTTCCAGCTGGGCGTCCTGTAGCTGGAGTCGAGTGTTTTAACCGATGCATGAAACGATACATTTTTAGACATAAGTTAGGGCTGCTCAATTAATCAAATTTTAATCACGATTACGATCTGGGCTTTCAACGATCATTAAAAATGACTGAGCCGATTATTAGCCCCTCCCTCATGCTTTACTCTCGCCCTGCTCCGTGTGGCAAATCGAGCGCACCGCTCTGCATTTCGAACATACGTCACAACAATGAAGAGGACCCGAGGGAAGCTCGGAAAGCTCAGCAGAAGTTATTTGGAGAGGAGAGTGACTGCTGTTGGTTAAAAAGAGGTAAAAAAAACTTCAGTGGTGTGGAAACATTATGGGTTCAGTCAGACGTGGATCAAGTAGACACAGTGTGTAAACTTTGCTACGGTGTCGTAGCTGCACCACAGAGCAACACTGCAAAGTTCACAAAACATAGATGTTGACATTTTTCATTGATTTATTATATTGCAAACATTTGCACTGTTATCAGTATTTGCACACTGTTATATAATTATTTTTTAAAGTCATTATTCAACACATTGTTAACCCTTTAAAGCCGGTCAGAGCAGCACGCTCGGTTTTGTGTGACTATTTTTAAATCCCTGTAGAACCTGAACCTTGTAAGCTAGCGCAATAATTTGTTTTGCATATGAAACCGGAGGAGTTGTACTTACATCTTATGTCATCAGCTTGTCCTCGGTCACGGTTTCCTTCCCCATAAAGCTTTGCAAAAATTGCATAAAAGGCGCTTGCAGCAACAAAAACATAATACTCCAGAAACACGCTTTGGCGATCCGATCAGCTGTTCGTAACACTTCCCACATTGACACAGACGTCACCCTAACTATGCATGTCCGCCATTTCCTGCCCGAAACCGGAAGTGACGTCATTTCGCGGAAAATGTAGTTTTTTACTTGTAGGCCTTAAAAGCCTATACTGGTGTTTTTATAAGTCATGTTTGACTTTTCTGAATAGTTGCTGGGATGCTTAAAACTCGAGTTGCACTGCTGGAAATAGTTTATTTTGATGCACCTGCTGTTTTCTTTGCAAATTTGCATCATAGGATTGTTTTTTGTTTTTCCCTGCAGTATATAAAAATTGCTGTATCTCCAAAATAAAACTATGAAGACACTCAAAATAAATTTCCTGTTGTTGTAAACTATTTTTTGCAACTTTTTTGTATTTAAAGTTTTGAGGGATAAGCCTCTTAAATTTCTCCAAGTAGAAATATATGTAAAAAAAACAAAAATGATTTTCAATTTTTTTGTAGTTTATTGCACTTTTTTGCAATTAATGTAATTACTATGGACTTAATGCATACATATTTTTAAAATATGGGCTATAACAGTTGTATTGATGTATAGCAACTTGAAATGCTCCCACAAATGGCACTACAGCATGTAAACATATAATATAAGCTCTGGCGGACTTGGTTCTATGGTAGGTCTTAAAGGGTTAAATAAATATCGTCAAATAATCGAGATCTCAATTTCAGTGAAAATAATTGTGATTATCATTTTTGCCATAATCGAGCAGCCCTAACATAAGTTGTAACGGCCGCCGTTTTCTTTGTGAGTATTTATTACTGCTGCGGGGAAAAGCCTGTTCTAACGTTTGAGTCTAAGGTTTATTTTTTTGCTTCTCATCCGTAAATAATCTGCTCTTTCACGTGATTCAGTTTATTTTGAAAAGTCTCAACAGGATCTTGAGCTTTATTGTGAAAGGTTTATGTGGAACGTAAAGAAGCGGACACGCGATGGTGTTACCGTCGTTGTTGCTAACGACAACCCATAAAAACAGGCGCTTGTCCGTCCGTAGTGTGGTGATATTAAATATAAGAGAAAGAGAGAACTTTAAGAAATGAATATAGCCACTACAGTGACCATCAAAACCATGAAAACATATTGCCGTAAACAGTTTATTTTGCGACACCACGAAACAAACGATAGCGTAAAATGAAACGATAGACGTTTTTATATCGTCATCCGATATATATGGTTATATCGAACAGCCCTAATATACCATATTTGTTTATGCAAGCTTATATGTTGATATGTTGATTCTTAAATTATAGCCATGTATTTTAAAATTAGCCAGTCATACCTCGATTTCTTTTTTGTTTCCTACATGTACTGGTGTCTGTGGTCTGTGTGGGATGATGTGTGATGTTTTATGTCCTTCACTATATGAATGGTGTTTGTAGGTGTCTGTACAGTGTGTGTGTGTGTGTGTGTGTGTGTGTGTGTGTGTGTGTGTGTGTGTGTACTTGAGACTGCGACATTTTGTCCATTGGGAATTTTAGGACAAAATATTGCAGGGATGAAAAATGATACACAACCCACGTCACATTTATCTTTCAAAAGCCATCTGTGCACTGTCACTTGTGCATACATCAGCACACATACACACACACAGCCTCGGATAAAAGCCCATTCTCAGATACACCTCTCTAGAGAGTAATAGGGTCAGGAGTTCTGGGGTCTAATTGAAAGAGCACATGGTCCTACAATCACATTAAACGTTCAGATCTTCATTAGGGTATCAGTTAAAAGATGTAAGAGCGGATCGCGTTTCCCTGATTCAATCTAACGCATATAGAGAATATTACATTTAAGGAGATCGACTCTCGCCACAAAGAGCAGCCAGTCCCACATCAAATAACTGGGCTTTATCGTGTTTGCTCACCACCAGGAGTTTGTAAAAATTTAACCAACATTTAATAATCTGTCTTTTCATCTCAGTGCACACACTTATTGTTTATTCTCTGTCCTCCTTACACAAAATGAAATTCATCAACCCACTGACCTCATTGGTCTTCTCCTTTCATCTCTCACTCCTCTCCCTCCTTCCTTCCCTACAAACTTTGCTTTCCACCCCGTTTCCCTCCCTTCCTCCACTTGCTAAATTACAGTTATTACAGTGCCAGCCCACCATCCATGTAAATGCAGCTTCAGAGGAGTCAAAGATGCTTTGGTTCTGTTTCTAACGCCTGCTAGGCACCAATTAAAAGGCCAAAACTAGCCCCAAGACAGCAAGAGGCCCTTAAAGACTAGGGCTGGTCCACCACCAGTTCCCATCCCCCTTTTCCACAACCAGATGTTAAAGGTTTTATAAAGGTTTCATTTGCAAATAACTCTATTCTTGTGACACAATGTATGTTCAAACTCAAACTACTGCCTTGAGCTTGTAGTTCTGTGCCAAGCAGCCAAGTTGTACTTTACAGCTATCTGTAGAGATGCATGCGCTGCAAGAAATGAAGGCATCCAGCATTTAGCTAGTGTAGGCTGTCTGTCTGTTGCTTGCCAGGTATCCATGTGTATTTACTCTGGGTGAGTCTAGAGGACGCCGTAAATATTTGTGAAAGGACTCCAATCCAAGTTGATGAGTCAGTGAAGCTCGCTTCTGTTCGATGGCAGCAATACTGAGGTGACTTGTTGACTTTTCTGTTGTTAAGTGTTGCTATTAGCCTCTGATAGCTACTGTTAGCCTCTGTTAGCTGCTGTTAGCCACTCTTAGTGAAATATTCTTGGTGGATCACTGTGACACTCAGAATGTAATCAAAACTGCTTTCACAGGGAAACTGTGATTTTAGGACACTTAAGACTAATTGACATATTGTTAGCTTACAGCCAGCTGTTATTGTTGTTTAGCCAATATTTAGTCAGCTGTCCAGACAAGGCAAAAATATTGGGAATAAATAAGCATGTTTGTGCACTTTTGTGCATTAGAGCTCTAACTTCAGTTCAGTTAATGAGGCTTGGGGTAAGGAGGAAGAGGTTGAGAGATACCAGTCGCATCTTTGCTTTGCATTTTCATTTCCTTCATATCTTGAGCCTGAAGGTGTAGACACTGATTAGATTTTGCCTCCACAGCACGCAAACGCCTACAAGTAATCTTCTCCTCTGCCTTTGCTCTACTATCTATGTGGCCAGTCTCAAGCTGCATAAATAAAACATGAGTAAGGAGAACAGCGATCTCCATGTCAGCCACTGTGTTCAAGATGGCGGGTCAGCATGGCGGTTTGCACAAACCAGTACCCACTCCTGTCCATTTTTTATGGATTAACTCTAAGTGTATAAGAAAGGCTCAGATTTATGAATTCAATATTCTTTCTTTTTCCACTAATTAATGACTGACTGTACCTTTACAGGTTTAAGTTATTAATTAATTGACACTGTGCTATATTGTCCCTGAACGTAGACATTACATATAGAAACAGCTGTAATTCACCTAATATATGGCACAGTGTGATGCATATGTAAACCCAGTATAACTATTTCGGACTACACTGTGCATATTTTAACATACATATAATAACTAAAAAGCAGTTGATCTTCTTTTCGTTTAACTGACACCACATCAAAAGGAATGATTCACTAAGCCACTGAAAAAGTCATTTCTCAGAAGCACGTTGACATTCTTGGGCTCAGACTGACCACTACAATGCGTAACTATAGCCGTGCGTACAGAGCAAACCATTACTCAAAAGCCACAGGATCAGGACAGGGATGGGGTCATGCTGGGACTGTGGCTTTTTAGGTCAACGAAATCTGAAAAGAGGAACTGTGAGAGGGAAGAATGGGTTCGAACTCTACAACAGCTCTTGGATGAATATGAAATCAATGTGCATATAATGCTGCCTGGCAGCAAGTTAAGAAGTGCCCCATTTCATCCCATTACTGACCCACATCACCAGTGTCAACATCCTTCATCCTAACATCCTGAGCACATCTCTTCATCCAGGGACTACGGTACTCAGCAGAACCCCAGGCACACAGAAAACTACACCACCTAACTTCAGACATGGCTCCTGACGACTGATGAATTGCAGCGTGACAGACATACATTTGGACAAAGACTGGTTGTCCCTTTCACTGAGTCTATTCAGGTTCTACGATGAGAGCCAAAGGTCAGCCACTGGCTTGTTGTGTCTGACGCCACTTATGACTCTGTCGCAGTAAACGTCTGGCTGCCAGAAAGCACACATCACTCGTACCTGCCAGAAGTGCTCTTGGCATCTTGGTGCCCTAATATTAACGAGGCAGAAAAAACTGGACCAAATTTTGTTTAGCTAAGGGAAGGGAGAAAGGAGAGGAGATGTGTGTTACTGCTGTGTGAGTCTAACCTGGTGTCAGGTCATCACAGCAGACTTCTATGGATCCAGATGAGCAGTCACTCAGTTCGTCCACAGAAAATTCACTCACTTGTGCCTGCAGCCTGTCAACACATCACAAACACAGCCATCACACATCTGTTACTGAACATGCAAATCATATCCTTTACAATCAAATGCATAACCTGCTGTGTTTGACAGTAGAAGAAGAGAGGCGATGACCATCTCAATTATTTCCACAAAAGCAAATCATATAAACAGAAAAATGCTGAAACAGTTATGTGCAAAGAACTGTGTATAATCCTGTCATTAATAAAGAAAAAAGAAACTTCAAATGTTTTATTAAATGTAGATTTTGTACACTGTGCTTCTAGTAACATAAAAAACTGTGTGCATGGGAGTATACGGTGTCAGCCCAGGGGCTACAAGAAGACACTTTAACAATCAGCTCTGCTCCAGAAAATCTCCAAGTGTGTGTGTTGCAGGAAAAGATACTGAGGCCTCTGTGGCAGGTCTTTAGTGTCCTGAGGATGACTTCTATGTGTAAAGAAAATGATCACATGATAATTACAGGGGGGGTCAGTGGTAAAGGACTCATAATGGAAGGCTTTATAACTCTTGCTTCAGTTGTGCTTGTGTGATGAAAGACCCCTTACCTGTGACTGAAGGGAGCCACAGCAGCCATGTTGACTCTGGGTATGTGTGTCTCTTCAGATGTTGCCTCCCGATCCTGTGTATCAACAACCTGCTTGGATGTTACTGGCATGGTAAATGTGATAGCTGGCAGCGGTAAGGGAAGAGGAGAGGAAGCTGGACTGCTATCCTCAGGAGTTCCCATTTCCTCATCTGATTGGCTGCCAGAGTCACTATGATCTCTGATGGTGTGCTGGTTTGAGTAAAGAAGAGTGGGCCGAATGTTACAGTTGCTGAGTATGACAGATTTGGCTGGATGGTTTTTTGGAGGCTCTTCCTTCCTTCCTGGTATCGCATCAGCCGTTGCTTGGGTTACAATGTTTGAATTGTCTCCTCTGCTAAAACTGAGCGGTGGACGTAGGTTGCCGGCTCCATACGCTTGATTCTTATTTGCAAAGGTGCTTCTGTTGCGATTGCCATCCTGGGGTAATTGGGAGAGGATTTGCGATTTTCCCAGGTCTAGCGTGTCTTTGGAGTGTGGCGGATGTACTCGGCGCTGGGTCAGCGGGCTGCTGTAGGCAGATCTTGACACCTGGGGAATTGGAAGAGCTCCGGTTCGCTGGAAGAGCTGACTTTTAAGGCAGGCATCTCTCAGGGCATCTGTGGAAAAAGGCCCAGGGATACTGGAGTTTCTTGGACAAAGTGACGGGGAGTGTGCAGGTGTGTTCGCTGGCGTGTGCTTAGGGGTCTGTTTCGAGGGCTTGGGCAGGTCACTTGCCCGGCGGCGTGGTTCTGTTTTAGGAGAGGAAGGCAGAAGACTGCGAGGGAGGGGTATTCCTGATGAGGGAGGCCCACGGGGAACTGACTTCACGTTGACCCCCCCACTCATTGTGACCTAAATCAAAAGACATAAAGACAACAAAAAGTTAAAAAGTTAGGTGAGTGCATGTTCACAATAGCATGAGATCATTAAAAGCCTTCCCAAAGGGTTTGGTTATACATTAAGAGTCAGTGTTAAAGTTCTACTAATCTAATCAGGCTGAGAATTTGCTTTTCCTTTCACAGAGCTGTGCAATGTGAGCCAAGTACATATGACAAAATGAGTCATGGTAAACCACGAGGTGAACTTATTTTCAGCGGCGCATGGAGTTTCTAAGAAATCAGATTTGCCTGCTAGGAGTTAAAAACACAAAACCAGCTTTTTACACATGCACACACACACACACACGTGCCAGCTTTTTATACGCTTGTAGATCCTTATGTTCTTGAAAAACAAATACTGAAAATGAACTCCAATACAACATCACACTTACCCCGGCACAATGCATACATATAACAGTTTCAGAGGAGGCACAGGATGTTGCTCACCTTATTTGCTTTGACTGTCCTTGGTTTTCTTACTCTCTTCTGTGTCAGAATGACAGAAACCCTCCAAGAACTACGAAATCCTGCTTGAGCTTTGTGAGCCCGCCTATGCTAATTCTGATCAAGTGAAACGTTTCATATAATTTTGCTGCTTCGTGCTGCTCTGCTGGGAGGGGAAAGGGAGGCAGTGAGTTTGGGAGAAAGGCAGGGAGGGAGGGCAAAAAAGGCGGAAAAAACGTCAAGTGCACGTACAGCTGCTTTTTAACGTAAGTGTCGGCCAACAACATGGCAGGAGCTCAATTCCTCTAATATGTAGACATTCTCAAGACGGCCTGCTGAAGTTAGATAGGTGATTTAAGCGGCTGTAAGTGAATGTGGCGTGACTCTCGGTGCTAGCCGGGCTGGTCTGAGCATTTCAAAACTGCTGCTCAACTAGGACTACGGTTTACAAGAGAATTGTCCAAAAAAAGAAAAATATACAGTGAGCAGCAGGAAAAAAAGCTTTGTTAATAGCAGAGGTCATAGAGAGTGCTTTGAGTTGGTAGGAAGGCAACAGTAGCTGAAATAACCACTCGTTACAACTAAGGTAAGCAGAAGAGCATCTTTGAATGTGAGATGCTAGTGAAACCCTGAAGCAGATGGCTACCGCAGCAGAAGACCACACTGGTGGCCACTCCCATCAGCTACATACAGGAACGTGAGGCAACAACTTGCACATACATTCCAAGATTGGAGTATAGAAGATTAAATATATGATGTCTAGTCTGATAAGTCTCTAAGATTCAGATGGTAGAGTCCGAATTTGGCATACTCAGCATGAGAGCATGTGTATTATAATTACACACACACAAACGCAGACATACTTAGAAATATACTAGAGATTTAATGCTTAACCCTACTTGCCCCGTCTTAAAAAAGCAAAACTTTTGCTGCCAGAAGACTTTGTGGGAAGCTGTCTTTAGTGAAGCACTGATGTATCAAATTAAGCCGTCAAAGTCACAAGGATAAAGTGCTGGATTATTTGACAGTGCATCTAATCACAGCATTGCACACAGTGTCATGTGGATCACTCAGACACACATTTCCAGCAGTCTGAGAAAAGCAGGAGAAAGAGTGACTGCTTGAGCTTGAAACTCCGATGAAGAAAAAGGACGGATTCTCTGCAGGAGGCCTTCCTTCCACCTACTTATAGAATCAGACATACTAAGACAAGCAACTAAGAGCTGTGCAGCATTTTGATTGATGCTAATGTAGGCCTGCGCAGCAGCGTACAGCTGCAGTGATGCAGCAGTAGGTAAACAGAGACAGATGTGATCATCCATCCTCCTTTTCCCCTATTACTCCCTACAAATTCCTCCCCCTCCTCATTGTCTGTTTCTGTATGTCTTCCTCACACACTCCATCTCTTGGGAGGTCCAGACAGAAAATGAGCATCAGAATTTCTTTCTGTCTGCTGTAGGTCCTGCTAGGATTTCCAGGAGCACAGGTGTGGGCTGACTCGATGTCTATCTGTATGAAAATTTGATTTTCCCTTGGGGATATGCCGGGGTCACACCAACACTTCTGCAGGCTGTATAAGAACATACAGGGGCTCAGCTGCTGATGGTGATGTGTGTGTGTTTGTGTGTGTGTGTGTGTGTATTCATATCTTTGTGGGGACTTAAAAAGGGGAAGTTTACTATACTTATGAGGACCAAAATCCTGGTCCCTACAAGTTTGAAGGCATTTTTCCACAGTCAAAATGTGGTTTAGTGTCAGGGTTACAATAAGGTTATGGTTAGGTTTAGAGTAAGGTTTAGGCATTCATTTTTCAGGGTTAGGTTTATTGGGCGGGGCTAGGGAAAGCAGGCTGTGTGTGTGTGTGTGTGTGTGTGTGTGTGTGTGTGTGTGTAAAAGAAGGAAATACAAATAAGGTGACTGAAACCAACAGCTGTAAGTTATGGGAAAATAATCTAGTTTAGTTTGATTTCTTTCAGTTATGTTATTATAGGATAGTTTGCAGTACAAACGTCTTACATGTGTTGGATACATTGTATTTGTCATGTGTTCAGACTTACAGGCTTCAAAGTTTGTTCTGTATCATCCTGTCACATAAAAAACTTTACAATACACCGTCTGTTGGCTCCTTTCACTGTACGTCTAACTCCATGTGATGTCTGTGTCTAAAGGAATGAGTTTGGTCTAAGAAGCGTTTTTATTTTTACTGTTTGAGGCACGTGCAAACGCAAAAACATGAAGCCATGTTTATATTGCTGCTCATTAGTTTGACAGTTAGCGCTTCATTAGCATCAGAATCAGCTTCATTGTACATATTTGTAAAGCTTCACCTTAGTTTAATATTTCATAGTATTTGCAAACAGCACTTTAATAGCTAAAAACATAATTACATATCTTATTGTGTGACAAAATAGTTGAACAATCAATCACTTTTGATTTGAATTTAAATCATAAATCAATCTGCCATCACTATCAGTCACTGTGTCTTTAGTTCTGCAGACCCGGGCCTCGGGGCTGACATCATGATTTAGCTTTCATACTTAAACCAGCTGAAATAAATAAAACCCTTTTCCCTGAGGTTTTGAAGGACATCATCGTGTTTGTACACTGACGCAAACACAGCACAGAAGCCTACAGAGAAACTGGGGTTTTGCTACAGATCAGTGTAGTTATTGTGTGGGTTACTGCATGGACCGACTACGGTCTCTCCTTCACTCTGCTAGGGTGGTGCTGACATCTACTGGGTACTGTCTGCAACTGCAGGAGCACAGCGTCTCATTCATTACAGTCCCGTATTATCATTAATTATAGCTGCGAGGTGAATTATGCAGGCTTATTAATAGCATCTTTTACACTTATCAGAAACATCAGCCATATCAGGTTTATCTCCTGAAGGACAGAAGAACAAGGATAGCGTTGCAGCCAGCATTATGCTACATGTTAACAGTGTAATTTAATAACATTACACTGATTTCGCTCAGCTTTCCCATGGCGGCCTGTGGCTGACCTGAGTTACTCTATATCTTATGAGAAAAGCGTGTATATCCTCTCTCACAGACATGCACACTCACCCTCGTGATGAACACCCTCTGACTCATCACAAAATCAATACATGAGTTGGTAACACAGGCCTCTCTGTCTGTGAAGGGCATCAGCAGTGCCTGTGTGTCACACAGGCTGGAAACTATAGTACATTGAATTAATCACCTCCACTATGACAGCAGCCAGAACAAGAGCAGTAAAGTCCTGCCGTGGAGCAGAGAAGCTAGTGACACCCAGTGGTACAACAAATTCCTGGGAAGGCAGTTTTCTTAAAAGAAAGTCATCATAAGATAAACGTGGCAATATTTTTAGCTCAAAAAGAACATACGAGTCAATTTCAAGGCTCTGCTGTGTCGCACGAAAGTCTTACCTGTCAGTGCGCCGTTGGGGTAAGCAGACGGAGCCGGCCAGAAGCAGGTCACACTTCTCTGACGTCCCAGGAACAATGGGCTGTTTTTTCCTGGATCACAGTTGCATCCTCACCACTGCTCTCCCATTGGTTCACAGCTCCTCACCAAGACAGGAAGCTTGAACAAACAGGAATGACACATTCAGCCAATCAGGGGCCTCTCTTTCGAGGTGACTCATTTTCAAAGTGACTTTCTTTGATTCTAACCTTTCGCCAAAAGGAAAAAAAAAGTCATTTGGCACATAGATTCAAAGAACACAGTCACGTATCTGCGACCTCAGAGGGCATTACACTAACCTAGATTCATTTTCTGGAGGCTTACTCTAAACAGCAAGCTCTCGTTGTAAAGTATCGTGTTTGACACTCTGGGGAACAGCTTTCGTCCCCATTATAAAACAAAAGAAACACACCATCATTATGTGACGGCGTAAACAGGGTTAAGCTCACACACTGTGAGTACTACCTGGACCACACGCACATACACACAAGAACTGAAGAGTGTTTATGTTATCATGACTCATTTGACCAAAATGGAAATGTATTTGGCATGAAGTTACCCAAAATGACACATAATGTGTCACCATCAGAAATCCCACAACACAGCACAAAGTCATCTCCGAACCTCGAGTCTCCAAATTGCACTGGGACAGTAAAGTAAATGAGCCTCGCTGGGACCTGGTGTGATAAAATGGGTTGTGTGAGTATTTAATGTACTGAGGATAGCTGCTGTACTCCTTTAAATAAAAAAAGATCTTTGTCTAACACGTCCTCTGCACATGCTCTTATTATAGAAGCCAGGGTACAAACACACGCACCCACAAAGTAAACAGGAGAAAATATAACCCGACTACTGGCAATATAAATATCACCATGGGAGCAGCAGTTTGCCTCCATTCTTCTCAATATCAACCAAATGTACCACACGCTACAATATGTATACCACACATGCTTTACTGAGTCATACATCCAAGCTGCTGACTCAGGTCAACTGCCAATCATTTCATCCTGTAGATACTGCTGCTCTCTTTCTTTTCGTCTTCACTGGCCCATCTTTTCTCTCTTATTTTTCTAACTGTCACAGCACCATGAACATAGTCCTCGTATTAGAGTTTAGTAACTCTGCGCTTTTAGAATCAACAGGAAATATATTCAACAAGAGACACAGATTCATCAGGAAACAAGACAAAAATGTACTTAGAATTAGAGAAGGATCTGAAATATTAACTAGCTAAAGTAAACACGAGCCTTCACTCACCTGCCTCAGTCTCCAGTTGGAGTCGGATCTGTATGCTGCAGAGCGTGGCTGGCTCAATCCCTGCCTCAGCTCCTTTCTACTTTTTCTGGCTGGCCTCTGAGCTGCAAGCATGTGTGTGTGTGTGTTTGTGTGTCCGTCATTCTACTCCCCTATCACGTCATGCCGCTCTGCTGCTGCCGCAGTACGCCTGTAGCCGTATCCCCACCTCCTCCTTTTTTCCTCCCCTCATCCCGGTCTCTCTCCCCCTGTCTGTCTATGATGCTCTCTCTCAATAATGGACCTGTTGGCTTCGTTCCCTCCCTCCCTCTCCCTGAGTGAAATATAAGCCCAGCTAGCAAAGACCCGGCTGGTCCATTAGCTGGATGAGTGCGGTTTGTGTGTCTGTGCGAGCGCAATCACGGCTGCCTCTATAGTGTGAGTAATACATGGTAATTAAGCAGATGTAGCCACAAATGTGAGAAGCCTAAACCCATCATCTGGCTTTCTAGACCTAATTGGTGGTCATGGAAATCAGGATGACAGGAAAAAAAAAAAGTGCCACCTTAATGACAGATTTTCTGACGACAAATGAGAATGTGCACGTCACTATAAACACACATAATCACACAAACGGGCACACACATAGACACACATCCGCCCTCTGTATCTGTTTATATATCAGTGTGCATGCCTGAATGAACCAGCATCGTGAAGGAGGGCAGCTCATCCATCACTCCTCTAATTTGTCCCACGCTTCTAATGAAAAGAGGGGAGGCGAGACAGAGTGAGAGATAAGTGATGCAAACGAAGGCGAGGAAAGAAGAGCAGGAGGTGGTGTGATGGAGAAAGAAGCATGTGCAGAGTAAACCCTTTCCTCGCATCTTTTCCCAGGTGACACACTCGGAGTAACATTACAAAAACATCCCAGATACCTGACCTTGAGCTTGTCTTCCAAACTTTTCAATACTCATAAACTATGAGGACTATAAAGATCTCATCAGACATTAGGAGGTCTACTTGAATTAAACAATCACATCAACAGAGAGACAAATGCGGTTAAATCACTGCTGGTTTATGTCATTTTACTGCTGGGCAACATCTCTCTGGTCATCTTTACAATTTATTCACAAACTCTTATGAATTTATCAAAAAAAGCACTTCTTATTGTGATAATTCTACGTTTGTTACCTTTTGTAATCATCGGCCACATTTGTGCCTCTCTCTGCATCTCTGCTCATATTTCTGCTGTGCTGGCCAAGAGTTCGAGCCACTATTATAAGAGCCAGTGCTGCATATTTAATGAAGACTGTGACATGCAACAAATTCAGAATCCCATCCTTCCCTTTTACAAAGTAGCTTATGGATCAGCTTCAGTTATTGGTTACGTCTTAAGAGTTTCTAACTATGGGTGAGACTTTGGGGTCTGTTAGGTTGTTTATAGTCTTGTTTTGGCAGGAAAATACAACCTGAGCCTTCTATGGCTGATCACATATTGATCAAGAATTGGCTCTGCATGCTGAGAGATGCATAAACAATGAAAACCAAGCACAATAACTGGATGTTTGCTATTAGAACACATGCATACTGCACACATCCCCCCTCCCTCCTACTACAGGCACATACTACAGCATTCCCTTCATGCTTTCGACCACAATCACTTTACTGCTGACCTCCAAATACTCACTTTAATGCCACGGTTGCTCCTTTGCTTTCCAGCTACAGAGAGAAAAGATTAAAGTGTGCGAAACTTCTCCAACAAAGTCAGCCAAAAGCAGAAAAAAACAAACACATGATCTGTTGCTTTGTCTCATCGTGAAACGGGAAGTGACTTGTGACTGAGGATTATGGGTAGGAGTGTGCAGCCATCTGCATTGATGCATGTGTGCGTGCATATGTGTGTGTATGTGTGATGGGTGTTTGGGTGGGGGTTAATGTCACGGCTAATCTTCTGACGTTCCCCAAGGCATGTATCTCCCCCCCCCCGAGAGACAGACCCTGACAGACGCTGTTATGACAATGAGACACTTGTGTCACTGTCACCCTGAGGGGCATACGGTGGGGTGGAAGGGGGGCCCCGCTCTAACATGTTGACCCCGTGCTGTCTGGAACACGGAGCCTCAGATGGGCAGCTTGACCGAGACAAATGAAATTAAGAAAAACAAAAGAAGGAAGGAAGCACAAACAAAAAACAGAGCTATTGCAGCTGAGGGGAAGTTCATAGTTCTCTGTGAAAGTGTACACAGCATCTAATTAGAACAGTGCTTCAGCATCTGAGCTTGTTCCTACTGGATTTATGACTCTGCTTTGTCTGAATGTATGATTGCCACTAGATGGTGGCAGAGTATCATCTTCATATTACAGTATGTTAGTTTGAGACCAGCAAGTTCAAGCAAAGTCTAACCGGTGGAAAAGCTGTAAATCACAACGCCAGAAGGTTTAGTGAAGGTACAGAATCAAGGCAGACCTGCTAATATTATGTTTTATTGTTAAATATGGTAATAAATATGACATGCATTACCTATATTTTATTATTATTTATTTAATGTCTCAAGAAAAAATAAGAAGCTCTGAAATACTTAAATAAAAAAGGAGGTGCTGTAAAAATGAAAGCTAAATCATTACACTGATCACTGCAGTTACACAGTCTGCATATAAAAACTGGGCTTTCCCTCTGGGTCTACAAAATGAAACCAAGAATGAAGTGCCTAAAACCTTTCTAATATCCAACCACTTTTTTGGTTTTACACTAAATCTGTACGAGAAAGTTTCTACTGATCACTCGATCTGTGATCTCACTGAACAAATTCGGCACGTTATAGCTTTTGTCTCCATGTTATTCTTCCCCTTACAATATAAGGAACCTTGAAGTGACTGAGGCTGCACAACACAACAAACAAGAAGGCTGTTCTTTCACTACATGACAGACAACGATCAGTGGATGTTGCAACATTACTGCAACCTTCAAAGTCTTAGGTTAGATACAACAACATCATGCACACACTTTCCAGAAGTCACAGCTCTGCAGATCGCTGAATACTGTTGGGTTCATCTTGAAGGCGTTAGCTGTTTGTGTCAGGGTAAACTTAGCATAAGGGACAACACAGACAGCAGTTGTCCTTATTTGTATTACATGTTAATGACCAAACGATGAAGCAAATAATAAATGACATATAGAAAACTGCAGAATGCTGCTCATGTGGTGATGCGAGGCTGCCCTGAAGTCAGTGGCACTATGAAAACGTGAGCACTGACTCGGCACACAACAAGACAATAATGAATCTGTCACTTGATGTCCTGAACTGCAATTAGTCTCATTTATTCTATGCATGCTGCACGAGCTAATCCCATTTCACTTCAGCTTGATGGAAAAGGGGAACTGAAAGAATCTGACTGCATTCATCAACACTGCCTGTCATTGAATCTGCCAGCACCAAATGCCACCAACAGAAAACGGCTCATTAAAGGGCTCCTCTTGCACACTTTAATGTCAAGTGGCTTCCACTGAGCTTTGCTTCTTTCTGCAAATTAGTACACTCTCACTTTAGGCCATGTATAATCTCAGCACATAATTAAGAGGGAATGCCCACATTATTATTATTATTATTATTATTATTATTATTATTATTAATCTGCTCAGGTGAAAGCTGAGGAAGAGGTAATGTAATTGGAGCAGTTTGTTTGTCTCTCTGTGAAAAACGGGCAAAAAAGAAGCCATTAAAATAGCATGAAGATCTACGTCAGTCACTTCTAAACTCCAAGCGATGCTGTGACTGTCTTAAAGGGCAGCTTTTCACACCTGCAGCCCTCAAAAATCCCTCTACACATATGAATAAGAAAAATACTATTAGGTTTGTCAGCCGTGGTACTCTAAAACACTTGGTTGTACTACTTAACTTTTATTAAATGAACTCAAACACTTTATTGCAACAATGACAACATCACAGGCACCGTGCCACCCGGGCATTGAAGGGTATCATATAAACAAGCCGATTAGTTTTGAAAAAGCCTTGAAAACTTTCTCCTTTTCTTTTTATTCCCAGAAAATGACAGCACAAGTTACCCAGTAAATTTCCAAAAAGCATCTAACATTAAAATCAGGAATGCATCCTGCTGATATTACCCATCTTAACCACATGATGGCAGTAGCGTGAAGTCAGGTTAAAGCTGGATGCTTCATATACACATTTTCACATCTGTTTCTGTCGTTTCTCATCCATTAAGCATATCAGGGTGACCTTTTGCTGCTCGTGCCTAAAGGTCATTAAATGCTCTGGTAATAAAATAGAATCACTCTGAAATTACATCACGCTGAGAGCTGAACTCAAACTGATTAGCTGTTAAAGGTTAACCTGTGAGCAGGTAGTAGAACAGAGTAAGAAGTCTACTGATTGTGAAGCTTGTTAAGATGAGATGTCACAAAAACACGAAGACACAAATACTTTAGAAATCTGTCAAAAACGAAGCTAAAACGTACATTTTTATTTATGAGGCAAATGACAAAACGAATTCATGGTTTTATGCTCAAATCTGAGCATAAATCTGAGCCAGCTAACTGCATTTCTCAGCAAAGTCAGAAATTTGACAAGCATAACATTCAACCAATAAAACTAAATCTTTTCTGTTCAGAAATACACGTAAATAACTGTAACTTAACATCTCAATAATAATAATACTGTTAATTTAGGGCAGCTGTGGGGTAAACCTGACATTGGGTGCTGGTCTAATAAAAATGCTAAGCACCGTATTAAAACATTAACAATAATCGAATAAGCGAATTCTCTGTGCATTTATTTCAAAGGTCACTTTTACACATTCTTATTACAACTTAAAGAAATCTAGGAAAGCCCTGTGTTCTGTCTGCATTTCAAGAAAAAATATCCTCCCTGATCACAGTTTGGAACACTAATGTTTATGCATGATGAAAGTCTTTCAGCAATGTGAAGTTCATGTAGTTTAGTATCACGGTTCAGTGTTTGTTGGCGGCTGTCTGACAAATTGAAGGGCAGCCCTTGTGCAAGAGAGTTGCAAAACACGGAGTGCAATCAACAAGAAAATCTCTCGGCTGTGCGAGCCAGCACACAGCTTTTGAAGCCCGGCTCACTCCTGTTCAACCCCACCTCTCGCTCTCACTGCGTCTGCTCTCACTTGGAGAGTAAGCTCCCCTGATCCTCCACACAGACTAAGTTTACAGGCTGAAGCAGCAACAGCAGAAGCTCCTCCCTTTCGACACATCTGGAACAGTGTTAAAGCGGAGAGGAGCGCACCAACACTCTCCTGAAGGATAGCAACACAGTAAAAGTTGTTCAAATCAGGTTTTTAAGAGGACTGACCTTTTTATTTTTCTTGCATACTTAAAGTTAACTGTGGACAGCTGGTTTCCTGAACATACCACACAGCTCCATTTACGCTACTCTGACCTGTGAAAGATCTTCCTGCCCATCATCCCTCACTGACAGCTTCTACTTGCTGCAAGTAAGTAAAGATTTTTTATTTTGAGTTCTGATGGATTCTGTTTGCTTCTGTCTAATTTCTTATTTTGTTGATGCATGATGGGAAAGACACTTGCAACACTTATGATACCACAATACCACAGGGTGCCTTTATGTTTCCGTTACAGCAAAGTGTTTCAGAGTGAGCAGCTAAACATTAACGCAAGAGAGGAATAGTAATGCACAATAAAGAAAATACAGCACAGCAAGTTCCTACTAACTTTCACCAACATTACGCTCTGCCTGAATCACACAGATATCACATGCTGTCACATTAAATTTGTTAGTGGACTTCCTGATTTGTAGGAGTTTCCAGTCCTTACTGCTCCTTCCCTAAAGCATTCTCATATCTGCGTGTCCTTGCAGGTCTAAACATGCAAAGCCACCACAATCAGCATGAGCTCGAATTCGTCCTGATGGAAATAATTTAGCAGATACACAGAATATTTATGTAACGTATATGTAAGGAAAACTAATGTCTCCAGTAACCTTTTCATCCATCAAGTGACAATTCTCCCACTTCTCTATGAATTTCCCCTCCTGTGGTCAAACTGACTGTCAACTCAGTCCCATTCTATCAGTGAACAAGCATCAACAACAGCACCACACAAAGTTAAGCAATTACTGATAGCCTTGATTATCCACGAGCATTTTCCTCACCTTCTCATCTACATACTCGGTCCTGAAGCTGGGAGCCGGGCTCATTGCTAACAACAAAAGCTTTTAACCACTGATGCTGATGCTGATTGTCACCCTTCCAAAATGACATGGAAGACTGAGACATTTATTTGAGATTTCAAGTCATAGTTTCCAAAGTCGGCAGCTGGAAAACTCTAAAATGTTTCCATCACTGCTTGGTCCAAAAACATTCCCGGCATTTCTGCTTTAAGTGGGATTGAGGAATGTTCCAAGACTGTAAAACTACGCAAACTGCCATCCTTTATGAGCGGATACTGAAAATGCCAGCTAGTCTCCATCTTCCTCATATAAACATTTACGATGCAGACCTCTCACTTTCTTCTGAGCTATGCATCCAAAACTCTCATTCACCACTGCTTCCCTAAACTTTACAGTTTAGACTTCCGTGGCTGTGCCTGTGGTCTCTTTGTGAGTTGTAACTGTGACTTTTTCAATTTCTATACAAGACAATATGACTGAGCTTCAACTTAAAGCTGCAAAGCAAAGCCAAATATCAGTGATTATCAAGCAACACAGCCCTGTTTTTATAATTATTTTCATTGATAGTAGCACTTTTAAATTCTACATGAAAGATGTAGGGTGCAGAATAATTTAACACACAAGAAGCCATGTGACTGTACATGATATGTATAAATAACTCGTATAATTTATAAACTGGAATAAGAGTTTTCTAAAGGCTCAGCTACATCCAAGAAAACTGCATTAGTTCCCTTAACAGAAACTGCGTTTACAGTGACAAAAAAGGCAGCGTATGGTTCTGTATCATAGTGAAATGAGCTCATATTCACAGTAAGTATAAGTACTAAGTTATTTTTAACATTTTTAAATAGAGTCAGAGGCCATGTGGTACCGCCTGTTATTTCTGAGTGAGTCATACTGTATATTGTGCCCAGAAGTCTTAGGTAATCTAAGTTAGAAAAAACAAGCTAACCTTGATGGAGTTGTCAATTTTTTTGACATATTTTGAGCCGTATAAAACACAACTGCAGGTGTTAGGTGCTGTGTGGTTACGGGCTGAAGCTGTAGATGATAAATGTGAGACATGACCATGAAAAAGGGGGAGGAGGGTTTACACGGTCAGGAATGTGGAAGTAGATATGCAAGAATGGACAGGGAGGGTTGTGCTAATAGCACATTGGACAGAAACAGACTGGATGGCAGGGTTTTCACATGCCATCGACTTTAACATTCCTCAGAAAATCATGCTTACGCATAACTTCCACAATGACTGCTTCTATTTTTTTAAGAAAGAGACCTTTCGTTTTTGGCCCTTTTACAGAAAAGAACTCTTCTAGAATTTTCCACTGCAGTTCTGGCTTGATTGTCCGTTACAGAAACCACAAAGAACTGGCAGGAACATAATTACTAGCCTAGCCTTACAAAGCCAGATGTACAGGCAACCAAATAAGGCTGTTTAAATAGGTTTCCTAAAACAATAACTGTTTGCGTTTCCATGATGGTTCTATTTAACAGTCCACTGATTCATCTGTTTTTCTATTCAGGGCCCTTTCCACTCATTAAAGCACCTTTAAGGTCCTTTTGGTGCATTTCCAGCTGTTTCTACCGTCTGTTTTACCAAAAGCTTCATTTCATATCAAAATATGTGTGTTTTTCTGTCTGTGTAACATGGATCACTAAAGGATGCCTTTGGGAGGAGGAAACAAGTGTGGCCGCTGTTCAAAGACGGTTTACTTTGCAGAAGAGGTTCTCTGTGACGGGCGGAGCTTCCATAGATCCTGCTTCCTGTGCAGTGAGTTAACCGATTGCTGTTTCCTGTGATTGTGGAGCCCAGTGAACTTTTGGCACGTATTACAGGCACATGTAATATTAACCTAATGTGTATGAGCCGTCTGTATGTGCAGACAAAGAGAAAATGCTGTATAAGTCTGGCTGGGCTATATTTGAACTACATCTTGGTCTATTAATTTTTTTGTGTGTGTGTCTCCTAGAAACTGAGCCTTAAGCTGATCAGTTCCCCTTTCGCTCTAACTTCCTGTCAGAGTCTATTCAGATGAGCTGCAGAGAGAAAAAATATCAACACATTTCAGGATTAGCCAGCTTCATATAAAAGTCTTGTATCTTTATAAAATCCAGTTATTTACATTGATGTGTTAGCACTACAAAACCTTTTTATCTTCCAAGGAGTCGCACGAGCAAAAAGTCTACTAACCTAGAGGAGTCCTGTGTCTTTATAAAATGTGATTAAAACAGTCTGCAACTAGGCCGATGAAAAAACCAAAAGGACGCCGGTGTATTTCTGGCCTCTATCGACTTCTAGATTGGTTTCCTGCTTTTTGTAAACCTCTGGGACCATTCCTGTTATCGCTGCGTCACTCCCTGGAAGTCCACTTCAAAAACTAGGAAGAAATAGCAGCACATTTCAGGTTGTTTATGCTGAATGTTCTCCTTAATATGCATCAGGATGGTAGAACTACCAGCGATGAATTTAAGGTGGAGAACCCAGTAAACCCCGGGCGCCATCTTGGTTCAGGTTGCGCTCCTAGTGGTGCTCCTGTTTTTGGCTTTTTCTGGCTTGGACACTGATGGCTCTCACACTGAAGACCACTGTTTAGTGTCTATTTGAGCTTTCTTTTAGTTGTTCTTCTTCTTTTGGCTTTTCTCTTTAGGTGTTGCCATAGCCAATCATCTGCCTCCACCTCTCCTGAACTCTTGCAAACCCTATCCTAGTCAAAAGTACTATAGTTACTGGCCTTGCACCGATAGCAGTTGTTAACCCAGAAAATTGAATTCTTGACAATCTGCATATTTCATCTGCCAACGATTTTATACCAAATACCCATCCTGACGCATGCATCCCCATCTGTCCGAGCTTGGGCTCAGAACTAAGAGTACACTGACTTGTGGCTGGGTTTGTCTTCACCAGTTATGATCCCCAACATGTAGTTTAGGTCAGCTTGGGTCAACAAGTTGATGTTTGTTGAGCTGTCTGGTAAAACTGCAAATATGCATCTGCGAGTAATGGAAACAGGATTTCCTGGAAGTGATACAATCTAGCAGGATTGCTAAAATGCTCACAGCAATTCAAAAAGGAAACATCAGACAAAACATTTTGACCACTCCACATACAAGTATTCATCTCTTGTGTACTGTAAATCTTTCATAATGATAAATTAGATATCTTGAAAGAAATGTGGGTTCATGGGGTTTGGAGGAGTTATTTGTGTTCTCGCATCACAATCAAACATTCCTGTGATGGAATTTAGATGAGAACATGTTCCTTCAAACAAAATGTTCCTTATAAGGCAAACAGTTGGGAGCCTTTATAAACACATGAACGTACTCAACGAAAAGTGCAAAGGTATGCAAAACAATAATAACGTGTCTCTTTGTACAGTGGTGTGTGGGAAGAATTTGGACAGCACAACTGTTGCTGTTCATATGGATGAAGTCTACTGCAAGGCATGCTATGGTAAGAAATATGGGCCAAAAGGCTATGGTTATGGCCAAGGAGCAGGAACCCTCAGCATGGACAAAGGAGAGTCCCTGGGAATTAAACCTGAAGAGTGAGTAACACACAGGCAAGCATACTTTTTGATGGTTTTAAGGCTCCTTATCCACATTTTGTTGCCTTCTTTACCCATCAGACCCGGTCCCCATCGTCCTACCACCAACCCAAACCCCTCCAAGCTAGCTCAGAAGTTTGGAGGATCAGACAAATGCCCTCGCTGTGGCAAGTCTGTCTACGCTGCTGAGAAAGTGATGGGAGCTGGGAGTGTAAGCAAAACACAAGCATATATGCGCGCATGCAAGAAAAACACAACTGCTTTAAAACGAGGCTTGTATATGTTTACAGGCATGGCATAAGTCTGGATGTTTTACATGCGCCACTTGTGGGAAGAGCCTTGAATCAACCACACTAGCTGATAAGGAAGGGGAAATCTACTGCAAAGGTAAAACTCTCTCTTTCAAAGACTTCTATAGAACCAGACAACAGCACTTACTGCCACCTGCTGGCCTTTAAAAAGAATGCAGGTGTAACATACCTCCACATTGGGTCCAAACTTCAAACATTTCCCATGGGTCAATGACTGTCACAATTAAGATGTGTTTCCATGGGCGCAAAGCTAGGAAAGCTAACCCATTCAGGCCCAGGAAGGATCTGAAACAGATAATATAGGTGATAGGAACACTAAATATATATAACTTGGGCTGAAAGAAAAAAAAGTCTTTATAAATGAGGCTTGTGGTTAAAAACGAACTCCTTTTTTATAAGAATGGCCAAATGAGTTGTAATAAACCCTAGAATACAACAGAGGGTGCAGTTACTCAGAAAAATAGAAGTTTTATGATTTCAGTTGAACTCTAAACCTGGGATTCAAAGTTCATGCCTGCAACAAGTTAAACAATGACTCCGAAAGGTTCTCTTCATCAAAATCTGTAAGCCTATTATAAATTAATTACACAAACTATGCACTGTATAGCTATCAAGCTATGTGCTAAATGAAAAAATAACTTTATCTATTACTTTCTGACTCATTTCAATAAATACCAGCAAACACTCACCAGCCACTTTATTAGGTACACGTTGCTAGTAATGGCTTGAACCAATTTTGCCTTGAAAACTGCCTGAATTCTTCACATCACCGATTAGACGAGGTGCTGGAAAGAGATTTTGGTCCACGCTGACATGACAGCATCACGCAGTCGCTGCAGATTTGTCACATCCATGACACAGATCTCCGGTTTTACCACATCCCTAAAGTGCTCTATTTTTGTAGGGTCTTTAACTATAGTAAGAAGGGCTTTGAGGTAACTGTTTTTGTGATAATGTGCTACATAAACAAAATGAACTGAACTTAATTATTAGATTGGGATGTGGTGAATGTAAAGACCCTTTGAGTGAATTCACTGTCATGTCCAGGAAACCACTTTGAGATGATCTGGTGAATTACTCTGCTGAAAGAAGCCATCTGAAGACAAGCAGTAGCACTTGGGTAGGCTGTTTGTGTTTAATCAGTGCTCAAGCTGTACTAATGGGCCCAAAGTGATTCAAGAAACTACCTCTTACACAACTACACCATCAGCAGTCTAAACTGTTGATAAAAGGCAGGATGTACACCAAATTCTGACCCTGCCATGCCATCCAAACGTTGTAGCAGAAATTAAGGATAGACAACATGTTTTCAATTTTCTATCATCCAATTTTGAATGTTTGCACATAGTAGCCTCAGTGTCACAGTCTCGCTGAGGCAGACTGTATGTGTTGTGAAGAGTGGACCCAAAATGCAGACATGAACGAACTTGGAACAAAACTTGAATATTAACAAAAGGCGAGCCGTTTAATAAGGCTGACAAAAAGACACAACAATGAGCAAAGACAAACTAAACATTAACCTAAACAGGTGAACTAAAATACAACATGAAAAACCCTGATATCAACAGACCTGGAAACACGGTGAAACAACAGATGACCTGACAAAGACTGAGTGAGAGAACACGGACTAAATACACACAGGAGGCTAATGAGGGAAGTGGGAACACAGGGGGAAACAGCTGACACACAGGAACATAACAACATCACAGGGGAAACATAAAGCTGAATACACTGAACGCAGGAACACGGGACCTCTTCAAAATAAAACAGGAAACATAATGAAACGCAGACGTGACAACGTGAACTTGACAACAAAGGACATGAAACATATAAAGGACAAGAGAGACTTAACACAGGGGTTGAAAACACAAGGGGAAACTAATAAACAAGTGAACTTAGAAAACCCAATGAACTTAAACATGAATCATAAACATCAAAATAAAGTAAAACTCAAAACGTTGGATCAAAAAGACCCAGGATCCCGACACTCAGTGCCGTTATTAGCTGACAAAGGAGACAGAGGTCAGTCAGAGAAAGATGTCCTTGGTTGTAACAAGTAGTTATTTGAGTTATTATTGCCTGGCTATCCGCTTGAAACAGTCTGGCCATTCTCCTCGGACATCTGGCATCAAGAAGGCATTTTCTTCCAGATACATGCCACCCACTAGATATTTTCTCTTTTTCAGAGCATCCTCTGTAAACCCTGGAGATCGCTGTGTGAAAATCCCAGTAGATCAGCAGTTTCTGAAATTCCCCATAGTAATTCTACAGGTCATCTTGATCACATCTGCATGCTTAAATGCACAGACTTGCTGCCATGTGATTGGCTTATTGGACATTTGCATTAACGACCAGTTAAACATGTGTACCTAATAAAGTGGCCGGCAAGTGTATAATCCAACAATGTTGTTAACACAACATCACAGGCTCATATTCGTTTTTATTATTTTGTCACAATACCTTGTAGGTGTGTACTGTAAATTGAACCCACTGGTGATGAATAGCGGAGCTTATCAAACACCTTTCAGCTCAATATTCTGTTATATGGGCACATTAACCCCTTTATTGTGTCTGGGACAACCCAGCCCCATGTATAGGCACATACAGAGAAACACGTTTTTCAGGTACTCAGTATGGGCTATGTAGCTGAGGAATATGAGACCCAGCAAACAAAGTTCAGAATTAAACTGCTGAATTAAAGTGTTTACTCATTCCTGCAATCTAACAGCCGCAAAGGTGTAAATCTAACGCTGGTATCATGTTTCAGGGCCGAAACACGCCACAGAATCTGCACTTGAGCGGTAACACTGAGCATTTAGAGGCGCACAAATGAAATAGTCTGTATATAGAAGAACCAGCATGGGAGCTGTGGTGCAATATATTCTTTAGTTTGCTCATATGTAAAATTTATTTGTTAAGGCCGTTGCTAAGTGGTGCACACCAGCTTGAGCTAATGCTAACTCAATCTGTGAGTCTGTAGATCCAGAAGACAGCATGGCCTAAAAAACACATTTGAGGGGGAAGTCAAAAGTCCTTCTACCAACAATCCTGAAGAAACTTTGGTCCCTGTGAGGAATTCAATCGAGGAATATCATGTTTGCCAGATGGAAATCAAACACTCAAATCAAAGCTGATCCAAGCAGGCCACAGTGAGCTTTGTCTAATATATATGGGAGGATGGCAAAGTGTGGAGTCTTATGGCATTACCTTTGTTCTCAACAGCTTGTTACGGCAAAAACTTTGGTCCCAAAGGATTTGGCTATGGACTGGGAGCCGGGGCGCTGGCGCACACTCAGTAGGAACCGCGTATCTTCAGCAGCACAGCTCCAGATTACTGCACTGCCTGGCTCTTCCTGCAGGGGGCAGACGACCTATATCCACAGACGCGCTTGATAGAAAGCTGCTTTTATAAACTGTACAGTCGAAAGGATGACACCTTCATAATCCCATAGAAACAGGTGAATACTATTGCAGTGCTGCCACATATGCACATTTAGTGAACATGAATATCTATGTAAAACTGCATGGGTGATTTGCACTCAAAAATATCGTCCTCTCATTAAGAATTATTTTTTCTCTCAACACTTGCAACCCCTGGTGTTGTCATAAAAAATGATTGCCTGCCAAAAACGATTTCCGGTATTTGGCCCGAAATTATTGTTCGTACTTAAATGGTTGTAAATCACTTGTTGGTCTGTGAAACGTGTGTCAAACATCTCTCTTGGTTGATATCGAGCCACTTGAAGTCAGAAGATATATTTCTGTCATGAGGTAGAAGCTGCAATCAGAGACTTTTATACATCCTTTAATAACGAATGTAAAACTGTCACTGCAGCAGAGGTTGCACCAAATAACACAACAGTTATACAAAGATGTTTTAGGTGGATTGATTATATTATAGAATATAGAGTGTGTACAATAATGTCAAAAAGAAACCTGCTAAACAGATGAATTTTTTATTTTATATATAACACCTTCGTAAATGGTGCTGACTGCAGACTATTTATCAATATAAACAGAGATATTAAAAAGAACAGCACACAAACACACACAAAAAGACATACAATCAACGGAAATCACTTTTTGTCAGACGATCACCTTTTAACATCACAAGATAACCTATACAGCCATCTAAAATTTCACAATTGCGGTATGCTTTCTGAATAGCATGATGATAAATAAACTACAGAGAGAATGTATTTGGTGTCATTGTTTTTATTGGCACAAAGTGAAGTGAAACTGCCTCCTCGGCCTCCTTGTCTCGGTTTGTGTCTGAGGCGAGTATCATAGGTGGTGGTTTCTGTTTTAAGAAACGACACGTGCAGGATACATCGTATCCATTCCTCTCACACCACGCGACACACTGGGACCAGGTAAGTCCAGTATCTTGTAAAATTAGGGGAATCACAGATACACTCCACCCACAAAGCTTATCTATCACGTAAGAATGTCAGAAAGAATTTACCAACAAATTCCACCACATTAGTTCGACAGAGAAGTGAAAGCGGAGCTCTAAAGTTATGAAAATATAATCTGTTAATCAAATGAAATATACATTTTTATTTCACTAGTTGTAAATATTTCATCCTTAATGTGAAATCTGTAGATGAGGCAAATTGGACATCTTTGCGTGTAGCCCTACCTTGTAACGACATTGTTTCCAGAAGGTGATGATCACTAACCGGCTGATTAGTCATTCAGCAGTTTGAACTCTTTATCCAACTTTATCCGCCATGCCACCCACTCACATTCCAGCTCTCAGAGAGGCGAGATTACATAGTTTCTAATAAGGAGTTTCAAGGCTTATAAATGAGCGCTTATTGCACTTTAAGCATATTAGCATTTTAGTTTACTCATTTATACAGAAAGGTGTGTTAGCAGGTTTTTCTACAGGTGCACTGCGACCTCAAAGGGAGATGGTCAGGCCTGAACCCATCTACTCTGTGTTTACCTTTGTTGTGGAATTCAGTTTTTAAAAAACGTTGCACTTTCCTCCACAGCTCTCACGTTGATAACGAGTTACTTTGAAGATGAATAGCATAAACAGAAGAAAAAATGGTAACCAATAATCAAGTTAGGCCCATAATTACCACTGGCAGCATTAAACATGAACATACTGGTGTACTCGTAATTATAATCCATTATTCTGATATTGGCCATTCTGCACTACTTTTGCTTATTTAATACTTTTTTCTTTTTACTTGAGTGAGCTAACTCGTAAAGACTAAGAAGTATATTTACCCTGGTGTTGCTATGTTAAAGTTCTGAGCACTCTCTCCACCACTGAAACACATAAAAAGGCTGCTATGCAGAGTGCTGTAAAACACAACTGTCAGCGTGCACTAACTGACTCTCTGTGCCTGTCTTTCTTTCGCGCGCACTGCACGCTGACGCACACACTCAAGATGGGAATTTCATAAACAGCCCGGATCTTCTCCTGCCGTCACTGAGAAGGAGGCGGGTGCTAGTTGAAAGGGGGAGAAGGTCCAGACAGGAGCCGGGCATGTTCAAACATATCCAGGCAGAGCAGCCTACCAACCCGCACGGTGTCCTGTCATTGCGCACAGACGGAACTTATTCACAAACCTTGTTGTAATAGACAAATGTGTTTAACATCATATTTACTGTAGCGAATCTGTTTCCCCGAGGGACGTTGATACGGCAAGACACGCGATGCGTATTTAATAGATTCAGTATCTATCAGAGGATTAAGTTGTCTAGTGTCTGGTACTGAAGAGGTTCCTTCAGCGTGGAAATGTCCTTCGCGGCCAAGGCGATGAGAGACGGACTGCTAGAGAAGCGCAGCAGCGGACTTCTCCAGCTGTGGAAGAAGAAGCGCTGCGTCCTCACTGAGGACGGGCTGCGCCTGCACAACTGCAAAGGAGGCGGCGGTGATGCTCCGGGTTTGGCGTCGAGCTCCAAAGTCAAGGAGCTTCACTTTGAGCGCATGGTCACGGTGGACTGCGTGGAGTATAAGCGAGGGCTGGTGTACTTCACTGTGGTCATGGTTACGGGCAAGGAAATTGACTTTCGGTGTCCGCAGGACGGCACAGCGTGGAACGCAGAGATTGCTCTGGCTTTGGTGCGCTATAAGAACCTACAAGCCGTGCAGACCGGGAGGAACCGGCACCTGTCTACGGGACACCTGGGCAGCACTGGGGAGGACGAGGAGCTCTGATTGTCGAAGGTATCCTAAGTTGTTGTCTGGTTGGACTGAAATAGCTAGAAGTCAAAGTGTGACTTATTGGCGTGGGAAAGCTTTTATTTCATTTATGTAGAAATCATTTTATCTGGGCTCTGGAGAGAGTGGCACCACACCCTCTCATTGCTCAAATATCCTCAAGTTCACTCCCAGTAACTGAGACTGGCAGTGAATCCCAAGCAAATACCTCGGCTAAACAAACATCATCATCATCATCATCATCATTATTTTTATTATTATTATTATTATTATTGGTTTTTCAAGCAATTGGCAGCTAAACGCACAGCCGTGTGCCGGCAGTAAAACACCTGACTTAACATGTTATTTCCTTTTTGTGCTAATCACCAAACAAGTTGTTGCAATAGCTGGATGGAAAGGAATGAAAAGACCGAGACTCTTGGGAATGAGGTGACACAGAGCTGAGAAGCACTCACGTTAAGCTCGTGCTGAAGGTTATTTACAAGAACCACTTCAGTGTTTAGATGTTCCACCGAGTTAGAGTCCTCTCCGAGTTTTTCTTACTATGCTCATCTGCCTGTACTACACCTCAGTAGACACAAACCAGCTTCACTTGAGGACATAATTAAGATGCAACGTGAGCCTTCAAAATAACATCTGCCTGCCCCTCCCTCACCAAGCAGTCGAGTATTTTTAAACACGCGCACAAACACACACACTGACTTTCCTTATGGGTTTAGTTGACATGAAGCAGTGGGACACTAAGGGTGTTAATCTGTCGTTGTGACTTTTGAGATCAAGGGTACAGTCGTCACCATCTAATGGAAACAGAGTTATTTAATGAAACCGGTCATCTCAAATGAACTCGTGACCCAAATGTGTGAGTCTGAACTATGAGCTCACAGTTTAGGAATCTGCAGCGATGGTTCTTTAAGAGAGCAGCTCTAGTCAAGTGCCTAAATTAACTTAGGAGCCGTGGTAACAGTGCAATTTAACTCATTACAAATGCACTTTTGAGCGACCCTGCTGCTGAACATAGACGTTAATAACCATATCTGTGCGTGTGTTTTAAATTATTTATTTCGTTTTTCAATGGTAAAAAATAAAATAAATAAAAATCTTTTTCTCTTCCTTCAGCCTTCCTACTTCCTTGGAGGGAATCAATAAGAAGGGGAAAGTAGTACAACTCACCAGATCCAGAGGATGCACAAAAAGGTCATCAGTGACCATGGAACAAACGACTGAGAACAAGTGTCACAGAAACTCATCTTGTCTTCCCTCATTCACTTGCAAAGTATAGGAATCTGATAAACTGTGGATAAAGACTTTGTTTCTGTCCTGATCTCATTGCTTAAGGACAATTTGGAGACTCCTGCATAAAAAAGCTGTTTTCTGGGAACAGTTTACCCTTTGTGCCTTGATGTTTCAGTAGCATCTTCATTTTTGAACATCATTTTGCGACAGTTTTTGACGCTGCTGAAACAGGAGTCGATTTGTTCTGCAGGCTTGTTTTTGAAGGATTGGTATGACTTACTTTGAAAACTTTAACTTACAGAATGAGCAGATCTTTGAGGTTTTCTAAAGATGGAATTGAAGTATTTTGTTTCTGATATATTGCACTCTGTATACTACATATTTGCTTAAACCATGTACAGTATTAGAACTGTAAAATAATAATAATAAATTTTTGTAATCCAGATTTTTCTGACATATTTTAGTTGGTCTTCTATTTTTAAATGGTGTTTCACTTCATTTCACTGTTCACTGGGAAGTCTAAAGTCTTTTAGCACTGAACTGTCAGCCACAGTTTATTTTAGATTCAGACCATTAATTGCTAAGCTCATCTGTTTCCGGTTGTGCGTTAACCTTGCTGTTATAGCCTCTGGAAAACACACACACACACACACACACACACACACACACACACACACAGTGGCATGGTTTTCCTGCTATTGCGTGTGTGCTGAAGTCAGGGCACCTTTTGTTCTGAGCGGTTTGGAGGACTAATGAGAAGCACAGTGAGCCTGAGGCATGTGCACACAAACATCCACCCACACAGATTCACCTACAGGAACGTGTGTGCACACCCAGCATGAAGTTCATCCAGACCTAAGCATCAGCAGATTCTTGTCAAGGAGACATAGAATTTATTGTTCATTTAATCATCTTGTGCATGTTTTTGTGTGTATATCAAGAATATAGCAGTCTGTGTGTGATATGTTTAGCTGTGTGGCTCGGTGCACTTTTAGAATAAAGGGCTAGTTGTATAGCAACTTCTCGTGTTCCTGTGGAAAACCCCCATTGCCACACCGCATGAGTCAGCAAAGGACAAGGAGTGCTGCAAGAAGTAGAGATGGATCATTGTATTAAGCAGTATGTTTGCGTGTGTGGATTTGTGTGGAGAGCAGGTTTCACAGAGAATATATGTGAAGTAGAGCCGTGGAGAGGTTACACCTTTAAAGGTACAGTGTGTAAAATCTCACCACTAGAGGTCAGCAGATTGCAGTCAACAGAATTTAGTTTGCTATAGTGGCTGTTCATCTGTAGTGAGTGTAATCCAGGGGTGTCAAACAATGAGGGCCCAGAAAGAACTCTAATCTAATCTAATCTAATCTCCCCACAGTCATTAATACTACACCAAAGTAACTAGGTGTATGTGTCCCCTGATGTAAAATGAGTTAGAATGCCCTGTTTAGGCTTTTAGTCTGCTGTTTACCTCAACTGCCAATATACCTGTGTCCACCTCTGTTTACTCTGGAGGAGGCTGTGAAATTTAAAGTGTAAAGCTGATGAGTCAGTGAAGCTAACTTCTGTCTGATGAAGGCACTGAGGTGAGTTTTTGTCGGTAAGCACTGCTGCATTGCAGGTGTTAGCTGCTTGTAGCTGGCGTTTGTGAAACTTTCTTTGAAGAGAATCTAACATGGTAGGACTCGGACACTTAACAAATAGACTCTCATATGATGTGAGAATGTAACTAAACTGTTTATCAGAGGGAAACTTTGTTTTTTAGGAGACTTGAGACTAACATTAGCTTGCATAAAGGTAGTTTTTAACCAGCTGTTATTGTTTATTTAGCTAGCTAGTTGTCAGCTAGCTGGTAAGATTACATTTATAACCCTCTGACAATAAGCAATTGGGCCAATATCTAGAATAAATAAGTATTTAAAAAAGTGTTGTTTTGGGGGGGTCGACTAGAATGTGATGGAACAGTTATGAAAGTGACAAGATACCAGCTAATAGCAAACATGTATCTACAGTATTATATGAAAACATACATTAACTTGCATCTTTTTCTCCCTCACAACACCAAAGTGTCATCAACTTCTTTTAAGCGTGTCTCAGTGCAATTATTCATTTCTATATGGGAGCTTGAGGGTCCTGCACAGTATCTTAGCTGTTCCCAGGACTGCGCTCTTCTGGACAGAGATCTCCGATGTCGTTCCCGGGATCTGCTGGAGCCACTCGCCTAGTTTGGGAGTCACCGCACCTAGTGCTCCGATTACCACGGGGACCACCGTTACCTTCACCCTCCACATCCTCTCGAGCTCTTCTCTGTTTAAACATCATCTTTCCAGGGAATCTGACAAACATGGAAATTAGAGCTACAATTAATTAAGAACCAGAGTGGTGTCAGATGTGGACTCACAATGTTCTCCTGATGTTGACACCAATGGGACCGTCTGTTGATTAGTTTATGTTGGAGTGCATTCTTCACTGACCAGAGCTCACTTCAAAAATCGTTGGCAAGCCTCCAGCTTCTCAGCTTCTAGAGATGGAGCTGCTGTGTAAATATTAAACCACTAGAGGTCTGTCTCGCCACTTTTAAGTGAGGAAAATGTCCGTGTGTGTGTGTACACCAGTCTGTGTGCATGAATCTGTGTCGGGCTTATCCAAGTTCTCAGATAATCTGTGTGTTTAAAAAGTTTTTTTCTGTTTTTTCCCTCTTTGGTTTACATTCTCCATTATCTGTTGTCACACACTGTGCAGGACTGCAAACAGAATGCCTTTGTGTGTGTGTGTGTGTGTGTGTGTGTGTGTGTGTGTGTGTGTGTGTGTGTGTGTGTGTGTGTGTGGTTGACTTTTATCAGTTTCTGGAAATTGCTGTTGGAAAGTTTGGCCCTCTCTTTCTTTAAATGTTGTTTCAGTTCAGTTTCCAGGCATTTATTTGTACACAGCTCTCTTAAGGTCCTGCCTCAGCATTTTAATCAGACTTAAGTCTAGACTTTAACCGGGCCATCGCAACACCTGAGCAGAAGCCGTCTCCTTTCAGACAAGCCATATTTGCTTAGCCTTTTTCTAATTGTACTGTCGTGAACTTTAACCTTTAACATTCTCACTGAGGCTTGTAGAGTCTGAGTCACAGCGCTTAAGTTTTTTGCAATTTCACTGAGCATTGCTGATTCCGACTCTTGAGTTAAGGTTTATTTATCTCTCAGTTTACACATTTTACACATAAAATCATCTCATCAGACAGCACCTCAAATTATTAGACAATATGAATATCTTTGTATATATCTGTAGGAAACTCAAGCAACCTATTTATAAGTAATAGCAGACATGTGTTTAGAATTTCTGTGGTGGGTGCAGCCACCCTTTTGTCTTCATTTGGATTACAGACGGTGTGGCGAGGTTTCACTTTGTCCATCAAAGACGCCCTCACATGCATGTCTGGCATTTTAATCTCTCCTTCGAGGTTCAGGTGTTAGTAAACAAAACCATGCCCCAGGTTCATGTAGCTGTACTCACTATGACAATATCACGAGTTAAATATGTTAAGCGTGCTAAGATGTTAATATGAGAATGTTAACATAATGTTTATCATTGCTGCCTAAGCCCTATTATTATCACCAGAATGATTGCGTAGAGAAGTCTGGGACTAATCCCTCCTCAACATGCATGCCTCGATCCAGAAGGAAAGGGACAGACTGCAATGTCCTTTATTAAATCTCCTTTTAATATGCAGTGTGAGAACTCATTTTTTGGTGTATTTGATGGTTTAACTTCCTGGTCTACAGTTTTGCACTTATCAGTTATAGATGATCCTGGAAACCAGATAAATAGAGCCAATATCTCCCCAAATAAAGCGCCTTGAGGCGACTGTTGTTGTGTTTTGGCACTATGTAAATAAAATTAAATTGAAAATTGAATTGAATATTTCTTTTGTCTTGGAAGAGGGTCTCTTCCCCCCTGCCATGTTCAGATTACCCCTTGTTTATCTGATATGGGGTAGATTCGATATGATGACAGACGTCTTGGCACACTGATGCCAGTTTATATTTTTCCATTTGTCAGTGTGACATCATGCTTTTTATTGCACTGATTGCTTGCAGGGTCGTCTACAGTATGCACTATACAGCTATCTGCAGTCTGTTAATAATGCCTCTTTGACACTCCTAAGAGGTGATTGACCAGTTTGCATTTGTGCATTGGTCTGCTAGTGCCATATTAGTGTCATAATCACAAAAACTCGATGGAAGTTTAACTCTTGATTTTCACAAGCAACGAATAAAGTGCAAAGTCAAGATACAGGGAAGTATTTAGTAATGGAGCGCGGTGCAGGGACTAAGCCGTGGAGCACCAGAAGACTGCAGGAGAAGATAAAACAGGTTCATGGCGTTTTCAGGTGAGTCTTGAGAGTCAATTTTTTATTGAGGATTTACTGGAATTGAGGGGAAGCATGCAGTGGTTTTAGAGGACATGAGTTTTCCAGGTGAACAATTTATTCAGGTTGTAGGTAACATAACTCCAACTGAGAGAGAAAGGTCAGATAACCAGAAAGCACACATAAAACGAGTCATAATTTGAGAGTCTTATTACCACCACAAGGGCAACAACAACCAGCCAGAGTGCAGGAACGTACACTGGCCTTTTATCCCTGAGAGGTGATCAGCGAACGGAAAGCAGGCGTGCAGGCAGCATTCAGGAGCCGAGGTAGACCCACCCACGGACAGAACAGCAAACCAGAGCACTGCCCAAACTCCACCTTAGATCAAGAGACTAACTAGTCATGAATAAAAGTATTAAGCTTGTTTACATTTCGACCCAATTGTGGTGCAAGAGGAAAAGTTCATATTCCCTAAAGGGAACTTAAATATCTGCCCCAAACTTTGTACCACGCCTGTTAAGTTGACTCAAACAGAAGAGACAAAGTCATCATGGATCAAAGACACGGCACGGGATCAATACAATCAAAAGGATTAATTCCCTGTTGACCATAAATCTCCTCATAAAATATAGTGACATTCCACCCAATATTGGTTGAGGTGATTCTCTGTGGATTAAAGTGCTGGAATGACAAACCATAGCTGCCCTTTGTACAGCTGCTACTGGCATGGCTTAAAAGTCACGAAGCCTTCAGCGTAACCACATAAAGGACCCCTGTCACTGTACGGCACAGCTAGTGTTACAGATTCAAATATTGGGGATGGAAACAAGAGGAAAAACCACAATAACAACACTGGTCCGGCCGGGTTGAGTCAAACGATGATTTTAATGGTCACACGCGTGGGAGATGGACACCGTACGCAGACAGCATCAGATCTCAAAATGGTGGAGCATTGATCAACCTCTTATAGCCTCTCGTGGCCCCCACCTTATCATAAAAGCCTAAACATTCACATGCTTTCTCTCACACGGCGCCTAAGCTACGACCTTGGCTCCCTGTTTATCTGCTCCTGCTGAGATGGGGCAGAAAACTCCAGCATGTTCTGTTCTCTTCTAATCAGACAAATAAGGCGATGACTTTCTGCGAACAGTATTTCTTATAACTCAGCAGTATAATGCATCATAAAACAATATCATTCATTCACAATAAATCAGCAGTCTAATGTAATGCAAATCAGTTTAACAGATGCAATAGTTATCACCTTCTTCTAATTCAGGAGAATAATGCAAACTAAAACGACATAATAATTCACAATCTTTAATTAGGGGTCTAACATGGCATAAAATAATATTATAATCCCACAGTCCCACCTACACCCTGCAATCCAGTGTTGCCAGGTTCATTTCTTCCTACCCCTGAGGCCCTTTGTCCCCCTGTTGGGTGAACCATATGTGAGATGACCTCTGTGTTTGCGCAGTTCAGATGCAAGAAAAACTATTATTACAACAATAGCCGGCACAGATGACACTCCCCATCACTCCCCAGTTCTCCCACAGCTTTATTTTGGTGCTACCTTATACCCTTCAGACGTACTCAGACTAGAACCTCTGTCCGAGGAGCTTTTAGCCTTTATTTTATTGCTGCAGCTACCAGCGTCTTCCAGTCGGGTGATCCTCTGCTCTTCTTTCGTCAACCTCAGGGGTTAGACAACCCTTCAGTCGTGGCACAGATCAGGGGATTATTCTGCCCCGATTTCAAACAACAATCTGTGTATCCTCGGGTCACAGCTGTGGCCCCCAGAGAAAGGAACAGGAATGTGTCCCCCTTTTGCCCAAGAGCCTCTCGAACCTCGTTGGTCTGGTGTTCCTGGATTTTTGTTAACCCCTTCATGGTTATTGCTGTGTTTATGGGATCCATCCTGTTGGAGTGACTAGCTGGAGCCCAAGACGCCATGACACTTGGACCCAGTTGGTGTCTCGGCAGTCACTGTGTCTGTCTCTGCTGTGAAGGATCCTCGTATCTCCGTGACCTCGTCTGGTGTCTGTTCCTCTCTCTGTAAGAGACAGAAAACCAAAACACCTCTCTGCCTAGCCTTGATAATCTAATGTTGTTATCCAATGTTCCTCTAGTGATTCAAAATCGGTTTAGCACATCATGTTCAGGACCTCCTGACCAGTTACTTATTCTAATCACAATTTATGTGTATAAGCGTGTTTGCATTTAGCCCTCTGCACTCAAGGCATTTCCTACAGTTCATCAGTCCGGACCATCACGCCGAACGAAGCTTACGACCTTCAAAAGACCGAGTGCCAACTCATTATAAGCACATTTGCAAGGTGTGTCTGAAAATTATTAAAACCACTCATTTTAACAAAAGACATCAAAAACAAATTAGCCATTTTAAATTCTAACATCTGCCCCCCTTTTCACAAAAATCATGTGTTTGCTTCCGCCTACCGTCCCACGGTTTCCTCTCCAGTGTGGTACTCAGCTTCTCATGGTCACGGGCATTTTATCTTCTAAACGCTGTTCAGTTCATTTTAATGATTAATGCTTAAACATGGAAATAATGATTTATGCTTCTCACTGGTTCTCTAAAAAAGTCCGGAAACCTTTTGGGTCACTATTAGCTTAAGTTTCACCGTACCTAAGTTATTAAAACACAAGTCATAAAAATGTTCATATAACCCTTGTTTGATGTTAAAACTCAACTTCCCCCCCTTTTTGACACATGGGAATGTGTCAAAAAGGGGGGGAAGTTGATCATTAAGTAGAAGTTGTTCACCACTTCTACTTAATCTACTTACAAGTGTTTCTTTCCCCCTTTATTTATTTATTTTTTACATAATTTCCTTTTCCATGCAGTCTATGGCCAGCTTATAGTTCATATTCATATTCACCTACAATTTGTCATTTGAGTTACTCTCATCAGCCTTCAGGCCCCAACTATATTGCCATTGTTTACATGAAAAATGAGCAGAGCAGGATTATGTACCAAGAAGGACGTGGCTGACTAATAATAGCGTCCACACAGAAAAGAAAGAGAGATCTGGACAATGGGCGGTGCAGTTAAATAGAGGGCTCATCTCTGATCTGTCCATCGAGCTGCATCCATGGTCACATTTCTCCTGCCTCTGACTCTGGTAAGTTCCCTTCATAATACGCTCTGTGTGTAGAGTTAGACACAAGTTTTATATCTGTGCTTTCTTGATTTACTCTCCTGATATTTAGACTGTAGTGTTGATATTTTAACCTTTGCATTTGTCAAAAATGTGTCATGCATCTCTGTACAGTGAGAATACAGATCTAGTGTTAGTTTATTCAATATGTCAACCTGGTGAACAGCGGGGACATAGAACAGCAGAGACATAGACAATAATAAGTGTTTCAGTGCTATTTTGCTAGCAGCCCAGGTCCATCTTTGGGCACAGACTGTGTGTACACTAAAGCTGTGCTACCATAAAGCCAAAGCAATGGGATGATCAGCTGAAATAATACAAACTGGGGAGTTTAAATCTGCAGCCAAAGCAACTATGTTCAAATCCGAGGTTGACGTAAACTTTCCAAAACACTTTGGGTGGGTTTTTTTTCATTGCCAAGTTGGCCGCACCACAGAGGGTCATAAGCATCCATGAGTTACTAGCAATAAATCCCTGATCCAGGCTGGGCACCCCAGAGCACAGTCACCCACCACAGCTGTCTATCAGTTGTCCCCTGGTCTATTTGGGGAGACAGGCCACTCTAAATTCCTCTTGGCCAGATAATCCTGAGGAGAAAGACAGGGATAAGGGACAGAAGAGATGGATGAGGGACGGCTATCTGTCTGGAATTTTCCTAATCCGCTAAGGCAGATTGTAACCCCATCATGCTAGGTGGTCTTATGTGGTGCCATTCTCAAATGGAGCCAAATAGTGAAATGAGAGGGGAGGTATGAGGAGAAAGGCTGGCTTAAATTGAAAGAGTGAAAGGGTGAGTGCTGCAAATCACTTGCAAATTTGATGAAGGACAAAGGGCACGAGACTGAGGAAAGGTAAGACCAGGTAATAACAAAAGTGAAAACAACACTTTAACAATGAGGTGTGACGATAAATTAAGTATCTTAAACACATCTTAGTGGTGTTAATGCGTCACTGTTTTTTATGGCATGTGGTAGAAAAGCAAAACTGTACTCGGTAAGTTCTGTGAAAAACTAGCACACTGATTCCACAAACATTTTGTGCCTGTATGATATTTTCATGCACAACAAACACATTTTCTTAAACATGCATTTAAAAAAAGACAAAAAAGCTTCAGCAACCTCAGACTTTAAAATGGATTTAAGGTTGCCTAGACCAGCAACTTCCTTTTGTCCAAACAGGTGAAGACCGCTTAACACCTCTTATCCTCTGTCAATTCATTATTAACAATTTCCCCACCTATTGTTTGGCTCCATTTCTATATTGTTCGGTTTTAGACTTTTATAATCCATCCGCACGTGGATTTGTATATTTTTTTATCTGATCCGCTGACAAACAAATACTGCCAATGGTTCAGGGTGTGTGTTTCTGTGTGTGTTTCTAATCTCTCCCGTCTCTTTTCCAGTGAGATCTCAACAGCAGGATGCCTGAACATGTGTGAGTGTTTTCTTACTATAGATACACAGACATTAAAAAACACAAAAACAGGTATTTTAAATTATGTATGTTTCTCTTCTTTTACAGCCAAGAGGTAAGACCATCTGGCTGCTAACTTGTTGATACAATATTCAACAATTTTTATAACTAAGTTAAGCTACTAAACTACATATACATCATATTTACGGATAATCTTGTGAATCATCTGAACCATGCAGCGGAAACCCAAGATCTCAGCCTCAAGGAAGCTGATGCTCAAGGTACGAGAAATCATCTGCAGACTTATTTGATTTATTTGTGTAATACATGTGTTCAGCCCACAGGAGGGCAGCAGATACAGACAACTGAAAGAAAGCCAGCATCTGAATGTTTCACTTGTCATTTGAGAAAAAATGATGTGATGAGGTGTTTTGAAAGAATCTGAACGCATATGGAAAACATTATTTTATGTTGGTTTGACAGAGTCTGATGGTGGCAAAGGCCAAGGAGGAATTGGAGCAGGAGATTTTAGACAAAGAGGAGGAGAAACATAGGTACCTGGCTGAGAGAGCGCCTCCTTTAAACATGAGTGGCCTGAGCCTTGGCCAGCTTCAGGTATGTTCCCTACAGATTCCCCCAAATCTCTCATTTTTCTTTCCATCCTTTGCAGCTACAACTTAGATCATTCCCAAATTATGTCAATAAAGCAAATCAGGACAAGAAACCAAGTAAAGAAAGGACTGCACATGATTTCATACTAAGTTTTCCTTTGTGCATGTGTAGGATCTCTGCAGGGAGCTACATGCTAAGATAGATGTAGTTGACGAGGAGCGATATGACATTGAAGCTAAGGTCATGCTCAACACACGCGAGGTTGGTACACTTTATTATCCCAGCGCATTTCCAATAAGTAGAATTTGAAATGTTTCATATCAGTTATACGTATATTATGCAACACTATGAGCACCATGAGAAACTCCTACATCCTGCTCCCTCCACTCTGTGTCACTCGACCAGATTAAAGACCTGAATATCAAGGTGCTGGACCTCAGGGGGAAATTCAAGAGGCCTAATCTTCGACGTGTCCGTGTGTCAGCTGACGCCATCCTTCGCTCGCTGCTGGGATCCAAGCACAAAGTCTCCATGGACCTGCGAGCCAATCTCAAGTCTGTCAAGAAAGAGGACACTGAAAAGGTGCATGAAAAATGGATAAAAGAGAAGATGCAATCATGCATATGCACACAGAATACAATGAAACCAGCCTGAGCAATGTCTGTGCCATCCTTGGAGCACAGATATGCATTCAGGTACTGTAAGATACAGACATGATGTCAGCGCTTGAGATGTCATGGAACACCTGGAAACAGTGTGTGTGAAAAGTGTGTTTATTAAGACACCGAGTAGGAAGCCACTGCAGGGCGGGGGCCGTGTGTTTGTGAGAGAAGGCACCGAACACAAGACAATGATCCCATTGTACACCGAATATAAGCTTTTGTGGCCACGTCTCCCAACTCCTGAGTGCATGCATGTGCAGATTAGCTTGTTCCGGTGTGTGTATACCTGTGAATGAATGTGTGTCTCTCCAAGTGTGAGGTAAACCAGTTATACTAGTATGGTAATAAACAATTCTCCAAAGGGCTTCCCATTGAATTGAACAGGTCTCAAAGGCTTAGATGCAACAATAACATTTTCTGAACCTGCTCTACTTTGCAGCCTCTGTTTTTAGTCTTTTATACTCTCTGTTGCACAATCCAACTGTCTCCCTTATCTGCAGAAGAGGCCAGTGGAGGACAGTGACTGGAGGAAGAATGTGGAAGCCATGTCAGGGATGGAGGGAAGGAAGAAGATGTTTGATGCCGCTAAAGGTTCTGCGCAGTGAAGCCAGGAGGTGGGCTGGGGTCACATCAGTGACATCACTCCCCTACATCTGAATCTGTCCTGGTCTTCCTGGGTCTATTGTGGCGTCTGTGTTGTTGTTTCGCGCTGATGTCTCTGCGGATGCTCCTGCCATGGAGGTGACAGTATGCCCCCACACCCCTGAAAGGCTTTCAACCATTCTGTCAGCTTTGTTTTTGATAAGGTGTTCAAATGACTCTGTCTGTTATGTAAGATTATTTGTACTTTTCACACCATGTTGCACCAAAGCCTCAGACAATCGGCCTGATGTTTGTATGGCGGACAAATGTGCCAAATTAAACTGTACGTGTGATTGTTTTGCTTGGGGATAAACTTTAACCTTGTAATGTAGATTATCAAATAATAGTGGTAAAAAAAAAAGGTGCACTTCATTGGCTGGACTGAAAGGGAAAAAGAACGAATAAAATATCAAAAGTATACTTTACATGAAACATTTTTCTGTGTGATACTCCTTCATGTGTGATCAGCTGCTGTATTCAGATATATAAACTGCTTTTATAAACTCTGAGAATTTTAGTTTCTGTGATCCTGTCGCAGTAGGACCAGCTTTTTATTGCAGGTTGCAGACAGCAGATAGAGCAAATGCACATAAGAACACGTGCAGTTTAAATGGTCTGTGTGTGTTCTTATGGCTAAAATATCATCCACTACTAAAAAATGCTTATTTCTACTCCAGTCTGAACACAATTTGTTCAGTCTGTGATGCCAACCTTGCCAACAACTCCCATATGGTTAAGACATTTAACTGCTAGATCATACTGACTGGGATTGACTCCCAGGACACCTGGGATTAATGGGAACAATACCTTGCTGTGCTCAACCTCACTAAAAGAAAGTTCCTACTTTGATCCGATGAATCCGCTCTGCAACCTAATATATACTTAAAAACGGCAAGCATCACTACTGCTAATAGCTTTTCAATATTGGTTACAGTTACTTGTTAGTTTGAAGGATTACTGTTTGCTGCAACAACTTGTACATTTGAACTGATATGCTTTGTGTGCATGCTGTCCAGATGTAAAGCACTTCTGTGTGTTTTGCATGTCCATAAAGCACACTCTGCTTCAGTACTTTTTAAAAATCGCCTTACCCAAATGGATGCAAAGCACCCGCAGTCGTCTTGTGTCTGTAAATATAACTTTTGTTGGGAATGCCTTTCTGTTTTATTTCCGTTTGTTTGATCAGGTCTTTCCTGAAAATGTAAGACTAACTTTAGACACAGGAACATTAGAACAGACTGAATGGACACTGATGCATAAACACACAGAGTTCATTACAGGACCTAAAATGATACAGCACCGGTGCAGGCAGGGGCATGCAAACTATTTCCATAAGATAGCAGATGCATGATAGACCAACAACGCATGCTATAAGACAGCCTCTTCTTTAAATAAATGGGAAGCAGACTTTCACAGGTGAAACTTGAAAGAGTCTTGATATGCATCTTATGCTATGCCTCAGTTATCAGTTACGATAATATCTAACTTTGTTTACTGAGGAACTGCACAGAGTATAACAGACACAGATGTGATATAAAGAGTGTAGGTCAGAGTCCAACACACATGGGCTCCAGAGAAAGGTGTGGACTCACACAGCAAACACTCTGACTCAGACTGTAGTGAGAGTCCAGTACAAGAAAGGATAACATATATTTGTATGCTTTATTATTATCATTTAATAAGAGTTTGATTGCTATTAACTACTTGTTGTACTTGTACAGGTTTTCCTTTTAGCTACAGCCTGTAAGATCCACACAAACAAAATGAATACAAGTGTAAGATTAATTATTCTGGGATGTTTTATTGCCATTGCCCGAATAAGCGAAGTGTCCAGGGGCGGGAAAGGAGTGCCAGGTACAGGTATTACGCTTTCCACACTTCCACCATACAAGGTGCTCTCTGGCGCGCGCTCTCCCCACCCCTCACTCAGTCTGTCAGGTGGGGAGCTTACCTTTGTGGTCACGTGACGCGTCTGTGCGCTGCACCGGGCTAAAGGTGGACTGCTTTGTGCCGCGGTGACTGTAATTGGACTGCCGTCGTCTGAGTGTCAGTCGACTTCGTCTGTGATCGTAGCTGGAAACTATTTTATTTTCTCAATATGTCTGTAAGTCGGAGAAACTGGTCGGCTTTGTCCAGGTAAGATTCAAGGACTTCTGGGTTTCTGTAGCGACTAATTACCTGTGTTACCTGCGTTTCAGAGCGATGCCCGCGCCTATGCTTTTTAATAGATGCTGGATGTTTAGGAACGCGCATAATTGTTGCATGTTGCAGGGTTTTCACTCTGGCAACAAAGCATCCCAATTTGGAAGAAATGATTTATTACATTCATATAGTAACTGTGTAACATGCAGTCAAACTGTGTCGGTTGGTGTCACTGTTATACTGTCACTTCTGCCTTTTTTTGCCCGTTACAGTCTAGAGATAACGGAGAGTTTTGTTCTGTTTGGCCCTTGTTGAGCTCAGTTAAAAAGGAAACACCAGCCTGCCGCTCTGCAGCTGGCTGATTGAATCCACTGATAATTCTTTTTAAACAGGATGCAAAATACAGCCACAAAAAGCGGTTGATGAACAAGTAAAGCAGGTTCCCTGTAACGCTTATTAATCTTTTCTTTTAAAGTACAAACCAAAAACAAATAGTGTGGAGGATCCACTCATCAAGTTCTCATGTACAGCACGCTGTTTTACATGTGTCCACCACCCGTTATCCTCACTGAGCCTCTGTTGTTTTTGTTTGTTTGTTTTTCCATATTCGCTGATTGTCTTGATTCAGCCTTGCACGACAGTGGACAATGGAGGACGAGGAGGAGGTGGAGCGGGAGAAGAGGAGGAGGGTGAAGAGCTCAAGCACCAGTGCTGACCAAGATGATGACTTCAGCCCCACTCCCACTCCTACAAACACATCTGCCAGCGAGAGCGCCTTTGGGACAGACTCCTCAAGTGAAATGTCCCAAAGCTCCAACAGGTTGTTCTCATAGTTTAGTAAAACAAATATGTCACGTTGGACTCATACGCTGTCTAAACACAATCCTCTTTGTGGACTTTGTCTGTGTGACTGTTTTGTTCTTTTGGTTTCTGAAGGCCTTTTTAGTGGTTTCAAACTAGCAAAGGGATGATTCTCACAGTTTTGCCCCATGGGAGTGTTTCTGTATACATTTCAAACCCATGAAAACACCTGATACTCACGCAGGGAAAGTATGAAATGCTGTCAGAAACCCCGACAGCTGAGTACCTGTCTTCAAAGAGCCTTTTATAATAGAAACCTGATCAGATGCAGGAATCTTTTTAGGTCTCTCTAGAGACCATTCATCACATGTGTTTGTCATTAATGTGCACATATGTACTGTTTATTGCCAGCATGGAGCAGGTACAGCTTGACTTTGTGGAGATGCTGCGAGTGCGTGACGAAAGGCGAAGGATGAGGCACGTGGAAACGTTGAGACAACAGAAGGATGGAGGGGAGGATGAAGCTGAGGTCAGCAAAGGAGGAGGTGCCAGGGTAGAGCTGCTGGGAGACATGGATGAAGAGAAGGAAAGTGTTGTCAAACCACAGCCACCAGTAAAAACATCTTCTCACAGTCCCACCAGCAGCAGCAAAAGTAGAACCAGCATCTCAAGCAACAAAGTAAGAAGGAAGTTGCTCCTTAATTTCTGGAAGAAAATCTAAAGAAAAAAACATCTCACAGATCTTTTAAATGTGCTTGAGTTTCACAAGACTGCAACAGTGAAAGTCTGTAAGTCAGCTGCCAAATAACGATGTAAATCGAGATTTTTCACGTGATTATTTAGAACTTTTGTCCACCTGGAGTGGAAGAAACAAGGTCATAACCTCAGTTTTGATTAAATGACCAACAGAGAGATTTTGTTGATTCTCTGAGAAACGTTACAAATGATAAAACATGAACTGACAGATCCTTTGACAAGAAAGCACCAATCTTCCCTCACACACTAAGTCATGACACCAGTAGCAGCACCCTGTACAGTTAACTGCTATCCCACACAGAGGGGGGAGTTAATTATTCTCTAGATTTTACAACAACAAACCGTTTTTTGTAGTGCAGCATATGATGTCATTTTTGCTATTAAAGACCAACGCTGGTGTGGGCATTTTCCTCCTGTGCTCACAAGAAGAAGTTAGAATCTACTTTTAACTTACAGCTTTAGAAAAAGAAGACAACCCTTTACTCCCCGTCTTGTTTCCGGACTTGAACTCTCCCCGCGAGTCAAGTGACCATGCAAATCATCTCTAAAGCTTTGATAAGACGTGCTTAAGGCCATAATTTGAACTTTATCTTTTATTACCTTCGCAGGCTGCTTTAGCTCTGTGTATCTGCAAATGAGGCCATAACCGCGCCGTGTTATGTAATGCAAGGTGTGTCGTCTGTACAAAAGCTTGTGTGCTATGTGCTCATGCTGATTGTCTGCCTGTTTCTTCCTTTGTCAGCATGAAAATGAAGAGTCATCAGGCAAAGACCCTGATCCAAAACCCTCCTCCAGCCCAGCTCGCAAGTTTGTCAGGTTAACAGTGACATTTCTTTTTTGCTGCTCTTTTGTTCTTTGTTGGCTGATCACCTAAAAGGATCAAATGCATTTTATTTAGATAAAGGTTACTGATTCCACAAATGGAAATGAAAGCACCAGAACAATGTAGAAATATAAAAGAGAAAACAGGACGTATAAGATTGTTTTGTACAGATTGTGAACCACATAAAGATAACCAGAGAATAAGATGGAAGAGTAAAAAAAATCTGCCTTCAGTTTTCACGTTAGACGCACTTTAAGATTTAATTTAGGCAACAGATCAGAGAAAACTGTACTTTCAGTGGTCACTAGTTCCTTTCTCTTCAACTTCTCCTTAAACTCACTTCTCTTTCTTGCCTTTCAGTTCTGTCTCCATCTCACTTGACAAGAGTCCATCTGCCAGCGGGCGCACAACTCCCATGAGCCCCGGTTCTCCGTCAGCCCCCTGGTCACCTCGCGAACACTGGACTTCCCCCCAAAGCCCTGTTCACAATGGGGACACAGAGGAGGTAGTTCACCACACACACTCGCACAAAGAAACACAAACACAAATAAACTGACATGTTCGTCTCAGCTTCAAGCTTTGCTTGTCAAATGCTGTATAAGGCCAGGTAAGCACTGACGCTGCATCTTATCAATCCAGTGTGGGCACCAGCGCCCTCTGGTGTTATAAAGAGTAAAGGTTCCTTATGGCGGTAAAAACAGTCTTGGCTCCAGAGAGGTACCTGCAGCTAAACAGCAAACCTAAGTTGTTTTAATTTCTCTCAGACCGGCGTGAATCGCTCCACCAGTGGAAACTTTGAACAGGCAAACAAACCTGCCTTCATCAGACAGAGCTCCAGGACTGTATCTTTCAGGGTAAACACTGACACACACGCACACACAAATACATGCACGAGGACACAAAACCATTCAGGCATTCTTCCTGGCAAACGTCAGCATGAACTTTTGCCAATTTGACTGTTAAAACACGATTTTATCTGCCGTCAGCTTTCAGAATATCAGTTCAGGATAATTTGCTTGTGCCAGTCAAGCTTCCAGCTCATGTTAATAGCTACATGAATATTGACCAGCTCTTACTGCTGACTGGTTGCTTTGTTAACACCCAAACACATCCCCGTGCAGAGGATTATTGAGCAGGTCACTTGCTGTAAGTGCCGCTAACACGCACTCACACAGGCTCGGTCTTCCACAGATGATGAGAAAGAAAGAAGAGGATCCTTCGCCGCTCCAGAGGAGGTAAGGAAACAGCCTTGTGTTCATTTTGTATCAGCCTCGCTTAGTTGGTTTGCTGACTTGCTTCTTCTGTTGTAGCTCCAGTGTGAGGATGGCCTCCAAGAAGTTTGAACCCAACACCGTGAGATAACTTTAATTGACTTTCACCTAATATGATTGATAATCAGTAATCATTCATCGCTTACCCATTATTTTCTTGTTTGGCACTTTACAAAAACACAATTATATTTACAGTTATAGGATTATGAGATCTGTAGACCTGCTAGCACTACACACAATGTTATGCACAATTTACAGTGTTGATTGTCTTTGTTTTGAAGCAGGACCAAAATGAGGATGAAAACAAAGCGTCATCTTTCCAGAGAAAGTGAGTTTGACAATTTTTTAATCTTTATTTATTTGTTTATATTTTATTGAGTGTAACTGATTACACTTGTACATTAATGTATTCTGTCTTCCCAGCTCTAGGCAGAGGATTTCATCTAGATCCATCCAGGAAAAGATGGAGAGGCTGGCTCAGGCAGCGCAGGTCAGCCTCTCAGCCCTCCATGTACTAAAGGGGAAATTATGTTCCTGTGTTCTGTAGCAAACATCAACTGTCAGTCGCCAATGGTCTTCTCTTGGCTCTTCATCCACAGAAGTCCGAGCTGACGCGATTCCCAGATGTCACCCAGAGGACTCTGGTCCTGCTGGAAGAAGTGTCCAGGAAGAGAGAGATCTTTGAGAAGGAGCAGCAGGTGCAGAGCCCCACCAGCCCCGGAGTTTCCAAACAGGTACACTCATCATTCGCCCAAAAGCTCTTTTCAGTATTAGATGTGTGCGTAGCGTTAGTTAACAAATGATTTTGTAACTGTTGTTGATTTCAGGAAATTAGAGGCTTGACATCAGGAATGTCAGAGCGGATCAACCGCTGGCTCCACAAGAGCAACAAAGCTGGGTCTTCGCACAGTCCTGCTGTAAGTGCAGTGTATGGAAGCCAGGGGGCAGTATTACTCTTTGAGCTGTAAGTCCTGGCTGAGCAGGACGTAGTTCGTTGTTTGTGTTGCCTACATTAAATTAAAGAGTTTGCCATTATGTAGGTAACTACGTAAAACGCATGACTGTCGTTAATCGTGAAGAAAGTTCTGATCAATTAATTCTTTTTAAACACAGATTTTTTTCTACTCTGGTAAACTCAGTAAAGTCATTTATGGGAACGTTTCATTTAATTTCAAAAGTAGCTCAAAGAATTTGATCTTAAGAATTTAGAGTTGGATGTTTAACTTAATTAAGCTGTTCAGAAAGCTTCATACGACATACCCAACTTGCTGTTAGATTTAGCAGTGCATGTTTTTGGCTGCAGAAATCTTATCTTTGTTATATCTGAGCAGAAACAATATCTATCTGGGTAAATTCATAAGCACACTTTAAAGCAGAGGGTCGCCTACAGAAACACTGGCATGACTGACTTCGTGCTAATCTGTCCTAACATCACTTTTGTCAGAGTAGAGTGACCCGTTCCTCCTGCTTTGTGCCATTGGCTTTTTAGCAGTTATCTACTGAGCATGAAGAAATGCTTAAGTCAGTCCAAATTGTCAGACGACATAAAGACCATTTTAGGGTGTGTTTACAAAACTATTTGCCCCGTAAGAGGTCCCTGCTTCAGAAATATTTCAAGACTCCAGATTTAAAGAGTGTTTTTTTCTTTCTCTTCACTGTAATAAGAACTGATATATTGATTCTGTTTCTGATTTGTAGGATTTGAGACATGTGGACATTTCTAGTAAGAGGAGCCTGTTTGAGAATAGCGGTGAAGACAGTGTCTCTAAATCCAGCCCTGGAAAAATCTGAAGTGAAGGAAGTTTATTTATAATGTCCAACAGGTAAGGATACAAGTGCTACTGAGTTAGTCTTACATGCTGTGGAGGCAGATTTACCAACTCCACAAATGAAGCAAACAAGAGGAAGCCGTACATGTTTCACTGAACTTTAAAGGCGCTCCTTCAATTATAAATTGCTCTTATTGTGCTTGTATTTGCAGGATTGCAGGATTTTAAGATGGCGAAGGGAGAGGCAGAGATTTGGAAGATTAACGGATTTGATGACTGAGTGATTTTTTTTCCCCTTTGCCGTCAAAGCACAAATGTAAAACAGGCAGGAGGAAGAGAGAGAAATGGCCTGTTGGGTTGTATCTTTAGAGGACTGAAAAGGAGGAAACTGCTTTTAAAGTTAAAAAGCTTCTATCTTACACTTTTGCTTTGTTTCTTTAAAAAATAAGTGTGCCTACTTTTAACATTAAAATACCCCCAAAAAAACGTGTCAGTGATGTTTTATTTGTTCGCCTTAACGTTGTGTAATTTCTTTGAGCACTTTAAACAGGTGAAGGTTTAAGGATTATATCTTTTACTGAATTACACTGCTGGGATTGCTGGAGTTGTAATATGTGTGTGTCTTGTTTAATTTGCCAGTGTAATTTTTTTCTTTTTTTTTGGTTTCATCTGGACTTGTGGACGAGATTCTGTCTTTCTAAGTAATAAAATGTTTTACTACCATAACTGTCTGTCACTATTTCTTTTTAAATAGCCCTGGATGAATAAACGCACTTTACCTTATCTCAGACCGGGATGCATATAGATAAGCGCTCCGTGCCTGTGTTTCGTCTACAACATGGTGCCATACAAGGAAACCAGAATGTGTGTGTGTGTGTGCGTGTGTGTGTGCGCGAATCAGCTGTCTGTGATCTTTTTGGCTCTGCAGCCCACAGTCATGCTCACGGCGGCCTTTTTGGGAAATGGTGATAAAGGAGAGTACATGCTATCTAGAAAGTTATTAATAACACAACAAGGGGTCCTAAAGCCTCATCCGCACAACACAGTCCGTCCTTCACCCGCTGACACTCACCCCACGCTCCCGTTAGAGAAAGTGGGACCTGTCTTGTGCTGCAAATCCACTCTCTCCGGGTCTCTGTCTTGATCCCTTCATCTGATCCTCAGGTACGATTGACTAACTGTAACGTAACGTGTGCACACGAAAGAAAGTGTTTTAACTGGAAAATATTGAAGCTTTTATTGATTTGAACAGAAAGTGAAAAATTCATGATTGGCTTTTTTTCCTAAGTAATCAGATTTGCTGCCGCGCACCTGAACGCGCCCTGTCATGTCAGACAACGAGGAAGTGGTGGAGGAGTATGAGGAGTAGGTTGGATTTTTCTTCTACTTAAAATACTTCTAAATGTATCCCGAGAGTACATCCACCGTTTGTCACTGACACGTGGTTTATTTGCAGCAACTGCATGATCATTTTACACTGTCATGCATTTGTCTTTTTGATCATAATAGTAACGCGCCTATGTGATTCATTTTCACAGGGAGGTGGAAGGTAAGACCTCTCATCATGACTCATACACAGCGCAGTCACTCTGTGGTTAAAACCCTGTTGTGCAGGCAAATGCTTTCTCTTGGCTAATCCGACGAGCGTGATGTAAAAACTGCTGTACTGTATACTCAGTGCGCTCTTATAAGGATTTAAGAGGAATGTAAAGACATGTTGCTAATTGTGTGTAGTTTGAATGAAATGTCAAGATCATCCATAAATCAAACGTAAATGTTCTGCCTGTTTGTCAACTCCTAATCAGGTGTAGGAGGAGGTTATTATATGTATGTGTGAGAGTTACAGAATTACCGTGTAAAACGTTTTTCATGGTGAGTTTAATTATAATGCAACACAAAAGCACAAATTATATGTGAAGTCAGGAATCGCTAGTGGGAAAGGTTTGCCTTAAGGACTTCCTGCCAGAAAGTTTTCTTTTCTATTCTTTTGTTGCAGCTCGGTGTGGTTTAGGTAAGGATCACAATCTGGATTAAAAATGAGCGAATCAAATGCTTATATTATGATTACTCGTAAGTCAGTGTTTCATTAGTTAGTATCATTAATTAATTTGACTTTGTGTGCTAGAAACAACAGTTTGTAGAGTTTGCACTTCTGATTATGTGAAAAGATTGTTCACGTGTTTCTCTCTGCGGTTTCTCCGGCTGCACGACACAGAAGAGGAGGCCGCTGAAGGTACTGACGGCGCTGATATTTATAAATGAGTGTCAAGGTCATCGATGAATGCTTTTGTCACGTTTCAATAGCACACATCAAGGGTGATGTGGAGGAGCGGTCGACAGCAGTTATCCTGAGAGTCTCTGGGATAAATAGCAGCGCTGTGACTGAGCTTCATCTATAAACACATTTAAAGTGATTGTGATTAATCTCACTTTGAAAGAGATTCTTTGATGTATTTGCTAACTTACTTTGCTTGCTCAGCTATTCTTATTTATTTAACCTCCTTACATTACTTTAATTACTTGACTTACTCTGTTTACTTACTTCACCTACTTCTCATCGCTTTGCTAACTACTTTTCTGCTTTGCTCATCAGAGGAGCAAGGGGTAGATGAGGAGGAGCAGGAGGAGGAGGAGGAAGAGGAAGGTATAATTGGGCAGATGTAATGTTTTTCCCCGGCACAGTGCATTGATAGCAACCTGAGGGTGAATTTGTTGATGTGGAAACCACATACTATGTTTGCTCGTTGCCTGTTTGTTTATAGAGCAGTTTCAGTCTAAGAAAAAGAAAACAAAACGATGTGGACGCAAAACATTCAACAGAATCAGACAAGACAGAAGATATCAGTTATGTTCACAGGATGACTCCTCTCGTCTCTTTCCCTGTGACTGTACTAAAGAGGTTATTGATCAGGGAGAGTGATTATTCAGGCTTAGTGAAAGTTAACATTCTTTCTGTGATAAGTCATTATTTGCTTCCTTCTCCACCAGAGGCTCCACAGGAGGAAGACAAACCTGCTGCAGAAGAGGAGGCCAACGAAGAACAAGGTAGACGTTACTAAAAACTTAATGCAGACTTTCCCCAAATGGGGGGGAGGCGCAGAGCCATTGCAGCAGGGGTGCGCGGTATGAAAAGGAAAAAAAAACAAACAAACAAAAAACAACAACGTTTGGACACGACCTGGGGCTCCCACACAAACGCAAAGCAGGAGATGAAGCATCGCTGAATATGTTTCCAAACCAACTTCATTCTAAGCCAAAGACTAGAAAATATGGTGAAGCAAATCTGCCCTTTGGCTTCACCTGCACAGGTGCGGAGGTAGGTCTCCCTGCAGGGTTGCTTTTCCCTGCGTGGGGAGCAGCGCTGGGCTGTTTACATCACGGACAAACAGGATCCCACAGCTGTTTATGTTTTTAAACCCATTTTGCACAGAGAAGCATTTTTTAAAAATGTATTGATCGCAGTGTTGAACATTATTACACAGGAAAAACAACCACGTGTAAAATAATGACACCGTGACGCCTCTGCCTTTGTAATGGAGGGACAGTAACTGCGTGTAAAACCTGCAGATAGAGACACAATACTGTTAATCTGACTGTCTGCTCTTCATCTCATGTAAACAATAACGTGGCGCACAGCGTGACGCGGAAAAAGGCACATACCTTTAACTTTGCGTGATGAGCTCTGTATTCCACGTCCACACATAAACGCAAAAAAAGGAGTTTTAAAAATCTCCGTTCTCGGTGATTCGAAACGCCGTTTGCGTGTGAACGAAACAGCTGCGTGTTCAGAAACACCCGTGTAGGTGCGGCCGCAGCGTAAAAGAGTTTATTTTATTACCTGTAATTTATTGCAGATTACTTGTATTTGCTTAATTGTTTACTAAATGTTTGAGGTGTAAAATTAACCGCAATGGAGCAAAATGTGTGTGTGTGGTTGGAGGATGTGTGCGTGCGTGCGTGCGTGCGTGCGCGCGCATGGGGGGAGGGGGGCGCGAACATTTTTCTTGTAAAACAAAGGGGGCCCAGCAAAAAAAGTTTGGGAACCACTGATTAATGGGAGAAATGATAGCTTTGGGCCTGTGTTGACAGCACAGTGAAGATGAGTAATGTCGTTTACCAGTAACCATCACTCACAGGCAGGGAGATAACATGCTATCTCAGACACATTTCATTTTGGTATGTGACAGTCTGCACTTGAGGATCAAGCATGCAGGTTTTCTTAGTCACACCAGAAGGGCCAGCTGGGCTGAGAGTAGTCCTCCAGCCCCTCCCAGCCCCAAGGCTTTCATTTCTTAGTCAGAACCAGGTGTTTTTCACTGTTTCGGTGTCTCACCTGCTCCCACTGAGATCATTTGAAATGGGAGGGATGTTAGACTTATTCTTACCTTTTGGCTCCTTTATACTGATAAACACCGTGTGAGCTGTCACTTTCCACAAAGACAAAAGGCAGGCGACTTGTTGACGTGCCAAAAAAAAAAAAGCACGACTACACCCTTCCCTTTACCAGTTCAGGTTCTAATTAACCAAGTTGGCAGCATAGGAAACTAGTCTGGGCCTATCAGCTGACTGGACGACGTTTTAGGTTTCAAGCACGGTCTAGCTGTCCTCTATTATTACGAAAACAAAAAAAGAACTTAGCTGCTTCTTTTGCAGAAAGCTAAACTAAAACGAAAGTTTTTCTGGCATTCACTCATAATTATTTGGGTCATTCAAAGGTCACTGATCCCAGACCTTCTTGAGAAAGGAACCATTTGCTATCAGTGCTTGCATCTCTAGATAACGTCTCGCTTGTCCCGAGTGCATTCATGCAATGTGGCACATGAAGCAACACTTCACAGATGAGCGCCTGACTTCCTCGGTGCTCTCTTTCAGTCTTTCCCGTCTTCTCACTTACGCTCTTCTGTCATGTGGCCATCATCACTCACTAAACGACTGTTTACTGTGGCGTAATGCTCAGTCATTTGAGATGTGCTCTCACAAACCCTCTCTCAAGCATGTTATTTTGGTTTCAGATGGAGAAGGCGAAGCAGAGGAGGGAGAAGGTAAGTGAATGGGAATCTCGTTTTGTGGCTCTGTTGTTCTTGGATGTTCTCCCTGACATGAATCACACATCATTACTTTTATTATTAATATCAGCACAAATGGTGTAAACAGACTTCAGTGCCATAACTTGCGGGGGGAACTGGCAGAATTTGTGATTTTGTGCAGTCTCATTATTAATGTGTGGTCTGCACTAACTCATTCATACTTTCTGCTTGACTGTCTTTCATTAACAGAGGAGGAAGCAAAGCCCAAATTCAAGTAAGTAAAACGCACGGATAAACACGTTTTACGATAGCATGGTTATGAGTAACAAACATACGACGCATAAATAAACAAAGAGAGGACTCACACCACTGTGATCCATTTGTTATGTATCATACCAGCAGCAAGCTACGTTTTCACAACTCAATGAGGTTGCTTGATACGATCCTTCTACATCAACATCTTAAGCTCAAAAGTCACAAAGTAATTTCGTTTTTACTTTGTTTTAAAATCCAGGAAGTGCCCCCCCCCCTCGATTTAAACTCAAACGGTGGAACGTCGTTCCCCTCGCTGCCAAATTAGCTCCCTTCATTAAATCTATTAAAACTCACTGCCATTTGAGTCTGTGTGATTCCTCATTGTGTATCCTGTGGCTTTTTAGAAATGTCCATTCCACCTTTTCTCAGCACGTTGTTTTTTAAATGTGCTTTACAAATACACTTGTATTGAGAGTTGCATTGACCATAAGTGGCCGTTTTGATTGTTCAGATTTAATTACTTTGATTTAATAAAAACATTTCCAGAGATCTCTTCTCTAGGCTGTGCCTCTCTGCTCCGGCACTAAGAAAAGAAAATCCCAATTTCTGTCTACATATAGTGCAGTTTGTAGAAACTACAGATATGCAGCTACTTCTGAGCAGCAACAGGCAGCAACACGTGCAAACACAGAGGGGACATTTGTTTGGCACATGCTTATTGTTTTTGATCCTCATTTGACACCAACTGTCATCACAACTCAATTTCCCTGTTATTGATCTTTTTTTTTAAACTAAATAGTTCTTATTTAACCCACGCTTGTTAACTTAATATCTTTTCCTGCTTTTTCAGGCCATTCATCATGCCAAACCTTATTCCCCCTAAGATCCCAGACGGCGAGAGGGTGGATTTTGATGTACGTGACACAATACAGTACTTACTGTGCATGGGCTTTTGTATCCTGGTGTATTATGTACAGGTCTCAGGGTGGAGTAGACATGTCTTCACAGCTTTCACTCTGTATTTTTCTAGCTTTCTCTAAGCCTGCTTTTAATTTAGGACCAAAAACAAATATGTGCATCAGTATAACATAGAACTGGGTCACTGAATCCAACAGGATATACATCGCAAGAGAATGGAGAAGGACCTGATGGAGCTTCAAACTCTAATCGAGGTTCACTTCGAAAGCAGAAAGAAGGAAGAAGAAGAGCTCGTTCAGCTCAAAGAAAGGATTGTGAGTGCCCCACACTACAGCCAGTCAAATGTAAACCACTTCCCACCTCAGACATTACAGATCTGCTTTAGGATCTGTTTTAATGAGATGTGATGATCTGTTGCTCAGGAGAAGCGTCGCTCTGAGCGAGCAGAGCAGCACAGAATTCGCAGCGAGCGAGATAAAGAGCGACAGAAGCGTCTTGAGGTAGAGTCCTGTTCTACGCGCTTTAACACGGTCTATAAAGTGGCACGCGTTTCACCTCGGATCGTCTTTCTCTCGGGGTTCTAGGATGAGAGGATTCGCAAGGAGGAGGAGGAGGCCAAGAAGAGGGCAGAGGATGATGCAAAGAAAAAGAAAACCCTCACCAGCCTCCACTTTGGAGGTTACATGCAAAAGCTGGTGAGTCAGTGGAGTTTTAACAGTGGGGGTTTTCAAAAAGCTCCACTAGTAACTTTTATAACAGAAATTATTTTATTTTTAAAGACAGACAAACGGAGTGGCAAGAGGCAGACAGAGAGAGAAAAGAAGAAGAAGATCCTGAACGAAAGGCGCAAATCTCTGGACATCGAGAACATGAGTCAGGAAAGACTCAAGTAGGTTCAGACGCACAGAGCAGGACTTAGAATCTGTAGGTTTGTTCACTTACAAAGAAATGTGGTTTCATTTTAATGGAGAGAGACGAATATGAACCAAAAATTAATCAATGCACTGCCTCAACTCCCTGTGTGTATCAAGAACACGTGTCCATTACATGCAAATCATCTGATAACATTTTGGTCATGTGGAGGTTTTATTTCAGGATTTTAGTTAATATTCTGTCTCCCTCCATTAAAACAAATACTACCATTAAAAATAGAGACTCTTCATTTCTTTGTAAGTAAGCAAACAAATTCAGCAGGGCATCAAATAATTATTTCTCCCACTGCATGTTTCATTATCTCACACAATAGCTATTGCATTTTTTCTTCACGACACACAAAATTAAAATAATAAAACAATGAAAATAATTCTCGTTATAATAATTTGTTTTCCAGAGAGAAAGCTAAGGAGCTGTGGGAGTGGATCCAGCAGCTGGAGGCAGAGAAGTTTGATCTGCAGTACCAGTTCAGCAGACAGAAATATGAGGTGCGCTCAGCTAATTGAAGAAACAAAGACACGGCATCAGTGAGACCTGGTCACAGTGTAACAAAATGTTTTCTTCATTCCAGATTAATGTGCTGAGGAACCGTGTGAGCGACCATCAGAAAACGTGAGCACAAGCTCGAAATCCCATTTTAATTAAAAGTTTAAAACATGTAGTTACCATAGAGCGCACATATGATGTCACACAGGTGTAACAAAATGCAACAGACAGGTGAGGTTTGGGACAATAACTTGATTGGAGAGTGTCAAGCTATGTGTGTGTGAGAGCATTAGAGTCATGGGAATTTAAAACTTATAGTGAGGCGGGGTTAAAAGAAAGAGAGAGGGAGTGTAACACTTTGTTAGTAACAATAACCAAAAAAAGTAATATAATTAACAAACAAATGCTTTAAGAGGTGAGGAGAAATCAAACAAATCATATATAATAATTAAATGAGTGATCAAGAAAAGAAAAGAGCAAGTGTGGACAAAGCAGCAGGTCACCACTGGAGAGGCCAATGAGATGAGTGAGGAGAGGCTGACTTTTAGTTGCAGCTATGAGTGAAAGCCCTGAACGGTCGTGCATCTCCCTTAGAGCGACTTGACAGAGTTTTGCATGAATCCCTTCTTCTGTGATTCATGCCGGTGTTTGTGGGGGAAGCTTTTTGTTAAGAAACGACCGTCTCTGAGGCCCAAGTGGAAAAGCTTTTTGTTTTCAGACTCCCTGCAGTGTCACCAAATATTGTGTATTCACAATCTCACAGCCGCCTTGTCCTAACTCGGTGAGCTGGCTGCGTTTGGTCATCTGTCATACCTGTCAGGGATAAAGTGAAAGAACATGATGTCACTGTTATTTTTGAACAGGGTGCAGGAAGATTTCAAAACGTAACCGTGCAACCTCGCTACGATCTGTGCCACATCAGTTGTGTCTGAATCACAAACGCTTCTGTTTTTCAACAGGTCAAAGAGGACCAAGAGAGGACTGAGGAAATAGATGCTGATGTGCTGAGTGACAAGTATTATCATCCGCCCTGTCATGCAGCCATTGCCTCAAACCAAGCCCAGGCTTTACGGCCACACCCAAGTCACACTTATCTTCTTACGGTTGCCTTAAGCACAGCTTGGGTCCAGTTTTCCAGCCTTATCTCTCGCTCTACTTTTTCAGGATAATGGGGATTTAAAAGTGTAAATAAACAGTCTCACTTTAATGACTTGCTTTTTGTTCTTCCATAGTGTGCATGAGTTGCTTTGTTGGCAATGAAAAAAAGTCATGCAAGACCCGATGACAGAAAGCTTAAAGCAAAGACATCCTCTTACTGAAAGACAGGCTCTAACATGACTGGAGCTGACATGATGCTTTTTGAGCTGACGCCCAGACATCCACCCAAAGTTCACCTATGAACACACCCACACTAAATTGAAAAAGAATGAATAATTTCCATTATGCATATTGCAGGTGGGAAAATCCTTTTTGTCCTGTAACTTCTCAAGTTACAGGACAAAATAAAGAACTGCCAGGTAATATTCAGAGTATGTTTTTTTTGAAAGAAGGAAGTTATAATTTAAGGGGTTTTTGTAACTTCAAAACAATGAAGGTACGTACTACAAGAAAAGGCTTTTGTGTTTCTGTTCATGGAGTGAAACTATGGAACAAACTGAATATGGAATTAAAGCAATGTCCAAACATAAAACTGTTCAAAAAGAGTTATAAAAATATGATCTTCTCGATCTATAAAGAAAAGGAAAATATTTAAATTAAGTGAATGTCTCTACTTAAAAACAAACAAACACAAAATTCATGATGTGATATTATAGTATATAGTATATCAGAAATCTGTTCACTATTTTTATTACAAATTATATCAGTAAGGAAGCTGACTAAATATTCACTGATAATTTATGGGACAGGGGTGGGATTAAATAAGTGTATACTTCTTCCCACTCCCTTTCAACATGTAAATTAATCAGAATGTTTTTTTGTATGTAATTTGTATAGTATTTTTTTCTCTCTTATTTCTTTTCTAAATGTACTTGTATATTGTTCACATGTTGAAATAAATTACCAATCAATTAATCAATCAATCAATCAATCAATCAAGTGTGTCACCAAGTTTCATATGAGAAAAACTGCAGTTTCTCAGCAAACAGGCAGATACAAGCCCAGTTATTTAGTCTGAAAATACTCAAAATATGCACAAGAAAGAACAAAAACGCTGAAATGAGACACTGAGAATGTCTTTGTGATGGCCATGTGGTGTATAACTGGTCACAGGAGCAAAGAAAATGCACGTCATGTTTTTAACTGCTTCTCCTCAGCAAAGCAACAATGGTTTGTCATGTTGTTACTGATAACAAAAAACAAGCTCTCAACCCACCAAACAGTTTGGTGTCTCAGTTTTCCCACAAACCTCTGGGGATTCAAAGGGTGAAAAGAAAAAAACGCCTGATTTACTCAGTGACCAAAAGAGCCTTGTTGAGACCTGCCTGATCCAGGATCAGCAGAAAACAAAGGCACAGTAAGAAAGAAAAATATTATTACTCATTCACAACAGTCAATTCTGAATATTGCATTCGCTTCAGAGTGATTCACGGTTTTGAAAATCATGCATAGATTTATCACATATTTTAAAGGTCGCTGGAAAATTAACAAAAAACAAAACTCGCAATATTTTTGGCATGTTTTATTTATTCTGAGTGAAAGACAAGCCTCCTACTTATGCGCCTCACAAACACACACACACATTTCTCAAAAATATACATTCTAAGCAAATACTGACATTGATCAAATGAACCTCAATACAGCCATTTCCCAAGCAGAAAGACAGCCCCCTGCCTTGTACCCTGTGGCCCTGGGAAAGCCCCATAGCTGCCTGCCACCGTGTTTCATGGCAGGTATGTTTTATGACGTGTAATGGTGGTTTTTCCAAAAGCATTTCAGTTTTACAAAAATTTAAAATCTGTGTTCAATAAACAGGCAGTTCGGTTATGACGGCAGATATCCTGCAAATAACCTCTTTGTAAGCTGCTTTAATAAAAACAACTATTAAACATGACACACTTGTAAAAGCAGCTCCTCTTCCCTCGACTGGTGCGCAGTTCGTAATTCATTAAAATGCTGGTTAGAAGGCACGACCCCTTCATTGTCTCCACAACATTTATCTGAATTTGGTCAAAGAACACTCAGAGTCAGCCAGCAAATTAACTGCTGACAGTGCTGACTGATAATTTACTGCTGGTTCAAATTTCTACACATAGTTCATGAGTGAGGCAAAGTGATGGGTGCTAGATGCTGTGTGCTACATCCCAGTCTTTCCATGTCCCTGTTCCCCACAAGAAAACAAAGCAATACTTAAAAAAGAAATATATATAGCATTAAAAAAAGTGAATATTGACAAGCACTCAGTACTAAGATAGAGTCCAAAACTGAATACACGGCTAATAGCTGCTTGAAAAGTTAGATAACCTTTGTCCTGTATATAATGAAGCTACTGCCAGCAGTCAGTTAGCTTAGTTTAGCACAAACCCTGGAAACAAGAGAAGGTAATTTACCTCCACTGTCAACAATTCTGTTTTATGTGGTTTAATGAATAATGAAGACACTACTGAGTTATTCTCTGAGCTTGTTTTCAGTCTACATGCTAGGCTAACGAGCTGCCAGTTGTAGCTTCTATTTCATGTACAAACAAAAGCATGATATTAATGTCAAAGAAAGCAAGTAAACACATTTAAATGTTGAACTAGTGCTTGACTCTTTAGGGTGACAGAATGTTGATAAAAAATAAAAGTGCATTTGTACATTAAAAATAGCGCTTCTTTGCTAACCTTGAAAATCAAAGTACTGCTAAAGTGAATCTTTGCTTGGACCTTTTTTATGTATTCTTAGTGCATTCAACATGAAAATCTATTACCTTCACTAAAGGAAATCAAGAAATGGGGCTGTGGTGGGGATATATTATTATTCTTTTAAAAGAAACAACCTTCTTTGAATCATATTTCTCAACATACTGCAATTATACCACAAATACAGTCATATTTGTTTCTTTGATTTTTGTCAGAAAGCTTTCATATTTGGCTGCTCAGACCTCTCTCTGCATATAACTTTTAGTTATGTAGTCGTAGTTGTGCAGACACGTTTGACAGTGATGGGAATCAAGTAACATTCTGCTGCAGGTAACACTGTCAATCCACACTGCCTGGTGTACGGTGGCTGCCTGGTGTACGGTGGCTGCCTGGTGTACGGTGGCTGCCTGGTGTACGGTGGCTGCCTGGTGTACGGTGGCTGCCTGGTGTACGGTGGCTGCCTGGTGTACGGTGGCTGCCTGGTGTACGGTGGCTGCCTGGTGTACGGTGGCTGCCTGGTGTACGGGGACTTGCAACCTAAAACAAGCCAGTTTCAGCACACACTACACACACGTCTTAAGCACTCTCAGCCTACCTACGTAGATACAGGCAAACATTTCCAAACAGACCACAGGATTAATTGTAAAATTAAAAGCACTCTTTCCTTTATAATATGTACAAAGCATCAATCAATGAACAGCAATTGTCAGGCTCTATCCAGATGGTATTAATAAAAAGCATCATTTTTCTCTCTTTTTTTGTTGTCTTCGTTGGAAGGGTGTGGCAACAGCAGTGTCTGAACACGTCGGTTTCTATCTGCAAGCACGGGCACAAGCACACAGGGGAAATGAAAAGAAAGAAAAGCGAGTGGCAAAGAGAAAAAAAGACATCTTCAGATTTCATGTTGCTTTGATCCCAACTGGTCTGAAAATGTGAACAAATACAGCCACTCAAACTGGAATCGTACCTTTTACGGTTACTGCTGCCGATCCCGCCCGATCACTGTCCTTCGAGCTGCGAGACCACGTGGGTTATGTTGTCGTTGATGAAGGCTGATTTGGTCAACCCCATCTGTGGGTTCAATAGATTCCATCAGTTAAAGATGTTGCAGAGATGCACTAGTCCGCAAACACGCGTGGTGTTTGCAACACACCCCTGCAATAATTGTGAAGCCCTCTGAACTTAGAGCGGCGAGGGGAAAAATGTTTTCTACTCATCTGTCACATTTTTTTCTTTACTAGTGACGCATTAATCTTTGACAGAAATGGTGCAGATAGTGTTAATAAGGTGAACATAGCTGCATGAATCTAAAGAAAATGTCTCATATTCCTTCGATCCTCCACCTCAGGCTTTTATTGTGGGGGCGACAGCCCCAATTTTCCACGGATTACTCCTCCCGTATGAAACCGTGAGCACTGAAAACAAGTCTACCAGGATTCCAGTCTAATGTTTCTTTATTCACTGATGTTTTGGGTGTGGCAGAAGGGAAGGGAAAGTGAAGAGTCTGAGGAGTCATGATAAACACCCATCCATTTGTCCACCAATAAAGCTGGGCCCTCCCAGCAAGGAAGTTTGAGCATGAACTAGCATGAAATGTAAAGACAATAAGCACATCACTGAAACATCACCTCAGCTGTACCATTAGGCCATTTCTCCCTTTTCTAATTTACCTTTTTCATAGAGCTTTGCAAATTCTTGTCTTGCCATATGCTGTACAGCAGCAGCGAGGCTGCGCTGCTTCCCTTGGTAAGTTTCCTAAAAAGAAAAGAAGTCATCATCGGTCATAGAAACACGCTGAAGCTTGCCACCTCTGCAAATGATATTTAAAAAAAACACTCACTTGTCTTCACTGAGGTCAAATAGCGACCGAATAACGGCATTATTGATGACCTTCTTGCTGGTGTCACTGTTTGCTGACATCAGTCTTAGCACTGTGTTGCAAGCTGCTGCTACAGACTCGTCAGAATTTCCCAACTGACTGGGCCCACCCTGCAGGAGTTCTCCGAGCTGAGGCAAGATCTGCTTTGCTAAAAGAAAACAGCAAATCAATTGTATGTGGACTAAACTTGCATATCTGAAAACTGGATAGTCAAAGTCTTTTGTGCGCTACCATTATCCTACTTCTTACCCATGGTGCCTTGCAAACTGTCGGTCCGAGACATGTTACCCAACAAGGACAAGGCAGTGTTCTGAAGCTTCGGGTTAGATGGCTTCAGCAGAGGTCCAAATTGACTCAGATCTCTGGACTTACTAACCAAAATTTGGCTCACAGCATCTGACCCCTGAAATGGTTACAAAGAGGAATTTATTTAATTTTTGTGTTTATTTAACACAGGGGAAAAAACATCAACAACACCCACAACGGAATTAAGGAAAAGGCAATTTGCTGAAAACTTTCTTAACCTCCACATATGTGGACGTCACATTTTGGGTTATTTAGACCAAAATACGCAATTTCGCTCTACAAGGGCCTGATATCCACTTACGAGGACATTATGCTGCTACTGTTCTATCGAAATTTTAAATGAATATCCTCATATGTGGCTCTGATTTTTCTTAGAAACAAAAATAAGGTAAAAAAAAATAAAAAAATCAGGTAATTCTTTGTTTTTATATTCATCAGATCCCAATCAGCCCAAATATCAAAGGGAAATTAAAAATGCTGCCGTGGAAGAGTTCAGGTCTAAGGAGGTTAGAAATATGAGATTTATGTCAAAGAACAGGCTCTTCTCTTCACTTCAAAATGTTTAGTAGTGTCTGTAACCATGTGCCATTTTCACACATGAACTCTAGACAGTGTTGGGAGAATCAGCTTGGGACACTGGCCTCAGCTGCTCTTTGCCTCTGAAGGAAACATCCTGTTTGGTTAAGGCCAGTGTGGAGGAGGCTGGATCGCCAGTCACTGTGAAGTCTCCAGACATATTCCCACACTGATACGTTATACAGAATCTGCACTAAGGAGCTGGCAGAGGAAAGTTTAAGAACAGCTTCAGCTGGTTTAAACACTGCTGTCACCAGTTAATCGTGACTAATAACTGGAATATAGCTTTCTTCACTTCTAACACAACAAAACCACACATCGCTGTATATGGGAGAATAACTGCAAGAGGTTGAACAAGATTCACCTTTAAACTGTGAAGCAGAAAAGAAAATGATAAGACGGTTTAGAGCTCTGCACAGGACAAAGGGGAAAAACAGATCCTTACAACTGGTGCCTGAAGAGGCTTGAAAACACTTTTCAAAAGAGTTAAAGAATTATATCGATTGGAGTATGAATGTCACACAGGGCAACTTGCCATTTGTTGCATGTACAGTTTCTTTTAAAAGAATCAGAGAAACATGCATGTATATATGTATAAATGTGCTCAATAGCTCATTACATTATGTTGTGACTTACACGGTTAACTAACGTGTAGATGTTTTGTGTTGTAAAACAAGTGAAATTCATCTACAAACCTGAAATACAAAGACAACTCCACCCTTTCTCACAAAACTTTCACATCTTTCCTCTTTCATAAATCAACCTGAGCTAATCCAGTTACAGAGTAACACCATAATCCTAATAATTAACTTCTTCGTACTCACGTTTCCCTTGCTGGCAGTGAGGTTCTGCAGAGCACCACAGCAGGCCTCTAGAGTGGCTTTGTTCTCGGACGATTCCAGGAGGGACAGGTAGGTGTCTATAGCTTTGGGATGGGACAACCACTTAACACCTGATGGAGGGCTAGCATCCACAGTATCAAAGGAGAACTGAGAGAAGCAGAGAAGGCAAGTTTAAATGAAAGACTCCAACAAACAAAATAGTCTACAGGCATTGTGCTTAGTGCCCACCGTCTTTTGGGCCTTGCTGCTCTTAGGGCTGAAGCATCCAATTGTGGGGCTTTTCTCGTGTTGGGCATCTCTACTTGGGTTGTAGTTTATGAAACTCACGGGGGACTCTTGCTCCAGTTTGTAGGACAAGTTATGGAGGATGCATGCACAGTTCTCCAAGGACTAAAGAACAGGAGAGAGTTCACATTAAAGGTTTTATTTTCATACTTTTGTCTGTTATGACTCATAAACAGCATAGCAGACCTATCTGATGATGAACTGGACAACGGTTTTAGTGTCAGACACTAGAAAGACAGTCAGTCTGCTGACAACATATTTAGACTGCAGTAGAAAAAAATAGCTAATAACAGTCATCAATTCATACTTAATAGTAAATATAAAAGTGCTTTTTGTTTGCATGTTTCACAAAAAACACTACATACCTGTGTTTATATACTATTATGAGATCACTGTTTTACAACTGGATCAAATGGGAAGCTCTATTCAAGGTAACGCTATGTTTCTCTATGTTCTTTGTGCGATGAGATAATCTCTGCCTGCACTTTCACTAATTATGCTTTAGTTCATGAAATGAAGTCTGTGTAAACTCTGCATTAACATAAACATAGAATTAAGGACACACCCACACCTGAAACATCCACAAATTACAGGTACGCACAGATTCATAATAAGCATGTAATTTAGTGAGCATATGTACATTCACATGGGTATGCTTTTAAAAAACAAACATAAAGACACATTTGGAATCTGGACTGACTACATTCTGTAGGAGACGCAAGATAAATGTTGTACAACTTTGACTACACAAGGATTCGTCACAAGATATGATTCCAAAAACAGAAAACTGCTCACTCACGCACAATTTAAACACACAAACTGGTGTGAACCAGAAAAACAATAAAGCCACAAAGACAAAGAAGGGCCCAATGATTATGAGGCTGGTGATGCCACTGATGACACTGAGATAGTGGACTCTTATAAGTACCTGGGTGTTCACCTCAACAATAAACTGGACTGGACTACAAATTAGGGCTGCCACGATTAGTCGACTAGTCACGATTACGTCGACTATCAAAATCGTCGACGACTGATTTAATAGTCGACGCGTCGTTTGAAGCTTTGTAAGATCCCAAAAGACGCAGGAATAAGTGGCAGGATTTAAGAGTGTAATAACGGACTGAAACAGAAGATGGCAGCACTGCATGTACAAGGATGCCAGCTGCCGTTAAACCCCGAAGAAGAAGACTGTGTCCCAGAATTCATAGCGCGGCCCATCGCGGCCCTGCTCAGTTTCCAACAATGGCGGCAGCTAGTTAGTTTTAATATTACTCTTATTATTCTTTCTGGGCCACAAAATAAACGTTTAACATATTTTCAGCCGAGAATGTAGCTGTGTAAACCTCAAATAAATGCTCAGTTTATCAGGACACCGCATATTTTCAAAAGCGCTCCGACGTTTTCGGAGACGTCAGTTACCCACTAGCTCGATAGCTAGCCGGGGGCAAGGCTAACTAGAGCCGTGAGAACACCGGACTCCCAGCAAATCGTTTTCAAACCCACCACCGTCTTTCGCTACTCAGGTTAAACATGATATATAAGTCACTTAGATAACTTACAAATGTTATTGTTTGGCTTTCTTTAGTATTTTATTTGTTCCTGAGTAAATCGGTTTGGCTGAGATTAAAGTTATAGTTTTTACACAGCTGAATAAATGTCAAGCAGACAGCTGATTATCAGAAGTGTGAGATGCTCAAGAATTTACTCCGGTGTCCTGTTATATTTTAGATAGCAAGGAGTTTATTAAACTTCACCGAGACAATCTGCAAATTTCATTAAAATTTAATAAACTATCATCTTGTCTTTATTTCTAGTTAGCACAGACCTTAAACACTTAAAGCTGTAAGCTAATGATAGTTATATAAGAGCAGATGCTGCTGGTGCAATAAGCTGTACGTTTTACTCCAATGGATGATGATCTGATTAGTCGACTAATCGCAAAAATAATCGGTGACTAGTCGACTATCAAAACAATCGTTTGTGGCAGCCCTACTACAAATACAGACGTCCTGTATAAGAGGGGCCAGAGTCGACTCCACCTGCTGAGGAGACTGAGGTCCTTCGGAGTCTGCAGGACTCTGTTATTTATTCTGTAGGACTCTGTTAAGGACATACTATGACACTGTGGTAGCATCTGCCCTTTTCTATGCAGTGGCCTGCTGGGGGAGTGGATGCACGGACAGGGACAGGAGCAGGATTGACAAACAGGTGCGGAGGTCTAGCTCCGTGCTGGGATGTCCCCTGGAGTCTGTGGAGGTGGTTGGCGAGAGGAGGATGTTAGTAAAGCTGACATCCATCATGAACAACCCACATCACCCACTGCATGAGTCTGTGAGTGGGCTGAGCAGCTCCTTTAGCCAGAGACTGAAACACCCTCGCTGCAGGAAGGAGCGCTTTCACAGATCATTCATCCCAACAGCAGTTAGACTCCATAACTCCTGAATCACGATGTCATAAGTCACTGGACACTGAACATCCACCACTTCACTTCATGCATAATGGACCCTCCATGTGTATGGACGTGTGCAGGTATATATGTATGTATATGTATACATATGTATATTTAGTGTGTACATGTGTGTGTATCTATAAATAGGAATAGTAGTGGTACAATAGTTATGTCAAGCTATACAGTTTATGTCTTGCATATTTCCAACCATATCCATAATCACATACTGTGTGTGCTGTATGTAGTGTATTATCTTACTTTTTTTTTCATTGATTGCACTTATTTGTATTTTTGTATTTTCTTCTGATATCTGTACCTGAGCTGAGGTGATGCAAAAATTTCCCTGTTGTGGGATCAATAAAGTCTTATCTTATCTTATCTCTTATCTTCAATACCGATTAGCTCTACAAGCAGAACTGAAAGACAGTTTACAATGACAAAAACAATATAATCAATATATCAACAAAGACTAATAACCAATTTGCTAAATTATCATTAATCGGTTACTGGTTAACTTTCTGTCACTGACGTCTCTGAAAAATCAATTAACTGTTTCAGCTCTACTGATTTTACTGATGCGATGACGACAGCAGACAAAACAAACTCTGCATTTTGGCCACACGGCCCGATTGTGTACTGTTATATGGGAATCATTAGACTACCAGTGAAAAAGTTATGAATACTTGTAACTGATGGGAAAAGGTTGAATTGTTGGTAATAAAAGAGTTAACTGTGTGTTTAAGTGGTTACCGAGTCATCGGGGTTTTGCTCTGCCACACAGGACTTCATGTAACTCATGAGGGAGTCGATAAGGCCAGGACAGCTTCTCATTGCCTGCCTCTGTCCACCCCGACCAGAGCTCAAGTTCCTGCAACCACCATGAAATCATCATTGCAGCGTGTACATACATATAAATATACATACGTGATCCCTTAAATTAAGTGAAAACAGATGGTATAACATATATAAATCCCTTTTATAGCCACTGTATAAAAGATATTAACTGACTGATCGCTGTCATTACAAAGACTTATTCTTACCGCAGGCACCCTGTGGCAGAGCTGAAGACAGAGGGGTCAATGTAGCTACTCGGACCGCTGTCTGACAAGCTTGTGTAAGGCACCACCACACATTGAGTCAGGGCGGGCAGTGCTGTAGCTGCAAGCTCTTCCTTCAGCTCGTTGGCAGAGGACAGGTTCCACAGCAGGCCTATAATATGGCAACCAAAGGAGAATACATGCAACCGGTGTTTAGTTTTGTTTAAAGCCAGACAGTCCATTTGTTTTTCTGGGCATTTCATCCATCATCAAATTGGTTCGCTCTATTTCACTTCTTTTTTTTTTTTTGCATTTGTCTGTATTATTACTGGAATCACTACTACCTCATTTCTGTTTCTATATGATATGTCAGTGTCTTCTATCTCAGTCAAAGTTCCTACCGGTAATTTGTTTCTGGGTCTCAGTAGAATCTGTTTCCTTTAGCAGCTGAAGGGCCTTCGCTATACCACCACAGCGCTGAACCTCCAGTTTGTTATTTTGGTTCTTGAACACCAGGTTCCTCAGAGCTCCAGCAGCAACCTGGCACACCTGAGGATTGCCGCTTCTCAGCAGGGCCACCAGAGTAGGAATGCCCCCGAGTTGGAAAACCTGCAACACAGAAATACAAAGCGGAGAGGTGGAGAGAATTTTTTGATGTGATATGAAAGCAAAAGCAGTTACAAGCTCATTACTTATTAATTAGTAGTATGCAAATCATGCATTAGCATTGCTTATTGTCACCTATTTTCAGAAACTAATAGATGCTCATGCATTTTTATTTAAAGTGCATCACACGTGTGCATAAGCTTTGCGTATGGGAACATGAGAGGATCATATTTTTTTAAGTAAATAAAGTACCAGGATGTTCTCTCTAATAACTTCTGGCCTGATGATGCAAACCAATAAAAACTGAAGTGAATTGTTTTCTTAAAAAGCCTCATTACTCTCAAAACCAACTAAAACTAAACTGAATTAAAAACAGAAAGTCAAGATATAATAAAAATAATAGCTAATTAGAAATTAAAATAATTAATTAAATTACTTTTTTAATTTAATTAATTAAATAATTAAAAATACAAAACTATAATAACTCTGTACTATACAGAGTGCGTGTTTCTCTTCACAATAAGCATGTACAGTAATCTTCTGTGTGCCTGCTCGGACCTCTGATTTGGCAGACTCGTCGGTGTAGGTGGTGTGTTGGATGAATGTTGCTCCCCACTGCTGGTAACTTTCCTCACTGCTACCCAAAAACTCTACAGCCTCCTTTAGGGTCAGGTCTGGATTGTTCATCCTGGAGAAACACACCCAGGAATGTAGGCAAGGGTAGGAAATTAGAAAAGAAATACGCTCTTCTGAGTTTAGTAAACAGTCTGGATTTAATTTCAAGTTTTAAAATATATATTAAGCTACATTTTAATGCCAGAATAAAGGTGACCTTACATTGATTTACTCTCCATTTTGATGGTACCCATCTTGCCCTCATGTTGAGACTGGGTGGAGGGCATCCGGACTATGCGCGACTGGCTGCTGGTGATCGCATTACCGTTAGTCACTGATGAAACACTGTGTCTGTTTGTTCGAGTTTGAAAGGTGCTTTGGCCCTGTGCCATCTGTCCTTTTATTCTCTAGAAAGCAACAAAAAATAGTTTAGAACATTTTGTTGGTACTTCTATGTGAACTACGCAGAACAGAAAAAATGTAAAACACAAAATGATCACCATGCCAGGTCCAGTGGCAGGAGAAAAAGGTGGAGCCAAGGCAGGGTCACTCTTACTGGGTTTTATCCCATTGGGAGTCTTTGGCCAGGTGGAGGCACTGATATTCTCTTCCCAAACACCGGAGGTACTCATATATCTTCCTCCAGAATTTCTAGTGGATAGAGTACGACTCGTCTGCATTGTCAAAAGAGAGAGATTTACTTACTGTCCAAGCAACATTTGCATCGTTGGTTTTCCAAAAGTACAGAGATACAAATGACACATTGCAAAACTCCACAACATCTTAACTTCAAGGCTTCTCTGTAAGGTAAGTAACCTGGTTTCCCACAAGAACAGTTTTCAAAGATCCCCGGAAACCCAAAACAGGAAAATTTCAACTGACACAAAGCCTGCGTGCCACTTCCTATCCTCCCTTTTCTCGGTTTACACTCAGGAAACCTGTAGAATAAAGCAAACGACCATACGTGCGAATGTAACAAAATATCCGTCATTTGAGACTAACCCAAGCCATTTCTGTTCTAAGACTGATGATACATTGGAGCAAACAGAGGAGCTTTGTGTGCACAAGTGAGACTGAGCACCTGCTAAACCTGTATTCACGATCTTGATGTAATTGCCAGCTTAATCTCATAATTGTGCATCATTTAAGAGTGCAAAATTAAAAGGATAATAAATGAAATCTATGAAGTGTGTGCATGGGCACGACAGTGTGTGCGTTTGTTCACATGTAAAACACACTTGACAAGCTTTCCCATAAAGTAAGGACCCAACATGTCTCACTAATGCTTCACTGATTAGTCATCCACCAAATTAAATGCTCGTCTCGTATTGGCTTGAAAAAAAAATACAGAAAGGAGGAAATGAAAAACCTCGCCTTTACACGACCACAAAACCAAACAGCCTCAGCTCACTCTTTTCAATCGCAGAGTTTATTATGAAGGAGGACCTGCTACAGGTGGAGCAGGCGCTCCGGGTACACACATGAATTTTCTTATTGGTCTTTAGCTCGTTCCTGTTCCTAACTGGACTGGTTGCTGAGTTACCATCCATACGTCAGCCATGATAGCAGGCAGTAAAAACATGGTGAAAGAAAGATATGTCAACAGTACACTTGATAAGAGAAGATAGTGTGTTTATTCTCACAGTGCTCCCTTCATGCAGCTACAGCCTGAGTGAGCCACGAGAACCTTTCATACACAGGACAATGTGGACAAATGCAAACTCAGCACGTCCAGAATACAGAGACAAACAGTACAATGCTTCTATTCTGGCACTAGACTAATAAAAAAATGGCTTTATTGTTTTCTGTTACGAGGAGAGATTATACCTGGGATTAACACAGATTTACTGTATGTGGTGTTGCCAGAAAGAAGCCCTATCAAACAGCACAGGTATTATTATTATAGTCGAGTGGTGCAGAGTTATAACAGGTTAGCCAACTTATCTGGAAAAAAACAGCAAAGAAACTGGAAAAAAAAGGGTAAATGGGCTGCTTCTTATGTAGGACTTTTCTACTCGCAAAGCGCTTTATATAACACACCTCCTTCACCCATTCATACAAGGACTTTATTCTACACCTATCTAAAACTTACACACTTTCATACTCCGATGAACACATCAGAGAGCAACTTTGGGTTCACCATACTGCCAAACAACACTGAACCCCACGCAGACTAAAAACTGGAGCAGCCAGGCATCGAACCTGCGCCCTTAAAATGAGCAGATTGAGCTCCTAAGCGGCTACAACCACCAACAGAACTGTAAAAGCTCAGTTCAAGTCCCATCAAACTGAGACCGAGGTGGCTCCCGAGATACAGAAAAAAAGTTGTTATCTGCATCAAAGACATTAACGGTATATCTTTGTGGCCTGTCCGTCCACTGCGTGCAAGGTTGCAACTTAATGGGCACGACTGTTTCGTGATAATATGGTAATCCATAGATGACAAATTCAGCTAATAAAAATGTGAGAACCGCACAAACACAAAAACTGTGAGTAATTCAGTTTGTTATACTTTCTTCTGGGTGCTTGTAAATGCTGCACTAGACAACACGTTGTATTCCAACTGCTGGATACAATTTCTTCACTAAGTAACTTTGTGTTATTTTTGTTCTGTGGATTATTTGGAAACGACCTTGCGACATAAGTGTTTCATGATGTGATGATTATGAGTCTTCATCAGCAAGAGCACATCACCACACTCTCGCCGCATTCCTCAACTCACTGTCAGATCAAATCAGGACAACACGCAGCAAACAAATATTAAAACACACACACACACACACACACACACACACACACACACACACACACACACCGAGAACGATGAGCATTACACTTAGCTATGGAATTTCAAATAGTTCGGTATTGTAAATGAGTTGTTTCACCCCGACTGCTCCTGGCAAGACTCACAGAACAACATTCAAAAACAACAGATTCACACCAGCGCAAAAATACACTCCGGTTTGTGAGAAGAAAAACGAACGAGCAGAAAACGTGCATATTTTTTTCAGGGTTTTCGGTACAAGAGAACATTGTATGGATTGAGATGACCTCAGGCATGAACACCAGGAGACCCGTGTAGCTACAGAGTCGTCAGCCAGTATCATCATTTCCTAAAACAATGTCGTAAATCACCAGTGACTGAGCGAGCCTTCCCGTTTGGTGTCAACACTAACATATGGACTAATAGGCATCCTCCTTGAATTTAAGATTGCATCCAATTGCTCCATCAACCCTAAATTTCTCACAGTTGAGTTTCAAAACATAAACCCCCTCATTTTGAAGGGTGGGGCACAGAAATGCCACACACACAAATACACCCCGACTTGTAAACGCACACATTGGAAATGGGCAGACATTTGTGGAAGCATCTATTTTGTTTTTTGCTTTTCTTGTCGAGAATTACAAGATAACCAAAAACAATCTTGCATATATCTGTTTAAAGAAGCTGGAAACCAAAAGGCATTTAGTTCAGCAAGAATTCAGCAGTGTCTTTAACATGATGCAGATTTAGTCATATTATTGGCTCTGATAAGATAAGCAAAGATCTCTAGTGAAAGAGACACACGTTTTACAGGAAGAGCATCTGGTTTAAAAAAATAAAATAAAATCAGCTCTCAATCAAATATGCAGATCCATCTGCTGTGGCAGCCACCTTGCTAACAGGGAAGCAGCCAAATTAATTTGTTTCTGTGTGAACATAACGAGCAAAAATAAACATGTTGAGCATAAGCAGTCTGTTGCTGGGAAAGGTTTGTGCGCTGCTGTAATTACCTCCTTCGTGGTGCCAGCAGACATAGTGGATTTGCTGCGGAAGGTGCCATTTGCTTTGGATGGAGAATATCTGAACGAGGCGAAATCTGTTTGTTTTGTGAAAGACGGCAGAGGTGGACCTGTTTAAAAAAAGAAAGATATGAGACACACACACTTTTACAAAATAATAATAATTTGTATGTATGTATGTATGTATGTATGTATGTATGTATGTATGTATGTATGTATGTATGTATGTATGTATGTATGTATGAATGATGACAAAAAGCAGAAACTTGAACCCCCCCCACACACACACACACACACACACACAATCACTGAGTGTCACACGGAGGCTACAAGTGAACAAGTCATTTTAGATAACAGCAAACAACAACTGAAGGTAATTAAGATCCTAGAAGTAACTCAAACATTACAAAGCAGCTGCACACTGAAGAAGGCAACCTGATAGCCGGAGGTGCGTCCGCAACTCCGGCTTTGATTTCTCCCCATTTACAATCGAGTGTTTGTTAAAGGGTAAAATCTTCCTACAGCGCAGTTTCAACCCATTTTCAGAAGAAATTCTTACGTCAACAATCGTCGTTACGCCTTTCTCACGCCTGCTGGAACCTGCTAGTGTCACACAGCGGGTCTTTTTTCTTTTCTTTTTTTAAACAAAACTGTCACTTTGATACCAAAAAGCCTCGAAACATATTTGAACCACCTACTTTCCAACCTACAACTTAGATGCGCCTGTGAAGTTATACAAAAATAAGGAAAGAAATAAAAAGGAAAGGATAACGTGGCACATTTTAAAAAAGCACGTCGAGCCCGTTAAGCGGTGCTACTTCAATGGAAGTTGTGTGACGCATCTTACTCAGGTAACACAACGCTCAGTTTACGAGCCCCACAGACACGTTGGGTTTTGTTTTTTTGTTTTATTATAGTTGTAGAAACTTATTTCCATACTTGTAGGAGAAGGAGCTCTGACACTCTTGCCGTGTTTGGACTTGCTCCTCTTAATGCTGTGGACCTGGTCCAGCACGCGCTGCTGTCCCGACCGCAACTTGTTGTCGGAGGGCAGCGCGAGCGAAGTATCCTCCGCGACCCGGATGGTTGTCGCTGATCGCAGCGGCTCCGGAGCCATCATCTTCCCAACTCAGCGCCCCTCTTGTGAACGGATCGACAGAACGGGCTTCCAGAGAAGCGCAGGCCCGGAGGGAAAATAAAAAGTGCACCGACAGCTGTAACGGCCGCGCTAAGTATGCAGATTGGTTGTAGTTGTTCTCGGAGCAGTGGCGGTATAACTCCACCCTGGGAACCGCGCCCGGCCGGGAGAGTTCACAGAAAGGTGTGGTGTGCAAGGAGGAGCCGAGAAAGGCAGGAGTTCCACTGCGCAGTACTCGGTATACGTGAGGGGGGGGGGGCGCTAATGTTGCTCTTCTTAAAATTGAAAATAGAGAATTAAAAACCAAACAAACAACCGTACAGGAGCATGTTCAGCCTGTTTAGCGTTGCAACTGCCACTCGAGGAAATGTTGTCTGTCTTGCATCGTGTCAAGGAACTATGATAAACCCTGTTGGAAAAAGAAATGCTTATAACCAGGCTGAGACGTGAGAGTCCGGCCGGTCTCCACCAGCACGAAAACATTAGTGTTTCATCCTAAAACGTTTTTCATTTTTCTCCATGTCTGATGACAGCAAACCTCCTCCAAGACAGCAACGTCGCTTTTAAACGTACTTCAACATGTTTTTAGTTCAATAAAAAAAAGTGCAGAATTTTGTTGCCCTGTTAAAGGCTTTATAAATACACTTGACATCATTTTGAGTATTATTTAATTTCATTGTGTAGCATAATTCGTTTAAATGTTTAGTAACAACTATCAGGTTTAAACAGTTTTTATTAAGTAGTTTTCTCTCTCTCACTCTCAATCACACACACACACACACACACACACACACACACACACACACACACACACACACACACACACACACACACACAGGTCAAATGTGCCATTATTTTATATCTTTAAATGGTACTTTGTATGCTAAAAATCCAAACCACACAGAGTCACAGTTTCTACGTTATAAGGCTTTTTGTAAGTTTTCGATCAATAAATCAAGCTGACCAGGATATAAGCCAAATTTCAGCAGATGGTTAACACGACATCCCCATGAAGTTTTATCAGAAAGTAATAATCAGAATCAGCATACTAAAACTTGAGATTGACGTGCATGCATGCAAACAGTACTGAAAACATAACCTCTTTGGTGGAGGCAAAAATGAAATATTCCTGTTTCGAAGTTCAAATCAAACGGATTGCAAATATTACAGCTGTCATACATTTGGATGCACTGCATTTCAGATGAAAACCCTCTTTACTGGACTATATCTGATAGTTATAGCTATTCTCAGATTAACAGGCTTTTCTGCATACAAAACACGATAGAATCGTAACAAACACAAACCTTTTCGAGCCCACACATGTAATTGTAAATTTTAACACATTTTGTGCAATTTATGCAATAAATTATCAATTATCTGAAAAGGGCATTGCTTTGTGTAGTCACATGCAGGGCTTTTTCTTCTTTAATAGCTTTTCATGTGGTAGTGCAGATGTTAGTAATAATAATAATAATAATAAGTGTTGGTCAGTGATAATGAGGAGCATATGAATAAATAAACAAACAGGGTGGTGTTGTGGGGCTAAACTTTGATTTTTTTCAGTAATAATGTTTTATTTAATTGCACCATTTAAAAAAAACACTGCAAAAATAATTGGGAAAGGATAAGAAGGAAGAGTCAATAAAGAGATACCCAGAAGCAAACTTCTAAGATAATGGAAAAACTACAGGGACGGAAAGGGAGTGGGGGGTGGGGGAGTAATAATATGAGCACATGCTCGCTGCATAACCGGATTGTTATGGCGAAGTTTCTGCAGGTAACATTTTCCCACCACGCCCTTCAGTTGTACAGTGCAATTGCAGTAAATTCTTGCAGTGTGTGTCATGTGCTCGTATTGAATGAATGTGAATGTATTCATGAGGAAAACGGTAACCCACTAAAATAAGCTTCCAAAGTATTTGAGCCAAAAAAGAAAGTGGGAGGGACATTAGTTGAAGTTTTATTTGATAACCTGATCAGGTAAAACTACCATTTGAAAAAAAAAATTGACACCAGGATTTTTTTTAAAGTGCTGGGGAGTTCTGAAACCAAAGCCCCCCCACTGCTCGTCCATAAATGAGCAATTAAGTGTCTTCACTGCAAATATAAAATGACCCCTTGTTAACCAAGACTGTGTTTTGCTAGATGACAATCTTAGTTGTCAGGGCCACACCCAGGCTTTGCTTATGCTGTCACTGGTGGGGTGGTTGTCATGGCGACAGGTGAGCTGAGTAATGTCTGGGAGAAAAAACTCAGAAGTGTGTTAGAGACAAGTTGTTCATTATCATGACAAACTTACAGTAACATCCGACTTTGCCACATTTGTCCACCTAGGACAGCATTTACGCATGTGCGGCATTCACTGCATTTTATTATTATCATCAATTATAACAAGAATTGTTTTTGTGTTTTTACTCAAGACACCAATCCCAGAAAAAAAAAGAGCACAAAGTAAGCACCGTTCACCGTCTATTTATAGTCTGGCTACGGACAGAAAATGTGTGACGTTAAAGCTCTATAAACTTACTCATCACTTTCCTATATACACCGTGGAAGGCTGCCAAAGCAGATACAGACAGGTGACTGCACTGAACGTCTGCCGTGAGCAATCTGGCGGCTGTGTCCCAGTGCATTGTGGTTTCACTTGTGTCCTTATTGCACCATTACCATAAGTCCACACAAAGCTTATCAATTGTTAGAAATTCAGCAGTGATAAGGGTGCTTGTTATCAGCACCCATGTGGCACACTATTGATATGTACAAGACCGATGGGATTCGTCTCCTTCGCAGCCACGAGACTTCAGCCCAACTGAACCTCTGTGAGACATTTTGCACCAACGTGTTGAACAGTTCTATGAAACTCTTACTGCAGCAAGCGGCGGTGCATCGCCTTACTGAGGTTTACCATGTTAGCTTTCACTTGTCTGTACATTAGTCTGTTGGCGTGACTTGGATTTATCGAGTGGATTAACAGACTGGACAGCCCACGCAGGAGGTGTGACTGAATTTCAAATTGACAGCTATACACGTGACTTCAGGTCAGCTCTGGTATTTGAAGACGTGATTTGTCTTATAGATGATGACCCCCCCCCCCCCCCCATGTTAGTGTTAACTGACAAACTGCAGTAATTAAAACCAGACAATTACACACATCTGCACTTTTGAGCCATGATTATCTGAGACAGCAGTGCTTTGCAATATTTAGGCAATATGACTGCAGCACAGAGGGGTTACGTAAACGTAATTCCAGTGTTATGCAACTATGTGGGAGTGTTGGTTGCAAGTGTAAGTGAAAAAGTTGTGGGACAAAACTGATATGCAAGTGCGTTGAAAAAGCCTGCTATACTTTGGATGCTGTTTAAACATTTGAGCAAAGGGCACCATCTAGTAGGGCAAACGACAAACTGCAATCTCTGTGTCAACGCTGTCATGAGCATAGAAGCGACTCAAACTGTGCCTGGTTGTTAAAACACCAGGGACACTGAGGGATATACGAGTGCCTTTCATATAGCAGCCATGCTCTGCATCCGTGAAACTAAGTCAGGCTTTGTCAGCCTGCATGGAAAGGAGGACAAAAAACAAAACAACCCCCAAAAAACACACAAACAGCCCCCGTACTCTCAGACAAACCTTGTAGTATTGCTTATGCTCATATTTCCTTATTTTTGAAAGAAAAAAAGTGTCTTATTAATTCCTACACTACATTTAACAAATGTTTTATGTACCAACAGTGAAAAGCTCCATTCTAATTTAAATTAGGTGCGACCACTTAATTAGGTACACCTGTTCAACTGACCGTTTACCCAGATTACAATTCAGCCAATTAACTGGCAGGAACTCAGAGCAATTAGGCATGTGGACATGATCAACCAGAATATATAAATTAGGAACAGTGGATTAAAAATGATATTTACCATTTGTTATTTTCAGACCCAGGAAGGCTCGTTTCCTCTCATCTGTCTAAACGTTATGATCAAGACACCAACGCGTAACTTTACAGGTACAGCGTATAGCCAGTTTTAATTCACTGAGCAGGCAGGAGTGACGAGGCACAGCCAAACAGTACACGCAATTATAAAATAAAACACTTTTGGCTGACCACACAGTGAGTATTAAAATATGATCTCATGTTTTTAAAAAAAAAAGAAAATATAGAGCCAGCTAGCTCTTAGTGTCATGATAGAAAGTCAAATGACAAATTCTCTTCGGCACAGGCAAAGATAATCCTGCACAGAGAGGCCATGACAGTGTAATAGGAAGTAAAAAATGTGAGGTTTACTAAAGAAAGAGAAAAGCCAAATGTACCAATAATCCAACACATTACATAGAATAAAAGAAAAAAGTGTCAGCTGGATAGTCGTTAGTGTTATCAGGCAAAATCTATCCCAGTGCACTGCTGGCGACCTTAATGAGGTCTGTACCATACCATTGTTTGCATATGAAAACAGATAGACCCCGAACACCCGTCCTTTAACATTTTTAGAGTAACACTTTTTTGCTTTGCTGGTGAAATACAAAAAGAAAGAAAAAAAGTTCATCTTTACAAAAATGGACTATTTACCTTAGGTTTGGCTTACAAACAGTACCGTTACAAGCGTAGTGTACGTGTCCTATACATCAGTGCTCCTCAGCTTAAGGCTTTAGAAATCAAAGCACATTCTTATCCCAACTCGCATGGAGGTAGAAGTACTGCAGCAAGCCCACACAGTCAAAGTAAAAATAGTTGCACGTCCACGGAGGTGATTCTGTCGTTAAAAATGCTGCAAAGAGCAAAACGTGAACTTAGTCTGAGACTGTCTGAATTCTTCTGTTGTTTAAAACGACAAGTGAGGCAGTCGAAAACACGTCCTCCACTGGAAACCTTTACAAAGAGAAAGCAAATACTCCTAAAATGATCTCCCTCTTTACACTTTGACACAACATCAAATATAAATACAACATGCTCTTCTTTACATGAGGCTCACTTATACTTTATGCAGTATCCTTGGACCTTCGATTGAGCTGACTGAAGTCCACGATTTCATACTAAACAGGTAACAGAGGCTATTCCAATGTAGACTCATTCAAACTGTACCTCGCAGAGCTACTGCAGTCTGTAAAAGTAATAGTGTTTGTGGCAGGTTACATGAACGATGAATATTTGTTTTCATAGATTATATTCAAACTCATCTCACATCAGTCACACCTGTGATGCAAATGCAAAGATCCACTTGTAGTGCATCACACAGTCTTCCATTGTTGATCAAAGGACTGCATGTTAAACTTGATTCACTTTAAAAGGTTTTTTCAATTTCCAATTAGAAAAAAAAAAGGAGTATCTAATGTATATAAGACCTTTGCGTTTGCCGACTCTTTTGGTTTAAGCAGAGGGATGCTGTTATATGATCATACATCATACATGTTCCAGCAATGGGAAACCATAAACAACAGGCGTGACTACAGTGTGACGGTTGGTCTGTTGAAACACGTGTGTTTAGAATAGAGGAGCAATTCTGAGTGTTCAGCTGGAAATAGTGTTTATGGTGTGAGTATCAAAAAGTCCGTGAAGAGTCTCTGCATGTACACAACATGCTGCTAGTCATTAACTAGTCGATAAACATGGTACTGCGCTCCATGTTCGCTCGTGGACACTTCAAACACAAAGGCGATGCACAGCAGAGTCTCCTGAGTTTCTCTGTTGGACACCACCTAGCAAAGACACAAATAAAGACAAGAAAGGCACTGAGGGGGGAGAAAGTACATTTGTCAATGTGCAGCAAAACCTTTTCAAATTCAGTTCATTACATTAAGAAGGTGCAAAAATACCTTTGTGCACAGTTAGGCCTATAATTTGTTTTTGGGGGGTTTTTTTTGCCTCTGGACACTACCACAGTGGATTTCAAAATAAATAAAATCAATCAATTAATAAATATGTGACCAAACTGCAAGCTTTAATTCAAGGGGTTTTACAGACATTTTGGAATAACCCACTCACACCCATTTTTACATTTCTATTATTATTATTATTATTATTATTATTATTATTATTATTATATTTCTATTTCTATATTTAGTTCAAAATGAATTGCACAAATATCTAAGATCTCACCTCATTTATGAATATCTAAGAATTGGTATTAATACTTTGATTAAAATCATTTGCAGTGAATGACTGCCTGAAGCCCAAAACTCATGCACATCACCAAATGCTGTTTACTTGCTGGACATGCTGCACTAGGTTTCAGCTGCTGTTGTTTTGAGAGTCAGTGAAGTTTTTCAGTAGACTTGGTGGAGATAAGGTCAAGATATGTTATGGTTCAGATTATGAGCTGTTAATCTTGGTTCCACCCCGAGAGAGCCAGACTCTCTAAAGCTTTCTGGTCTAATCTGTCATAAGCATGCAGTTAGGTCTGTCAATATTTGGCTGGTACACTCCTTTTTAACAATGTACCAGATTACTGATTTAGCCACTCCCCCCCCAGTGCAATAAAGGCCTCTCGCACTTACACTGACATGTCTTTAGGCCTCATGTTTAAAAACACAGTGAAAACTAGAAAATACAAATTAATCACTTCTAGGTCTTTAATTTACGATGTAAAAGTGTATCGAGTCATAGAAATAAAACTGAAGTGAAACTGAGCACTTTGAATGGACTCAGTGTCAAATCATGTCTGCTTACTTTGTCATGAAAGGACCATGGCAGTCAGTTGAGGCCTGTTCCTCACCTATTTCATTATTATCATAAAGGTTGACCTCTGATCTTCAGGTCAAGGTCACTGGTGTTGAAACTCCTCTGCCATTTTTAGTAGAGACGACTATATTATGAATGTGTGAATGCTACATCACCTTGTTCTCAAGTTATCATATTCACAAGATTTTCAGCATCGAGCCCAATTTAAAATCCACTATGTCGATGTAAATATGCAAAGCTACAAAAAAAGTGTACAATACAGTAAATGTACAGTTGATTGTAACCCCCTCGTGCCGTTTTCATGAATTCTTAAAGTTCAGTTTAACAATTGTTTTTAAATGATGCCGAAGGATATTCAACTCTATTCAACTCTACATTTTATCCACATAATAGTTTATATGAATTATTAACCAAATCTTGCCTCACACTATGAACCAAAGCAGGTTTATAAACAGTGTATGGTTTTGTATTGGTGGTCAGATTACCCACACACACCTGTAGAATGGTGAAGTTCTCCAGAACACTGTTCATCATGTACTTCTCCGGCAGGTGTTTGAGTTTGTGGATGAAGTTGATCATATATTCACACATGGGTGAGCGATGGATGCGGAACATGTACTTTCCTCCTTCCAGATGTGCATATTCAGTCTGGTTAGGAGAAATCCACATGCGTTATTTGCAGTTAAAACACATGCAGGTGGGGTCTAATGTAAAATATATTTGAGTATGTGTACATATATTCAACAAATAAGAGCCATTATTAAAATGTGTGAATAATTTTCTCACCTCAACCTTTTCCACCACCTGTTTACCAAAGGAGCAGACCTTTGTTGAAACACTGATAGTGATGTTTTCTGTTCCGCTGTACTGGCTGCTCACGCCGTAAAAAGCGCCAGAACCTTCCTCGATGTCACTGCTCAGGTCCGCCTAAAACAAGGAGAATGAGATGGACACAGAATGAGTGCGACAAAAAATAAAGGGGTAGAAGAAAATAAATGAAGACGTCACCACCAAAGAATATAACTGTAGTGTTTAATACTCACACGTTACATGGACCGAGCTAGAAACTATTCAAGAACTTGTGTTTGATTTGCTGAATAATAATAATGCAACTAAAAACACTTGTTTAAGAACAAAAAAGTGAAAAAGTAATTTCCTGCATAATTTCTAGTGTTACACTGGCTTTGCTTCCCCCGTGTGGTGTAGCAGGTTATTACCTCAGACTGCAAAATGAACTCTACAAAAGACCCAATTTTTTGTTTAACAAAGTGAAAGTAATCTAGTGTAAACACTTAAGCATGTTAGTGCGCATGTCCTAAACGCCAGCTCAGTTTTTGAGATTAGAACTTGCTGACTTTCTTTGCTAAAATGGTTTAGTGTTGTTGGTTACGTACCCAGAACTTGACAAGAAAGAATGCATTGTGTGGCCCTTTTTCGTAAAGCTCTTTCAGGCCTCCTTTCTTCTCAGAGAACTTGTCGTAAATCTGCCTCACGTCTATGGACTCCAACACTGGGTCACTGTAGCCAGGGTTTGATGGGCCAATGTGCACGAACAGATGTTTATGCTGTAGAAGGGAAGGAGAAATAAGTCCAAGAGGGTAAAAAGAAAGAAAAATTTTTATATTGAGGACTCTTGCTTCAAAAGGTTCTGGCTGTCTGTACCGTCTCTCTGTCTCGTTGAGTCTCCATGAAAGCAGAGTACTCCAGTAGCCGTAGTTTTGCAGAGGCAATGGTTCTGTCTTGCCATACAGGAGCTGCTATAGCTGCAGGTCGAGGGGGTGGCAAGGCCTCATAACCTGTTTAACATTTAAAACTGTGAAACAATTCAAATAACAATATTTATTAAAAAAAAAAAAAAAAAACTGTGCAAATCAAGTTCACACTTACTGATAGGTGCAGGGACGGGGGCTGGGAGTGTAGTGTACGGCGGCTGTGCAAAGGGCTTGATGCTGTAAAAACGAAACAGAAGAAATAACCCCAAAAATGAGTAAATGTACCTGCTTACGCAAGAAAGTTTGATTTTCAAGACAGAAAACCAAGGTATGTGCCAGCTATACTTACTCCTGAGAATGCCCAGGCTGTCCTGGCATAGGGCCGGGCCAAAACTACACAAAGAAGAAACAGATTGAGTAAAACGATTTGCTCACGTTTACCCCGAAAAGTAGAAAACAACAGATGTGTTTGTGTTAGCGTCTCACTCTGACTGGTGGAGGAAAGGGAGTCTGGGGTTTCATTACACTCGCAGAGACGATCTGAGCTGATGAGAGATTGGCCACCGTCTGCAGCGCCTTGTCCTTCGAGACCTGGTCCTGAATGACAAAGACAAAGTAAAACACAATGACAAAACTCTGAAACGTCACAATAAAATGCAGGTTATCATTCCAAGATCAGCCAACTCCAAAGGCCACTTTAGACAGCAAGCCAGCCAACATGTAGTGTACATAAGCATGATGCAGCAACTATATGGAAAAATAGCGCAGAAAGCAAAGCGCACATGAGGGGGAGCCGAAGCAGGAGGCAAACCAAGTAAGAAGAGCTAACCGTCACCAGTATTTCACTAAAGCCACTAAAACGAAAGAGCAACAAGCAGGGTTTTGTTTTGTTTTTTGAGTTTGGCAATAAAACTGCAACTGTGGACTAGCAGCAATGTGATGCCAACCACACAACACAGAAGCCTGAAGCAGAAAACTGTAGTTGCATAACCGAAACTTACCAAGTTCATGGCCTATGGCAAAAAAGACATTTTATTAATTAACTTCAGTACATTCAAAGTAAAAGCAGATCACAAAATCATTGTTAGGAATATGCCTTGTTCATACTTCAGAAAACATTTAGATACATTCACTTTTTGCATGTTTATGTCTGAATAAAAGTTTTTTATTTTCTAAATAGAATAGAATAGAATAAAGCTTTATTATTCCACGAATGAGAAGTTTGGCTGTTACGCAGCTCTTATGGCAAGTGGAATATAAAATATAGAAGCCAGACACAAAGTGGTCTTATATAAATAAGCAACTGAAGTTCGCATATAGAGATAACAATGTACAGAAATATGTATAATAATTGTACAGAGATATGTACGTGTGTGTGTGTGGAGGGGGGGGGGGGGGGGGGGTGTCCTTCGCTCCTTCCTACACTGTGGGTGTAAACGTCTCCTGCTGAACGAGCTGCTCAGTGCTCGCAGTGTCATGCAGGGGGTGGGAGGTGTTGTCCATGATGATGTTAGCTTAGACAACATGCTCTCCTCCCCAACCTGCTCGATGGACTTCAGCAGACAGTCCAGGACAGAGCTGGTCCTCCTGACCAGTTTGTTAAGTCTCCCCCTGTCCCTCTCTGCCGTTCCACCAGTCTAGCAGACCACAGCTTAAAAGATAGCAGATGCTAGAAGTGTTCCTAGAAGCACATCCTGGAGTTTTCTCTTTAACTACGGAAGCAAGTATTTCTTCGATAGAACCCAAAGCTAACTAATCGGTGTTCAGTTAGTTAACTGCAGAGAGGAGTACCATCTCAACAAGACTCAATCACTGATCCCATACGGAAAAGAAATAGTAAAAACGTATATGTGATTACTCATGAAAGTGGCCACTTTCTCATTACTTTCATACATTGTTTTGGATACTTACTAAAACATACAAGTTTCATTATATAATTTTTCAAGGGATCTTATATCTGTTTTCACTCTTATATGCTTTTCATACAAGTTTCACACAAGACAGATACAAACTTTATAAGATTTATATATATCTTTTCCATATGGGATCAAATGATTCATGATTCGTCTGGGAGTAGTGCTGGTGGCACCATCAAAGTCTCAGCTAATGTCAGCGGATGACCCAGAAAGAATAAACTGCACAATCCATGTGAGCATGGCCAACAATCAAAAGTGACTGATGTCCACAAAGAACTTAATTTATAGTCCAAATGCTTTGACATACTTATTTCAACTATTTCTTTAAATAAATTTGTCAGAAAATAAACAGATGTGCGCATACATGAATAATAAATTAAATAAATAAATAAAATCAAAAACCTAAAAACACAATTTTCACTTTGGTGTCGTGAGTTAATGAATTTAGGTTCATTTTTCAAGTTAGAATGAAATTTTCATGGGTGAAAAAGGTGAAATCAGCTGTAACTGTAGTCAAAAGCACTGCCTTATACTGAAAGAGCAGGATATGTCCTACTGATCTGTTCCATCATAAAACTGAGTCCTTTGTTTATATCTGGAGATTATAAAGGTTACTCTCCACATGTGTACAGGAGAGCAGGTGGTTCAACAGATTTGGTGTAAAATGACGGTTTGTTTTGTGTAGAACAGAGAATGGTAAAACCACAAGAAAGAAATAGAGAGAAAAGATAAAAAGAAATGTAGGAAATGTTCAAGAGCAAGAATCTAAAGAAAGAGAAAAATCAACGGAGAAAACTTTTGAAATTCCTCAAATGGCCACATTAAAGACACCTTGCATGTTTACTGATATGGGGGCATGCATGTAGGTTACATGCCGCTAGCATTGTAAACTAAGTGGTCAACAAAAGCCAGCAACCTAATCTCATGCAATTATTTGTCTAAGGCCACAAACTTGATCCAAGTGAAATGACCAACGTACCAGCCATGCATAAAAATGATGCCAAACATATATAAACACTCAAGAAAACAAACTTGTGCACTGTGCAATGCTAGACAATACAAGCAAAATAAATAAATAAATGTCTGTGCCCTACTGACTATATTCCAATCATGCAGCAAAGTCCTTCTATACTGGATTTAACTTTGGTCCATCAAAGTTTTCTACTGGTCTCGACAAAAAGGCTCCATGAAGGTTATATTGATCGTCTGCAATTTGATTAGCAGTTGCAGTTCCCTGGAGACTCGTATGGCCGATGTTAAGAACTAAGAGCAAGGCACCAGTTTTAAGGGCACGAGTCTCATGAATATGGTTGGAAAATACAGTTAAATATAGTTGTAGTTTTAAGGTGGTGGGAGTCGGCTTTGACAGTAAAGATTCCCCCAATACAGGTAGTACCCCAGCAGAAAAATCTGCGTCTAAGATTGGGTCAAGTTACATCTGAGCATGCAAAGCGAAGCGGCTAGCATTGCAAAGTCAGTGAGCATGTATACCTTCAGCTTAGACTGAATCTCGCGAGACTTTCTCTTGGCCAAGACTTGCAGGTGACTAGAGACCTGAGGAAAGACAGGATGAAGGAAAAGGAAAGAGAAAAGAAGAAGGCTGTGACTACAGAGAGGAGTAGAGTATAGTCAGTGAGAACCCACCTTGATGCTTGCCTGGTATTCTCGTACCCTCTTACGTGCCAAAACCTGAATATGACTAGACACCTGTGGACCCAGGGTTACCCCCGTGAAAACACACATTTACACAATGATTTCATCATTTTAAACAGACACAGTCCATAAATATTCATTTAAACAAGGTGGAACAAGTTACAATGTTACATAAAACAGATCAGTGTCGTAGTCGACACAAATATCTGTGCGTACCTGTTTGCGTGTGCGTGTCTTCCCCGTTCGCAGCTTGATATAGCGAGCTATCAGCTCATTTCGACCTGACATGACATAGAAACTGATAAAATTAGAATGACTAAAAAACAAACACGTTATACAATTGTTAAGTTATTCTTAAACTGCACTGTTTGGGCAGATATAGCTCACACCTTATGAGCAGACTTAGCATGGGCATATTCAAATGTCTCCCTGTAACAGTCACTCTCTAGTATTTACATTACTAGTATGTGGCCAAGCTGCAGTATTGTTTGGGCTGTTTGTGCTGCTGACAAACTGATTTGCATAATGACATTGAGAAAAGTAAGAAAACAGGAGTGGTAAAAAAATTACAAGGTAAATGTGGGAGTGACATGACTATTGATATACAATAAAATGTATTTAAATCTTTCAATGATCAAGGAACCATATCAACTTAATCTAAAAAACAGCATCAATTCACTCATCAGTTCTACTATATCAAATGTTATTTGAGGCTGTTAGGTGGTTGCTAAGCAACAAGATGACTATATATTGCACGTGTCTAGCTTTGTGTATATAAATAAATGAAAATGATCCCAAGCTTGCTTTAATGGTGTCGCAGGTGCAGAAATGCAACAAATGGGTCGTTTTAGCCCACGTGTAGGTGGTTGCTAGGCAACGTGAGGGCATCACTACTGTGTGCCAGCTCAGCTCCCATTATGTAGAAGGGTTTTGTGGTCAGATAGGTAGACAGAGCTTTCATGTATTATAGTAAGATTGCAAGTAGCTCCAGGCAGTAGCTCCCTCTGCTGCTTGAGCCACGTAGGACCCTGTAACTTTTTATGATGCTGCAAAAACAGACAGAATCACAGCTCCAGAACTGAACTGTGCGATTTTCTGAGGAGGAATGTCCTAGTAATCAAAAGAAATTTACAATAACAAAACTAAATGGCTGCATTTTTTTAAAGCCAAAGTTAATTATGACTGTTGTGGTTGATGTATGACAAAGGCAATGTAAAGCAAATAAGTTTTTTAAAAAAGGACCATCGTTCCTACATATGTCTGTACATATTAAAGTTGTTAAATTGCACCACTTGTTGCATCCCATTTGTTCACTGAAACAAATATGAATCTAAAAGACAGGCGGACATGGGTGAACACTCCACATTAAGCTAAACTTCATTTGCCTTGAATCTGAAGCCAAATGTGGTTGTGGTCTAGTAGTTTGTGTCTCACAACGTAAAATACAATAAGTGCAATCGTAACACAAATGGCTGGACCGAGAGTCCTTATTGTTTGAGTTTAGTGGTCACAGTGACATTCAAATTTATGTTTAGACTGTCCCGAACTTACTGGTCAAGTTCTAAAATGAAGCCGTGCATACTTTTGAATCCACTGTCTGTATCTGCAAGCATAAAATAAAACCTCAATGTGATGCCACTTATGGTGAAATGTTTTAAGTGTGAAAGTGTGTGTCTCCAAGGTAGTGAGATTCTTATAAATCCCCATAAAGACTTGTCAAGTTCTCCTATTCTCAGGCTGTAAGACATTTTTATTAAGAATAGCATGTATTAATTTTTAGTCAGGTTTGCGTTTGCTTGCTGGCAGACATTCAAAAGCGATGAAGAAATGGTGGGAATGGAGAGAAAAGCAGAGGAGAGGTCATGATATTGTTAACAGACTTCCAAAATGTGGTCAGCACAGACTGCCTGGTCAGCTCTTTCCTTCTCCCTCTTCTCAGTTCCAACCCACACCCGATGATCTGCTCGTCGCTTGTAACTTCTAAGTAACCCATTATACAGCACGCCGCAAGCGGTTAAATATAAAGGTGACCAGACTGATCCCACAGCTGTAATCATTTAGCACACATGCACACTTACTAACATCATCATCATCATCCTTTTTTCTGGAAAAGGCTGTGACGCTGTAGGGATTTCAGATGAGTCACATCAGCACTGTTAAGTTACCAGAGCACAGAATTTCCCAAAATCAACAGAAGGGGCTGACTCAGACACAGCAGTCTGCTCCAATTCCCAAAACAGGACACATGCACTACCCTGCAGCCTGCCACTACTCCACATAAGGGTAAAAGCTCTTTCTTTAGATGTCAGATCTATTTTGCTATAATATAAGGCAAGATAAGCTACAACTATAAATATGTAATATAACCGAGCCACAAGGTGAGGGCACAAACCAGTGTACTCATAGTGGGCCGTCCCAAGTCCTGATAAATGTGACGGTTGCATCAGGAAGGGCACCTGGAATATAATCTTTGCCTAATCAAACATGCGGATCATCAAGAATGTAATTTCCATACTTGATTGGAAAGGGCCTGGGTGAACAACAACAGCCCCTGGTACTGTTAGCTAAGTGGGTGCTAGTGGAAACTGTGGTACTGTTGGCCGAAGACAAAGAAAGAAGAGAGGGGGAAGGCGTGTTTGAAGGCAGCAAGAAAGACGGAAAGGCAGGAGTGAGGAGGAATTTAAATGCAGGAACTATGACGGGTAAAGGGAGAGAACTGGCCGACATGATGGATACGATAATACATGCAAGAGACCAGATGGAGGGGAAGGAAGACCAGAAGAAACAGAGGTTGATTCCAACTGTTCTACCATGGTGTAGATAGGAAGTGAAATGAAGTAGGAAAGAAATTTCAAGTAAAAGTATGTGAAGAGTGTTGTTGAGGTGGAGAGAGTCAGAAATTTAAACTGATCAAGCTGAAGGCGTGGTGTTGAGTTTAATCCCACAGGCTGGCTGTCCGTTAAAAGAGCACAAGGAATTCTGAAGTAGACTGAATAAAGTGATACAGAGTATTACCAGAAGGGAACAGAGAAATGATGAAAAGGAGACTCCATGGTGAAACGAGGACATGCAACAAAGTATTCAAAGAAAGCAAAGAAAAAGTCAAAGGGGAGTGGTTGGATAGATGAAGAAAGCAGGAGTATTGGAAGGCTAGTCATCCAGCAAAGAAAGAGGTGGTAAAAGCAAAGGAAAAGGTTTATAGTGAGTTGTATGTAAGACTAGAAACTAAGGAAGGAGAACAGGACTTGTTCTGAGTGGCTTTTGGGCTGGAAAGGATGTGCAGCATGCTAGGATGATTAAGGATAGAGATGAAAATAAGATGCAATGAAAAAAACCCCACAGCTGAATCATGTTGAGTCTTGATGTTGCACAGTTGGGCACTAGAGGGTACAAGGCAACTTTGGGCATCGCAGGTTTGGTACACTAAAAAGGTAACAATCTGATTGGAGTAGAGTCAGGCAGAGCGTAAACAAGTAATCCACAACTTGTGACAATAAAACAATTTATTTTTTAACTACACTGCCATAATGTCTTAGTAAGGACTGATTAATCACTACACACAGCAGATGTTAGAAAAAGTTTTTTACATGACTGAAATAAAAGGATAAATACGTGGATTTTAAAAACACCAAATATGCATATATCAATCTTTAAAAACAACCCTAAAGTAAAAGCCAAGATATTTGTCACCGTGTGCTGAAAATGTTTTTCAAAGTCTAATAACGATGGATATAGGTGTGGTGTGATTTAAAAGCAGTAGATGCCAAAGTTAGTATATTATTTTTCATCTGCATTACTTATTAAATCATTAGAGTATTTATCCAGCACCCATCTAACTGCCAAATGATTATGAAGAGATAGATGATGAAGAAGCTGAGTGTTAAGTTTCAACAAACTAAAATATCAATCCAATATTAAAACATCATTACTGACACACGCACGCACACACGCGCGCACACACGCACGCTGCATTATCTGTGTCACCGAGTCTGCTGATCATCCCTATTTAGAAATACTTGCTTGGCACTATAATCCAGGGTGACATCATGGTAGTAACATATGACTGCCACCAAAGACAGCACGCAGGCTGGATCAATTACGACTGGCCTAGTTTAGCTCAAGAAGGATAATTAAAGCAAACACCCACTGAGATTCGCGTTACTATGAAATCAGTATATAATTTTAATGCTGTGTTCATAACAGTTTAATAGTTAATTCACACTTGTGCCGATAAGCTAAATGAGCACTGCGTAGTTTTAATTCCTTTACACTAGTGTGAGTGTTTATGCACACAAACCACTTTAAGGCATGAGATGTATTTTCATTTAGCAATATTGGGTGATGTTGGAACACCTGTCCACATCTGACTATAGGTGAAAAATAGCTGATAAATCTCCGTGGTTTTCATTTTATATCCTCTAAACTGGTTTATCATTTATATTAAACAATATCTTAACATAAAAAGTCACATCCAATTATGCAAAAGTTGAAATGGATACTTAGTAGCTCACAGTATTAAGAAGCACCGATGCAAGGTTGGGTGTTGTACAGCTAATATTACGCTCAGTCTCAGTGTTGCTTTTTAGTAAGTGTAAGCATACATCAACGGGACAATCCTCGTTAAAGGAGAGGGAAGCAGGGAAGGTCAACCAACACACTGAGCCCCACGCTTCCACAAAAGGAGAAAATGCCACAATGCTGAAACAAACTTTCCCTTTCTGTCACCTGGTATCATATATCCCGCTCCCCTCACTGCTGAACACCCTTACAAATGCACAAATGCTTCACAGTCTGATTCAGAGTGCAAACACTCAACTCCCCCCTTCAAAAAAAAGAAAAAAGGATCACAAGGGTTTCATAAGGTAAGAAAAAAGCCAAAATAAAGAGCTCTTTTCACAGGCAGCATCTTAAACCAATCCTAATAAAAAACAAACACATGAAACGTTGCTTGTGTGCATTTAGAACAAATCTGTTCCTGGTGTTTCACAGACCATTTATGCAGAACAACAGAGGTTATTCAGAAGTTAACTACAAGTTGACATGAGAAGTCAACATGCTCCTTCCTTTAACCTTATCACTGCAGATTGTCCTCTGAAACAAAAAACTACGTAGCCTGTTGAAAATACCTGCGAGCTGATCACCTACGCATAAAGCAAGGTGATTCTGCACAGGGGTCAAAAACCAACTCTGTCCCAAAGTGCAGGCAGTTGATTAAAATTTGGTTTTTTTTGGTGTGGTTCTTCTAAGAACTAAAATTCTGGAATAAAGTGTTCATACATGTAAAGCCTTTATTATTATCATTTTTATTTATTCCAAAATGGTTGGGTCAAGCAAAGGGTGCCTACAGATAACAAACATGTCATACTGGCTGCTACAGTCATTGCTTTATGTTTATTGACTCTATTAAATTTAAATATCTGCAATTTTACACAGTCATCGAAAGAAAATTATTTAAACCCAAAAAGGAAACCGACAAATTAAAGTCAAATCCTTTACAAACAAGTCAGTTATATATTACAGCTTCTTTGAATATGTTTTGTTTGAGCTTTCATTTCAATATCGAAGAAGAAACTAGAGGGGAAAGGGATAGAAAGTTGCTGCTCCTCACCATACATCTTCCCCTCATCTGACAGTATGATCTTCCTCCTTCCACAAGGAGGGTAGATGGCCAGAGCTTCCTGAAAGCTCTGCTCAATGTCTGGGCTCCACACCCCTTCAGGATCCCCGTCCAATCCGCGGTCCGCCCCGTCTCCCAGTCCCTCTCCATTGGGACTGGCACCCTCCTCCTGCGCCCCATCAGGGCTGCCACGGCAACTCCACTCCGACGCAATGATGACGGCTCCAGCTACAACACACCTACAACACACGAAACAAGATAAATGTGGAACAGATCCGCTAAACTGGATCTGACACGTTAGTGTTACAGTGTTATGCTTTTTGGGGGGCGTGGTGGCTGTAAGAAGGTTTCTCCATTTTGTCTGTCTGCCCTCCTCACAAATGAAGAGGCCAGAGAGCAATAGAGAGAAGTGCACACTTTCACTTTTATACTATTCACACAATTACACTCAGCTTGAATTTAAAATTTAAACCAATAGGCAGAAATACAGGCAACTGAGGAAAAGCCCTTATCCAGGACTAACAAAAATATACAAATACTTGTTACAAAACTTACCCTGAACCCTGGTTTTAACATGTTTCCTTCCATGTTGAAGCCAAAACATGATTAGGAAACAGATTTGTTGTTGTCACAGCTACACTGCACTGCAAGCAGCAAGATTTTGAGAAACGGATGCAGCCGTTTTCTGTCCTATACAAAAAAACTGTAAACTGTGCACAGCTAATTCATTTTTGCAGTTAAGGACATTTTAAGCGTCACGTCGGTTCTTATAGAGTGCTTTTTCTTCTGTACCTGAGCACCTGAAGTGCTTCATGCAAGTTGCCTCATTCACCCATTCAAGCCTAGAGTGAGCTAAGAAAACACCCTCCAGACAGTTACACCACGAATTGTTACGAGGCAGGGTGGACCCGTGCTTTCATGTTGTTTACGTGAGTCTGTGTGAACTTTAGCCTTGCTTTCCTGTTCTTAGCTAATAGAAACACTCAAAGTGGTATTGTAGGCCCACTTCTTTAAGGTTCAATGTGCTGCATGTTCAGAGATGATGTTCTGCAAACCTTGGCTGTAACAAGTGGTTATTTGAGTTCCTGTTACCTTCTTATCAGCTCAAAGCAGTCTGACCATTCTCATCTGGCCTCTGACATCAACAAGGCATTTTCCCTTTATCTGACAATAATCTGCAGTTTCTGAAATCCTCAGACAAGCCTGTCTGTTCACAGTCACTTTAATCATCTTTCATCCCCATTTTGATACTTGCTTTGAACATTTCTACTTGCCTAAATGCATTACTGCCATGCGCTTGCCTGATTAGATAGCTCCGTTACTGAGCAGTTGAACAAACCTAAGTGTAGTCGCCATGCATGTACATTATTTTGTAATGCCAAACGTGGACAACCTAAGCAGTTAAAAGCACAGAACATCTTTAGACTGTAGTATGCAGCCTAGAGAAGGGGAACGAGGTTTCCACAACAAGTAAAACATGACGTTTGGACACTTTTCCCATATTAAAATGTAGTACAGGTTTAAGAGCTTATTTCCTTACTCTTAATCCGTTCATGTGAACAGAAAACCCCCCAAAACTTAAGTTAGATCAGCAGTGTATAAAGCATTTTGCTAAAAAAAGAAATTGTTTCATTGTTTTTAAACTTGTTATTTTTAACACAGGGAATCTGAGGCACACTGACAGCTCAAGAAAATTAAACCACACACCTTGTTTTGTTAATCCACATCACTGACATCATGATGGATGGACGAGACTGAGATCAACTTTGCGGCTGTTGAGAATAGCGACAGATTTCTCCGACTACAAGTGTCTACACACCAAGAGCGAGATCAGATTCACTTTGAGCTGTTTACAGCGTCCATGGGTACGGTGTGTATTAATAGTTCTGGCACCCGTGGTCAAAGACCTAACAAGTGACAAGCTAAAATATTAAGGGTTTATAAATGTTTAAAGACACTATCCAGGGTCAAGAAGGACACTACCAGGATGTGTCACTATTAAGATGAGATCACAAGATGTAATACATTAAATATTTAACTGACTGCGCTTAGTGAAGATGAGACCAGCTATTCCTTTTTCTTAGCTGTTCATTACACAGAAACTAGCCTAAAAGGCAACACAAACTTTAGAAGACTCCAACCTTGGCTGTGTAGGCCACATAAGGAAATTACACATTCTTTTGTTATTGTTGAAGATGCTCCAAGTCTCTTCAAACACAGACACACATATGCGACATGAATGTTGCCTGGTGTGTAATGTTTTCCAGAGTGTGGTTAATATGGTCCCTGCCACAGAGGAACCACAGAGGATCAGTGTGGTCGCTGAGCTTCCCCTGCTGTGGTGGGTTTATTCTGCACACTGTGTGCAGGGCCTTCCCGGTTTCAATCACTACTGACTGGACTGAGCTGTTGCCATAGAGATCAGAAAGGCCTAGCGGGGTGGTCAGGCAAGCACAAAGTCTAAAAGAACATTTTGATATTCGAGGGAGGTGGGATGCGATTGTCCTGAAAGCTCTACTGTGGGACGTCTGCAACTGGGAAGGTGTTTCTTTGTCCTGACTGGAACAAACTCATCATGATGTCATATTGCTTTTCATGTTCACAGACAAAAAGATTATAATGACCACAACAAGAGTAGCTTTGCATGAGTCATGATTTGAAAAACAATTGTTATTTATCTTAAAATGAGCCTTAGTGAAGCCCCTCAGTGCATCCCCTCGTCATGTCTAAAGCAGGCCCTTCTACCTCCACCTTCTCCTCCTTTAGGTCACCCTCCATTTAAGCCAACTTTCTTCTGATTGGCCTTTCCATCCAAACAGAAGGTGGGAGGGGCTTCCATGCTCTAAGCTAGTTGTGCCCTTGAGATGACCACATTAGAGATATCCCCTCTCCCTGACAGAAATCAAAGTGTGTGTGTGTGTGTGTGTGTGTGTGTGTGTGTGTGTGTGTGTGTGTGTGTGTGTGTGTGTGTGTGTGTGTGTGTAACAAAGCATATAGAACAGTCTAAAGCCCGAGCTTCTGGTTGATTAGGATTAATAAGACAGAAGGAAGGAAGTTTCCTATATTCTTCAGTGGGATTTAGGTTACATACATTTCAGGTCAGCTAACTGTATAGTAAGTAGAGCCTGACCAATATAAGATATCAGCACGAGCAGGACAGGAACATGACATCAGCATGATATCAACATGACATATGGTGTCATCATGGTTTGTCCATGTGAATGACTTGACTCTAGTATTGAAAATACTGTCAGCATATGTGGCATACTAGACAGCTAAGCAAATGGTGTTGCCTAGTAAAGTGTCTATACCACTAAACTGCTAAAACTAAATAAATAAATTAAATCGAACTACTTTAATACATAACTACTAAGATACATTTCTGGAATGTCAAAAAATATTACTCATCATTTTCACGTTTTTCATTAGTGGAAGATACTGTAGGCAGATGTGAGGCTACCAGGCAACACACATTTAAATATACATTTTAAAAAACAGACACTCTGTATATACAAAGTTATAAGCAGCACACACATGTAATAATCAGAAACGGAGATTTTTCACACAGGAAGTCTAAATGTGTTAACATGAAGTATGACCTTAGTTGGTGTAATGACAAAAATTATGTTTATGACAATTTACTCTAACGTTAACTTAGTTTATGCATTTGATTAAGGGGGGGCGTCAATCATCTAATACCCTTTTCTTTAGCATGGTGGGGAGCTCACAGACGGTTTAACAAATCCCAGGGGGAAACTTGGCTTAAATAATCAAACCTAGTGCTGATGTAACACATACACCACAATCACAGACTTGCATTACCAGCACTGGGAGCATTGCTGTGCAGTTTGGTTAGGAGTTCTGAAATCGGATGAGCTGTCATGGCCACAGATTTGTCAAGAGCAGTGGTGATGCAAAGTTAGGATACTGGCCACAGAGCACATATGTTGCTGGCTCTGCCTGTTTCAATATAGCACCCGTGGTCAAAAGGTCAGGTGTTTTAGTGCAACGAGGAGGCCAGTACAGCATTGAGCTAAATAAAGCTATGAGATCAGCGAACACCGAAAAGTCATGCACATTAGGGGCTGTCTACTGCTCCCAGTGGAGCACCGTCGACATTATGAACAACCAAAACTTCACAGATTTCTATGAACTCTTTGCACACTGACTACTACAGTACCGAGAGGCTTTATGGATATAGACAGTAAACCGATCGACTCTTTTAAACACTCGGATAACCTTAACATGGTCACATCTTACACAATTTTAACAAAGCAATCAGATCACACACATATGCTGTAAATTCTCCCATGGCCTTTCCTTTGAAACTCCTACGACTCTTAGTTTCACATGTTGATACAACTTTCACAGCAGCAAGAAATGAGTCCCATCTGCGAGCATGCAGGGGGAAAATGAAATCACGGTGAACGCTTGGAAGCGGTTTAGCCGAGTGTGAGTTGGCAAAATATCCCTTTGATCCCCAAAGCGGAAAAACTTCCAACTAACTGTCCATAAAAGTTCCTAAAAACCGCACACAAGCACTTCCAGTGGTAGTCATTGTATGCTATCGACCAGTTATTTTCTGTTTTTCAGTGGATATATAACCAGCAAGCCACCGCTAACACACTCGAACTGACATGCTAGTTGGCTAGCTTGGGAGCTAATAATACTGCAATAAACTGCAAACTAAGTCTGAGAGACGCATTAAACTAGCCGAATACAGAACGAATGCTTGAGTAAATATTAGAGGAATTCCCTGCTAAACACGTGAGTCCCTGAATCACTACAGGCACAGCGGGAAAATGCGAAATATGTCAAATATCCCAAAACTTCCAGCACACTCGAAGCGAAGCAGCTGCTGCAGCATGAAAAGTTGCTACACACAACAAAGAACTATATGAGAGCACACTCACCTCACAACGGCTCTCCTGCCCCGCTCCTACAGGCACACGCGTTTTGTTGTGTGCCCCTTTTTTCTGTAGAAAAGTAGCCTCGTGATTCGGGAGTATTTCCAGGGCAAAACAGCTGCGTTTGACAGAAAAAGGCGGAATGCAAAGTATGAGTTTGGTATGAAATCAACGCGCGGAGGAAAACGCACGGAGGCAGAGGCGTGGCGTCGAAACGCACACACGCAAAAGTTTTGTGGGTCCCAAGGCAAACTCCTCCCCGGACATCAGACTCCTGGTGGGATAGCAGGGAGATATGAGGAAGGTGGTAGTCGTAATGCCACTTTTTTGTCTAGGAAAAATCACTACATATCGCGTGCCATCGGGGTGGATGGTTAGGTCCCTGGATAATGCACCTCCTGTCTACACGGACCTCATACTTTGGTTACTGCAGGAGAAATACTACTGTTAATATATAAAGCTCCATTCAGGATTCATTCTGAATATGAGAACACGCATTATTTGCACGTTTGCTTTAACTTTTGAATATCATTAATTACAGTTCTGTCTGTCTATCAGTGTTCTGTAGTTGTGGTACTATATACCCAGCAGTGAAGCTTTAACAGGCCCTAAGCCAAGATGTTTCAGGGCCCTGAGAGTGGTAGGCGGGGAAAAAAATCATTTCTTTTGCTAACTTGTTACCAGAGATGGTGGTGGTGGTGGTGGTGGGGGGGGGGGGGGGGGGCTAGACTGTGCCCCACCTGACATTGGAGAAAAGACAGTGTGGGCACCCCGACAAGGTCAGCAGTCAATCACATGGCCAGTACAGAGAGACAGAGCATGGCCGCTAAATCTGCACCTATGGTTTGTTTCAGAATAATCAACAAACCATCGGTGCAACAACAAAAATGTCTTTGAAGGAAACCCAGGGTTCAGCTGGCCAAGAGGTTCAACATTGTTGCCCTTTTGTTTTGAGGAAACGGTTTACCACTGTGTTGTTACTTAGTCAGAATGATGAAAAGATGCAAAGTAATGTAGGGGAGACCGGGGATAGTTGTTACGTGGGTCAGTTGTAACACTTCCAATTTCTCCAATCAGGGCTAAGTTTCAAATGATGTGACTCATCCTGTGCATGCCCGATTCAGTTCTGCTATCACATGTGAAAAATCAGCACATTTTGTCAAACACAGACAATTTAACATGAAAAAAAGTCATTTGTATGCCAAAAAGTAAATTTTTCTACTTTATTTCAATTTGTAATAGCATTATCTGCTTTGCAGTTAAACTCATCAAACTTGAATTATGTTATTTGTATGTCTATGGGGATATATTCTGTGTAGGTCTTTAGTGCTAATGTTTTAGCCGTTGGCTGTAATGTTAGCGAGTTCATGGCTATAGGAGTCTGGGTCAGTTGTAACAGCAACAGTCTGGGTTAGTTGTAACAATAATGCAGATGTTACCACACTATTACTTTAACTTATATTAAACAAGTTGGGGCAACGACATCAGCAGAGAGAGGTTCACTGGTCGCTTTTGTATATGCGGTTAATGCCATTGGCAACACAATTCCTCCACTGTTTGTGTTCCCACACATACATTATGCAGACCACTGTGTCAGAGATGGACCAGTAGGAAGTACTGGTAGTGGAAATAAATCAGGATGGGTGCAAGAAACAGATTTCCTCATCTTTCTGAAGCACTTTGCAAACCACACCAAGGTAAGCCATGATAAAAAGTAATGGAATTGCGATGCTGGTGAACAACTACATTTTTTCAGCTTCATTGTTATGTTCAAAATTGGTGCAAGAGTTGTAGGTTATAATGCCCACTGAGCCAATGAGGCCAAACTCAAGGAAGACCAACCAAAATTAAGGAAATATTCAGTTGCAGAAAATTCCATAATTTGTCTTTTTTGGGGGGTTGGAATATGCTCAAAGTTAGATTTCTGCATTCTGTCACACACACACACAGCTACATAAATGGATGTAAGTGCATTCATGTGTTGAATAAACAAAGATTACATGTTAATGTTTCGTTAGTACCCTTATTTCATTGTGTTACATTTCACCCCAGGAAATGTTACAACTAACCCAGACTATGGGGTTAATTGTAACATTTCACTCTTTGTGTTTGAGACCATACCATGCAATGGGTAATTGTGCTGCAGAGAAAATAGCTGCACTATTTAATAGCAGAGACATGTAAATACTTTGCATTACATTTTGAATCCACTACCTTAAAAGAGCTCCAATTTACAGACAGAAATGTCAAAAATGTTACAACTATCCCCGGTCTCCCCTACATAGATACTAAGACTGAATTAGCTACCAGGTCCAAATGGGCATCTGCCTTAGGATCACTGAGGGGGCTCGTATAACAAGTGACATGGGCTATTTTAATTGAATCGCAATATACAATTGGAAGACGCATGCTGCTTTGTGCTGCTTGGTATTCATTTTGATAACTAATGAGGTGCCTTGCCCTAAGGAAACTATTGGCTCACCTTGTTTTGTGCATTTCTTAAGGTTTTTGTGCCTGGGGGCACCAATGCAGTGTATTTAGTATATACTAAACTGCCACCTGGTGTCAGTGTTTTGTGCTTTTCTTAGATTAGAGAAAAACAGAGGCAGGAAAAATGGGTTTGCAAAAACCCAGGAGAAGGCAGGAAATGAATATATTTCTGGGGCAGGACCCCCAACTGTGCCCCCCTAAGACCTATCTACCTGCCCTCTCTGTATCTGGTTGGATTCTTTAATGCTAAAATGTATGGCTCAAATGTCACATAAGAAAAGGAAAGGCTGAGCATAACTAAACTCCCAGGAACGGTGAACAAGAAGAAGCGCAGGGCCAGTAGGGACAAGAGAACTTTTAACCCCCTGACAGCATCTTGGTCTGGGGTTGTCCTTTCATGTGGCCACTGGAGGGCAGTAGCACCTTAGTCATGGGTATTTTAAAAGGACAGCATGACAGCTGTCAGTTGCATTGACCAAAGAAATAAGTGGCAAATTGTGGGTTTGTTTTGTTTTTAATTAGCCCTCTGATTTTAGGAAACGCATGAATATGCTTGATCTTTTAGTTGTAGATGAATTAGGAAGAATGGCATTACCAGAAATCTGATGGTAAAAATCTAAGATTTCAAAACCGATCTGGATGATTTGTGCAAGTCACAGTGACTGAGAAACATTTGGTGCTTGGTGATAGACATCAGAGAGAAAACTACGCAGCAGCAGTAAGATTCTTTTTTAAAACATTGGCTGAATTTTCCTGGTTTAATTTTGACATGTGCAAACATGTCTGCATCTCAGCCTGCCTTTACAAAGTGCTATCCTTTCCCAGTGAGGACTCCGGCTGAAGTGGAGATCAGGTATTTCATTTTTCACTGAGCTTTTAGAAACACTTCAGAGTGACTGAGCAGAAAGGTGGAGGTATAAAATTCAAAACAAAAGGGATAGCTATTATGAACTTTGAAGAGGTTCTCCATTTTTTAAAAGATTATATTTTCTATTCCGTTACTGCAAGTAGGCTAAATAGCCAGTCACAACCTGTTTGCCTTGCTGCCATTTGACAAGCTGCACACAAGTAGCATGCCACCAGTAGTTTCTTCCCTTGGGCTTTGACATTACTAACCTAATGCAATGACTAAATTATTTATGTTTCATTTTCATTCATTTTATTATTTCATTTTTTGTCATTGCTTTTGTGTTGCATGTTTTTAATTAAATTATCTTGAATAAGCCTCTCTCTCTCTTATCCTTCAATACTCATCCACACTCAGAGTGCTGGAGGCTAGATTATTCCGGATTGTAGGAAACACTTGATAATGGAAACTTTCTTGAATGGCAGGAAATGCACAATGCAATTTTGAATGCATCTACCCTGGAAACTATTCAAGCTAATCTAACCAAGCAAGTTTTGGTAAGTTTTACATGTATTATTCCTCATACTAACTTTTACTCACCTTCTAAAGCCATTGTGTGCTGCATAGGAACGGACCTTTAGAAATCCCTCCCCCACACACCGTTACTATTAACACTATTAATGAAATATACAGTTCTGTTTATCTAAGCTAAAACATGCAATATCGTCCTGTAAGAAAAATAAAAATCAGAAAATTAAGTGGTCCACAATGATACATCTTCAGCCAAAGAGTGTATGCATTTACCCCCTTTTACCACTAGATGGAGCGCCACATCAATCTCCATTGAACAAAGTACAAAAAAACGGTACTTTGACCACAGTCAGTGAGCTGCTCGTGTTTGTTGAGATGCTCTTTTATACAAATTAACCTCACGCTTACGTTTTTTATTTACTATTTCCTATTTTAACTGCTGGGTTACACCTGCTCATATAGGCCCACATGTCCAGCCCCTTTGGCGACCCCTTTCATCCCTATATAAGTTACAGTCAGGCTACAAGCTAGTGGGGCTAGCCTCTGTTTCTCTCCTCTAGAGTCTCCCACAGGTGAGCGCAAACTTTATCTGTCATTTTAGGAAACGTGAACTTTTATTTTGGCGTTTTTTAAATTTATTTATTTATTTTGTTTAAAAATTTCTGTGTTTAAAATGCTCTTCAACATCTAGTTTAATAAGGAGCTACTGGAGAAGCTACATTTAGTTTTTAGAGATAAGTTAGCTGAAGGTGACTCAATGTTGCGCTAAGGTCACGGACTGTAGACCAGCATTCAATAAACATTTACAGTATTTCACATTTCATAATCAGTAGCTAAGTTTATCCTTACACATAATAGAAGAGGGAATGTAATAATTCTGAGGCTAAGGCCTCTTAAATCTACTCTTCATGTTGATTTATGATTTATGTTTTTTTGAGCAGCTATATATAACATGTTTTACTTAAGTTAACCCTATTTGTTAAATGTCGAAATATAAATATGATTTTGTATTTTCTTATGTAGATCAGAAAAAATTAATAAATATCTATTTAAATTTTTTTAACCTATATTAAGAGAAGATACTTAACCTGTAAATAAGCCTGACCTGTTATAAAGTATATAGTAAGTAGTAAAGCACAATATAAGTTCATTTTTTAATTGATTAGGATACAGTTTATGAGTAAATACATCAGCATTAGAAGTATCGGTGTGTGTGATCTTGCACGAAAACCAAGGTGAGTAAATCAGTAACAGTGTAACTTGTCAGTCTTGTGTGTGTGTCTGTGTGTGTGTCTGCCTAGACTTTGAAACAGGGCCCATTTACACAGGTTATGTGTTTTGAATTAATGCAAATATTTGGCAGGTAGAGGTTTTTGTGTGCTACAGTAAATATAACTGTGCATGCAAGCACCCGAGTTGCTCAGGTTATTGATACCAGGAGAAATAAAACGGGCGGCGCGTCCTTGTGTGAACTGGGTGTGAACACCAAAACACACAGTTATCAAATTCAGCTGGCAGAGCCAGTTAAAGGCAGGCAAACATCACAATGTGCCTTTTGAAAATACACACGGTGGCTCACACAGTGATTAGCTTGTAGTTTACTTATTATCCGCTGGATTATGCTTTACTGAAAACTGGTGGCAAATGTTGACAAAATGCCCCACGGTGCTTTCTTCCTTTATGGATTAGTGTGAAGTGTGTGTAAGAAAAACCTGCTGTGCATTTAGAGTGCATCTGTATCTACAACTTTACAGTGCCGTCTAGCTGTGACTATATTTGTCCTCCCTTCCTTTTCTCTCTTGCAGGGGGACAGGAGAGTCGAGAGTTGGAGGGCTGCCAAAAGAGGCCGGCCCGCCTCGCAGCTGAAACTTTTACAAGCCAAGCAGGAAGACACACGGAGAGCGATCGAAGAAGAAAAGGAGGAAAAGAAAAAGTGAGAAAGACATCTGAGCTCCTTTCTCTCGATCTTTCTGTCTCGCGTCTCTGTGTCTGCCTTCTGCCCGTCTCTCCTTTTCTTTTCTTCTTCCTTGTTAAAGCCATACTGTATTTGCCCGCCTTTGTTGGCAGGGGGTAAATGTAGGGCTTGAGGACAGGGCGGGAGGGAAGTAATGGAGGGGTGTGGGGACTTTGAGTTCAGAGAGTTCAGCTGAGGAGAGAAATAAATTCATAAACAACAAAGGAGACGTGACGTCAGGGTTGAGGGGCTGTCCAACCTGCTGCCTGAATCTGAGCCTCCATAGAAGAACCGGATTCTTCACACCACGTGTGTGTGTGCGTGCGTGTGTACAGTATGAACGTGTGTGTATGTGTGTGTGCGTCCATTGTCCTGTCTTTGAGAAAAGACTTGTGGTGTTCAAGCAGAGAAGCTGGGCTATTGTGGTCTGCTTTGTGTCCGCAGTTGGTGTTTGAAGACTGAGAGAAGCCTCTGGTAATGTGTGTGTTGGTATCTGTTTGGCCAGTCAGAGGACTCCGCCGCTATTATTACAGCAGCTGCGACAACGAATTAGGCGTTTCACTCGAAACAAGCTTTGCTTTTTGTCTGTAATTGGTTGCTTGAATCGAATGGTAGAAGAGTGTTCCTGGGTTTTTTTAGAGTTACACTCAGTATTTTCAAAATGACATCAGCTCAGAGGTGAGTGCTGATTGGTTGGCTCGGCTTGGGATACCCGCTTCAGCACCAATGATTGGCCCGCAAGCTGGCTACAGAGAAGGTCGGCCATTAATGAGCAGATGGATTTATGTTTTCTCTCCTAATGATTGAGGTCATCTAGAGGCGACAGCTCGCTGATCCAAGATCTGCATTGGTGTTGAACTATCATGCTCGGGTGAGAAAGCAAAGGGAAACCTGGGAAGGATGCCAAAGGCAGGGGGGGAAAGTATCCACCCTCCCTGCTCATTGATTCATTTAGCTGAACTCTCTCAAAGCCCTCCCTCTCACGAGGGCTGATATTATCCCCAATGGAGGGAGAGAGGACGGATTGAGGGGAGACGCAAAGAAAAACGGGCAGAACAGAGATGTCAAAAAAGACAGGAAGTCTGCCAGGAATCCTTTTTCTGGTGAGAGAACTTGAAAAACAAAAGTCCAACAGCGTATATAAGAAATCTCAAGCCAGTTTGAGCTTCTTTAAAAAAAATCTATTGACTGTATGAACATGGTGAGATGCAACAATATGGCAGAAGTGTCGGGATCTGCTTGTCTCTCTCGCCATCTGTCTGTTGCTGCAGGATAGTATGAGTGGGGTATGTGGACAGAGGTGCGTTTTGGATATTGGATAATAAAGGTGTACGTTAGCCGATACCGGACTGTTTTGTGTCGCCGCGTCGGCTCACGACACTTGACGTTTCTTCTCGTACTTTGTTTCCTTGTCTTTCTGTGGCACACTCTCAGTCTTAACTCTTTTCTCGGACTCCTCCTCTTTCTGTTCCTTCTCTCGCTACAGCATGTCACTCCCTTCCTCTTTCTGTGTCTCTGCACCCCCCACCTCCTCCCGTCCTCCCCTCCTTTCTCTCTCCTTCCCTCTTGGCAGCGGTGCCAAAGTGGGCTGGCAGACCGAGGCAAACACAGCACAGGGCAGAGCAGAGGGTGATCCAAAGGCTGGTGATTTGATTATGTGTATGTCTGTGTTCTTAACTCCTCTGTTGTTGGCGTCTTCTCGTGTTTGACTCTGTTTTGGTTATACGCCACTGACAGTAATGCAAGTCTACTGCTGGTCTGTTTTGGACCTCTTTGCTGTTGGTGTGTTTGATATTGTCGTTTGTGTGTGTATGTATTTTCTTTTCGCGTGTGTGTCACAGTGGCTGTGTGTGAGCAGACGTCCCTCTGTCACCTCGTGTACGGACAGACGCACTCACGCCAGTAGGAGGGGATTGTGGGAAGGGGGTGTAGCTCTCAGAGGGTGTGCTCTACTCCTCTCTTTTCCCTTCTTCCCGCCATCACGGCCCTCTTCTCCGTCAGTCGTCCGGCCCAGCCCGCCGCTCACTACAGGCTTCAGGTATTTCCCTTTTTTTAATCCTGTGACACCTTTTCCCTGCAGTCTGTCTCCCCGAGTTCCTCTCGCCCTGTTCTCTGTCCTTTATCGTGGTCTTTCTCCTAAACGTTGTCTGTTGTTATCGGTTGCCACGCCGCACTCTCCTCGGCGCCATTTTGGCTCAATGTACATGACAGGAGAAACTTTTCTAGAGCTCAGAGGGACACTGCGACTCCCTGCTGACAGTCTTCTTTCCCCTGGTGTTTCTATCTCTTTCTGTCTTAACCTGAACCCCTCTTTGCCGCAGGACAGCAGGCTCTGACGGGGGGGTCAACAGTATTTTCTGTGGTTTTCTGTATTGAACAGGTGTCTCTGTGGAGACTGGTAGGAGGGACGACAGGCCTTCTTGGTTACTCACTGACCTCAGAGGGTTGTGTGGCTTGAGAATGGTTGTAAGCTTCAGGTTAGTGTAAGTATAGGTGCTAACCAGTGTTGAAGAGCTGTTATGGGACGAGTGAGGCACAAATCTCTTATCATCCGGGGCCATGGCGATAGAGATAATATAAGGACAATATTTACTTCCTTTGTTTCTAGCCACTGTAAAAAGTCTGATATATGGCAGAAGTTTCACAGAAACATGTTTGCTGGTGCAGTTGTGTGTCCAGTTTTATGCTTTTTCAGTCTAGAGTTGTGTCTGTTTGCCAAAAGGTAGCTGCTACAACACTGCGTCATTAACATCTTTATATACTTTACATTTCAGAGGAAGCATTGGGCAGAAATGAAACTGACGATGCTGTAAAGAAAAAGGTTTTTTCAGTAGTGAGACGAATGTTTTGTTTTATTTGGTTTTGTTGTTGTTGTTTTTTGACACGCCACATGAGAAGAAGAAATTTAAAGATGAGCGGTAGCATTTGTGTGACTGGTGTGTATTTAGGCAACATGTAAAACTGTCGTATATAAGGGTAATTTTGATTACAGCTGTATGTCAGAGACCAGAACACTGCACTTGAATTAGACAAGCGACTGTGCATATTGACCAAGAGCCGTTGCAATAATTTAACCAAATTTAGTTGGTCAGATATTACATTGAAATATCTGCTTACTGTACATGTAATTAGGAACCTAACTGGACAACTTTATGCCAGAGCTGCATATTGCATCTAAATATGGGTTGGTGTTAAAATGGCGCCTTCATGCCACGTGTAAACAGTGAACACCATCAGACCTTTTCATCATACCCCTCACAATTAGCGGCTATGCTACTCTGTCAAGTCTCTATTTTTTCTGAATGCTTATCTTTCGCATAAAGTGGCAAATGGCTGCATAACAAAAGTAAACTAGTTTTTGTTTGTTTGTTTTTTGGATTTTTTGCATATCAAAATGTGGTACTAAAGAAAGACAAACGTTAAGAGGAAAAAGGGCTTGAAAAAATATAGAGATCAAAAGTTACAGAGATAGAAAGAGAGGTAGGAGTGGGAGTGCTCTTTCCCCGCCCCTCTCGTATCCTCAGATGAACTTATCGTGTTGCCTCATAATGCTTCTGAGTTTTTCTCCTAGAGGCAGTCAGGCTTACTTCCTTCATTCAGCCTCGACATAGCTGATTGGTTGATATCTTGGCTGACCGACCGCGGTTTGGAGCGAAGCAACAGGAAGTTTCTCTTCTCATGCAGGAAGCTGCAGCTGTTTCGTCCTGACATACACTGCTTTGCACTTTTGCACGCATTCTCTTTGTGTGCATGTGCACAAATATGCACATGCACACGCGCACACATGCACTGGCTTTGAAAGGGCATACCTTTCCAAGTGTTTGTGATTATATGCTGTATACGTGCATGCTTGTGTACAGTCTGCACCGTGTGGCATTTGTAAATGCTCTAACATGTGGGCGTGTAGCGACATGCAAGGCCAGGATTCTGAGCTATCAGAAACATTTGAAACCATGGTAACCACACATCTCATTAGCACATTAGCAAAAGCATAGACAAGTGGAGATGAGAGGACAGAGAAAGTAGATGGAGAGGAGGAAAGCGACCTTTCTTCATTCGGAGATTTTAGAGACACACACTAGTCATTCGACTACTTGGAGGACTGTCCACACAGCCCAAGCCTGCAGATTGGCTGTTTGGCCTGTCAGCCATAGCTCCTTGTCTATATGTGTATCTATGGGTCAGGTTGTTGTTGGAAGCTGATAGTCAGCACAGTGACTCCCATATGCTCTTGGCGTATCTGGGTCATATATCTTTTCCTCAAACAAACTGTCCAGCATGTTTATCCAGCGCTCAGGCTGACTCATGTCAGTTCAGCATTTGTCTGTGCAGCCATCTACTGCACAAAACCAAAACACTGATCGCAAAAGCCTGGAAGCCTTTTTATTTAATTACCATTCATCTAATCAAGATCAACTGAGCTCCTTTAATGCCCACAGTTTGAGCAACTGTGCTGTGTTGTCTGTACCAGTGTACGGTTGTGTTAGTACACACATATGGCAGCATATCTCTGCATACATGCGAGCGTGAGCTGTGTGTTGTGCCTAGCTAATGAGGATATACAGAACATCAGAGCGGGCACCATGCCAAGTGGGATGGTAGAGGCTCAGTGCTCCTTCGTCCTCTAATGCAGGACGTTCCTGAGAGAGTGGGAGGATGAAAGCTTGTGTGATAGTCACCATGGTGCTTTTAAGAGGATCAGTAAGAATGGACGTGAGTTAGACAAGCAGTCAGTCGGGGAATTCTTCACTCTGCCATCTATTGTGGCTTACTTCCTCCATCAACGCCACCGCTCCTCCCCCTCTTTAACCACCACCTCCACCTCCTTACTCCCCTTATTGAAATTCTGCCTGGCACACAGACTCTGTCCATTCTTGGCACAAAGCTCAGAGAGCGAAAGAGAGAGAAACACACAAGAACCTGTACCAATGGTGTGGTGCCCCGTCCGTTGTGTCTGTGCCAAACATTCATTCTGTCTCGCGGACCGAGGGACCAGGCGAGCCAATAGGTGTTTTCCTGCCTCTGCTTCCTGCGATAATCTGCTCCAATTTTGAGGACTTTTGTTGGCAACTGGGTATGCTGCGAGTGTTCTGAGATTCGATAATTAACCCGCGTGTTTACGTTGTTTGCATCGGACAAGGAATAAATCGCCCGGTGGGGGACAAAGTCTGAATCCTCCCGTCAGTGGAGGAGAGGAGCTAAGGCTGGTTTCCATTATATTCTTAATCCTTTTTTTCACGTGGGTTTCTGTTTGTTTTAATGTGGAGACGTGAAGTTTGTAAAACCTGGTTCCCTTTGCTCGCCGTTTTAATGGCGTTTGCTCTTTGTTTGACATCGACATGTTTAGAAAGAAAGAAGAGAGGACAAAATGAGCGGGCACGGCGTGGTCAATATGTCCATTAAAACATTAAACCATCCATTCTGATTTTAGTCTGCGGTCCACAAAAGTCCACTTTGGCTTCTTTCTAAAAACACAATGAAGGCAAAGTGTTTCTTAAAAAGGCCTCCCAGTTTAGTAACTGGTATAAAAAGACTTGATGTTGAAATTTTATTCTGTGGGCTTTATAGAGAAAAGTGATGCCAAAGAGCTCAAACTGTCAGAGGCTTTTGGAAACCTCGAAATACACGTGTGACTGTCACCCAGAGAAGGATGACAAGGCCGAAGCAGGAAATCGCCTCCAGAAAAACACATCCTGGTTGGTCACAGCAGAGTCGTGTTATCAGAGGGTACGAGTGGACAAGGCCCACGTTTCTTGGCTTACACTGAAACCGCCGCTGTGAATTTACAAACATTCAGCCGTGATTCTGCTGTGACAGATGCACAGTCTGTCTGATAGGCAGATGGGATTAGCTCAGAAGGCCAGATTTCTCCAAGTTCCTCCAGCTGCCCCGCAGACGAGAGCTGCGTTTATTTTCAAGAAAAAGTTATCGGGCCAGCCGGGACGTACGTACCTGCTGTAAGCGCCACGGAAAATATCTGCGCCCGGCACGTGACTGACCGCGTCGACTCCGGTTTTGGACAATTAACCCAGAAAGCACAGAACTCCCCACCAGCATTTATTGTGTGCATGTTTTCCTACTCGGATGTCTTGTTAAATCTTCGTTAACTTGACCCATTTCTCCGAGAGCGCTGTGTCGTATCAGCCTCGTCCTCCGAACGCGGCTGCAGTCGGGGGACGTTTCTTGGCGACTAAGCAGAGCCCATAGATCTGTCACTGGCGTGGTGACAGAGTCGGGCGTCACGCCAGCGCACCCCCACCCATTCTGTCTGTCTGGTCTTCTGTAGTCAGTCTAGCAGGGTCTACTGCATGCTAACTATAGGCTGGTCTGGACCAAGTCTCAGGGGTCGTGGCTGTATGCTAATTTATGCAGGCGGTGTACCTTCTAACCTCATCTCTGTTAGTCTGAGGCCCCGGCCTGGCGTTTGTCTGCCACTCATTAACCCCGCAGTTACTGGCATGTCAACCTGATGTGCACGGAGCTAATCTTTATCTCATGTTTAGCAATAGTTTAACTGGTAATGGCTGAAGGAGAAGCAACGACTTCCCAAATGAATCAAACTTTAACAGAGCAAAATGCCTGCCCGCTCTGTGAGGGTGCTACTGAAACATTACACGGACAGAAACATGCTGCACGCGGTCGTGGCTTCGTCCAGCTGCCTGATAAGTAAAGTTAGAGTTTCCCTCTCGCTCCGTGATAGAGTGTCGTCTGGCTCTTTTGGCTTCGCCTTAGTGTTGGCACAGGACTGACTCTCCATCACTCCTGATAGAACAGCTGTGCTTTCTTCATCACGATGCAGCAAGCTCACGAAAAACCTAAAAGGTAGACCCTTACAGTGTTTTAAAGCAGACCTAAAATGGCCGATGTGCAAGACGCCATTTTGTGTTTCGTTGTTGTGTTTTGGGGGGCAGAATCCCAGCTTTGTATTCAATGAGAGGCAGCTGGTGGAAGCCATATTTGCAGGCATCTGTGTGTGTACCTCCGTCTGAGGAGCAGCAGCCAGCCTGCACAGGGATAGCCGCTGCAATGAGCTCAGTTTTTGGCGAAAACGGAGGATTCCTGGCACAGAATCGAGCAGCTCGCTTTTTTTCTCTCTTTCGATCACATGCCAGAGTCTCAGGAAGCCAGTGAGTTGTTTGTTGGGCTTTCACACATTAGTGCTCTCACTTTCCGTCGTCCACTCACCGTTAAAATGATTTGCCTCTGATTTATTTTAGCGGAACGTGTTTCTTAAAGACGTTACAGAAAAACGGGGTCGATCGTGAGGATCTTCTTTTGTTTAGAAGCGATAAATGTTTCTCCAAATCTTGGCAGTTGAAGACTTGTTGGCGTGAGGGCGTGAGCACTTTCACTCGTGACGTTGAGCCGTACCTATTTTAAACCAAATAAAACAGACACGGAGAACAAAAGCAAAAATGCAACGAGGCTGCTTTTTGCAGAGGTTGAATTTCAACACATCACTCGAAGATATTGTGAAAAATGTAACTTTTAAAAGTACACGAGAATAAAACTTGAATAACCAGATGATTTCAGTGAGTTAGTTATTATTATTGAGCGCTTTCTTTCTTTGTGCCGTTGCAGGAAGGATACCTTTGCGGATCTTCGATGTTGAAGCAACGTGGATGCTGTCCTTGGAGCTGAGGTAGTAGATTGAATAGTTGTGGGGTTGTGTAACCTCTTTTTTAAATAACTATACAATCTACTGTCTTTCCCAAGAGACAGCCGAGTCAGCCGCTCGCCGACTGCCGTCTCCAAGCAAAAACACGAGCTTTCAGCAGTCTTATTCTTGTTTTCACGCCGAGCAGGTAAATAGGCCCAACATTTTTAGAAAGGTGAACCTGGGGTGTGTTTGACTTGGGCTCTGACAGGGTGAGGTAGTAGGTTGTATAGTTTGGTGGGTGGGACTGCACCCTGCTCAGGTGATAACTATACAGTCTATTGCCTTCCCTGAGGAGCTCGCTGCACACTGAGGAACATACAACACATGCTCATGGCTCAAGTATGACGTTTATTGCCAGATATAATAAAAAAGGAGGAGGAAGACACGCAGCATGATTAGTGTTGAATTGACTGGAAGTGTTAACTTATGTGCTTTTAAAAGATGTACATTTTAATAAAGTCACATTTGTCTTAAATAAGTTGTCCAAAAATCAGTGAATGGCAGCTTGAAATTATTTGTCACACACTGCAGTTGTGATTGTCGTCGAACAGGAGCTGTGCCGATGGTTAGTGTGTGCCGCCCTCTAGTGGAGACACAGGAAATTGCTATCTGTAGAATAAAGTTTGCACAAATATCCATAAATGGAAATTACACTCAACTGGCTTCTTTCCCCAGTCTATGTGATTCGCTTTAATAAAGCTTTACATGATGGTTGAACACAGACTCTATGAGCAGATACAAACTTCCTGACAAAGTCCAAAAGGCCCCTTATTGGAGACTGCTTTTCCATCTTTATCCAGATGTGTATGTTAATGGCTCAGCTGCATGTTAATGACCTGCGAACCTGCTTTTTCCCGATGGCAACAGTTTAACCACGCAAGGAAGCGCCTCCATAATTGACCGTAGGCCTGCTGGATCTTTGGAATGCGACAGGCATAGATCACAGGGTTGACTGCTGAGTTGGCGTGAGACAGGAGAATACCTGGAACATTTGGATTGGCTAGTGTTACATTTCACAGCAAGTGGTGTTAATGAGTCACATGCTCTCGAATATTTAACAACCAGCTGCAAACTGCGTAAGGGCTAGAAAAAGTACTGTCACCTGCCTGTATAGAGCGTTCCCTGTGTGACAGCCTGAGGGCCTTGAAACAACAGCAGACAGTTCATCAGGTGGAGAGGAATCCAGCAGCCAGCAAACAAGATGAGGACGAGAGCCAGGGAGCAGGCCAGCCTCTTCTCCCTGAGCAGAGAGGCCCGGGACTGAGGGCAGCTGTCCTTTAGACGTCCCTGTAGGCTCCAAAAGATTCGAGTGTAGAGGAGGGTCATGACCAGCAGGGGTGCCATGACACATCCGAGAAAGTTGAAGTAGACCATGAAAGGGAGGGAGATAACTGAGAGGAAAGTGCACGGCGGACGGATGAAAGAAGTGGAAGATGTGTTGGTAGAATCAGATGCTGGGGAGGAGTAATTGTGCCAGCCGAATAGAGGAGTGAAGCCAAGGAGACATGAAAGCATCCAGCAAACAGACACGCCGATCCATGTGTGCCTTTGTGTGGCCAAGGCTTTGTATCTGAAAGAGGGATAAAGCACAATAAAAGGGAAAACCTGAAAATATCACAGTGTTCACTCACAAAACAGGAGACCCAGAGTTCACCTCACCTGAGTGGTGTGTGCAACCGCAGGTATCGGTCCACAGCAATTGCTAGCAGTGACAGCACAGATGCCTGCGTCAACACCAGCACAACACAGCTGAGAAGCAGGCACAACTCAGGGATTAGACTCACCCAGCCATCCAATAATACTGCAAGGGGCACAGCGGCCACACCCACAAGGAAGTCAGCCACTGCCAAGGACACGAGGAAGCAGAATGTCGGTTCCCGAAGGGAATCCCGGATACCGAAACACACAGCACACATCACCAACACGTTACCAAAGCAACATGCTGCAGCAATAAGCACTTCCAGTACTGTGTAGGCCACCCAGCTCCATTCAGCCATTAGAGCAAGACAACCAGAAGCTGTTACGAATGACAGAACGAGTTTCCTCGAAGGCAGCTGAGTAACATCCAACACATTCGATGGTTTGTCTCTTGTTGCTTTTCGCTTCAATTTAGCAACAAAGGCACTGAGCTGACACTTTTTATATGCGAACATGCATGCGCTTGTACGTGCACGAACAACAGGCATGCACTCCATGGAGACGCCATCTGTATTTCATCAGTAAGTGAAGAGCCTTTCCCTACTCCCAATAATGTAAATGTGGCTTTTCCACAAAAGGGGTGTGTTTCGTGCTGTGGGGGGTGAAGGAAAGTTGGAGTTGCAGCAAGATGACATTTAAAAGTTCTGTTACGACAAGTCCAAGTAGAGATGTGTCCTCAGCAACACGTATCAAATGAATCAAAAGCGAAAGCTTTCATGCAAACAAAAGTCCCATAAAGACAAAGGTTTTTAATGACATATAATGGTTATATTTATTACCTGACTGAATTTCTATTACAGTTGCATTTTACTCTGAGCCTTACAGCTTAAGGATAAAAATCACTAGTCTTTACTAGTGGAGAGAATGATCTACAAGAGTAGATCTTAGTTTTGACTGTTAAATTTTAAGCCACGAGGTACTTGGTAACCGCAGTAAAGGAAACGTGGATTTCAGGAAAAGGTAGAATTTCTTTTCTGCCTTTCTTTTGGAATGAAAGTATCGAAACAGGTCAAAATCATACAGAAATACAATACATGATACACCAATGAGTCACTTTTACTACCTGACATTGCAAATGTGGCACGAAGAAACTACTGGAACAAAACCTGTGAGTGTGTTCTATAAATCAAGTACTAGTACAATAGTACAATAGGTACTATTGTTTATTTAACTTGGGATTGACACTCAGTTTGGCAGCTTTATAGAAAAAAAAGTCTACTTCTCATCAAAGTTAGGGTGTGTATCTGTGTGTGCTCGCTTCTGTGTGTGCAAACTCTTTAGATGTTACTGATTAACACGTCTGTTTTTAGTGGCGGTTTTTCCCTGCATGCTCACTTTGCATACAATTTTGGCTGTGGGTGCAGGTCTGTCCGTCCATGTCTGTGTTTATTTCAGCCACATGCACTGTGCGGGTTATCTTTAGCATTTTACACACACACACAAGCATATAGTCAGATGTTCTGAAAATATGTGCAGATTTATTTTATCATAAAAAAGACATTTTTGACACAAACAGATCATGTTTTCTTAACCAAAATGAAGAAGATGATTGTAAACTGTATCTGCTAAATATCTGCGATACAGAATCACACACAAAGAAGAGAAATATGCTACTTTTATTTGAAGGATTTAAGTTCTACTTATAAAGTAGATGTTCTACAATAACCTTTTCGATTTACATGATAAAAGCCAGATCACCTCTCCCACCTAGCCTGTACCTGAAGTTTGCATTTACAGTTCTTCCCCTCACACTGAATACAATGTGGGTCTGTATGTATAACTGACTCTGAGCTACGGTGCATCCGCTTCTGGCTTTCAAATACTCAGTATTCATTTGTTATTCAAAATGCCACAGAACTATAATAAGCAGACACGAGATTCATGGGACACCCAAAGTGATTTCCCTTGACATCCTTTGTCCTTATTCTATTTCTATGCTAACATAGACTCATTGTTTCTACTTTGTATTTGAGTCTCCCTGTAGACATTTTAGCGTCTTCTCATCAAAGCGGTAAGTGAGCTTCCGTTTAACTTTGTGAATCTCGCCTGTGCGAGAGTAGTTCCTTAGAGCCCGTGCCATCTTCTGGTACGTCATGGGCTTGCGATTCCCCTTTCGCCGACCCCACAGCTGGGCCAGGCTCTCCTTGTTTTGGGAAGAGAACTGAAATGTGCCAGAGGAGGACTGGACCCACCAGATGCAGCTACGCATCGATGGCGTCTGAAGCATCTCAAACAGGAACTGGAACAGCCGCTCCTTCCTCTTTCCTTAGGAGGAAAAAGGGGATGTAAATACAAATATGAGGTAACACTGTCTCATATGTGCGTGCATGAAAACAGAATGCTGTGTGGGAGACGTTTGGTATTTGTAGGCTGTTGAGAGTTTTAGTTCTTACACACATGTTCAAATGTGGTTCTGTCTATGTCTGTGTGTGTGTGTGTGTGTGTGTGTGTGTGTGTGTGTGTGTGTGTGTGTGTGTGTGTGTGTGTGTGTGTGTGCCACTCTACCTGACAGTGGTGCAAGAGGCAGGGGATCTCTGTCCTTCCTGCTCCCTGTGTCAGAGGATGGTGACGGCGAATCCTGGTACTGGGAGCTACTGGACTGGGAATCTGAGTCAATGTATCCAGATGCCTCATCGGAATATGCTATGTGTCCCTGTGGTGAACACACACACACACACACACACACACACACGCACACACACACACACACACACGCACGCACGCACGCACGCACACACACACACACACACACACACACACACACAGACAAAAACGTGTAACTATCTTTATAAATCATATACAACACCAATGAAATGGCTCATGTTAGTCTAAATTCTACTTCGAGTTGATCGTGCCTCTCACACAGTATGAAAAAGATAATTAAGGCTAAATTTACCAGGAAGTTGAGGTTCTTGAACTTACCCACTGGTTGTCATGGGGACTAGGCCAGGCTTGGGGCTGCTGTCTGTATTCCTCACTGTGAGAGCCACAGTGCCACTCGTAAGCATGCTGACCTGACCAACTATTCTCTATAGAGAAACACAAAAGAGATACATGTAGAAATAATCCACACTCAGACACACTCTGGCATCTCTCTTATCTTCCCCCCCCGGCCATCATTACCATCATGACACTAACCTATAATTCTGCTGCCTTGGTGGGAGTGTATATGTTGCCCCATTGAGGTCAGAGGTGATGCAGGCGTGTGTGCAGGCTGGACCTCCAGTGAATGCTCCTGCAGGTACTCCTCGATGACTTCCAGGTCAACCTCAGGGCAGGAGGAAGGAGCCACTCCACTCCAGGCTCCCCTGCCTCCACTTAGCTTGAGCTCGGTTGCATAAGCCATCTGACACACACACACGGCAGGACATAATGAACATTTGCATTTGTTGTATCTATTGTCAGTGATAGCCTGAGGCGTTACTATGACACATAACACCCATTTTGTTTTGTTTTCTTTCTTTCTTCTCATGAAGCCCATTGATGTTCTGTTGTGTGCCACTGTTGTGCTGTGATGCACACAGTGAATGATTTTGCTATCTGAAGATCACTGACGGACACATTCATCAATTTTGAATGAGCCTCGTTCTGTTTAGAGCCCTAAAAAAGGAGCACAGCTCATTGTTATAATAGGATTAATTTAAATAGCACACATTTGCAAAACTTAATCTCGCACCAATGAAATGAATTTGATCCTAGCTCTGTGCTGAAGGGTTTGTGTTTTGGATAAGAGCCGAGGAACAACACTGCAAGCATGTGTATTTTAGTTTGACTGGCAAATTTATGCAAGTGTTTGTGTTTTCACGGCCACAGATAACATGCAGGTAACCGTACCATATGGCTTAGCTTTTCATAGCCCATTTTCCAGTAGCCTTTTACCCTCAGTCTATACATAGATGACATGGTAATATTTAAGACCACATTGTCACTCAGATCCAGTTATAAATATATAAATATGCCTTTCCTTCCTTCACACAATGCCCAACAAAAAATAGAGAAAGTATCAAAAAAATCTGATCAAACTCACCGTCTCCATTTCTGTCAGCATACCAAAAGGATGATCTGGAAAGAGAAGACGACCTCATCAGTTGAGCCAGTGGTCAAAACTTTGTCAAACATGAACTGAGAAGTGAAAGAAGCCGTCACACATAAACTCAACAGCACTTCTCTAACTTATCAGACACCATCATATGAAAAGAAACGACAAAAAAGCTGACTTGAGCGAATAAGCACAGCAAAGATCGACGTACCCGTCGAAGGCGCACTCCTGCGTGTGGTGCAGTAAAGTAATATCCTCAGGCATTAAAAGGCGGAGATGTCAGAATGTGAATGCTCACCTGTGTGATGTTCCACCTGGATGTCATCTCTCTTATACTCTATCCACACATGCCCTCCTCCCCCTCTCATTGGCCAGTGAGGGCTGTCAAAAGGGGGGAGTGGTTTATTTTGCCTATCTATTGTCTCTTCATACAATGTAATTTTTACGTTAGTATTATCCAAAGTGCTACTGTACAGTCACTGGTTTTATAATTGTTTTCAGATGTACAGACGTTTAAATGTCAGCAATAAAGTTTGTCCTGTTTTTGGAGATTGTCAGTGTTTCACATTTTAAGGGAGTCAAAGCCTGCGGTGTGCCTGTGGTTTCTTATCATTTCATTTGGCACAGACGAGGTGCCATGGAGGACAATAATGTGGCCATATTATTTTGATTTTATATTTCTGTTGAGGTCAAACATGAAACTCATATGAGTAGGTTAAAAAATATGATCTGATGATAAATATGATGAGTGATGGGTATTTTACACATTATATTTGTTGCAGAAAAACAGATTCTCTAGAGCACAGTAACATGTAGATGTAAGTACATCTAAGGATATTTAGACATTTGTACTGTACCCTAATTTCAGAACTATGACTCACATTAAAACTTATTTGCAGACGTTTTGTATTTACAGCATTCGTTATGTTAAAACTGTGCATTTGCATAAAATCAAGTGAGAGAAGAGTGAAGGCATGCTCTCTATGCAAGGTCCGTCTCCAGGACTACTTAAAAAAAATCTAATCCTAACTAGGAAAAATAATCCTCGGGAATATCATACTTCCAATGCCTAAATGCCAGGATTTAATTATCAATGCTTGGAGTTAAAAAGAGTAAAAAATTCTTAAAACACTTAAAAGACTTTACACATCCTCAGGACAATGCAGTTAAGGTAAAATGTGCTGTAAAAGTAAAATGTTACAACTCATCTGTGTCACAGATAATCCGCTGGTTTCACTTAACCACAAAGTTGTAACTGTAACTGTAATCTGAAATTATTTGTCATCACAGTGATAATGAATGCTCCTACACAATGACATTGTTCTTCATAAACCATTGCAGGGAAGCAAACAGCGGCAGGCATTACATCACCCCGCAGGTTTAGAAAACAGCGTCATTCATAGGTGGCTTTTGATGTGCGCTGCATTGTGGCTGCTTCCTTTTTTGTGCTGTTTTTGTTGTGTGTGTGTTTTTTTTAAATTTCAGGCGTAGATTCCTGGACACAACATGTGTTGTAGCGCAACATGTGCTTTCTTTCGCACGATGTATATAGGAGAGGGATTTCCCCAAAGCTTTTTTTTGATCTGTGACAACAAACCTGTCAACCTCTTAGAGTCTGCTGCGTGCACTGTCAGGTTCGCTACAACAGTCTGAGTGGTCAAACGAACCAAGTTAAGAGTAGATAATATTAAAGCAGATAGTGCCTTTATTCCAATGCTATTTTGTGTGTGTGTCTGTGTGTTTAACCTGTGTTCATTTGAGGTCCCGCAAACAGTCCAGTAGGACACGAAACTCTTTTTCTAGTGGCGAATAAACAGGAGTGTCAGCAATTCTTTATGTTAACCAAATGTTAAACTGATGAACTTTTTACAGTGTAGTTCTGCAAGGCATGCTGGGACATGATGAGCATCTACATCCAAAAAAAGCACGAAGCAAAGCAGCAAACTGTGTTATCAAAGGCCACTGACTCATGATAAGCACTGTCGTAACAAATCCAGCCGATTGCCTGCTTGGATGAATGATATATGGTGCATATGAAGCCGTAGAAGCAGTGGGTATCACAGCACGATAAAAACACCGGGAATCTGGACAATAACTTTATAGCGTGTCATCGATCTGTGTACATGTTCAGTACACTGAAATATTACCACAGGCACATTCCCTGTAAATGATCAGGGTACACAGGGATCATGGCGATTGAGGGTCATTATGTCATAGTGAACGAGCAAACACTTGGTTGGCTTTCAGAGTCAGAAACGTCTTAACTAAAGATATCTGCAGTCAGATGTTTCTGCTGCTTAAATCCAGAGCGATGGTCCAACACCAGGGGTGTCAAACAGTCCTCGAGGGAGCTCTTTACACGCGTCCCTGCTGCAGCACACTGAATAAAATTAGGGCATTAGCCAGACTGCAGAACTTGACTGCTTGCTGATGTGGCCATTCAGCCATTGATTCCTGTTACAGCATCTCATGAGTGAATGAACATAAACATAAACATGCAATAAAAGTACTTTTAGAAGTACATTTTTCCAAACACTTACATTTACTTACATTTATTTAGATTTACTTGAGTATTGTTAGGGGTCGCCACCTCAGCATGCAGTCAAGTTCTATAGTTTTGCTAATGACCTGTTTATTTTATTCAGGTGTGTTGCAGCAGGGACACGTGCATGTTTTAAATTAATAGTGAATCAGTCCAGAAAAACCTGTCCAGCAAGGGGGAGCCATATCTTCTTTGAAAGATCAGCAGTATTTCTCGTACCTAACGCACGTGATCCCAATTTTTTTTAACTCTCAGGATGCTGACAGTATATTCCATATATTATATTAAAGTACAACCACAAGTGAGAAAGAAACGACAGAGTAGGCTGTGGTCTTTATAATGAAGAAGGATATATGAGGAATATTTGCTTACAGATCCCATGACCAGTATCATAATATCATAATTCTTTTTTTATGAACCTTCAGTTTCAGGAGGTCTCAGTTACACAAATACCATAGTAAGGATTGTTGCATGAAACTGATACCTACCTACCTACCTACCTATCTATCTATCTATCTATCTATCTATCTATCTATCTATCTATCTATCTATCTATCTATCTATCTATCTATCTCACAAAAAAGTTTTCCATTATATGTAAGAGTTCATGTACCAATTAAAACAAACTTTCATGCAATTTCCTAAAAAGATAAAATAACCAGGTAATTGTATTTTTTATAAGGTCAAAGTTCATCTCAGGAGGGGCGCACACTGATTCAGTTTTACTCAGTTATACTCTCATCAATCAACCAAATGATTGATGAGAGTATAACTTATACCTGTGACACTTTTATTTTTCCACGTTTCATGTGTTTGGCAGCTGCACCCTGAGATAAATGCTTAGAGTTTAAGTCAGTTAAAGTCAGAAATGCAGGTTTTCAGGCACTCAAATAATCGAGCTGAGAGGAAAACAAGCTGCCTAATTGTTGACAGATGTTGCATCATTTTTATACAAAAAAACCACCCATGTCTTCATACAAAATTTGAAATTACAGCAACAACCAAAAACAAAAAAAAAACAGCTTGCAGATTCGGGGGGTTGCTTTGCAACATGTGGTCAACATATGAAAGTCTATATTTCACTCAGAGACACAAACCAAGTAATTTTGATGCCAAAAGCTAAAGAAGGAAAGAAAAGGAAAAGTCAGCTGTACAGATTTGAAAGTGTTCTGTTGTAGCTCTTGGCACAAAGAGCAGATAAGAGCAATCGCCAGGTCAGATTTGCTTTACCCCGTCTGCATCCATAACATTGCACAAATGTGTGTTAAAGACGTGTCAGCATCCACAGTAGTACCAAGACATTACTGCTATCTGCAAGAACAGTTGTGCAAAAGTGTTGAATGAAATGTTTAAGGTTAGAAATAGTTGTAGCTGCTCTTGTAGGAATGATTCTTTGTCAAAATACCCACAAGAGCTTCACAAAAGGACTTGATAAACGTGTTCGGAAAAACCCTCAGCATTCAGTGTTACAGCTGACGGTTAGGGTTCTTAGAGGGCAGTCTGCACCTGGAGCATTCAGGCAAGGCGATAAGGCCAGAGAGACATTGGACCCTTGCACTCAGTAACACACACACACACACACACACACACACACACACACACACACACACACACACACACACACTTGCACAGGTGGGTGAAATCTAAGAATTATTGCTTTACTAGAAAATGTAGGTGTTACAATTTGTGTTTTTGGACCTGAAATGTGTTACAGGAAACTGGAGTGGGAAAGCTAAATACGATGTGGCAATCCATCAATGTGCTCAAGAATTTACATCCAGGGGAGTCGTGCTTTAATCAGGGAATCGTTTCAAGAAGTGTTCGAGGCCAAACAAACTTAATTGATTACTTTTTCCTATCTCAAGAAGGCAGGTTAACCATCACTAGATTTATCTGCTGCACATAATCTTCTCCACTTTCCTAATTTCTTGGAAGTCAAAAAGATGATGATGACATTTTGCTGCTGTTGACATGCGTTTTCATATATTTCCCTGTTTCTTTCGTTGCTGTGCATTTGTAACGGTGTCCATGCGTGCGCGAGCGATTTAATCAACTAACCGCACTACGTCTGAGTCACTTGATGTTTAACGGTCAAAGAATAGCAGGTGAATTGTAAAACTGGCTTATGAATGCATGTGTATACACACACGCACACAAACACACATTCAACCACTTAATGACCATTAGTGTGCGAGGCCTTGAAGCAAAGGGGCTGTGTGCATGTCTGTGTGTCTGTGTGTGTGTGTGTGTGTCCAGGTGTAATAGGTTTACAGTTACAGCCAAACCCCTTAGATTAGTGAGCATACGCAAATCACCTTTACTCATGCAGGTTACTGGGAATTTCCCCAACGTCTACCCAAAAGTGTGTGTGTGCCAAGACATTAGTGACAGTGGGTGTTTTTTTCACAGTAGCAATCTTTCAGTGAACAAACACTAAACATAAACATGCGCTGAGTATGAGAGATGCTCACGATTTATTTACTGAAATCTAGCTGCTTCACAGGCATAAACACAAAAATCGTATTGTTTGATTTAAATGGTTTCATTTGTGTCGGACTAAACGTCTACCTAATAATGATTTGTGTCATCTGTAGTTAGGGAGCAACAGTTTGTTTTTTAAATTCTGCCTCGTGTTCACACCCACGGGCAGGGCCCTGAGTGTAGCCAGGTGATTCCAGTGAACAGTCTGGCAGGTGAGCAGGCAGGTGGACACCATGGTGTTGACATACTAACTGTGTATGAGAGACACTGGAAAGTATGCAAAACTTGAGGTTGATTCCTCTCTCACACACACACATACACACACCCCACCCAACACCATCACCTCCTCCACCTTTCAATTCGTTTCACACACTGTTGTCTGTCACTCTTGCGTTCTTGGTTAACACAAAGACAAAAGCTTTTTATTTATGTATTTCAGACGTTTCTGACAATCACTTGCGATTGTTTTGCCCAGATGTAGTTCATTATAACCACCTTGCAGCACGCAACTAAACGCATGCAGTTTGCAAATGGTCACCAGCAGTGCGGTGGTCAGATGGTGCAGAGGACAACATGCATTACTCATGTGGGAACGCTGGAGATAAGGAGAGGGATTGGGAACTCATGGAACTTTGCATTCCCACGGAAGATTGTTTGTGTCCTCCAGTAGGCCATCCGACAATCTGCGGTCTCAATAAACACTCATAAACCATCACACAGACACGCACACAACCCCACCGGCCTTATCGCAATAACACATAAACTCAAGTGTGAAGACGGTACATAAATCATCTGCTTTCACAGCCAGATAAGCACGGGCAAAGAAAGCTAGAGCGGGAGCGTAAAAGTTTTTATCACGCTCTGAAGATAAAGAAAAACATCTACACAAAATGTTCCAAAGAACACAATAAAGAGCCTGATGGTGTTTGATGAGCTATTCTGAAAGCAGCCCCTGTTGCACAGAGCAAAGCCCACACACTTCACACTTGGCGAAGCCATTCATATTGTCTCCGTGCTCAGTGTTCTCCTGCAGGAGGCCCACACCTCCACAGCTGTCACAAGGGCAGGGGAGGCGAAACAATAGCTGTCTTTTCTTTCCCTCCCTGAACTTGTCGCCTCATTTGCAAAAAGAATCACATGTAGCATCTGCCTCTTGCCATGTTTAGACTGTGCATGCATCTTCCAAAATATGGTGCCGTCTGATGTTTCATATTAAATACCATTAATACCATGTTTTTGTGAGTCCTTGGCTTCAGATCATGACGTGACATCAAAAATATTCGGTGTAGTTTGTTTTCCAGGTTTAAAGCCTTTTTAGCTTTAAACCGATTATTCCTAAGTGAGCACAGGCTTAGGAGGAAAGTATAGAACGTGATATTCCTGCAAATTCCTAGTCTGCTTATCCTGAGTTAGGTGTTTGAAGAATTACTCATACTGCCACCACTCCTGTTACCTTCTTTCTTCTTCACTGGACCAGAAGGATGTGTGTCCAAAGTCCATGCGCTAATGCTGTTGGGAATTTTTTTTTCTTGGCCCTCTTTTAATAACTACCAATCAATCATGGTTTCAGTGTCACAGGTGAACGTATGACTCTCTTTATGACCATAATTTACCATCTTCTGGTTATTTCCAGCCTCTCAAACTGGTTTCACAATGTGACAGCTCAGTGCACTTCAATGAACACTTTAGTCACCAGATCTGAATCCATTGTCTTTGTATGTGGCAGCATGTTAAGCATGCATGTGAAAAATCTGCACAAATTATGCAACGCTACCAAGTCAGCAGAATCTTAAAAGAAAAAACATCTCGAGATAAAGAAAGAGGAATAAAACACAAGTTACATCTTGGAAAAGAATCCAAAATTTCCAAAAGGGACGTGTTGAAACAACAGTCTCGACACTTTTATTCGATTAAGATTAAATCCATGGAAACAACATCCAGCTGGGTTTTTCTGCTGTGATTTCTGCACCTTTAGGACTGCCCAGTGGAGTCAGGATAATTGAGTCAGCATGCATGTACTGTACTCAGAAATCATGCAATTATGGCTTCCTCTTTCCAGAGAAGACAGTGTCATCGTCACAGTTACTCCTGGATATTTATCACTTCTCATCTGCGGTCAGCAGAAGTAATGACATGCAGTTTGGGCTGTGAAGTGCATGAGACTTCAAGCTCCTGTGGTTTCAGAATTTGCTGAAAGTGCAGTAACAGAATAATTCAGTCAAAGACAGTGTAGCCTCTGGAAGTTTTAAACCCGTCTGAGTGGAATTTCTGTGACTGTAAAGATTATTTACAATTATTTGACGTGTGGTTACTTATTAGTATTACAAATTGATCGTCAATGAGGAAGAACTTAAAGTGCATCTGCCGCAATCTGGAACTTGAATGGGGCTCTCCCATCAAAGACAGCCAATGTCAACTTCTACCTCAAATAATAACCACTACCGTTTGATGTTTTCCAGAGAAAAGGTCAATCACGCTACATATTCAGTTGCAACCTCAGCAAAAAAGGAAAAACCATTTCCCAAAGCTCTGGGTGAAAGGATTCTGACAAGAGAAAGTACATTTTAGGAAGAATGTAGGGAATTGGACGTCTTGCTGTATGCAGCAGATATCCTTTATTTATCATACTTATCACGGACCACTTTAGTTAAACGAAGGTTGGTATTTCCAGCTACAGAAAATTATGTGTCTGTTCTGAAAGCACATCCCTGCCCTTCTGTGTGCATAAATGGAGGGTGAGACAGAAAAGAACAGACATTAGTGGCACAGATACAACACTGATTCAGACTCAAGCATAACAAAAACTGGGCTGGAGGTGTTGCAAAGCAGCTTTGAGATTCATAGCAACTGTAAAGTAAATAGCACGCCATACGTGAAAGACGGCATTTGGATGGTATTTGAGCAAAGAGCTGATAAGAGATGTCATGTTGACAGTATATGCCATATTTGCTGCGTGTACATGTTTTCAGCAACAGCTTAAATCCCACCAGCTGTGTACATATGAACCATATGAGACGACAAGCACTTTAGAAAACCTTTTGCTGTGTTGTCGCAGTGTTACAGATCCATCAAAAGTATTTGAGCTTGCGCTCCACTGTCCACATTGTTATTCATGACAAGCAGTGTTGGTCAAGTTACTTGAAAAAAGTAATCAGTAATTAATTACTGATTACTTCCCCCCAAAAGTAATCCAGTTACTTTACTGATTACTTATTTTCAAAAGTAATTAATTACTTAGTTACTTAGTTACTTTTTAAAAACACGATTTACAACCTGAAGAGGTGATAAAGTGATAGATCTTTCAGCCCAATTCTACTTTTTCTACATAATCCATCATACAAAATGTAATCAAATGGAAAAGTCTCTTTTTTTAACTTGTTTTATTAGTTTTAATCTTTTAACTTTATGCATCAAGCAAAAATTTAATTATATTCAACATTCTCTGACTGGAAGAAATTCGTTTAAGATTTAAACCTATTTTCTGCACATTCCAGCACATAAAATAAAATATTTTTTGTGTTTACACTCAGTCTTTCAAATAGATGCAAGTAAAACACAGCAGAAAATAAATAAAGTCAAAGACTCAGCGGTCCTGTTGCTCTATTTTCACCTGTAAAGCAGGAGTGGGGTAGGCGGAGGGTTACCCTGGTGCAGGTGTGCCGCGGTCAGTGGAAGAATCCGCGAGTTTCTCTGTGAGTTTCCCATTACGTCGTAGCTACTCGGTGCTTGTTTAGAGGTTTTTTGGTGTAAAAAGAAGTTTTCTTCCCACGCACGATGGACGCTAATGTTTTTGTCACTTTTTATGGAATCAAACTCAAAGTAAGGTCAGTACTTCCACGCTTTAAACGCTGCACGCTCATACTCTCTCCCACAATCGATGTGATCCATTGTTGATCTGCACACAGCTGTTGCCACGAACGTCGCACTCGCTTACGTCACTGTCGTGAGACATTCTCGCAAAATAAATCACGGTTTTAGTAACGCAGTAACGCAGCGTTCCTACGGGAAAGTAACGGTAATCTAATTACCATTTTGCAATAGTAATCCCTTACTTTACTTGTTACTTGAAAAAGTAATCAGATTACAGTAACGCGCCCATCTCTGATGACAAGTCAGTGCATCGTGTCATTAAACATGCATGTTGGAGGCTTAGTTCTGTCCGCGAAATCCTCACTGCTGACTCTCAAACCTAGCAGTGAATTCTTTGACAACATTTCCAGTGGAGTTCAGTGAGCCTGTAATTAATTAATTTGTAACCATTCATACTCAGCTCCTGCTGGCCAGTGTGTCCAACAGAAGCAAAACCATTAAAACTAAGTGCAACCCTAGTTTCTTGTTGTGTTACTGCTCTCTGCTCTCTTTGAGCTGTGGGTATGGGGCAGGAAACAGTTTCTCTTAAAAGTATCTTCTACAGATACCCAAACGCACACAACCCAACACACATTATGTTTTTCCACTTGTGTGCTGTCCTTTTATTTTTTATGTTTTCTAATATTTTCCCCATTTTCTTTCCCCCCTCTTTACCACTCCCATCCTCCCCACCTGTCAGCTGTGGAACTGCTAAATGACACATGTACTGATGTAAATAATAAAATAAAGTAAAATGAGACTAACATGAGGAACCTTTAGAAAGGTTATAGAGCAAATATCTTTAGCACTAAAGTGAGTTCAGATCCTGATTCCTTTTAAATGGTGGCCCACATACAGCCCACTTTAGTCTTTAGTCCAGTGAAACTCTCGTTTCTGTCAGTGTGGAGACGTTTCCTACACATTTAATCCCTGAGATATCTTCATGGGCAACAGTATGTCTCAGTTTTTCTGCATATTAAAGAAATGCAGCTGTACAAAAAATCAAAGAAATCTGTTAGCACGACTTCCTGGGCTTAAACTGTTTCTGGTGAACTCTTGTAAAAAACCTGAAATTTCTATATTACATTTTCTCGATTACTTAATTACTTTGGTTTAGCGTGGATGGCCAGGAGAGAGAGAAATGTGCCCTCACATTTTTGCAAAGGCATCCAGTGGGCCAGATGGGAATCTTTACTGGGCAAACTGTGGCCCCGGGCCTTATGTTTGACACCTGCGCTCTATAACAAACACCAAAACACTCAGGATGTTACACTCTCATCAGTCCCACCATAAACACTATCAGGTAGGAACCAAAATTAACGTTCATATGATGCTATAACGAATAAATACATACACAAAGTAAAATAAATAAAAACATAAATAAATAATGAAGTTAATTGTTGTGAATAATAACAAAGTAATTGATTATATAATAGTCAGTTATGCAAAGTCATAACATTGCGCAGCACAAAGTGATGTTCTGTTACATTAATAACTGCGGTTACATAAGTTTTATGGGTGCTTCAACATTTGTGTGACGCCATCAGCTGGTTGTGCAGCTCTTGACCTGCAGTGATGCTCTTCTGTCCTTTACCAGGAGATGGCGCCATTTTATCAGCCAATTCCCCAAATCCACTCTGGCTCCCGCGCAGCAGCACTAACAAAAACATAATTGCATGATTTAATACGATGATGGTAATCATGCTCTCAGCGATGATAAGCGTCATACCTCCCAGGTGCCTAATTTTGGTTTTAATAGCTATAATCTTTCACATGATCTGCGCCCTGCAGATGACTGGAATTCTATTATAATAGGGCCCCTCTCCCTTCATCTTTCCCTAAAATGTGTTGACGCTCCTGCGTGTCCTATCAAAGTTCTGCATGAATGAGACTCTGTGGAAACAGTCCAACACTTTGAGTCACTGTTAACATTCCATATCAGCCTCCCTCTACAGCTACACGACTGATACTATCACGCAAAACTGGGTAAGGCTACAAACGCAACACAAACATTCACGATTCACACGTCCATTCAGGACTATGAACACACACAATTAAACACAGTGCTGCGAATATAAACACACACAGACGTGCCAGAACCATCAGCAGTCCCTTTTTTCTGACGCCAATCAACATTTTATAGATAAAATTTACAGGTGCAGGAGTCAGACACACACACGCCTACAAACTCACTCAAAAACACATGGGTCTGATTGCAGCGCCAGTGGCATTGCTCAGAATAGCATCAAACAGAGAGCAGCGTCGTGCATGTGTGGACCTGTAGGCTTCAGTCAGCCCATTTCACCATATTAACCCTCGTATATCACACTGTCACTGAAGAGAGAATAAGCGAAGCAGAGATCAAACACCTGAGAAGCTTTGTCCTGGTACGACAGCGAGTCAAAGGGAGACATAACAAAGTGTTTGGGTGTAACACTTTTAAATGTACGTGTCCTCTTAAGAACAAGATCATGTTTTTGGAAAACAGGGTCGTTTTTACAAACAAACTGTACTCTGCACCCCTCATTTCTTCATATCATAATTGAAATGTGCAAACATAAACTTTAGGGATTCTTGGAGGACATCCACAGCTCATCTCTGGATCTTGGCTGCTTTTTGCTCTGGTCTCTGTCAAAATGTTGAAGTCTGGGCTTTGGGGAATCCAATCAATGATTGTTCTGGTTTTCCTGCAGTGTGTTTGGGATCACTGTCATGCTGAAAAATAAAAACTCTGCCATATGGTATTTCATGGTGGATCAGAATCTAATAGTTCTTATAATTCCATCAATTTTGACAAAATCCACTGTCAGGAATGCAGCCCCAAACGATGATAGATCTCTGGAGACACTCATCCTTATACCTCTTTGATCATGATTTGAACCAGAACTTTAAAATTCGGATTCATCGCTCCGTAAGACCCGTGGCCACTGATTTTCAGTGCAGTTCTTGTGTAGTCTGGCATACCTCAACATTGTCTCCCCATTTCCCCTGCTTAAAAATGGCTTCTTGACATCCACCTTCCACCGAGACCATTTTGATGAGGCTTTGGTGAACAGCAGAGGGATCAACTGAACAGCCAGATGCATCTCTGAGGTGTTTTTGTGACAGGCCTAATGACATCATTTAAAATTGGTTCTTTGCCAAGTTGTTATACGTAGTCACGATGTGGTTTTATCCCTCGAGTTAGGTACAAATATTAAAGCCACACTAAAACATTTTGCTACTTTTCCTGTTTTTATTTTTTGGTAAGGAGATTTTTCTCACTGTCAGCAAGCCACAAATGCAGCTATTTTACACAGTTTTAACACTGGTGTAACGTGTGATATAAACACGTCAACCTTAGTACAACACGCAAATTGTAAATATGGAAGAATCTGTAGTCAAATACCTTATTTACCTGCAAAAAAGCACAAAAAGCACGACACGTTTAAACCGAGAGCATAACCTGTTTAGTTATGAAGGCACAGAGCGGACGGAGCCATGCAAAACAGATGTGCAGGGACATCTTAAAAAGATTGTGTCACTGACTTTTTGATCTAAAGGTTGTCACGAGGAAGTAAAGGATGGTTCTGAAGGTGCGTTACAGCAACGACACCCTGTCCCACCAGGCTCTTATAAAGCTTCGCTGAACTCAGTGACTGAGTTCATCCCTACAGGGTTATTATTGTCTCATACAAACACACAAATAAGTCCACCACCCTGTTTGTCCACTCACAGCAGCCCCTTTTCTCCAGCCTCTTGCCCCACCCGTGTACCCTGGACCCCTTACCTCATCCACCGTCCTCTGCTGTTCTTTTTCATTCTTCCCTTTGTACTGTGAGATGGAGAGCGGAAGAAAGGGAAACGGGGTGGGTGGGGTGGGGGTGAAGGTAAGGAGAGGGACCTTTGGTTGGCTTTCAGGTGGTTTCACATGAAAAGACAGCACACACTTAAGTTGCCGCCACCGGTAACCCACAGCGTCTCACTTGCTTCCGTTGAGTATACCTGAGTTAGCCTTCAACTGCCTCTGAACAGCCCAGGCAGGCACACATAGAGACAAAGGCACTGTGAACACAAGAATCTCTAAATGCACATACAAGTGTGCAGACACACACACACACACATAAACTTCTATCAACTTTCGGTATGTGGCTTAGATTGGAGAGGCACTGGTAGGTGTTTGGTATGCAGGAGTATGGTGGGGAAGGGAAGGGATGTGGGTGAGTAGGCGTGCTGTTATGGAGTGTGTTTTGTGGGAGTGGGGGGGGCTCTGTTTGCACGGCTACTTTCTCTGATCTCCCCCCTGAATGGATGCTTCTTGCTGCGAGGAGCTCAGGTAGCTTTGTCTGTGTGTGTGTGAGTATTTCATTCCCAGGTAGACCACGGTGAGTGCTCTCAAGTCAGTGTCAGGTGTCAGGTAGTTACTTGTCTTCGTGTCTTCAAGGCTGCCTTTGCTTGGATAGTGTTTACAGCCCACAGAGCTCGGCGCAGAGGGGGGAGGAGTACGCAGGCAGCACTGGCTTTGATCTGATGCAGACTGTTTGATAGCATGCGTATGAGTGACTGAGTGAGTGTGAGAAAGAAAAGTGAGAGATATAGATGAAGTATATGAGTACATGCGTGCTTTCCCACTTGCAGATATTTGAAAACACGTGAAACAGCTTAAACATTCATGCGATGAGCGTGAATTTTAAGCTGTTCGTTCACCGCAGGGCCGGACATAACCTTTCTGGGGCCTTCAGCAGAGTTTTATTTGACACCCTTCATTTTTAACATGTTAGCTGTACATTAATAACTCACAGTTCGTGCAGCATATACTGGTCGCATAACAGATTCATGATTTCTGCAGAAGCATTAACTGAGACCAGTGTGTTTCGGTGAAAGGGCGATGTATTTGTGTGTGGCCCCGAGTTTGATTAAAAAATATCTATATCTAAGTTTTATTAAGAATTTGGTGTTTTAAACTATATTTTACTGTTATGACTGTTGTCGTAATTTTATTATGTAAATCTGAGTGTGCAGGTGCTCCTCCATGATTGGTGGACAGATCGTACCGATTGGCTAATGACCGGGAGGCAGCGCACGAGAAGACATCGCCAGGGACTGCCAGGTCATTCATCCTCGGCCCCACCCAGCCGGCAGACCGTGTGTTCACTGTTTAACTGTGTTGGTTTAATGTAGGAGCCTGTTTTTGTCGGGTAGGGAGGAAAGTAATTGTTTTTTGGTTTAGTTCTTTTGAACAGGTAAGTTTTATGTACTCCTGAGATAGGCTACCTGTTGTTTGTTGTTTTGGCCTTGGGTTCACCCCGAAGTTATAGTTCGCTCCCTTCCTTTGTTTTTAAATTCCCTCATTGTAAATAAATCACTGTCACAAAGTATTAATTGCGTGACGTGCTGCTTGGGGTTGGACGGGGATGGATCACCCCTTATGTTGTGGTCTGCGCCTAGACGGGCCATAACATTTACTCATCGAGTTGTCCACTTTTTACTCAAATAATAATTCTTATATTTTCATTCTTATTCCTTATGGATGAATCATTGAGATATATAAACATATAGCCACCTGATGTTTAACAAAACAAACAAAAAAATTCAAGGCCTTCTGTTATTATTTAACACTTTGTAGCTGAAGAATTTTAAAAATGTCCAAGTGAGTGTAGTTAACCAGTCAACAATGTGAGACTCTGTGCTGGGTAAAATATATACTGAATATATCAAATATTATATAACATTTATGGAACTTTATTTAGCTTCTTTTTTTACAGAAATGTGTTGACAGCTAACTTAGCCATATCACACAAACATCACACAAGTCTCAGCACCTGTGTGAATATTTCAGTCTTGGGAAACAGCGGGAACTTTTTTAACACTGGAAAAACGAATGCAGCAAAATTAAACTTGTAACCAAACATCAGATCTATCAGAAGCAGGATAACAGATCCTTGACTTTTCTTCACACAGCGACACATTAACAGTGTAACATTCCCATGTGGGTGCACAGAATTACAAACGAGTAGCGACCCTCTTGGTTACCTCCACTGTGGCAGTCTTGGTGTTAGTTCGCTACAGTTACCTGTTGTAGCAATGAGTCCAGCGGATACTGCACCTCAACCTGAAACACAAAGGCTGAAAGTGTCATGAATCGCCGTGCGGCAGGCAGGAGTAGGACCCAAAATGCAGGACTCACAGGCACGAGGGAATAAACTCAAAAGGCAGCTTTATTGCTGAAGAGGCAGAACATAGGAAATACAAAACTAAACTGGGAAAACTACAAACTAAGAACTCACAGAGAGACACAGGGAGATCCACACACGGCATGAGGGACGACGTCACGCTGAACAGAGGGAGACGCAGACAGAAATACACAGAGGGTTAACGAGGAAAGTGGGAACACACGGGGAACACAGGTGACACTGATAATCATAACGAGACAGGGCGGGGTGAACTGAACATGACATGTACAGGCGTGAGAGTCACAAAGTAAACAGGAAGTGCACAGAGGTTCAGACAGGAGGAGAGAGAGCACGGGGAAAACACAGACATAACGGGCTGGGGAAACATGAAACAACCACAAAGGGAGACGAGGGCTCATAAATACATAGAGGGCACACAGGGGGAAGAGAGAGCACGGGGAGAACTTAGACATAATGGGCAGGGGAAACATGGAATAAAACATAAGGAGAGACGAGGGCTCACAGATACACAGAGGGGCACACAGGGGGTAAAAGCCATGAAGGGAAAACACTTAGGGAACAACACAACAGGGCAACTCAGAAAACATGGCCTAAGCAAGGAACAAAATACAAACATACAAGAAAACTAAGAACACTGGGCCAACATGGCCCAGGACCATGACAGAAAGGGCTTATTAGGGAGTTGTGAATGTTCACACCGCCTTGAACTTGAAATGCGCTCGTCCAGTAGGAATGCTGAATCATGTAGGAGGCCACACAGCACGTTACTTTATAACACGATACAAAACCAACAGCAGCAGCTTCACATAAGCAGATTGTTACTTTGTTCTAAATCACCCAGCTTCAAAACGTTTTAATGAAACATGTTCATGAATAAAATGGAAACTAGAAATATGGATATTTCTGGAAAT